>NC_090822.1:31865881-32501576 GCF_000390325.3 Nicotiana tomentosiformis
CCTGTAATATAAAAGTACATGAGCGGGTAAAGAGTGGCTAAGTCATTTCTTTGAGCTATGGCTTGCTCTATCAAGGGGAATCCGTCTTATACTTCTCTCCCATGAACCAAGGCAATATTTCTGGAGTATTTTGAGTTGATTTCTACTCCTAAACACTTATTTTAACAAGGATTAATTTTCAAGATCCATATATTTCCATTCAAATCCCCAAATTGGTCAAGAACACTACAAGTTGGGATTCTCAAGAGTTTCACTATAAGAGGTATGTCTACCATCTCTAACTAATGTATGGTGATTAATTATGTATAAAATATGTGTTATGACTTATGGGATGGTGATTGGGAGCCATAAGTGCCTAACTTCGGTTGTGTTGGTATTATAGAGATTGTAAAATGAATTAATTGATAAGATTTATGGATTGAGAGTGAATTGTTGGGCATGCATGTGCTAATGGAAGTTGTGGATGGCCTTGAGACAATTGTAATATGAATCATTGGTGTGGAAGGTGGTTGTTAGGAGAAGAAATTCCATTGACGGAGGTTGTAGAAATATAAGTACATTAGATGTTTGATAAAAAGTCAAAATGACTTAAAGTATAGAAATCTTACTAATATTGGTGCAATTGTGTTTTATTATTGTAGATTGATGTTGTTTAGTTGGTGGACTATCATAGTATTATTAAGGGGCAAATTTCAGGTATGCTAGCTAAACTCTTCTCTTAAAAATCGGACTCCACGATATCCTTGTAAGTCCCGTGTTGCTCATTATAAAATTTATTATTTCGAATAAGCCTTGTGTCCAAAAGATATATGCTCAATATGTATTCCAAATATTCTTGTTATGTTATGTGCTATTTGAAAATATGCTCAAAGCATGGGTTGCATATCTGAATGTTATAACTTCAAGTCGTGATCCAAATGAAAGCTATTACACCAAATTATGTAAGAAATCTCAATGTGCCTAACATTCTTATTTGCTCACATGTGGACTTAAGGTCTTGAGTAGAAATGCTTTGTTGTTGATGATCCGTGATGATGTTTGAAAGTGAAAGAAGCGAGTATGAGATGTAGAAATGTGGCCATTGTGCTAAGAATGAGAATTACATTCATGGCTAGTACAATAGTGCCAATGAAATAAAAGAAGGTGTGAAAGATTATAATATGATTTTTGACTCATTTATATAATAATGTCATTAATGTCCTATGATCACCCATGACTAGTACAAGTAAGTGATAGTATGAACATGAACTGTGGCCGCTAGCCAAAATGAGAATCATGAGGCATTGTATGTTCCAATGGTTTTAAATATAGTTGTATGCTTCTGAAATAATGAATGTAAATGAATGCGATGTTAAGTCACCGAGAATTATGAACTTAGCTAGTGACCTTAAGATGAAAAATAGGTATTTAATGAGGTGGAAAAGAGACGTCCGAAGTTAAATGATGATGAACCTTAAGAAAAGGAATTGGGTCCATGCACCATTGAAATCTACTTAGTGATTTTCTATGCATGTGTTAATGTAATAAGCTGTATTTCTCCATGATGAGCATGAACATGAACATGAAGTATTCCAACGACCTAAGAACTTACGACCTCAACGGTAATGTTAATCATGTCGCTTGAGTGTAAATAGGGTCGTGTGCATGATGATATAATATGTGAATCCTATGGACGGTCTATGAAACGCATAGGTGTATAATATCAATGAATCCCTATGGATGGTCTATGAAATGCATAGGTGTTTAATATGAATGAATCCCTATGGACGGTCTATGAAACTCATAGGTGTATAATATAAATGAATCCCTATGGACGGTCTATGAAACGCATAGGTGTGCAATATGAATGAAACCTTATGGACAATCTATGAAACGCATAGGTGTATAATATAATATGTGAACTATATGGACAGTCTGGTGAGACGCATAGGCAACACGTACAATAGGTGCCACTTCCATTGCCCTTGTTTGTACATGTTTGTACTTTCACATCAATATTTTGTATTCCACGCATAGTTCATAGGGCACGCTTGATCCTAAAAGAAGTTTAGAATGATGTAAGTATAATAAGACTTGACATGTGATGCTATGGGTCATTTTGTAGTTTCTTGACGTAACTTATTTTCCTCTTATTTGAGTTACCGTATTTCCATATGTTATTCTATCTTCCTTACATACTATTACATATGTACTCACATCCCTTTTGCTGTGGGCGCTACATCTTTTAATGGATAAAAGTAGTTTCATAGCAGGCGGTATCGATCAGTGATAGCAGTACATCCTCCTCTCAGCTGACTTGGTGAGCCCCACTTTATATCGGGGTCATATATATTTTGTTTCTCATGTATTGTGTTTTGAGGTATAGTCGGGGCCTTATTGTCGGCACTATCCTAGTACTCTCTTGTACCCGTTAGAGGCTCCGTAGACATGGCGTGGGTTATACGTTGGTATTGGGAAGGTCAAACTAAAGATGTTGTAATTGTATCACATGTTCCTTTTCTAAATTATGGATGTGTAATGTAATATTTTGGGGATTTATAAATGATGTATCTAATAGTAATGGATTGGTGTTGTATACATGATCTCCTTGTTGTCTAATTAATGAAATAGATTTACTCTTTATTCATGAGTTAGATCGTGTAGCAGGTATTGTACAGGCTTGCTCGGCCGAGTTATCTTGGCTGAGCGCCGGTCGCACTCCTTGAGGTCAGGGCGTGACAGAACTAACTGTAGTTTGAATTGTCAAAGATGACTCAGGAATATAGTTTTGACGGTTACAACATCTTTTTAGGGTGATTTTGGTCTTAGTAGCGTGTCCGAATGTTGATTTGGAGGTCTGTAGGTCATTTCGGCGTTAATTGGCGAAGGTTGGAAAAATTGGATGATTTTTTGGAAAGTTTGACTAGGAGTGATCTTTTTGATATCAGGGCGGATTACAATTCCGTAAGTTGGAGTAGGTACATAATGTCAATTATGACTTGTGTGCAAAATTTGAGGTCAATCGGACTTGATTTGATAGGTATTGGCATCGATTGTAGAAGTTAGAAGTTCGTTAGGCTTGAATCAATGTGCAATTCACATTTTGAGCGTTGTTTGATGTGACTTGAGGGCTCGACTAAGTTTGTATGATGTTTTAGGACTGGTTAGTATATTGGTTTAGGTCCCGGGAGCCTCGGGTGGACTCTGGATGCTTAACGGATCAAATTTGGACTTGAAGCATTTGCTGGGATTCTACCTTCTGGTGCATTCGCACCTGCGGAATTTTTCTCGCCGGTTTAAGCTCACAGAAGCGGGGCTGAAGAAGGTGGCTAGTGGTCGCAGGTGTGACGAGAAGGTCGCAGAAGCAGAAGAGAGCTTTAGGACGCTGGTCCGCAGAAGTGGACGAGTTTGCGCATATGCGCACACGGAGAAGCGGTTCGTTAGCGTCAGTGATTTTCCGCATATGCATTTGGCTGAACTCAAAAGCGGCACCAGAGAAGTAGCTAAATGAATCGCAGAAGCAGTTTAACTAGGCAGAAAAGGGGATTTTAGAGGGTTTGATCTCACTTTAATTTTTGAACTTAGAGAGCTCGGTTTGTGGCGATATTTTGAGAGATTTGCAAGGGAATCATTGGGGTAAGAAATTCTCACTCGGGTTTGCAAAGAGCAGTGTCCGCATTTGCGATAATTTCTGTCGCATTTGCGAAGGCGTCAGAACTGTTCAAGTTTCGCTTTTGCGGAGGATTCTTCGCTTTTGCGAGGGTCGTAATTGCGAACCCCGTATCGCAAATGCGACATCTGAAGCCTGCATATAGCTGAGTATTCCGATACTAAGCTTCATTTTACCATATTTTGAACCTAGCCTCGATGGGAGGCAATTTTGTGGAGGAATTTTCATACCAAACTATTGGGTAAGTAATGTAATTAATTTTCAATTATATTTCGTGATTATATATTAGATTTAACATCAAATTAATGAGAATCTAAGGGAAAATTTGGGAATTTTTGCCAAAGTTTTGAAAAATAAAGATTTGAGATTTGAGAGCCAAATTGGACTCGAATTTAGAAACAAAACATATATATGTACTTGTAGAGTTATGGGGAGTCAAGACCTACCCTTGGACCCGAGTTTTGACAGGGCGGGCCCGGGATTGACTTTTGTTGACTTTTTAAAAATTGTATAAAGATCATAACTTTATTAATTGAAATTATTTTTTCTTGCATTGTTTAATATACATAAGTCATTTTTGGCTAGATTGAGCATAGCGGAGGTGAATTTGTTAAGGAAAAGCTAATTTATGTATTGATTTGGCCGAATTGAGGTATGTGACTTGCCTAACTTTGTGTGGGGGAAAATTACCCCTTTAGGATTCGATTTGATTGTGCTAATTGTGTTACGTGAAAGCTGTGTACGTAAGGTGACGAGTGAGTGCATGAGATATATATGGTATTTGACCGATTTAGGTGATCTAGACTCTTTCCATGCCTTTAAATGAATTGTCATGACGTGTTATGTCTCTCATCATTAATCTAATCTTATATACTTTATTTGACGTTGTTAGTACTCATTGTACTCCTTACTTGATATTTTGCATTTATATGCTTTAGTTGAAGTTGTTGCCATCCTTATTCTCTTGTGAACCCTTAATTGTTGAGTTCATTTCATGACTTAGTGCTTATTTGCTACTTGTCTTAAATGTTTCACTTACACACCTTAGTTGCCACGTGCTTTACTTGTCCGGTTATTTTCGTAATATTTGTTGTATTCCTTTAATTATTTCATGGTTCCTTTTTGTTGTGTACTTATACCCTTTGATTGTAGAGATACTTGCAAATAGAGTGATTGGATTGTTGTTGTTAATTTAAATTACTTATGGATCAGGTTGCACGCCGCAATAGGTGAAATAATAGAGGATTGACTCGAGTTTTGACCGAGCGGATCCAGGGTTGGCTTTTGTTGACTTTTTAGAAATTGTTTAATGATCATAACTTTGTTAATTAAAATTATCTTCACTTGCATTTTTTGATGTACCTAAGTCGTTTTTGCCTAGATAGAGCCGAGCAGAGGTGAATTTGTAAAAGAAAAGCTAATTTGGGTATTGATTTGGCCGAATTGAGGTAAGTGTCTTGCCTAACTTTGTATGGGGGAAAATTACCCCTTAGAATTCGAGTTGATTGTGCTAATTGTGTTATGTGAAAGCCGTGTACGCAAGGTGTCGAGTGGGTGCACGGGTTATATATGGTATTTGACCGGTTTAGGTGATCTAGGCTCTTTCCATGTCTTTAAATAAATTTTCATGACATGCTATATCTCTCATCATTAATCTAATCTTATATACTTTATTTGGCGTAGTTAGCACTCATTGTACTCCTTACTTGATATTCTGCATTTATATGCTTTAGTTGAAGTTGTTGCCTTCCTTATTATTTTGTGACCCCTTAATTATTGAGTTCCTTCCATGACTCAGTGCCTATTTGCTACGTGTCTTAACTGTTTCACTTACACACCTTAGTTGCCACGTACTTTACTTATCCTATTATTTTCGTAATATTTGTTGTATTCCTTTAATTATTTCATGGTTCCTTTTTGTTGTGTACTTATACCCTTTGATTGTAGAGATCCTTGCAAATTGAGTGATTGGATTGTTGTTGTTAATTTAAATTACTTATGGATTGGGTTGCACGCCGCAATAGGTGAAATAATAGAGGATTGTGAAATGATAATACGGTGGGATCGGGTTACACGCCTCAACAGGAGGAATAAGGGAGGATTTATATTGATACGATGGGATCGGGTTGCACGTCGCAACAAGTAAAATAAGGGAGGATTATGATATTGAATCTGATTATATGGTAGAATTAGGTTGCGCGGCGCAACATATATTTACTTATTATTATTGATATTTACATGGTGGAACAAGGGATGACCGTGTTTGTACGGTGGGATCAGATAGTGTGCCATAACAATTTATGTGTTTTGTATTCATTGTCGGTTCATGTTTAATAGCTGTTTAGTAGAATATGTTATCATATTGGCATCTGTTAGGCTTACCTAGTTCTAGAGACTAGGTACCATCACGACTCCTTCGGACGGATTTTTGTGTTGTGACATGTTGGTATCAGAGCTCTAGGTTCATAGGTTCTACGAGTCATAAGCAGGTTTAGTAGAGTCTAGTGGATCAGTACAGAGATATCTGTACTTATTTTCGAGAGGCTACAGAACTATTAGGAAATTCCACTTCTTTCATTCCTTTTCGTGCGACATTGATTAGGCTTGAAGCATATATCTTATATTCCTTTGCATCCACTCGTGTATGATATTGCGCACTCACTAACAGCTATGTGCCAACAATTCATGATACTGCGGATGAGCTATGAGGGAGCCATGGATGCTCAACCACTGTATCAACTTGTCATCCAGACTGAGGATGCAGATGTATTGAGAAATCATTCAGTTGTTCACGTGGGGGTGCAGCGGGTTCTGGCATCTGGTTGATAAGTATGAGCTTGGGAAGGTCTAATTGGTTGCCTAGTCGTCATAATCGTGGTAGGGTGATGTGGAGTTTGGTTTAAGGATAGTTGGTGGTATTAGAGACTATGTGGTTCGTATGGGATTTCTACTCAGTGCATAATAGCATTCAAGGCACTAGAGGAAGCGAGGTCGACTGTCACGAGGGATGCATGCACTTAGTAGATGATTTGAGGTATTTTATGATTGGTGTTGTACGAGCGGTGCAAGTTAGTATGGTGGTTCATCGGATGTTATGTCCTATGGCTTCTCTCCAAGTGGGGGGTCCACTATCGACAAGCAGATTACAGGGTCAGGTGTTATATCAGTTTTGGCCTGGGGTGTATATATAGTATTGAAAGATTCCCCGAAATTTGTATATGATTAAGATCTGAGATTTGCATAGGATAGTACTGGGACTTGCGGTATTTCTGCGTCACTAATAATTCTATATTTCAGTATCAGAGAGGTTAGAGCAACAACTTTAGATTCATAGAAGGTCTCTTCAGCGTGGGCATGTCGGTTGCGGCATTATGGGGTGCTTTAGAGGAAATGCGGTGGTTTATGAGCTTTTGGCCTCCGTGGTTTATGCTAGGGTCTTCTTCATTGATATTTGGTTTTGAGATCGTTGTATACCGACAGGGAGAAGTGTTACCCTGAAGGAAAGTCAAGGAGTATCCGAAGAAATGGGTTCGCTCGGTGGTGTTGGGTCAACATAACAATGGAAATAATTGGTCCTTTTTGGGTGGTAATTCTCTATCGGTGTTTGTGGCAGAACTCTTGGGTTGGACGGTTTGTGTGACTCAGTTGAGTAGGGGAGATTCGATCCTGATGGCTTAGTTACATGCAGGCGGGTCTCAGAGAGTTCTCGATTGTCTCGGCCATGGCGTGAGTCAGTTGTCTGCTACAACCATAAGAAATATGTTGTGCATTAGGGTTTTCTCCTGGATGGATATAAGAAGTTAATAAGATGATGGCATTACTGTATATCACATGTGAAAATCGTGCATTTTAGGAAGGCACCTTGTGTTTTGGTTTGCGGATGCTTGGCTAGTAGTATGGTAATTACCGGGTTTTGAGGCTTCTGAGGTTCAGGTTTTGGTACGCGACACGGAAGATCTATATGGTTGTTTCCATAAGATGATGGAGCGTGAGTGATGTATCAACCATCTGAGTAGCGTAGTTGAGATCGGGTATGGAAATTATGGTATTCATGAGGTTTCGGGGCTGGTATCCTCATAGGCGGACTATTTCTTGGGTGCAGATTGTGAAGAAATGTTGATAATGGTATAACTAATGGCATAAATTATCGATAGGTTGCTATGGAATTTTGGAAGGATATTTACCTGTTCGGAAATGATCAGGATTGGTTTTGGGGCTATTTGAAAGCCCAAAGAGAATTTGTATTCTATATCGGATCAGGTTTGGTTACTCTTGTGAAATTGATATCCTGAGTTTAGTACCAGGCAGAATGGATGTTATCCGTGCCCATTCTATATTATGTGCTTCTCTCTTATGCTATGATGGGTTGTGAAGTTATATGATTATTTGCACGCATGACCATTCAAGCCTTATGGCGGTGTGGGCAATATGGCCCTCGTGATGTTGATTTGCTCATTGCACCTTAGTTGTGCTTGCTTTCCTCCATGTTGTATTATTTCTATTCATTTTCCAACAGTTATACTTGTGCGCTCTATTGTGCTTGATATCGACATTCATGTGATCAGTGAACCCGAGCACTTTGGTTGGATAGGTATCCCTATGTGGATTGATATATTTGGGATCGGGTTGCACGCTGTAGCAGATGTTTTATGGGATACCCTTTCCTTGTGTTTATGTGGTGTTTTTTTTTTCCTCTGCGGAATAAGTTAATGAAATTGTACTTTTGCTGTTAAATATGTTGTACTTGTTAGATAGTCCTCGTACCTTGCTTTCCTTATATTTTTGCTGCATATCTGAGTTATTACTAGTTTGGTGTATGAATCATGTTGTGTGAGACTCTGTGTGGTCTCGGGGTGAGTTGTCAGTTGGGCTGCTTGTATTGGCTGAGATGAGGTTTCTAGACCTAAGATTTGCACTATCGTGATGGGATGAGAAGTGTCAGGAAGGATGATGTTATTTCCGCTCAAAATTGGGCAATGGCCCTTGACGGACAATGGAGCTTCTTGCCTTGTTGATTTCATGGGTGGTTATGAGTTTCTGCATGTTTATTTATCATGGGCATCATTACGGAGGTCCGGAATAAGGTTTTATTCGATATGAAGTGAATTACCAGTACCTAAGTTGCTATTAGACAACTATGGTGGTCGAAAGTTATTGCTGTAGGCATTCGAGTTGTGTGGAATATCATGTGATAGTACCGTGGGCTGGGGTTGTGGCTCGATTCAGCTTGTTCAAACCCATACAACATATTAATGCTAGATTCGGGTTCTATGATGAGTTTTAGATGTTGAGGATTGAGTTCTATCCTAAGGTTATGGACTGAGGATGAAGTGAGATCTTCAGTTAAGTTATGTTGTCAGGACTACAAGGATTGGGATGAGGTAAATTCACCCCCGAGTGTATGTATGGTGAGCTTATGCAGTGATTTGATAGTTTTAGAACGACTCCTAGCACGTTCGAAGACGAACGTATGTTTAAGCGGGGGAGGTGGTAATGACCCGACTGGTCGTTTTGAGCAATTGCATCCGGTTCAATAGTTTGAGGTCATGAATAGCTTCACAGAGTGCATTATAACTTGCGTGCAAGGTCGGCCTTGGTTTTTGAGTTATACGGAATTGATTTTGAAGGACGATTCTCACTTGAGAAACTTGAAGTTGAAAGAGTTAACCAAGTTTGACTTTTGAGTATTTAACCTCGGATCGGAGTTTCGATGGTTTTGATAGGTCCGGATAGTGATTTTGAACTTGGGTATATGCTCGGATTTGTATTTGGATGTTTCTAGAAGGTTGCGGCACCATTTGGCGGAAGTTGACAATTTAAAGGTTTGGATTTATCTAAGTTTGACCATGGTTTGACTTTGAGGCTATCGGGTTCGGATTTTGGTTTCGAAACTTGGAGTAGGTCCGTTTCGTCATATGGAACTTGCTTGGAAAATTCGGTGTCATTTGGAGTTGATTTGATATGGTTCGGATGCTTGGTTGCGATTCTACAAGTTCTTGAAGTTCATTGTAATTTTCATGCGCTTTGGCGTTCGATTCGTGCTTCTAGAGGTTATTTTGGTGTTTCGATCACGCGAACGATTTTCTGTTATGTTTTTGGATGGGTGTGGATGTTTGGTTTGGAACTACAAGGGATCGGGTGGGTTTCAAATTTGTTTCGGATTGATTTTGTTAAATTGGTAAGTGTTGGTACTGGTTCAATCGCATTTTGTGATGTTTTTGTCGCAAATGCGACTACCGCATTTGTGAGGTAGTCCTCGCATTTGCGAACCTGGGCTACTGGGGAAGGGACTCGCATTTGCAAAGAAATGATCGCTTTTGCGAAGCATGTAGAGTTTGCATTTGCAAGTTCTGCATCACATTTGTGATGAAGGCCTGGGCTGGGTAGGGTCATTTTTGCGACAAACTGGTTGCTTTTGCGAAAAACTAGTCGCTTTTACGAAGACCAGTGTCTGCATTTGCTATATTTTCTATCGCATTTGCGAAGGATTCAAAACTGTTCAAGTTTCGCTTTTGCGGAGGATTGTTCGCTTTTGCGAGGGTCGCAATTGCAAACCCCGTGTCGCAAATGCGACATCTACAGCTTGCATATAGCTGAGTATTCCGTGACTTTGCTTCATTTTACCATTTTTTAACCTAGCCTCGATGGGAGGCGATTTTGTGGAGGGATTTTCATACCAAACTATAGGGTAAGTAATTTTAATCAGTTTTTAATTATATTTTGTGATTATATATTAGATTTAACATTAAATTCATATGGATCTAAGGGAAATTTGGGAAGTTTTGCCAAAGTTTTGAAAAATAAAAATTTGAGATTTGAGAGTCGAATTGGAGTCGGATTTGAAAACAAAACACATAAATTGACTCGTAGGGTTATGGGTAGTCAAGACCTACCTTTTAACTCGAGTTTTGACCGAGCGGATCCGGGTTTGGCTTTTGTTGACTTTTTAGAAATTATTTAATGATCATAACTTTGTTAATTAAAATTATTTTTACTTGCATTGTTTGATGTACCTTAGTCGTTTTTGCCTAGATAGAGCCGAGCATAGGTGAATTTGTAAAAGAAAAGCTAATTTGGGTATTGATTTGGCCAAATTGAGGTAAGTATCTTGCCTAACTTTGTATGAAAAAAAAACTACCCCTTATAATTCGAGTTGATTGTGCTAATTGTGTTACGTGAAAGCCGTGTACGCAAGGTGACGAGTGGGTGCACGAGTTATATATAGTATTTGACCGGTTTAGGTGATCTAGGCTCTTTCCATGCCTTTAAATAAATTTTCATGACGTGCTATGTCTCTCATCATTAATCTAATCTTATATATTTTATTTGACATTGTTAGCACTCATTGTACTCCTTACTTGATATTTTGTATTTATATGCTTTAGTTGAAGTTGTTGCCTTCCTTATTGTCTTGTGAACCCTTAATTGTTGAGTTCATTTCATGACTTCGTGGCTATTTGCTACTTGTCTTAACTATTTCACTTGCACTCCTTAGTTGCCACGTGCTTTACTTCTCCATTTGTTTTCGTAATATTTGTTGCATTACTTTGATTATTTTCTGGTTACTTTTTGCTGTGTACTTATACCCTTTGATTGTAGAGATCCTTGTAAATTGAGTGATTGGATTGTTGTTGTTAATTTAAATTGCTTGTGGATCGGGTTGCACACTGCAACATGTAAAATAAGGGAGGATTGTAAAATAATAATACGGTGGGATCAGGTTGCACGCCGCAACAGGAGGAATAAGAAAGAATTTATATTGATACGGTGGGATGGGTTGCACGTCGCAACAGGTGAAATAAGGGAGGATTGATATGGTGAAATAAGGGAGGATTATGATATTAACTCTAATTATATGGTGGGATCGGGTTGCACGCCGCAATATATATTTACTTATTATTATTGATATTTACATGGTGGAATAAGGGAGGATGTGTTTGTACGGTGGGATCGGGTTGCGCGTAGCAACAATTTATGTGTTTTGTATTCATTGTTGTATTGTGTTGGCTTTGGTTCTTTCGTACGAGACTCTGATGATTGGTATTTCTGATTTTTACTTTTTTAGAGGATTGAGTTGTTTTCATTATTTTACTGTTTTTCCGTCATTTCCTGTTTTCCTTTCCTATTACTATTATTTTGGTGAATTGATTTTTAAGATGAATTTACTACGCCGAGTCATTATCTCATACCCTGTTGAATTGTTAGTAACATAACGGGTTTTAACAAAAAGAATTAATAACATGCTTACCTCATGTGACTCTTAAATTAAAACTCGTCGTTTCATTCGGTACCTTACTATTTTAATAGTCGTCATATTTCATTTTAATCGATTTCTCAACTTTATCTCCTTACCTTATATGATATTTTTACTTAACTTAAAAAGAAATTTCTATTATATTTTAATTTATTAAATTCTATATTCAAATCACTAGCATATCTGATGCCTTATTTTATTTGAAAATGTTATTCTCTTCACCCAAATGTATTTCAAAATAAACTCATTTTCTCATTGATTTTCTGTTTGGTTTAGAAACTGTAATTTTACTTTATTATATATGAATTGATCCCTCGAATATTATTTATTAGCATTTGACACGGATTCTATGTACCCGGTAGTACATGAATTTTGCCGTGTAAAATTGATATGGAACATGTGGGTACAAGGTGTGATGTCTGTAACGTTTGGAAGTTGTGATTTATGATTTGTTATTACGAGAAGTGGGATTATTGAAATTCGTGTGTTAGGAATGATTTGTTTGGTTGAGTTGTCATCATTTTCCATACTTGAACACATTCATACTTCATTTGTACCCCGACTATGTCGTTGCTTAATTACTTGGTTATTTCTCGTAGCCATTCGTGTGCCCCTTATCTTCACTGTTGATTGTAATTTGAATTCTTTCTGGTAATGGCCTTATATTGATATTCCTTCCTTGTTAGTTGTATGTCATATCCTGCACAGGTTTACATGTCCGATAGATGTTTTTACCTGATCTCATTACTATTTTACCGAGGTTACGCTTGATACTTACTGGGTACTGCTGTGGTGTACTCATACTACGCTTTTGCATTTTTTTTTGTGCAGATTCAGGTATTTATGATCGAGTTGGTTTGAGATTTATGTCTGCACGGCTCGAGACTTAAAGGTATACCTGCTTGACGTTCGCAGGCTCCGAAGTCACCTTCTCTTGTCTTTTATTTTCAATGTTTCTTATTATTCCGGGACAATGATGTATTGTATTGTTATTTCTAGTGACTCTTATAAAAACATATAATGTGTGCTACCGATTTTGAGATACTGTATTTTGTTGAGATTATTGGCTTATACAGAAATTTTCGGTTCATGTTTAATAGTTGTTTAGTGGAATATGTTATCATTTTGGTATATGTTAGGCTTACCTAGTTCTAGAGATTAGGTATCATCACTACTTTTTCGGAGGGATTTTTGGGTCGTGACACAAGGGGTGCAATTTTTCATGTCTTTGCTTGGTGAAAATTGTTTGACATTCTCAATAATTCCAAAATAAATAAATAAATCAAGGCTAGTGTGAGTTAGAAAAAATTTAAGAACTAATTGTCTTTTTTACTTGAAATTGGTATTCTTTCTCTCTTTGGAGATCATTCACTATCTTTTATCAAATGTATATTTTTTTCCTCAACAAGAATATTTGATTTTTTCTCACTCATATAGCCAGATAGAATTAACAAATACTCCTACTTTTCAACTCCAATAACTGAAAAATAATTATTGCCATGTAGTTTCAAATTCAACAAGCAAAACTTCAGAAAATTATCATGATTTTACCAGTGAAATTTAAAACTTCATGACAATAACTATTTTTTAATTATAAGTTTTGCATATAGAGATCTTGAGGTGGAGTCTTGCTTCTACATAGTCAAAGAGTGTAAATTTTCCACTCCAAATTCTTTTTCAGTTAGATTGTTGATAAGAACATGGAGATCAGTTTTATGGTCTATTATAAATTTTAGTAATTCTATTACAATTTTTATATGAGATCAATAAAAATAATATGAGAGATTGGACATATATAAATGATATTTATGAAATTATTTTATAATATTCAAATTGTAACCGATGATATAAGATATTTTCTCATTGAAACCATATGCTATTTATAAGAATATACTAGTATTTGGACACATGTGTTGCACGTGTATGCCATATCGATATTTGCATAATGTATATTTATAGTTATAACTTATTTATATATAATCTAAAATTTAAATTTATAAGGATAGAAAATTAAAGAATAAGTTTAGAAAGTTAAACCCGATTTTATCTCCACTTTCTTCTTAATATAAATGTGAAAAAGAGAAATCAACCACTCGATTTGTCTTTCTCCATAATGTTGCAAAAGTAAAATAATCAAAATGATTAGCTTTCTACGTTTTCTGTCTCCGTGCTCTTTTTATAACCAGCCAATTGCTATGAAGGTTAACATATCAAAAATATTTGTGAAGGTGTTTATTGATCTATCCTTAATATTTGCTTTCAGTTTGTTGTGAACATTTGCACTTTGAGTTCATGGGTAAAGCAGCAGAATACTTTCTTTCCCTATGAAAAATGGATTCTAATGGGAAAAGAAATAAATTTACTTGTTGGGATGGTACTGAACAAAATAAGACAATTGAAAAGAGACTATACTTATATGAAAAAATAGGAATTTCTGACAAAAAGAAGAGAAAAATGTTAAAGTGATTTGACATTTGATGTGTGCGATAGAAGATATGAAAAGTCTAAGACTATATATGTTATTAAGGGGGGAATTTCAAAGGACTATTTGCACATTTTGAATCTGCAATAACTACTGGTAGTCTAAACAGTCCTCCCCATTTATTAAGCAAAATCGGCAAACCTACAACGTGCAATAACTTTTGGTAGATGAAAAAAATCCCATTTACTCGATTCAATGTTGTTGAGATTAGTGTTTAAAAAGGCCATACGTTTTACTACGTGTGGGACGAGGCGTAAGTCCACGGATCTTTAATATTTTTATTTTATAATTTTCTTAAATAATAAAGTATGAAAATTTCATTAAGATTATATAAAATTCAATAAACAAAAACGTTAGTGAAAGATTATCATTGACTAACATAAAATAATAAAAAAATTGCATATTAGTATACATAATATTTAAACATGCTAATATAAACATATAATCATTCACTGCGTGCTGTTTTTATATTATTAAATTATACTCCTAAAAGTTGACTGCCAAATCATAATTCTTAGAGCTCATTTAGCTACTAACCTTTAAATAATAATAATAATAATAATAATAATAATAATAATAACCACGATGTAAGTCTGACAATGGAAGTATTGTAAAAATAACAAGGCAATGCAAACCAATATTGCAATATTATCTATATCAGACTGAAGTGACTCAACTCTTTTTATGTCATATATATATTTTTTTTGTGTAAAGATAATATTAGAACGAGTTAGACCAGCCAAAAAATTATAAAGAAAAATAAAAGACTTACTTTGGAAAATAAAATAGAAAGATTAAACCAATTAAAAAATTAAAAAGACGAAACAATAGAAAGAAAACAGAAAATAAAGAAAAAGGTAAAATCATACACGTGATTTCATGAGATAACAACATCTGGTCGCAGTGCAATGGGATCTTTACAGCTTTTTCAATGTGTCCCTTTTGTGAAACAGACAAAAATAAAAAACTCTCTTTACTTTCAAAGTCACAAAGGGCTTCATCTTCATCCCTAAATACCCATTCACTTATTAGAGATGACAACTCTTCGTATCAAGCAAATGAGGAGCTCTGAGATTTTCTGAAATAGGCAGTTTTTTTTTATGAAATCGCTGATAAGAATCTTTTTCTTAGTTTTATGCAAAAAAAAAAGTGGAACAATCAGAACATCAAATATGCAATTTCTCTTCTATTTTTTTGTGTACCTATATTTCATGTTTATGTAAATTCTTCTTATTGATTTTTCGGAAAAGGTCCAAATATGTCTTTCTACTATACGAAATTGAGCACATTTGTCTTTCGTTAATGCTTTAGCTCAAATATGCCCTTACCGTCAGATGGTTGGTCCATATATGCCCTTAGAGTTACACAGTTGGCCCATATATGCCCTTTTCGTAACGGAATCCACCCAAACTAATTAGTTCTTTCGTTAATTGTATTAAAGTGTATTACAAACACTATTTCCTTTTTATTAGTACTTTTTTCTGTACCTTTCTCTTTTCTTGCTTCTTTTTTCTTTTCTTCTCTTTTTTTCCTCCTTTTTCTTTCTCCCTTATCCGATTTTCTCCATTACTGATGTCTTCTCCATTTTCGTCACCAATTTCACTTGACAAAACTCATGAATTCCAATTACTAAGAAAATTCTCCCATAAGAATATTTTTATAGATCATATATTTGTCAATTTTTTAATTGTTACTGAACATATATTTAGTTCTAAAACATTTAACAAAGTAAGATTGAAATAATATTTATGTAACAAAAAAACCAAAAAATCCAACAAAACCGAACAATCCAAACCGATATAATTGATTTGACTTGGTTTTGATAAAAAACCGAACCAACCCGTTTCATGTAGACTCCTAATTTACATAGTTAATAAAAAAAAAATAGAAAATGTCCAGCTGAAAAAAGATGAAAAAAGGCTAACAACTCAAATTTATAACACTACAACTTGAACTCTAGGCTTTTAATCATTAAATTATCTTTCTGAAAATAATTTAAATATTTTGATCTTTTGAGTATTGTTAAAGGTTGAGATGTTTTTATTATTTTAAAGTTTAAACCATAATTTTTGGAATAATTTAATTTCGTTTATTTAGAGGGCCAGTGAAATTGGAACTTGATTACCTTATGAGAGAATTTTCTTAGTAATTGGAATTCATAAGTTTTGTCAAGTAAAATTGGTGACGAAAATGGAGAAGACATCAGTAATTGAGGAAACGGATAAGGGAGAAAGAAAAAGGGAAAAAAAGAGAAGAAAAGAAAAAAGAAGAAAGAAAAGAGAAAGGTAAAGAAAAAAGTACTAATAAAAAGGAAATAGTGTTTGTAATACACTTTAATACAATTAACGAAAGAGCTAATTAGTTTGGGTGAATTCCGTTTCGAAAAGGGCATATATGGGCCAACTGTGTAACTCTAAGGGCATATATGAACCAACTATGTGACGGTAAGGGCATATTTGAGCTAAAGTATTAACGAAGGACAAATATGCTCAATTTCGTATAGTACAAGGGTATATTTGGACCTTTGCCCTTGATTTTTAACTGATTTGCTTCAGATCTTCTAGGCATGCGCCTCGCTGGTGGGACGCAAGGTGCGCCAAGGCGTACGCCCGAGTGGTTTGAGTGTGTGTTTCGTGGATATGCGTCCCCCACTCTCGCTTCAGTGCGATTTACCATCGCGTCGCCCAAAGACGCGTCTCAAGGCGCGCCCCATCAGCGCCTTTGAAAACACTGGTTGAGATTAACATTAACATAAGGCTCAATTGATTTTTGGAAGGGCAAGATGGCCACTCAATTTTTAATAGATAGTATTTGTGTAGTTTAAGTTTAAGTTTATGACCTTCTCACTTTTGACGGCCAATAATATAATATTTGGCTGAAATTCGTTACTCTTATTACTTATTTAGTGCACCAACCTTAGGAAATTATTGACTCACTATTTTACGTTGATATACATATGAAACTCAAAAGGTTTAAGTTTGAAAAATAAAAAGATTTAAGATATGGCATCATGATAAATTCTTAAAGGATTCCCTACAAACTTAATACTTATTAAAAGGTAAATTTACTTTCTGGTATAATAATATTGTAGGAGTAGTATTTAACTTAAGAATAAAATGGTCATTCAACTTTTGAAGATTATTTAGGTAATTGAGATTCACCCCAAAGGGCTTCACACTCATAATATAACATGATGATTTGTGAAATTTTAGATTTGATGTCCACTATCTTGTTGGGTTCGATCCAAAGTATTGTTCTATGCTCATATAATATCACATGGACCAATCTCTATTTTTATTGGAAAAATATAGCATTATATTTCATAGAATAAAAAGACAACACAAGTTATAAGGTTCGGCCAAGCCAAAAAAATTAACTTCCTCTAAAGTTGGGCATGAACTTTCTAAAAGGGCTAATTCACTTGACAAGTTCCATCTTTCGAACTAGTAGCGATAGTTGTTTCTACTGAAGTGTAAGCCCAGAAAAGTTTTGGCTAAGTAATAGATTATGTTCAAGCTTTAAGTGCTTGAAAAGTTTTGAAAGTTTATAATATCTAAATCTTATATTTGAAAGATAGAATGGATGTTTAGAAGAGGGAAGAGATGGTTCAGAACAATTTGACATTGTTTAAAGGGAAGAAGATGACCATAGTCGCACATGCTCTAACCTCGAACAATCAGAACAGGGGTGGAGCCACCTCATAGGAAGCGCTATCACGTTCGGAAAATTTTATCAAATATGTGTATATAGTATAAGCAAAATCGAGTTATTTTGAATACAAATAAATAAACGGAAAAGGTCCAAATATGCCCATGTACTATACGAAATTGAGCATATTTGATCTTCGTTAATACTTTAGCTCAAATATGCCCTTACCGTCACATAGTTGGTCCATATATGCCCTTAGAGTTATGCGGTTGGCTCATATATACCCTTTTCGAAACGGAATCCACCCAAACTAATTAGCTCTTTCGTTAATTGTATTAAAGTGTATTACAAACACTATTTCCTTTTTATTAGCACTTTTTTCCTTTACCTTTCTCTTTTCTTTCTTCTTTTCTCTTTTCTTCCCTTTTTTTTTCTTTTTCTTTCTCTCTTATCCTATTTCCTCCATTACTGATGTCTTCTCTATTTTCGTCATCAATTTCACTTGACAAAACTCATGAATTTCAATTACTAAGAAAATTCTCCCATAAGAATATTTTTATAGATCATATGTTTGTCAATTTTAAAATTTTTACTGAACATATATTTAGTTCTAAAAACTTTAACAAAGTAAGATTGAAATAATATTAATGTAACAAAAAACCCGAAAAATTCAACAAAATCGAACAATCCAAACCGATATAATTGGTTTGGTTTGGTTTTTAAAAAAATCGAACTAACCCGTTCCATGTACACCCCTAATTTACATAGTTAATAAAAAAAAATAGAAAATGCACAGCTGAAAAAAAATAAAAAAAGACTAACAACTCAAATTTATAATACTACAACTTGAACTCTAGGCTTTTAATCATTAAATTATCTTTCTGAAAATAATTTAAATATTTTGGTCTTTTGAGTATTGTTAAAGGTTGAGATGTTTTTATTATTTTAAAGTTTAAACCATAATTTCTTAGTAATTAGAATTCATGAGTTTTGTCAAGTGAATTTGGTGACGAAAATGGAGAAGACATCATTAATGGAGGAAACGGATAAGGGAGAAAGAAAAAGAAAAAAAAAAAGAAGAAAAGAAAAAAGAAGAAAGAAAAGAGGAAGGTAAAGAAAAAAAAGTACTAATAAAAAGAAAATAGTGTTTGTAATACGCTTTAATACAATTAACGAAAGAGCTAATTAGTTTGGGTGGATTCCGTTTCGAAAAGGGTATATATGGGCCAACTGTATAACTCTAAGGGCATATATGGACCAACTATGTGACGGTAAGGGCATATTTGAGCTAAAGTATTAACGAAGGACAAATGTACTCAATTTCGTATAGTACATGGGCATATTTGGACCTTTGCCCATAAATAAATGACATCACTTTGAAGCAAAAATGTTCAGTGATGTGTTGGTTTAGCACTATAATTTTCAACTAGAGGTCCACAAGTTATGTAGCTATAAAACAGCTTGAGCTAGAATTCATTTATTTGTCAAACTAACAATAAATATAATCAAATTATTTAATGTCACGATCCAATTCTTCCTATAGGCCATGATATCGTCCAACGTCATCTCTAGGAAAGCCAACGGTGAACTAGCCATATATTTATTCCTTTTAATAAGTTCAAAGTAGTTGATTTTGATTTATTAAGTAAATAAAAAAAAACTAAAAAATTTAATAAAGTAAAGCGTAAACTAATAAAAGAGCAAGTATGATGAAATAAATACTCAAAAGTCATAAAGTATCTACTAGCATGTTCCCAAGACCCGGTGTCACAAATATATGAGTAACTAGTAGAATATACAAAACATCTACGCTACTGTCTAAAAGTGAGATAGACAGAAAATAAATACAAAAGAGAGAGAGACTGCGTGTAATGACCCAACCGGTCATTTTAACTTTTAGAACCCCGTTCCATAAAATAAAACTTTCCGTAGGTGCTTGTAATGATTTATGACTTGCGGGGATGGTTGGTTCGGGATTTGGAAGTGTTTGGGGTAAAACCGGAACACTTGGTTCCTTAAGTTGGCCTTAAAGTGCTAAGTTTGAGTTCGGTCAACATTTTGAGAAAACGACCCCGAAATAGAATTTTGATGATTCCAACAGCTCTGTATTGTAATTTTGGACTTAGGAGCGTGTTCGGAATTTTATTTGGAAGTCCGTAGTTAAATTAGGCTTGAAATGGCTAAAAACAAGAATTTAAGTTTGGAAGTTTGACCGATGAGTTGACTTTTTGATACCGGAGTCGGAATCCAGTTCCAAAAATTTTATAGCTCCGTTATGTAATTTATGACTTGTGTGTAAAATTTGAGGTCAATCGGAGTTGATTTGATAGGTTCCGACATCGAATATAGAAGTTGAAAACTCTTAGTTTCATTAAGCTTGAATTGGGGTATGATTCATGGTTTTAGCATTGTTTGATGTGATTTAGAGGTTCGACTAAGTTCGTATGATGTTTTAGGACTTGTTGGTATATTTGGTTGAGGTCCCGAGGGCCTCAGGTGAGTTTCGGATAGTTAACGGATCAAAAGTTGGACTTAAAAAGCTGCTGCAATTTTCCCTTCTGCTGTATATTCTAGGTTGTGATCGAGCCCCAGATCGAACCCAGATATCGAGCCCACGATCGAGGCCTGAGTCGAAGCCAGGGACGAAGCTCAGTATTGAAGCTACGATCAAAGGTCCAGCTCGAGGGCCATGATCGAAGGCAAGGCTCGAGGGCCAGGATCAAGACCCAAGATCGAACTTGATCGAGGCCATGACCATGTCCCAAGCTCGAGGCCTGATCGAGGCCATGACCATGTCCCAGGCTCGAGGCCTGATCGAGGCCATGACCAGCTCCCAAGATCGAGCTCCCATGATCGATCTCCCAAAAAAATCAAGCTCCCGAGATCGAGCTCCCCTGATCGAACTGGATAGAGCTGCAAGTTATAAAAACAGAGGACATTCGTCCCTTTTGCCATTTTTGACGAACTTGAGTTTGTGCAGAGGCGACTTTTGACAGGTTTTCAAGGGAAAAATATTGGGGTAAGTGATTCTAACTCGGATTTGGTCTACATATACAAGTATATCATTGTTTTCACCATAAATTAGTGTTTTGAGATTTAAATTTGGGAAATTTTTAGAAATCTCATAGAAACGAATTTTTGAGATTTCGGTATCGATTCGGAGTCGGATTTGAGTGAAACTGGTATGGTTGGACTCGTAATTGAATGAGTTGTCGGATTTCGTAACTTTTTCCGGATTCCAAGACGTGAACCCCACGGACGAATTTTTAATTAATTTCGAGATTTTTATTAAAAATATAGTATTTTCTTATAGAATTGATTCCTATAATTTTTAGTGATTGCATCGAATTATTTTGGCTAGATTCGAGCCAGACAGAGTTGGATAATCGTGGAAAAGGCCTTATAGTGGATTAAATTGGAGCAAGACGAGGTAAGTCTCTTGTCTAATCTTGTGAGGGGGAAATTACCTCATAGGTGATTAAGATTAAATAATTATTGCTAATTGTAGGGGCTACGTATGCACGAGGTGACGAGGGTACGTGCGTAGCTACTATTAATGCTAAAGTCCGGGTAGTTTAGGACTCAAAGCATGCATTACTTGTGTAAATAGTATTCTTTGATTAATTAATATTAATTGATATATATGAATATATTGTGAATTGTTAGATAAAGATATTAAAGGATGAAAATCTCATAGGCTTGATTTTCTGTTTAAATCAATTAATTGTTAAAAAAAATTGTTCTCCTCCCGAATTAATCTTATAATAAATATACTCTCCTTCCGGAGGCACATAAGAAAATGTCCTCCTTTCTTGTGGAGCGGGCCGAACGCCTCGGCAGGATAGATGCATCAATGGATCGCGCCGCACGTCCCTCGGCAGTGTACACGACACTCTGGATCGGGCCGTACGTCCTCGGCAGAAATCGTGCTTAATAATAATAATTACACGATACTTTAACAATTTATTTCAGCTTGTGAAGCTAATTAATAAATTGAAAAATCTTTAAAATTTAATGAATTATTATTCTTGCTTGTTAAGGAATTAATTGTTACTCGTGTAAATGAGATTTAATTGATAAATTGAAAATTATTTGAATTGAAGGAATTTAATTAATATATTGAGAATTGTTACATTTGAAGGAATTTGATTATTTCCGCTGATTAAATAAATTATTGTAAATTCTGTAAATCATGTTGATTTAAATATCCTAGTTTTATTTTAGTTATTATTATTGACCCATAGTGAGTGCCAAAGTCGGCCATCTTGTCTCTACCAATTCGAGATTAGGCTTAATACTTACTGGGTACACGTTGTTTACGTACTCATACTACACTTGCTGCACTTTTTGTGCAGGATTTGAGACAGGTACTAGTGGAGGACCTATCATCACATACCCACGTCATCCCGAGGCATAGTGGTGAGCTGCCTTTCTGAGCCGTTCTGCAGCTACCAGTGTCTCTTCTTATATTTACATTCTACCTATTTCATTTCAGACAGTATTTGGAGTTTTGTATAATCTACTAGATGCTCATTCACTTGTGACACCAGGTCTTGGCACACACACATTGGTAGAGCTTAGGTTTATATTTTCTTGGTTTTAAATTTTATCAATGTAAGCTTAATTTATTAGTTGGCTTGCCTAGCTGTAAGTGTTGAGCGCCATCATGACCTATAATTAAAATTGGGTCGTAACACTGCGGATGCTCCAGAACGGACTCAGAGAGCATCTCATCACTAAGCCTCCAGATAACAGGGGTGCGCGCCTGAATGGACACCAGATGCACCTGCCTCAGATCATGCACGATTAGTGCAGAAGTGTATCGTGAGTACATAAACAACATATACCCAGTAAGTATCCAGTCTAACCTCGAAGAAGTAGAGACGAGGGGTCGACATCGATACTTATTATGGGCCAGCAAACAAAATACAGAAATCCTAAATAGGCATGGAATATGTGAATAATAATAATAACACAATAGAAAGTAGTGAATAAATGATTCTTTAACTGATAGTAAATTCCAGAGTCTCCATCTAACACTTACTAGTTCCAAAGCAATTTCGGTCATTAAATACATTATAACTTCTCAAGCCATAAAATAATATCAAGTGTAATCGGGCTCCGAGTATTATCAAGCATGATTTATGCCGAGGTCGTACGGCCCAATCCAAAATACTGTATGCACTGCCGAGGGTTGAACGGCATGAATCATAGATGCATCTATTATACTGCCGAGGCGAACGGTCAGCTCCCATGAGAGTATAGAAGTATACCTCGTTCGCGAAAGTACTTGCGACGCGAGAGGACATGGATTTCTCAGAGTTATTATGTATTTCCTCAATTCTTCCCAAAAATAAGAAATCTAAATTTAAAATTTGCAACTTTAAAATCCCTAGGCTCAACTCTACTCCAAAAACAGTTAATATGCATAATAAACACAATGGTACAATTAAGACATGATGTGGATCTAAGACTACCCGGACATATCATGGAATATAGCTACGCACGGACTCTCGTCACCTAGTGCGTACCTAGATCCCCACACAAGTAGTACACAACAAAATACACCTAAAGGGATGAGTTCCCTCTTACAGGGTTAGGCAAGAGACTTACCTCGATTCCAAGTCCTCAATCCGGCTCTCCAACCTCACTAGAACTCCTCAAACGATGTCGAGGCTCTGAAACTAATCAAAAGTAGTATAAACTAGTAAATATATACTCGAAAGTTCATAATTTAGCTTTTATATTAGTTACCCAACCCAATTTGGAAGATTCATGAAATTCACCCCTGGGCCCACGTGCCCGGATTCCGAAAATATTTGAATATAAAAGTTACCCATGACCTCCCGACTCAAATATAAAATTTGTTCCAATTTTTACCACCAATTTCGTGATCAAATCCCAAATTTACCAAAAACCTAGGTTCTTCACAAAATCCCACTAGTTTCACAAATTTTCCATGTTTAATCTACCAAAAATCCGCATATTTAAATTAAAAATGGGTGGAGTTTACTTACCTTGTATCGTAGATGCGATTCCCCCTCAAAAGTGCTCTCAAAATCGCCCAAGACCAAATGAAAGTGTGAGGTAAAAAGCCTAAATCTCAGATTAAAAGCCTTCATTGCCCAGCGATTTCCGCTTCTGCGGACCTAGGGTCGCACCTGCGACGCCGCACCTGTGGAAATTCCATCGCAGGTGCGGTTCTCACTAAGGTTGGGCAAGTCCACATCTGCGAAGAATCATGCGCGCCTACGCATCCGCTTCTGTGGAAACTGCCCGCACCTGCACATTCGCGCTTGCGGATGGACATCCGCTCCTGCGACCCCAGGCCTTCCTGGCCTCGTCCGCATCTGCGAGCTCACAGATGCGGAAAAACCTCGCATCTCCGATCACTGCGCAGCCTACTCCAGGTCACTTCTACAGTCACTCCTCTCGCACCTGCATGTCCGCACCTGTGGCTAAACCCTCTGCAGGTGCAATGACACCAGCACAACAGCAGGTTCAGCACCTCAACCAAAGTCTGAAATGATCCGATTAGCACCCGAGGCCCCTCGGGACCCCATCTAATTACACTAATGCATCCAACAACAATATACAGACTCGCCACGATCGAAACACTAAAATGGTATCTAAAATCACCAATTGGATACCAAAACGCATGAATTTTACATGAAACTCAAAAACTTCCAAAAATACTTCCGCGCGTACGATTCCTTACAAATCAACTCGGAATGACGTCAAATTTTTGTGTGAAAGTCATAAATCACCATACATAACTATTTCTAGGATCGGAATCCCAAACGGACCTCGATAACACCAAAGTCTACTCCAAACCAAATTTAAAGAACTAGAAAAACTTTCAATGAACCAACTTCCCACATTGAGCACCGAAACACTTCCTGGTTACCCGAAACCCGAGCCGAACACACGCCTAGATCCGAAATCGTTATACAAACCTATTGGAACCTTCAAATTTCGGTTCTGAGGTCGTTTACTCAAAATATTGAATCAAGTCAAACTTGGCCACCTTATGCGACTATTAAGAAACTAAGTGTTCTGATTTCAACCCGAATCCTTTCAAACCCGAACTAACCATCCCTGTAAGTCATAAAACAGTAAAAGCACGTACTGAGAGTCTTATTTAAGGGAACATGGATCTAGAAAGCAAAACGATCGGTCGGTTCGTTACATTATCCACCTCTTAAACAAACATTCGTCCTCGAACGGGTCTAGAATCGTACCTGGAGTGCCGAATAAGTGTGTATATATGCTCCGCATGTCCTCCTCGGTCTCCCAAGTCGCCTCCTTGATTTGTTGACCCCTCCACTGAACCTTTACCGCAGAAATCTTCTTGAACCTCAACTGGTGAACCTGCCTGTCAACAATGGCAACTGGTTCCTCTTCATAACTCAAGCTCTCATCTAGCTGAACTGTGTTGTAATCTAACACATATGACCTATCGTCATGATACCTCTGGAGACACATGGAAAATCGGATGAACTCCCGATAGACTGGGAGGAAAAGCAAGCTCATAAGCACCCTCCCCAACTCGTCTCAACACCTCAAATGGACCTACAAAACCTCGGGCTCTCAAATGAACCACCCAAATGAGCCAAACGGTCTGTTCTCCCTTAACATGACTACACCCAAAGAAGTAATCCACACCTCTAAGAAACCGAGTAACTTCCTACTCCATGCGTACTACATCCCTCATGAATAATCATTCAAATTATTCCATGATTTCCATATACCTATAAAGTGTAATACATCATGCATCCAGAATTTCCTTGCTTAAGTCATCCTTAAAACCAGTTCCTGCAAGTCATAACCGGTCCACAAGTATGCCTCAGACTGAAACCAATACAACATATAACTGTGTCAGCAACTCGTCGATAATAGACTCCCCCACTTGGCTCAAAGCCATAGATCAAAACACTCGATAATTCACAATGCCCATACTCTATTACTGCCATAATACCATCGTGAGGTTCAACTAAATCCTTCATAAAACCATGTAACACAAACCATATAATACTTCAAATTATCTACTAAACTTGTATTCATCCTCATAATAGTTAGGTCAACTTTTCCAACCAATCCAAACTCAAATCGCAACACCTATAACCCATTGGTAGAAAAGAAAGCCTCCACACAACATCATAAGGATCACACATCCGTAGATTACCCCGCAGGTGACAGTCCATTATTAAGAATGTATTTCAGAAAGTAATCAGGTGTATATGCTTATTCTGTAAATTCAAATTATCGAAAAAGTAATTAAAATTTTTATGTGTTTTAATAACTTGATAAGTATGCTATTGCATATATTGCTCAAACTCAGCTCAGAATTTGTAATTATGGCCAATATTTTGGCTAATGGAGTCCATCTCATATAAGCATAAGCATCTTTGCAAAGTGTAGACTTTGTTGGCAATATTCTTTGGGACCCAAAAATATTGTATTATGTAGTGGACATCATTTGCACAAGTTGTATCTCTTCTTTTACACCTAAGAGGCCAAGATTTTTTAGCCTATAAAAGGGAAAGCAATTAGTTCATTTTAGACACACCAACAAGACTTGAGTCTTCATTTCTTGTTTCTTTCTTTCCTCCTTTTTATTAAGAGTGTTTTGTATGAGAGTTTAGTGTTGGGAAGCACTTGTGTGAACCCTTTCTTTTGAGTGATCTTGTGAGGTTATTCTCTTAGGTTAATTGGGATTAATTAAAGTGTTTACTCTAATTTTATACTCTCTTTGTGCTCTTATTGGTGTAGTAAAATTGCTCCTCTCCGCTTGTGGACGTAGGTTACTTTGACCGAACCACGTTAAATTTGTATCTTCTTTATATGCTTTAATTGCCGTTGTTATCAACTTCCATTGTCTTTGTTATTGTCATTATACCATTGTTTGGCTAAATTCCGCACTACCCGAGTTCCCGATCCTAACAAATTGGTATCAGAGCCGGATCAAACCGGATTTGTTTCAGTAGTCAATATGACTCTAACAAAGACCTATGTTGAGAAATTTGACCGAAGTGCAAACTTCGGAATGTGGCAATTAAAAATGAAAGTTATCCTAATTCAGGATGGCTTAGACTTGGCGTTACAAGGAAAGGAGAAGAAGCCGGATAAAATGACGGATGAGGAGTTTGCCGTCATAGACAAAAGGGCAAAAGCAGGTATCATTTTAAATCTCTCAAATAAGGTTTTACGTGAAGTTTCTATAGAAACCACAGCCAAAGGCATGTAGGAAAAATTGAAAACCTTATATATGAAGAGGACGGTGAAAAATAGACTTTACCTGAAGCAGAAGCTTTATACAATTCGTATGGTTGAAGGTACCTCTATTCTCTCTCATCTTGACACCTTTGATTCAATTCTTATGGATTTGAGTAATATAGATATTGAAATTAAAGATGAGGATTAAGCCGTATTACTGCTTTGTTCTCTACCCCCATCTTTTAAGCATATAAGAGATACTATGCTTTATGCAAAGGATAATATCTCTTATAAGGATATTAAATTTATCTTAAAATCAAAAGAACAGATAGTTAGTGATATTACTGGGGAAGCTAGTGGAACTCAAGCGGAAGTTGGCTTGTTTGTTAGGAGCAAATCCTACTCCATATCCAGATACAATAATTTAGAGTGTCGCTATTGTCATAAGAAAGGTCACATAATCTCTGAATGCTATAAACTAAAAAATAAAGAAAAGTATAAAGAAAGAAAAAATGAGCACAAAAATACTGACACCGCTGAAACTAGTGTAGCAACTGATGAGATTGAGGGAACTATATTTTTTGCAACTAAAACTAGTTTCAGATCAGAAAATGAGTGAATTTTAGATTTCGGTTGTTCATATCATATGTGTCCTAGCAGGGACTTATTTTCTACATATGATTCAGTTGCAGTTGGAGTTGTCCAATTGGGTAACAATGTTACTTGTAACGTTATTGGGAAAGGTACAATTCGGATCAAAATGCACGATGGTGTGGTGAGAATTCTCACCGATGTTAGACATGTTCCTAACTTAAAGAAAAATCTCATCTCTTTGGGCACTCTAGAATCTCTTGGGTGCAAGTACACAGGTGAAGGTGGAGTTCTGAAAGTTTCTCATGGTGCTCTTGTGATCATGAAAGCACACAGATCTGGTTCGTTGTATACTTTATTGGGATCCACTGTTATAGGCCCTACTACAGTTTCGGTATCAGACAACTTGTCTGATTTTGATGGCATTAAATTTTGACATATGCCCATTGGGGCTTTTGCGGAGAAGGTGGAGCAAATTTACTATATCAACCAAAATTAGGGCAAGGTGAAAATTTGTAATTATGGCTAATATTTTGGCTAATGGAGTCCATCTCATATAAGCATAAGCATATTTACAAAGTGTAGACTTTGTTGGCAATATTCTTTGGGACCCAAAAATATTGCATTATGTGGTGGACATAATTTGCACAAGTTGTATCTCTTCTTTTACACCTAAGAGGCCATTAGCCTATAAAAGGGAAGGCAATTAGTTCATTTTAGACACACAAACAAGACTTGAGTCTTCATTTCTTGTTTCTTCCTTTCCTCCTTTTTATTAAGAGTGTTTTGTATGAGAGTTTAGTGTTGGGAAGCACTTGTGTGAACCTTTTCTTTTGAGTGATCTTGTGAGGTTATTCTCTTAGGGTATTTGGGATTAATTAGAGTGTTTACTCTAATTTTGTACTCTCTTTTGTGCTCTTATTGGTGTAGTAAAATTGCTCCTCTCCGCTTGTGGACGTAGGTCACTTTGACCGAACTACGTTAAATTTGTATTTTCTTTATATGCTTTAATTACCGTTGTTATCAACTTTCATTATCTTTGTTATTGTTATTATACCATTGTTTGGCTAAATTCCGCACTACCCGAATTTCCGATCCTAACAGAATTAGATAATGTGATCACATACGAAATTGGAGAAGTAAGCAACCTTCCCCGCGGGCATGAGTGTTATGGACGCCAGGACTAGCTACCCCACACTTACAAGTGTTAACACGTATTCATTCAGCTCGAGGGAAGTGGCCAACCTCCCAGGTATGAGTGTTGCTAGGAAAAGCTTATGACGGTTATCTCACACTTGCAAGTTCTATTGTTCGTCGGGAGATAGGCTGGCACTCTCCCCATATATGTGTGTTGTTAGTCTTCACGTATGAAGGGCCATACTATGATAAACTCTTTTAAAGTTTTAAATAGTTATTTCCTTAAGAATTGTTTCTCAGTTTTTAGATTTCAGTATGAAATATGACTGCTTATATTATTTCCCTGCATGTCATTATAATTATTTAGCCAGGATAATTCTGTTCCTCTACTTAGGTGATTGTCAACAAGACTTACTGGGTACATTATTAGTGGTGCTTAGCCCGTTTGATCTACTAGGTCATGTGACAGGTGTTGAGGATGTAAATGACGAAGCATGTGGCTGGAAACAAATTTTATAGATCTAATCGGTGAGCTCTATTGGCTTTTCCCTGTGCTAGTTGTTTCCTTCAGTTTATGCTATATTTTTAGAAAATTGGTGTTTACGCGTAAAACGGTACAATTAAATTTATAATGTGGTTTATAGACACATGAATTAATTTGACCAAAAATATGAAATAGATAAGAATAAAATCAAGATTATGAAATAACTTAAAGGAAATACGAGCCTGACTATGAATTTAGCTTCTCCGATAGCAATAACAAGAACTATATTAAGAATAAGGCAAAAGAACAATTTGATAGAATAAGATCACATCTTCTTTTATGTACAAAATCTTTCCTATTTATAATTTTATTTCGGGAGACAAAATCCCCAAATCAAACTATTCTCGAACGAGAATAAGACCCCTATTGATGGTTGTATAATGGTTGGTCTTTGATATAGATATTCCTTGTAACGACTGCTTATTGGATGTTGTCTTTTTCAACCGATAACTTTCTTTGAAGTCTTTGTCATCAGTTTCTATGCCTTCGGAGCTCACCCAATACTGGTAACATGCTTGTATCTAACGAGCGCAAAATACAACACAAAATTAATGCTCGCTAATAAAAAATAGTATAGTAAAATATTGTCTCCATACGAATTGGATTTAAATAATGTTCGAGTAATTTCTGACTTATTTGTTATTCAAGTTGATTAATACTTGATTTGGAGTGATTACTACAATAATTAACTACTAAATTAAGATTACTAATAATTAGACATGATTACAGAGAAAGAGAGTCGAACTAAAACTAGTTGTAAACAATATGAGAAATGATGGTATCGACAAGATAGGTATAGAATAGCTATTCAGGATCTAACTCTATTTACATTCACTTCTAATATTCTAATGATTCTCACGAATTCACAGTATAATTAGCTTAAACGTAAGGTCAAGATTCCTCTCTCGATTAAATCTGAACTCTGCAAAATAAACTAATATGAAACACTGTGAAGATATGCAAGTACACGTTAATTAACTAGTCTTTAGGAAAACGTCTCTCGAATATTCTCTTAACTTGGTTTAATCAATAATTCAAGAAGCTCTCTCGATTAATTAGAAGAATCATTAAATTAAATCAAACTAAATAATGCAGAATTAATCACCAAAATATTCCTATTTCGATTAAATAAACTAGTGAATAAATTCGCAATCAATTCAAAGCACCATAAACGAATATTCATGCAACTAAACTAGAGTTAAATCTACAAACAACATTCAAAACACCATATCCGTCGAAACCCTGAGGAAGAACTACTCCATAGATATTGAGAAAGTCATTTAATAAGTTTAAAAACATAAAAAATATCAAAGATAATTTTACAATACAAACTCTTATTTTTGCACCGATTGTTGGCAAGAGAACTAATGAAATTTTGTGTTTTCAAACCGTTGGTAGCTCTCTAAAATTCTCCCATGTCGAATCCCCCTTCAAAAACGTATTTACCGTGTAGGAATAGTCTTGAACCGAAATAACCATAATAGGCCGAAATAGGATCGCACAGACCTAAACATTTCACCGCACGACGTGCCAATGGACAAAATCAGAGAGCTTTTTTCGTTTCTGCGTAACAAAGTATACTTTTGAGAATATCAGAACTTTTCAATTGTGGCTTCTTATATATGTTTGAATTGCCACATTGTTAGCTCGTTGGCAGACACAAAGTGTTGCCAAATTTTCATGCCATTAGTTCCTCCGCTTCTACTTCTCTTTTTTATTTCTTTCACTATTCAAATCCGAACTCGGTCCCAACTAAACGCTCGAACTTTTACTCACACTATAAAGTTCTCTTTTTATTCAATTTAGCTCTAAAAACTCGTCATAGACCGGAATATCAACCTACACAATAAAAATTACATAATGGGTATAAATTATTCATATTTTAGCTCAAATACAATTAAAGTATAACAAATAATAAGTGCAAAGTAGCCAAAAACTCGTATCTCTAGCTTACCATCTACACCCCATACTTAAACCATTGCTCGTCCGGAGCAATACAAACTACACTTTTGTAAGACCCCGTAAAATTTTTCCAAGAACTTGAGGTTTTGTGGTGCTTGTCGCGGTACGAATTTTTAGACTTTCAGTGCATTGAGGAGTTGGTGGAAAACGTTTTGCAGAAGAAGGCACTTATGCGGTCAGCTTTGCGAACGCAGATCTATTTTGCTGGCCGCAGATAAGCCATAGAGTGAAACATAACAAGCTCAATTTTGGAGACTATTTCACGGTTCGGTATGCCACCGCATAACCATTTTGCAGGCCGCGCTTCCATCGCAGAGCCAGCATGAGAAACTTTCGGAGGGAGATTCGGCGGTACATTATGCGACCGCATAACTGATCTACGTATCACATATCTGCTGCAGACTGGGCCAGGCCAGCCCAGTTTTAGAGGACCATTTCGCGGTCCACTTTACAGACCGCAAGTTGAATTTGTTAGGTTATCTTACCTGACCCTATTTTAATAAATAGACTTAAGGGATCATTTTTTAAGGGAAATTTTGATATTTTAAGAGAGAGGGGGAACTAGAGAGAGAAGGAGGAGCTCCAACATCTTCCACTTTAATTTATTGCTCAAGTCGTGGAGAATTTACAAGAAAAGTGTCACGATCCAAAATTTACACCGTCGTGATGATACCTAACCCAACCCGCTAGGTAAGCCAATTAACAAAATAACATAATATAATAACACTAACGTGAATCAAATATGAGGTAACTGAATTTATATACAACTTCCCAGGGATTGGTAGTACAAATCATGAGCTTCTAAGATATAGAATTTACAAAGCTGGTTTAAAATAAAATACAGCATATGTTTGAAATATACGTGAACAAATCTGAAATACTAAAACTACCAAGATCAAGAGGCAGTTATGACTGGAACGCATGTACATCTTCAGATTCAGCTCCCGCCGTACGCATCAACATCAGCATCCAACATCTGCACGCAAGATGCAGAAGTGTAGTTTGAGTACAACTGACCCCATATACTCAATAAGTAACAAACCTAACCTTAGGTTGAAAGTAGTGACTAGCTGAGATAAAGGTTAGGGTCCAACTCCAATAACCAATAACGATTCATAACAATATAATAAAGATGGTACAAGAAATAGCTCAGCTCGTTCACAGTTACGGAAAATAGGCATGCTTTTCATGTATAACAGTAAATCTCAAATCTTTTACCAAAAACATAAAAAATATGTGTAAGTTTAAAAATTGTGATTTTTCCAAAAAAACAAAACTTTCAACAACAGTTAAGAAGTCTTATTATCAGATGGCATGATGAAAGTACATCTCTATGCCTACATGTCAATGTGCATGTGAATGTCATAAATATCACAAAACCGTGTAACATGAGGGAACGCATCTCTATGGATGTGTCCCAAGTATACATGTCAATGCAATGTACCACAGTGATGAACTCATGTACCCACACTCTCAGGCGTGCAGCCTGATCCCATCATGAATCAATAGAACATGCGCTGACTATGGGTGTGCACACTTCATAGGGGCGGATCCTGCCCAATCGCTAATATAACTTATTGCGGCGTGCAGCCCGATCCACATATAGCCCTAAGGCCTGTTGCGGAGTGCAACCCGATCCACATATATCCATAAGGCATGTTGCGGTATGCAACTCGATCCACACGAGCACACACACACACACACACACACACACACACACACACATATATATATATATATATATATATATATATATATATATATATATATATATATATATATATAATACCTGATGCGGCATGCAGCCCGATCCCATCAATATCACTCACAATCCCACCCTTAGGACCCAACTCAGTCATCAATCTCTCCAGTATCTCGGGCTTACAAATCTCATACCAATGAGCCCAAATAATGATAACATGTTGTGACAACAAATGATAATAGAGACTAAGATATGATATGCAAATGAATAAATATGATTGAGTATATAACTGTAATTTAAGCAAATATCTCAACAACAGAAATTACCTCAGTGGGCCCCAACAAAATAAGCATATAGCCTAAATATGGTTTCTAACATGGATCACAGCTCAATTACACTATCACGTAGAAATTTTCATGGATAAAGACAAGATTAAGTAACTACACATTACCACATAATTAACCGAGCCATAATTCACACGGTGCACGCCCACACGCACGTCACCTATCATGTGCGTCACCTCACACAAAAAATGTAACACGTATATTTAGGGATTCATACCCTTAGCACCAAGTTTAGAAGTGTTAATTACCTCGAACAAGCCAAGTCCAATACCGAGCAAGCCAAACGATGCTCCAAAAATGTTATCCCGCGCGTACCGACCTTCGAATGGCTCGAAACTAGCCAAAACCAACTCAAATAAATCAAATAATGCCAAAGGAAACAAACCCAATCAATAAAGGTCGAATCTTTAATCAAAAGCCCAAAATTAACCCAAAAGTCCAACCCGGGACCGCGCCTTAGAACTCGACAAAACTTATAAAATCCAATAACCCATTCAATTACGAGTCCATCCATACTAGTTTCACTCAAATCCGACTTGGAATCGACATTCAAATCTCAAAAATTTGTTTTGTGAAACTATAGATATTTTCTCTGATTTCTCTTTATAAATCAATAATCCAATGCCGAAAACAATGATTAATTCATGAAATATAATCATAAGTGAGTCAAGAATACTTACCCCAAGTCGTGTTGAAATATTGCTCTCCAAAGTCGCCCAAACCGAGCTTCAAAATCCAAAAATGTGTATAAAATGACCAAAACCTCAAGTATAGATTCTGCCCAGGTCTGCTCGCACCTGCGATCCAACTAGCCACTTCTGCGGCGTCGCATTTGCGACTGGAACCTCGCATCTGCGAAAAAATTCCGCTTCTGCGATATCGTGGGTGCAGAACAAATCCTGCTTATGCAGCCTTCACGCCTAGCTGCCATATCCACTTCTGCGGAGTCGCTTCTGCGACCAAGCTTCCATAGAAGCGGTTGCACCAGCAACCCAAAAATTCCAGCAGCTTCAACAAGGCTTCAATCAATCGGAACCCCGTCCGAAACTCACCCAAGCCACTCCGGACCTCGTTCGAATATACTAATAAGTCCCGTAACATAACACGGACTTACTCGAGGTCTCAAATTACATCAAACACTGTCGAAATGATGAATCACACCTTAATTCAAACTTGAATGAACTTTGAAAACTTCCAAAACTCGCGCCGAAACATATCAAATCAACACGGAATAAACTCATTTTTTTCACACAAGTCCCAAATGACATAACGAAGCTATTCAAATTCTCGGAACCACAATTAGAGTCTGATATCCACATAGTCAACTCCCGATCAAACTTATGAACTTTCCAAATTTTTAAATTTTCAACCTTTGCCAATTAGCGCTGAAACCTTCTAGAAATATCCAAATACAAATCAATCTATGCGCCTGAGTCCAAAATCACCATTCGTACCTAAAGAAAAAATAAAATCTCCAATCCGAGGTCAAACACTAAAAAGTCAAACTTAGTCAACTCTTCCAACTTACAGCTTAAATCATGAAATTCATTCTTCCAAATCGGTTCTGATTAACCTGAATACCAAAATCGACGATTCACATAAGTAATAATATATCATACGGAGCTACTCATGCCCTCAAACTATCGGGTGAAGTGTAAATGCTAAAAACGACCGGTCGGGTCATTACAGAAAGCTTGCAAAATTGTCTACTAAAGAGGTAAGGTTCTATCCCTAGCTTTCAATTTCGGAATTGGGCTGATTAAAGGTAATGGGGGATGTGGTTCATGAGAATAAGAGTTGGTTAATTATGAATGCATATGTCAATGAAGGTGGTAGGAAGGTTGTATAATATATATGGTAACCTATTGATGTGGGGATTGGTTGTGGGGTGAAGGATCATTACCATAGGACCCTACATTTGAATTTGCACCCCTAGTGTTTGATGAAATGCCTGAGTGAGCTGAAACCATGAACGGCTTCCTAATTATGGTTCAATTTTGCCGTATCTATAATAGATTGAAGTTGCTAGAAGTTTCCGAACGTTGTACTAATCTAAGGAAAGCTCAAGCGAGATATGTTGGCTAAACTCTTCTTATAGAATCGGATCCCATGAGTTCCTTATGAATTTTAAGCGCGGTTTGACCAAGCTCTCATCCTTATCGTGCTAAATTATCATCAAATGCTTGACTTATTGAATGTCTAAATTACTCTAATTATGTCTTAATTGCTCTATATACATATCATGCTCTTCCTTGGGAAAAAGTCTAAATATGATCGAATCATCAAACGATTATAAATTCAATCCACAGTTTTGTTAAAATCATTATGCTTTTATTTGTAAATGTTTATAATGTCTTAAGCCCTTATGTATTCATGAAGCTAAAGTTGTGGTATACGGATGTATCATAAGAGTCTTTAAATGAATTATAGTCCATGTCAAATGCAAGAATGAAAGTGTGAATTATGAAATGCGACCATCGAGCCAAGAATGATGATTTACAACATTGTTCAAGAGTTCCAATAAAATGAAATCGAGTATGAAAGGCAATGAAACGAATGTGATTCTTTTATATTTATTTTTGGGAGGATCGTTTAGTCACCGAGGAAGGGTGGATTGAAATAACTTAAACCAGAAAATACACGTGCCGGTATATTAATAATTGAGGGATAAATTTCCGTATTAGATGTGTTGAGATTATTCCCCTTAATTGGGATGAAACTATAGCTAGCAAAGGACCATGTCGAACCACACGACAGTGTGGTGGGACGACTTAGCCGATCGGGCAGTGATTAGATTCCATACGCGCACATGGTGCTGGTGTTGTATTTCTATGCCGATCCCTATACCTTGGGGTGAGACGGCTTAGCCGATCGGGCGGAGATCGGACTCCATGCCATATGCATGGTGTTATATCGGTAATTAAGATCTCCCCACTTAAAATATGGATATTCACTTAAATATTTGTCTTGCTCTTAACTTGGCACTTTTAATATTATTTGAGGCTCTTGTTGATTTCATGCCTCCCTGATTTTATGTTGGTTCTCTATTCTATGAGAGGGTATTTAGCTTTACATACTAGTACTATTACATATGTACCAACGTCCCTTTTGCCGAGGGACGCGGTTCCACAGTAGGCGACATCGATCATTGATAGTGGTACTCCCTCTCCTCAACTGACTTAGAGAGCCTAATTTTCTATCGGGATCTTGTGTCTTTTGCTCCATGTATATATTGTAATTTTGAGATATAGCCGGGGCCTTGTCACCGGCACTATCATACTACTCTTCCGTTCCACTTAGAGACTCTGTAGACGTAGTGTGGGTTGTATTTTGATTTGGAAATGTTAAACTAGAAATATTGTACTTGTAACACATGTTTCCAATTTTAAAAAATGAATGTGTAATATATTTTGGGAATTGTAAATGGAGTTTCTAAAAGAAATGAGATTGGTGTTGTACATGTTACCATTTCGTTGTCTAACTCGTAATATTTATTTTCGCATTATTCATAGGTAAGGCTGGGTAGAAATCATCAAGTAGGTTTGCTTGACTGAGATATCTCGGTTGAGCACCAGTCACGTTCCCCAAGGTCGGGGCGTGACAACTTCAAATATGAACGACCTTTTCATGTACCTCTCCTAACTCATCATGCCAAGAATATTTAAAACATACAAAGCACCATTCCATAACATCCTAACCTCAAGGCTCGACTCAAAAGCACCAATTATTTTTCAAACCCGCTCACTTACTCTAACACCAAAGCCAAAGACATTACCTTTCATTCGCAAGTCATGTGCCCTGACAATAATAGAGAGTAGTTTCACACACAATAAATTCAAGAAAAGTTAGGAAATCAAGATAGAAATAATTCACTAACTCTCAAGACTAAAATTCAAGTGCCACAGAAAATGTGCCATAGGTTTGCCCGTAGTGTAATACTCTACTAATTTGAGATCATTTAGTCAAGGATCAAGTAGGACTTTATTTGATTGTAATGTAGGTTGCGGGACGGGTAGGATATAATTTGAATAATAATGACTACACCTCCATGAGCAATTTAATACATTTACAATTTTACAATTCAACCCTACACTTGTGTTGAACCATACTCCAACCTTCACAAAATAATAGCATCAACCCTCAATTTCTTTAAGTACAAACAAGATAAGAGCTACCACTAGTAAGGAATCAATTTTTTTCTTTCTAATACTGTCACAACCCGAAATTCTCACCTTCGGACCGTGATGGCGCCTAATATTTCACTTGCTAGACAAGCCAACGTTAGAATAATATTATCCATTTTTAAAAATAATTTTAAATTTATTAATAACAAGAAAACAAATGCGGAAGCAAAGTTTGAAATATAGTGAAATAATCCATCAAACAACGGTGTCTAAATACTATCCCAGAATTGGTGTCACAAGTGCACGAGCTTCTAGAATAAATACAAATAAAGGTCTGAATAAAATAAAGCTGTTTGAAAATAAACACACAGCCAAAGTAAAATAGACGGGAACTTCAGAACTGCGGACGCCATGCAGTTATACCTCAAGTCTCCTCTGAATGACTGAAATCCGAGCAAAAGTATGGTACGCCGCTGGGACCAACTGCAAAATCTGCACAAGAAGTGCAGAATGTAGTATCAGTACAACCGACCCCATGTACTGGTAAGTGCTGAGCCTAACCTCGACGAAGTAGTGACGAGGCTAAGGCGGGTCACTTACATTACCTGTACGCAATATTAGAAACAACAACAATACTAGAAATAAATCAAGTAACTCATTTATAATAATCGAAGCCAACTCAGCAGTGATAACCAATTATCATTTCCATCAATTCAGTTGCAGCGTGCAACCCGCTCTCACAATATATTCACATTCAATTCTGTTGCAGCGTGCAACCCGCTCTCACAATATATTCATTTTAATCAAGTCTGTTACGGCGTGCACCCCGATCCCCCAATATTGACTTTTAATAAGTCTGTTGCGGTGTGCAACCCAATCCTCCAATATTGACTTTTAATAAGTCTGTTACGGCGTGCAACCCGATCCTCCAATATTGACTTTTAATAAGTCTGTTGCGGCGTGCAACCCGATCCTCCAATATAGACTTTTTAATAAATCTGTTGCGGCGTGCAACCCGATCCTCCAATATTGACTTTTAATAAGTCTGTTGCGGCGTGCAAACCGATCCTCCAATATTAACTTTTAAGCAACCCGATCCTCCAATATTGACTTTTAATAAGTCTGTTACGGCGTGCAACCCGATCCTCCAATATTGACTTTTAATAAGTCTGTTGCAGCGTGCAACCCGATCCTCCAATATGGACTTTTTAATAAGTCTGTTGCGGCGTGCAACCCGATCCTCCAATATTGACTTTTAATAAGTCTGTTGCGGCATGCAAACCGATCCTCCAATATTAACTTTTAAATAAGTCTATTGCGGCGTGCAATCTGATCCCCTAATATATATATATATATATATATATATATATATATATATATATATATATATATATATATATATATATATACACTTTCATTTCCGTTGCGGCGTGCAACCCGTTCCACCAATATAATTTTAAATAACTCATAAATATAATAAAACTTACTCCAATAAATACCACGTCCAATAAGAAATTATTAAGCATCAAGGCACACAATAATTATAATTTATTTATGAACCAAACAATGACAAATAACAATTTATATGAAAATCATAGAGAAAATAGGTAGTTTAATATGCTAAATGTCAAATAACAATTAAGGCACATAATTCAAATAGCATGTAATAATTAATGCAGGAATTCAAGAATTTATATTTGCAAAGAATAAGTGAGAAACAATTATTATAATAATTAATTTATGATTAAAAATAATTTATGATTTTTCAAGTAAACAGACAAATAATTAATTTGACGACGTATAGACACTCGTCACCTTGCCTATACGTCGTTTACATGCAATTCACATAACAAACAATTTAAGGGTTCTATTTCCTCAAGTCAAGGTTAACCCCGACACTTACCTCGCTTTGCAAATTCCAATCACTTATTCAACCACAGCTTTTCCTTTTAAATTTGCCTCCGAAAGCTTCAAATCTATTCACAAATAATTTGATATATTCAATACGAATCATAGGAATTAATTCCATATGAATTTATAATTTTTCTGGATAAAAATCCGAAATTTATTAAAATATTCGGCAGTGAGACCCACGTCTCAAATCTCGGAAAAACTCGCGAAATCCGAACACCCGTTCCGATACGAGTTCAACCATACAAAATTTATCCAATTCTAATATCAAATGGACCTTCAAATCTTAATTTTTCGTTTTTAGAAAGTTTTACAAAAATTTCAATTTCTTCCATCTAAATCCGAAATAAATAATGAATATAGACATGGATTTGTGAAATATAATCACTTTATGATAAAGAACACTTACCCAATTCAAAGTCATAAAAATTTCCCTTGAAATCGCCCAAATTCGAGACTTAAAACTCAAAATGAGTAAAAATGGCTAAGACCCGATTTTATGTATTCTGCCCAGCATTTTCGCATATACGGGCTATATTTTCGCACATGCGGTCTCGCATTTGCGAGACAAAGCTCGCATTTGCGAAGTGGGGCTACCAGGCGAGGTTTCGCATCTGCGGACAAGAATGTCGCACCTGCGACGTCCGATTCTGCGCAAAAGGGCAGCATCTGCGATGGAAGTCTCGCTTCTTCAAAATTTTAGATTTTGCTTAAGTCCAATTCTTGTTCTGATTTCAATCCGTTTCACTCTCGGGGTACTCGGGACCCCGCTCGAATATACCAACAAGTCCCGTAACATAATACGGACAGACTCGGGGGTCTAAAATCACGTCAAATAACACTGAAATTATAATTCACACCCCGATTCGAACTTTGAGTTTTAAACTTTTAATTTACAAATCTCGTGTCAAAACATATTAAATGAATCCGTAATGACTTCAAATTTGGTACACAAGTCATAAATGACATAACGGAGCAGTTCAAACTTCCAGAATCGGATTTCGGCTCCGATATCAAAAAGTCAACCCCCTGGTCAAACTTGAAATATTTAGCCTTTAAATTGCTAGTTCCGTTAAATGGTCATAACTTGAGTTAGGGACCTCTAAATTAAATATCGGGCATACACCCAAGTCCCAAATCATGATACGGAGCTACCGAAATTATCAAAATACTGATCCGGGTCCGTTTGCTAAAAATATTGACTAAAGTCAACTCACTTGAATTTTAAAGCTCTATTTCACATTTTAATTTATTTTTCACATGAAAACTTTTCGGAAAATTTTTGGACTGCGCACACAAGTCGAGGAATGATAAATGGTACTTTTTGAGGTCTTAGAACAGACATTTTGGGTCATCACAAATACATACACAAACTCTTTTTTTTCTTTTCAAAGTTATGATTTTTATTTTCTTCAAGCAACTTTATTTTTTTCCCCTCCCAATTCCTTACAAGTGGCTCTCACAAATTTTCAATCAGTGCACCTTTCTCCATTTTTCTAAGTTCCACTCAAAACCCAATCATACCTTCACTTAGTTTTAATAAGCTCATAACGATTTCAAGTGCTCAAGAGAGGTAAAAGCTTCAAACAGATAGTCAATTCAAACAAAGGGGTCAGGCTTGTAGTATGTTTGCCAAATAAATAGGATTACAGGCTCAAAAGGTCTAACTAGGATATATACAGTTAGGTAGTCAAGGGAATATATCTAGCTCAACAAAGAATGCCTCTATCACTTCCTAGACTGAACAAGAGTGATATTTCGCTTTGCAAACACGCGGGACAAGTTCTAGACATCAACTGACATGCACAGAATATCAACAAAAATCTCACACATACCTTGGCACATAACTCTCTCAAGACCGGATCTATCCTGACTCTCTAGTCAAATCAGTTATGCAAAATCAAGATCAAACAATTTAAGACACTTATACATGAGTCAAGAGATGATCGTAGGCGTCACAACTAAGGCACTCACTACTCTCAAGGCATGACAAAGTCAAGAAAAATTATCTCCACTTAGCATTACGACACAAGATTCTTTAGTCCTATTAAAAGAAAAACTAACTACACCTGGTTCAAGTAAAAACCCTTGAAAAAGAACCGTGGCACAAAGAAAATCCAAGAGAGAGTTGTTACACTAACTAAGAAAAAAAATAAGAAAAAATAAAGACATAATTTTGGATTTTCAAATTTTGTTTTGATTTATTTTTGTATTTTTTTCTCATTCGACTTCAAAAATCCCTCAAGAAGACAGTCGAGGAAATTCATCGTTAGAAAGATTAAAAATTTTCTAAATAATGACGAAAAACACACGCGCACACAAAAGAAATACACACATATTTACATCCCTCTCCCTACTCTTTAAATTGTGGTATGTTCCCATGACATACAAGTAAAAAAGAAAACTCCCCTGAATTTGTTTCTTTTCCGTGAACTTATGAACTCTATCCCTAATTCTGAATTCATTCCTCGGTTTTGTTCCTTGGGATTCTTTTGTAGCTCATTAGACCAATTTCATCTGAGGATATTTGTAAGACCTGCTCTTTTCTTTTTTTTTTGGCCTCATCTTGAGCGGTAAATTGTTCTTGTTAGATAATCCTCAACTTATTCCTGTATATTTCCAAAACTATTCCGAAAAATAAGATTCACATGATCAAGATTAGCAGAAGAAAATAAAAAAGAAAGATCATGTGAATATTCCTGCGGTATGTCCAAGACCATTTGTTTCTCATTCTTTTCTACTAAAGGTTGTAAATGTAGAAAGGTGGATGATAGTTTGAACTTTTCTTCCATTGCTTCACACTCATCCAAAACCTTATTTTCAATCATTTCACTTGAATCAGAGCCCTCTTGCAGATTGAAAAGCTCTCTCTGTAGATGCTTATCCTCTTGGGTAGGCTCATTTTCATGGGGTATCTCCTTCATATATTCGTTATCACAACGCAATGTCATTAGAAAACCACCAATGAGAACTGCAAAGTAAAAGGCGAGTGTCCCTACCACCTCCGCAAGGTCAAATAAATCAAAAATGAAATGATAAGGTTTGAAGAATATTTAAAGACAGTGGAAGAAGAAGCCAATGAGCTACAAATTGAAGAGTACACAAGGTTGAAGAAAGAGGGGCAAGACTTAATTTTTTACCTTGTTTTATTTTATCTTTTTTAAGTATCATCATTTGTAATATCATCACAGAGTATGCTATAAACTCTGTGATGATCATAGAGGACTTAGTTCTTTCCAGTTCGTATTTAAAAAAAAAAAGAAGGCATAATTATTATTTGACTCACTTGCGTTGTTAGGTTCTCAATAGCTTCATCATTTTGTGTAAATCTCTTTTCAACACTATTCATGAACTTATACATAAGCTCTTCTAAACTAACATTCTCCTCTTGAGGTCTTTGTTTAACTTTGCTTTTATTTCAGTTGTATTCAGAGTATTTGTTCCATCCATAGTTAAAATTACGGCCATATGAAACCTTATACCTGTAAAGACTAGAAACAGAGTGAGATTTTTCAAAAGATGAATTATGAGAAGAATAATTACCTGCTTGACAGTAAACCCATAGATAATTTCCATTATACTTAAAACAAATAGCAGGTTTGTGATAATGTTCAGCTGCTAATTCAACAATTATTTTCTTAGGCTGGTTGTGCTTAATATTTCTAGCAATTAGAGTTCAATATAAAGAATATTTTCTTTAAGTTTTCTCCTTGACACTTGTCAGGTACTACAAAAGAAATCTCAAAGACAAGTTAACTAATAAATAAATAAATAAATAAAAGAGAAAGAAAAAAAAAAAGCAAAAGTTAATTCCTGATTAACACCAAAAACTATTTTAAACACTATTGATTGCTAATCCCGGCAACGGCGCAAAAATTTGACAAGCGCAAAAACACCACACAAAATTTATGCTCGCTAATCAAAGATAGTATAGTAAAATATTGTCTCCACATGGATTGGATTTAAACAATGTTCGAGTAATTTCTGACTTATTTGCTATTCAGGATGATCAACACTTGATTTGGAGTGATTACTACTAAAATTAACTACTAAATTAAGATTACTAATAAATAGACCTGATCACAGAGAATGAGAGTTGAACTAAAACTGGTTGTAAAAAATATGAGAAATGAGGGCATCAACAAGATAGGTATAGGATAACTCTTCAGGATCTAACTCTATTTAAATTCACTTCTAGTGTTCTAATAATTTTTACGAATTCACACGATAATTAGCTTAAACGTAAGGCCAAGATCCCTCTCTTGATTAAATCTGAACTCTGCAAAATAAACTAATATAAAGCACTGTGAAGATATGCAAGAACACGTTAATGGACTAGTCTTTAGAAAAATGTCTCTCGAATATTCTCCTAACTTGGTTTAATCAACAATTCAAGAAGCTCTCTCGATTACTTAGAAGAATCACTAAATTAAACCAAACTAAATAATGCAGAATTAATCACCAAAATATTCCTCTTTTGATTAAATAAACTGGTGAACAAATTCGCAATCAATTCAAAGCACCATAAACGAATTCATACAATTAAACTAGAGTTAAATCTACAAACAACACACACAACATCATATGCGTCGAAACTCTAAAGAAGAACTACTCCATAGATATGGAGAAAAAGTCATCACAAATAAGTTTAAGAACATAGAAAACATCAAAGACAACTTTACAATACAAACTCTCATTTTTCCACCGATTGTTGGCAAGAGAATTGATGAATTCTTCTGTCTTCAAACCGTGGTAGCTCTCTAAAATTCTCCCGGGTCGAATTCCCAAACGTATTTACTGTACATTTATACTGTGTAGGAATAGTCTTAAACGGAAATAACCTGAATGGACTGAAATATGATCGCACAGATAGGGATGGCAAGCGGTGCGGTGCGGGTGTGGTGCGGGTTCTACATAAAACCGTAAAATTTTAACCTGCCCTGCCCCGCCCCGCATAGCACTTCCACCTGCATCCACCCGCATCACAATCACACCCGCATTTACCCGCATCCACCCGCCCCTCCCCGCTTCAGGTTTTATTTTTATTTTTATTATTTTGTTAGTTTTGTTTCTTTTTTAATTTTTTTGGCTAAAATTCTCCATGTCAGTTAAGAATTTAAGTTTGGATGCAACTGTTTGTTTAGTTTCTCCAATATATTGCATAGGATTAAAAGTAGACAAAATCTATAATAATAAGGATATCTAGAAATTAAATTCTTTAGTAAGTAAACATGAAACTGTTTTGTATGCATAAAGACTTGTGCGGCTTTCGTACTCCATTATAGATTAGTACACCATGTAATAAGACACTGTTAATCCTTGTAAATTATTTGTTATGAATTACTTATTAAAAAAATACGAATTAGGCTAATAAATTTAGGATTATTTATTATGATATGAAGAAAACCTTTCTAATGCATACAAACATACTTTGACATGAACAATGAAGCTTAATATCTCAAAAGTAGACCGAAGACATCACTGAAATATTGTAATTTTATAAAAGATTTAAGCTCTAACCCGCACCTGCACCCGCATAAGATTTAATTTTTTTTATTTCAACCCGTCCCGTCCCGTTCCGTCCTCACATATGTTAAATAGCATATATTTAAACCCGCCTTGCCTCGCCTCGCAACTGCCCTGCCTAATTGCCATTCCTACGCACAGACCTAAAGATTGCATTGGCACGCCGCCGGGCACGACGTGCCAATGGACAAAATCAGAGAGCTGTTTTCGTTTCTGCCTAACAAAGTATACTTTTGAGAATATCAGAACTTCTCAATTGTGGCTTGTTATATATGTTTGAAATGCCACATTGTTAGCACGTTGGCAGACACAAAGTGTCGCTAACTTTTCATGTCATTAGTTCCTCCGCTTCTACTTCTCTTTTTATTTCTTTCACTATTCAAATACGTACTCGGTACTCGGCCCTCGAACTCGATCCCAGCTTAACTCTCGAACTTTTACTCAGACTTTAAAATTCTTTTTTTATTCAATTTAGCACTAAAAGCTAGTCTTAACCCGGAATATCAACTTACACAATAAAAAATACATAATGAGTATAAATTATCCATATTTTAGCTCAAATACAATTAAAGTGTAGCAAATAATAGGTTCAAAGTAGCCTAACACTCCTATCTCTAGCCTACCATCAGTATCCGGTGTCAACTATTTGCTGACTCACATCTTACCTGTCTTCAGTTCCACGTATCACCCTGTCATTACTGTCGCTAACCAATTTTACCCCGTACGGATAGTCCCCCTACTTTCCGGTGACACAACTTAGTGTCATCGGGAAGTAGATAAGACCTCTTTTCTTGGCAGAAAAGTTCCTGAACGGTTTCTGACACTTAAAAGGACGCACGTCTTCTCACATTTAATGACCCGAACACGTGTTATCCAGTGATTCGGCAAATATTGTCGCTAGTTTTCGAGGTAATCATGACCATAAATTTTATCGTTTATAAACTTCTCCACTACTCATCACTTTTACCCTTCACTTTTATAAATCCTTCTTCTTCTCTGAATTGTTTTTAGAATCCTACTACAAAATTCACCTTTCTCAGTACAATCTCACTACTCAAATTTCTTATCAACATGTCATCTAACACCACAGTCATCGGAAACTCTAATCTTCTCTTCGGTGGAGGCCCTAAGAAAAACAAAACGAAGGAGATCAATGTTGAATCCAAGCCTCCTACAATTAATACCATCATTCCTCTTTAACTTGACTCCCAATTAGATCATCAAGTCCAAAAAGAACCTATTAATCCCAAAAGTGACAAACACTGCCTGTTTTGAGATACCCTTCTTCTATATGTCTTGCTAGCATTCCCGTCGTGAAGAAAGATTGCGATTGGAAAGATATCGAAACCATCGCCCCTAATAAGATGGAAAGGGTCACCTTCTCCAAATCAGGGTTCATTTCACTCTGGGATTTTTTCAAAGAAATTGACCCAGTTTAGAATTCTAGCATATCAAATATGCTTGACTCAAGTAGGTCCATCAATTTAGTGTATGGTGGCATGCCTCCAATTATTATGCTCCGAAACCGATAAATCCCTAACTCTCACGCACATGATCAACCTCTACTCCCCAAAGATCTTTCGTGGGGGTGTGTTAAAGCTCAGTAAATGAGGTCATCATGCCCTTCGTACCTGCGTTGATGACGATAATGATTGTGGATGGATGGTACGGTTCGTTATCATTGCTACCAGGGACATCCTCTTGACAACAACACCTGTTATTCCTGAATCTTGGAACCTTTTTCGTAAGTATTCACATATCTTTTCCTTTCCATGTTTAAAAAGATTTTCCTCCTTTGTTAACTTTGCATTTTTCTTATTCCATCTACTCATCCGGGAACCACTGCAAGTTAAGAACCTGGCCCAGTGGGTACAAAATATTGTAGACATTTCAACACTGTACTCTCAAAGTTGGAAAGAAATGGTCCCCAGACTTAGGTGGAAAGTGTAAGTAAAATTTCTTCATTCCTTCTTTCAATATTTCAATATGATTTTTCTCAATTTACTGACTCTTTTCCACAATACATAGGTCTTTCGAAAGGATATTCCATTTGCCCCCCCCCCCCCTCGAGGTTCTCCACGACCCAGAGGAAGCCCAACGAACATTGCAAAATGTCCTCGACCGGAAGAGAGCTCGGGAAGCCACTCTTGCTTCCGGTGAAGGCGCCTCCTCCCAGGTCTCCAGCCCAAAGACAAAAAATAAAAGAAAAAATGTACCACCTCGGCTGGGACCCGGAGAAGAATTTGAAAGAACCACCAACCGGAACAGTCACAATGGCCTTTGATGATGAAGGAATCAATGATGAAGCGACTCCCTTCAAATAATAAAAAGATCTTCATCAGCTCAACCAGATGCTCAGTCGGGTGAGCTTCAAACTCCTCAACAGGAAGAAGTTCAAGGACTCTACACGGAAATGGGATTAGCCGAAAAATGTTGCATCTCGTTTTTGAATGCCCATTGTCTCTTCTGGTCAAAAGAGTTCTACCTCTAACGTTCCTCTGCTACCAACTTCTGATCTAGCTACAACCGCATCTCCTTCTACCCCAGCTGCTACCTCTCCACCGGACCCATCCGAACAGATACAAGATGTTCTTTCCCCACGATCATACGACTGTTGAAATTTGGGGAACACTTACCCATCACCGACTAAAAACCCTAATGGAGCTTTCAAAGATGAGTGCCACGTACTTTCCAAGATGGTGGAGCTTTCAAACTATTTGAAGCCACTGGCCACGAAAAAGGAATGGAGAAAGATGGACTCTCTTTCTGTTGAGTGTTTTTTAAACAACAACATGCACTGTTCGGTGCAGGTATCAATCTAGCCTTCTTTTATCCTCTTTTTATTTATTATGCTTTGCCTCAATAACCTTAAATTTAACCTTTTTTAAGCCAACCTTATTTCTTTCGAGGCTCTGCAAAGGTTGTTTTGGATAAACAGGAACTTACTATGGAAAGAAATCAATTTTTGGCCAAGCGGAACCAACTTGTTGAGTGCTTACTTTTTTCAGAAGCAAATGTTGCCCGAATAGGCGAGCTTGAGGCTTGGTTGCAGTAATCCGAGCAAGATAGAATGTCCTATAGACAAAAAGCCGCCCAATTACATGAAGACCTTAAGGAGGCAAAGGCCAAGTGGGCTGATCTGCACTATTTAGTAACTGCAGCAGCCGAGCGTAAGTCTGATTCTATGGAGCAAATCAACAACTTGGAATCAAACTTATGCTTGAAAATTGAAGAAGATAATGTGGCCGAGGATAAAAGACCAAAAATGGAAGAAAGGCTCAAAAAGGTCATGGAGCAGAACCAACTTCATGCGAAAACCAATGTTAAACTTGATTCCAGGATCAACGTTGTGAAAGCTAAAAATGATAAGCTCCAAACAAAAATTGAGAATCTCCGAGCTAAACTCCAAGACCAGGAAGATTTTATCCTCTTCGGAAAAACCTATGCCATTTATCACTTGAAGAGGAATACTTTGGAGGAGGCCAAAGAAGTCATTGCAAACATTGATGATTGCATTACCAAAGCTCATGAATTGGAGATAACTGATCTAGAGAACCTCTCTGCTTGACCCACTGCTTCTGACTCTTCAAATAATAACTCCGACTATTTGGGAACCGAAGAGGAATCTGAAGAAGAACGAAGATTCTTCTCTTCCTTCAGGCTCTGGTAGCAAAAATAACTGATGTATATTTTTTTTTCCTTTGTAATTATGCCAGAACTTCTTTATTGAATTTGGCATTTTAAGTAATGAAAGATATTTTTTGTTTAAATATTCTGTAAGAAAAATTCTCTTATATTTAATTGATAAAGATCGAAAATTCTTTTTACATATGATAACTTTTGATCCCGGGCATTCATATTTCCGGAATCCACCCTTTAACTTTGGGGGTTTCATAAGAGAGGGCCCTTATGTTTATGGTGCTCTTGAAAAAGACGTCTTTTGTTCATTCCGGCACAAGCATTTGAAGTTTTAAATAACTTTCAAGCGAAAAAATAAATTAACTTATCATTCATAAAATAAATACAAAAGGACCTTGATTTATTCCTTCTATCTTTAAAAGTAAATTTACATAAACATTCATTTTCTTATAAAACTTATTTTTATGTGGTTGATCATGCAGTCTTCGGTTCTAATAAGACATAGATTCCGGTTCTAGCAGTCCCCGGTGTTCGTAACACTTTTAGTGCCTTAGTATGTAATGGTCCCCCCCTCCCCAGTGTTCGTATGCTAAGTATGAGAATTCAAACACTGGAGATTATGACATCGCTGATGACTCTTTCTTCATAGTATGCTTTTCATTGATACCTCATTAAAAACCTTGCCAGAAAAACCCAATTGGGATAAAAACTGGACAAAGAAAAAAAGCGTGCAATACATACTTTCAGTATCAGCAAGGATCTTCAGCAGTAATACCTTTTGACGTGTGTCATATTCTAGTTTCTTGGCAATTTAACTCCATCTTTATTTTCCAATTGATATGAACCTTTACCGGTTATAGGTGAATTCCAGTAAGGTCCTTCCCACGTTGGTCCTAGCTTCCCGGCATTAACCTCCCAGTACTTTGAGTTACCTTTCTTAAAACCAAGTCCCCCACTTTAAAATATCAAAGATTTTCTCTGCTGTTGTAATACCTTTCCATTCTTTGCTTTTGTGCCACCATTCTCACATACGCCAGATTCCGATGTCTTCAAGCAAATCCAGTTTAAACAGTAATACTTCATTATTTGCCTCCTGTTTGCTTGAGAATACCTTAGGGTCGGTTCCCCAATCTGTACCAGGTTCAAAGCTTCCACACCGTAGACAAGTAAAAATGGTGTTTCACCCATGCTCGATTTTACCGTTGTTTGATATGCACATAACATACCCGGTAGCTTATCTGGCCATTTGCCTTTTTTATCTTCTAACTTATTTTTAAGGTTTTGAATTATTATCTTGTTCGTTGACTCCGCTTGTCCGTTAGCGCTTGGATGGTACAGAGAAGATGTAATCCATTTGATCTTCAACCCTTCCAAAACTTTTGTAACTTTAGAACCGATAAATTGAGGCCCATTATCACAAGCGATTTCTTTTGGTATTCCAAACCGACATATGATGTGATCCCATATGAAATCCATCATTTCTTGTTCTCCTATATTTTTATAGGAACCTGCTTCATCCTATTTAGTGAAATAGTCAGTTAAAACCAAGAGAAATCTTACTTGCCCGGGTCCTTGTGGTAAGGGACCAACTATGTGCATTCCTTATTTCATAAATGGCCATAGTGAGATCACTGAATGCAAAAGTTTCTCCGGTTGATGCACTAACTGTGCATAACGCTGGCATTTATTACATATTTGTAAAAATATCTTTGCATCTTGATCCATCTGGGGCCAATAGTAGTCAGGCCTTATTAGTTTGAAAACCAACGAGTCTGCACCCGAGAGGTTCCAGCATACTCCTTTATGAACTTCCCCCATCACTTAATCAGCCTCCGATGTCTCTAAACACCGAGCATGTCACGATCCAAAATCTCGCCTTAGGCTTCGTGATGGCACCTAGTCTCTAAGACTAGGTAAGACGATTACTTACAATAGTTAAACCGAATAACATGATATTGTTAATGCAAAGTTTAATATAAATACTGAAACAAAGGTAATACAAACCTACACGGCATTAATCACAACAATCCTCCCAAGACTATATAGTACAGAGTCATGAACTCTAGCTGAATATATAGAAATATCTCAAAATAAAATGCAATACTGTTCGGATAGCGAATTAATAGTACAATTCAAAGAAAAAAGACTCCAAGGGACTGCGGTGATCGAGTAGCTCTACCTTGAATCCTCATGATCAAAGAAGCTAAAAAAGCCAGGGTCCACAGCCTCCGACACCTGGATTTGCACAAAATGTACAGAAGTGTAGTATGAGTACACCACAGTCGGTAACCAGTAAGTATCAAGACTAACCTCGGTGGAGTAGTGACGAGATACAAGTCAAGACATCTAATAGACATAATAACCTGTGCAGAATATCAGTATAAAGCTAATAATGGAAGCAAGAAACAGTAAATAGCAAGAAGGAATAAACATGTGGTAAACCAGTAAGGTAGTCAAGACATGGTTAAAGTACTAGTGAAACTAATTAAGGAAAGGCAAATTACAACCGAATAATCAAGCCGTTCTACCACAAGTTTCACAACATAATTACTCCGAGATACCTCATCTCATAATCCCAAGTCACGAGTCCCAAATCATAAATCATATCCTCGTGGCACCCCGTGCCCACTTAATCACAACTGCACGGACACCTCACGTGATAATATCTCAATCCTCCCGGCATGGTCACAAGCTCACTATCACAACCCGCTCGGTGTGGTCACAGGTTCCATATCACAATCCACCCAATGTGGTTACAGGCTCAATATCACAACTAGTTCGGAGTGGTCACAGGCTCAATATCACAGTGAAAGCAGATATACAAGAATATATGTGCATGATCAATGAATGCCAAGTTTCATACTCTTGAACTGGTGAAAATTACATGCTACAGTGTATGCATGTGCGAGTGTACTATCACAACCCAAGTCAACAAGTGATATCAAGACATCGAGTAGCTCATTAGAAACAAGACAACAAGTCACGTAAGGTGCATGACACACACAAGGAAAATCACACCATCACACGAATATCATCAACATCATGCCCCCAGGCCATCACATATCATCCCTGACATAGTCACCCTTATCTCTCCATATTGACAATATTATAATAGCCACCCTTATCGCTCTGCCCAGACATTTAATACGATATCTACCTGTATCACTCCGCCCAGACAATAGCACAATTACCACCCGTATCACTCCGTCCTGACAACATATCAATAGCCACTTGTATCACTCCGCACAATCAATAATAGTGAGATGCCACTCTTATGCTCTGCATAGCAATAATCAATCCACACAACAAATCCACATGTGTTAACATCACAACAACATGATAAATCAACTCGTACCACAAGTGCCCATAGGCCATAATCTTTCCAAAACAACAATACCAATATCACCACAATACATAGCCCACGGCTCAACTACGATGTGTACAAGAATCTCAATAGCAATAAAATGAAACGGGAATATAACTCAACAGATGAAACATACTCCATTAAAAAATAACTTCAACTAAAACAAGTTAATGGTCCTCAATAATTCTAACTTCAATTAATTGCTTAAGAATGAACTCAATAATGAAGGTATTTCCATAAAATGACAACTTCAAATTCTAGTGTATAACATAAGCTAATAACGAAAGAGATGTCATGAATTAGTAACTACATCTAAATGCATGAGAATAACTCGACAACGAAAGGATATCATGTAATAGCAACTTCAAATAAGAATAATTAGACAATAAAAGAGGTAATATCACAATAAAAGAGGTAACAACTTCAGATAAACATATAAGAGTAAACTTGACACTAAATGATAGAACATGTGCTAACAACTTCAAATAAATCATGTATGAGTAAACTTAACATGGAGGATATAACATGATATGACAACTTCAATTAATGCATGGAAGAAGCCTAGGAGTCTAACCAGTCACATACCACACATAAACCTATATACACACTCGTTACCTCGCATACACGCCTTCCATATAATTCAAATAATACAATCAGCCCAAATCCTAAGGGGTAGTTCCCCCACACAAGGTTAGGCAAGATACTTACCTCAAAGAAGCAAAATCAATACTCTAAAAAGCCCTTCCCATGTGAAACAGCCAAAATAACCATATCATAAATAAAAGCTATAGGAAATAACTCCAGATAATAATGTTTCGATTTTTAATGAAAACCCAAAAGTCAACCCTAGACCCGTATCTCGGAACCCAAAAAAAACTAACAAAATTCGAATGCTCATTCTGATACGAGTCCAACCATACCAAAATCTTCTAATTCCGACCTCAAATCGGTCTTCAAATCATCATGTTATGTTTTAGAAAGGTTTTTACTAAAACCCTCAATTTCTCCAATTCAAATCATCAATTAAATAATAAAAACAAGAACGGAATCATAAAATATAACCAAATCCGGGTCAAAAAATACTTACCCCAATCTAAATCGTGAAACTTCCCTCCAAATCACCCAAAACCGAGCTCTCTAACTCAAAATATGATAAAATAACTAAACCCTTGATATATATAAATCTATTCAGGGATTTTTGCATTTGCGGAAAAAATAGTGCATCTGCGCTCTAGATTTTGCGAGCAAAATTCCTGCATCTGCGGCTCAACTTACCAGACCAGAAACCGCACATGCGGAAGGACTATCACATATGCACCCCCGCGGAAGCGCGAACATGTCCGCAAAAGGAACGACCTCCTAGAGCCCTAATCTCGCATCTGCGATCATCTTTCCACAGATGCGTACCGCACCTACTGTCATCACCCGCAGAAGCGGAACACCTAAACATTCCAAAATATCGTAGAAGTGACACAAATCTCACACATGCGCTCCCACTTGTGCAGATGCGAAACATCATAACTAGGCATGCCCAAAAACGTGGAAATGATCTGAGACTCATCCGAAACACACACGAGGCTCCCAGGACCCCGTCCAAATACACCAACCAATCCAAAAACATAATTCGGACCTACTTGAGGCCTCAAATCACATCAAACAACATCAAAACTATGAATCACATCTCAATTCAAGCCTAATGAACTTTCAACTTCTACAACTCGCGTCGAATTATATCAAATCAACTCGTAATGACCTCAAATTTTTCATGTAAGTCCCAAATGACACAACAGAGCTATACCAACACCCGAAACAACAATTCGATCTCGATATCAACAAAGTCAACTCCCGATTAAATCTCTCAACCTTACAAACCTTCAACATTTCAACTTTCGCCAAAAAGCATCAAATCAACCTACAGACCTCCAAATCCAAATCCGGACCTACGCCTAAGTCCAAAATTACCATACAAATCTATTAGAATTATCAAAACACCATTCCAGAGTCGTATACATAAAAGTCAAACTCCAGTCAACTCTTACCACTTAAGCTTCTCAAACAAGATTCATTCTTTCAAATAAATCCCGAATCGCCCAAAAATCAAAACCGACCATACACGCAAGTCATAATAAATAATATGAAGCTTCTCAAGACCTTAAACTACCGAACGGAATGCTAAAATTCAAAACGACTAGTCGGGTCATTACAGAGCCAATGGACCTTGAAATGATCTCATGTACAGTTGACCGTCAACAAGACAATAACGAGCTACTTTAGTTCGTAGTGACCAAGATAATTTTAGATCTTCAGGTAATTTTCTATGTCTTAAATACTCTATAAACTTATTTCTCAAATCCCAAAATAGGTTGGTTGAGTTTACTTAAGAATATCCGTCCACATCCAAAATCGGATGCAGCAATTGAACGACAGCACCAGAATCAGTTCCTTTCATTTTTGTGGATGATCCCAAATTGGCCAATGTATCTGTTTCCATATTTTCTTCCCTTGGAATGTGTATAATCGACCATTCCATGAACCGGGAAAGCACTACTTGAACCTTACTCAAGTATTGTTGCATGTGTTCCTCCTTGGTATAGAACATTCCGTACACCTGGTTCACTACCAGTTGGGAGTCGCACCTTATTTTGATCACATCGGAGCCTAGTCCCCGAGCTAATTCAAGTCCTGTAACCAAATCCTCGTACTCTGCTTCATTGTTAGTTAATAGCACAGTTCTAATTGTATGTTTTAGGGTTTCTCCCGAAGGGCTGATTAATACTATACCGAGACCAGAACCTTTTACGATGGAAGTTCCATCCACAAACAAGGTCCAAACACCTGATAAAGTTACTGATACCAGCACCGCTTCTTTAGCAGCTAAAGGCATCAGTCCCAGACTGAATTCAGCCATAAAGTCGGCCAAACCTTGTGGCTTGATCGCAATCCTGGGTTTGTATTCAATATCGAATTCACTAACTCTGACTGCCTATTTAGCCAATCAACTCGATAATTCATGTTTATGAAGGACATTCCTCAAGGAAAAGGTTGTCACAACGGCTACAGGATGACATTAAAAATAAGGCCTAAGCTTTCAAGAGGTGACTACGAGAGCTAGGGCCAATTTTTCAAGGTGCAGATAATGTGTCACCGCTCCTGATAAAATTTTACTAACATAATAAATAGGAAATTGTGTATCTTCTTCCTCTCGGACCAGAACAACACTTACCGCTACTTTCGAGACCGCTAGATAAATTAATAATTGTTCACCTTCTATTGATTTTGACTACAACAGAGGGCTAGATAGGTATATTTTTAGATTTTTCAATGCATGATGGCATTCTGTAGTCCCGAAATCGTTCTTACTTTTCAAAAGAGAAAAGAAATGATGGCATTTCTCTGAATACCTTGAGATGAACCTGCTTAGAGCGGCCAATCTGCCAGTCAACCTTTGTACTTCTTTTACACTTGTTAATTGGTCCGGAATATCCTCGATGTCTTTGATCTTATCGGGGTTTACTTAGATTCCTCTCTAAGAGACCAAAAATCCCAGGAACTTACCGGAACCAACTCCGAAGGCGTATTTCTCCGGGTTGAGCTTCATGTTGTATTTTCTCAGAATGTCAAATGTTTCTTAGAGATGACTCAAATGATCTCCTGCATTAAGTGACTTATCCAACATGTCAAACCTCCATTGTCTTAACAATATGTTGCTTAAACATCTTATTAACAAGCCTCTGGTAAGTGGCTCCGGTATTCTTAAGCCTGAAAGGCATCACATTGTAGCAATATGTACCAAATATTGTGGTAAATGAGGTTTTTTCATGATCTTCCGGGTGCATCTTAATTTGATTATACCCGGAATATACATCAATAAAACTAATTAACTCATACCCGGCCGTAGCATCAATCATTTGATTAATGTTTGGTAACGAAAAAGAGTCCTTAGGGCATGCCTTGTTTAAATCTTTATAATCTGCATACATCCTAAATTTATTATTCGTTTTAGGTACTATCACTATGTTAGCTATCCTATCGGGGTAATTTACCTCTCGAATTGAACCTATATTTAGTAACTAGGTTACCTCTTCCTTGACAAACCTATTTATGACCTCTACAATTGGTCGTTTCTTCTGCCTTACTGGAGGGAAGTTAGGATCCAAACTCAGCTTGTGGACAGCCACTTCTAATAGAATACTTGTCATAGCTTTTAGAAAATCAAGAATTTTTAACTTGAGTTCGAGACTCAACCTCGCTCCTAAGTGAAATTTTCTTACTAAGAACTCCTCAAACAAGGCCACTTATTCAAGCTCTTCAGTGGTAGATTTGGTCGCATCTGTTTCCTCCGATACCTGAAAAGACCTCGGTACCTGATAAGAATCTGATGAATCCTCTTCTCCATTATCTTTACCTGGTGTGGACGAGGGCACCGGCTCCTGTAGTTGCTATTTGCTTATCTCTTTGCCCATGCTATTGGACAAGGTAAATGCGTTCATCTCTTTTGCAGCTAGTTGATCTCCTCTGATCTGTTGATCCCTTCCGGCGTGGGAAATTTCAACAGTTGATGATATGTTGAAGGTACATCCTTCATTTCATGTATCCAAGTCCTTCCAAGGATCACATTTTACCCCAATTTCACCATCTACCACTTCAAATAGAATGGTTTTCATTACACCTTCGGCATGCATGGGCAGCAATATCTCTCCTCGGGTCGTAACACTTGTTAAGTTGAACCCAGCTAAAATCTTTGTTGCCGGAAATATGTTTGTGGTTAACTTTGCTTGCTCCAAAACTCTCCATTGTATGATGTTGGCTGAACTTCCTGGATCAACCAATACACGTTTAATTTTGAAATCTAAAATCGTAAGAGAAATTACTAGGGCATCATTGTGCGATAGGAGAAGTCCATTAGCATCCTCTTCTGTAAAGGTGATGTCATCTTCTAAAACTTCTCGGATCCTCTTGCCATGAGTTACCTATATCTTCGCCTTCTTTGCTGCCAAAAATGTCACCCCATTTACTTTGTCTCCATCAAAGATCATGCTTATCATCATGTGAGGTGAACCCGTAGCTGGTTTTGATAGTTATGCAACATCTCAATTTTTCCCATATTTATTCTTGGCCCGATCACTTAAAAATTCCATGAGGTGAGCATTCTTCAACAATGTTGTCACCTCTTCATGAAGTTGTCGACAGTCTCTAGTCTTGTGATCATGTGTTCCATGGAACTCACACCATAGATTAGGATCCCTTTGTCTAGGATCCGGCCGAATTGATTTAGGGAACCTAGCCTCATTTATGTTCCTTATAACCGACACCAGTTCTACGAAGCTGATGTTAAAGTTGTAGTCAGATAACCGGGGATACGTTGAATCTCGGGACCCCTATGCTTCTTTCTCCTGCAAAATTCTGCTACTCCGACCATGATCCATTCTTCTATCAGAAGCAAACCTATCCGGTGACTGAAAACCTTTATTTCCTCACCCATTGGCCCTTTCGTAAAATTGAAAATGACCTCTGGAAGATCTCTTATTTGCATCAACATCAACTTTAAACCTTTCCTGATTCCGATCTCGATTGTCCTTTGGAAGACACCGAGGAGCCCAGTTGATCATCTTCTATTCTAATCTTTGACTCAAAGTGATTGTGGACATCTGCCCATGTGGTTGCCTGAAATTCTAACAAGCTTTCCTTCATATTTCTAGAGGCATCGGAGCTCAACGGGTTGAGACAGCTCAACGGGTTGAGACCTTTTGTAAATGCTTTTGCTACCCACTCCTCTGGTACTGCCGGCAACAACATCATTTCCTTTTAAATCGAATTACGAACTCTCGCAATAGTTCAAATTCTCCTTGGGCTATTCTGAATATATCCGCCTTTCTTGCTTGGATCTTTCTTGCTCCAGCATGAGTTTTAATAAAAGAATCTGCAAGTATTTTAAGAGAATCAATGGAATACTCAGGTAAAAGAGAATACCAAGTTAAAGAACCCTTCGTGAGGGTCTCGCCAAATTTCTTCAACAAGACAGATTTGATCTCGTGTTGGGCCAAGTAATTTTCCTTTACAGTCGTAGTGTAGTTCGTGCTATGTTCCTTTGGATCCGAAGTCTCATCATACTTCATAATATTCGGCATCTTAAACCTTTTCAAAATCAACTCTTGGGCCGCACTTGGTTTGAATGAGAACTGCGTATACTTCTTGGAATTCGGTCCCTTTAGCACTGGCAGCGCTCCCAGATCTGATCCATTCGAGCATAGAATTCTTTAGCATTTAGGTCCATTCATTCATTCATTCATTTCCCTCATGAATCTTATGAGCTCGATTTTGAAAGGGTCATTTGCGTTGTTGTCATTCCCATATCCACTACCTGTACCTCCTGCTTCGTTAAAACCTAACTCCTCCCTTGGAGCCTCGTTACCAGTTCTTTGAACTGTTTGATTTGCATAGACGCTGGGAGGAATATGTGCTCCTCCATTAGAATTATTTGAAGCAACCGATAACGCCTTCTTTAATTCTGTCATCACCTGGTCTTGTCTTGACATGTATAATTTTCCTTTGTTGCTCTCTTAGACTTTTTTCCGTTTTAACGTGTTCGTCATCTGCATCATCAGGAGTTGGACTCCTCACATGCCGAGGATTTTGACCTTCGCGGACTAGATTTGCTTTATCTCTTTTATTGCGGGTTTCGCTAGTTGAATCATCACGTTGGAACGAATCGTCACGTTCGTTGTGTGTTCCAATATTATAGGAATTGTTGACATTGTTAGCGGCCATATTTAATTTTTCTTTTGCGAAGAAAGAAATCAAAATTTGTTAGTAACAGATGAATGGATCAAACCAATTACACAATTGTCTATGCCTCACGGTGGGCGCCAAACTATTTACCTGTAAAACGATACAGTTGAATTTCTAACGTGGTTTATAGACACGTGAATTAATTTGATCCAGAAATATGAAATAGATAAGAATAAAATCAAGATTTTGAAATAACTTAAAGGAAATACAAGTATAGCTATGAATTTAGCTTCTCCAATAGCAATAACAAGAACTATATTAAGAATAAGGCAAAAGAGCAATTTGATAGAATAAGAGCTGATCTTCTTTTGTGTACAGAAACTTTCCTATTTATAACTCTATTCAGGGACACAAGATCCCCAAATCAAGCTCTTCTTGAATGAGAATAAAACCCCTATTGATGTTTGTATAGCGGTTGGTCTTTAATATAGAGATTCCTTATAACAGCTGCTCATTGAATGTTATCTTTTCCAACCGATGTCTTTCTTCGAAGTCTTTGTCATCGGTTCCCATGCCTTCGGAAATCACCCAGCAACGGTCACATGCTTGTATCCGGTGCCACTATTTGCTGACTCGCTACTTACTTATCTTCAGTTTCATGTGTTATCCCATTATTTGTCCAACTGTCGTTAACCAATTTTACCCCATATAATCGATTTGTCCCGGAGAATGTCTCGAAAACTCTAGAATTAGTTTTCAATCGTTAGGGACTCATGACTTGATTGCGAGTTTAGCTTATGAAACGTTTTGATATTTAACTCATAATTCAGTTTTCGTACCTTAAAAATTGAAGACTTGATTTACCTTTATTAATATGTTGATTTCAGTTGAGACTTTCAATTAGCTAGTACAGGTTCCCTCAAATAACTACAGTTTGATTGTCAATTACGTCCCATCCCAATTTGAGGGTGTGACATGAAATAAGCATTTCACGACGACACATAGTCTTTCAACTAATATTGAATTTTTTAAAATTTTGATATGAGTATCTCTTAATTAGTTTTCATGTTAAGCCAAACTAAACTATTGAAGTTGAAACATAATGCCAAGCGAGGTTGTTAAAATCATTTCGATTTGACAGCTCTTATAGAATCCTGTAACATTATGTTGCTAATTAAATACTCCCGATAAAACACCCAAACGTAATTGTACGAATTATTAGCAGCTGGGACCCACAAAACAGTAGGTTGAAATAAAGCAAAAGACAATTATTACTAATAACAATTGTAGCGAAGTGACAAATAATTTTTATCTTTAATAAAAAATCTTGGATCAAATTTTGGGTATGAAGTCCCTTTTTTGCGAATGCTTCGCCCCTATTGTGAGATTTTTCGGTATAAATTTGAATTTAGTGGAATCCGACCTATAATATAAATAAATAAATAAATAAAAGAAAAGGACAAGTGCAATGTGAATCTACAGTTGAAAATCAGTAAGGATAGTACAATCTGTTAAGTTGATGACATGACAGAGCAAAGAAATAATTAAGGTCCAGATAAATATAAGGGAATCTCATGAAACACTTGAGCCAGTTGGGGAAATTTTAACTGAAAAAATACAAGTACAGCATGTGGACAATTGTTTAGTTAGAAAAAAACAACTTCATTACTATACTGAGTATTCTCTTTTTTGCATTTTTGAATTGCAAGTGCATTTTGGCATCACCTGTTAACATTGTCTACTTCTATTTGGGAATCTTTGCCAAACTTTTGATTCATAAAATCTGGTGATACTTTCATAGTACTTGAAAGGAGTACAGGTTGTATAAGGCATAAACTTTGAGCATATATAAAAGGCTTATAATATTTTATAAATTTTCACCCTCTCAAATCAATGCCAATACTTACCTTCACCTAATGTTAGTACCAAGATGATACATTTGGTGAACATCGGACGCAAGAAAGTATTTTCTGACTATACTCAAATCTCAAGAAATGGCAGTTGGAATTTACGAGAAGCAAATTAAAATTTTCAATTATTTTAAAATAAATTCAAATAATTAAAACTATATAAAAAGTATCATATAAAAATAGAAGTATCTTTGCTAAGATGAAATAAAAGGTGGTTGTAATTTGTGGAGTTTGATTTTAAATAAAGTTGGATAACTTTAAACTTCTATTGGACTTGCAGTCATTATCAAAACGTCAGGATAATATAGGATAAGAAGAAAATGACACATTTTATCTCATTCATTGTGTTATATCTTTATCAAAGATGTATCAAAGTATAAGTCCTTTGGAGGTCACACTGTTGCTTTCTTTTCTCCTAAAACAAGAAAAACAAATTGGTGCAGGAGGCTTATTTAGAGGGAACGATCTTCTACATACTCACTTAAAATTTAAACAAAAAAAATATTCTAATAAATATTTTCAATATTATTTTCACAAATCTCCCTTGTTATGAAAGAGTCATTATTAAAACAAAATTTGTAATGAATTAACAAAATTAAATCCTTTCTTTGTTATATAATATTAGAAACCTCCATAAAAAAAAAAAAAATAGGAAAAAAAAAACATGACATCAATTTTAAAAGTGATTGCAATTATTTTGTATGACATCAATTGCTTCTGAATATTTTAAATAATTAAATATTTTAATTAATTGCATAAGACTTAAATTGATATTAGCATACTGGATACTCGTTTTATTACCATAACCATTTGATTAAAACCATTCAGATACTCAGAATCTCAAAGTCACTTGAAATCTGGATTCTAATGGGATCCAACAACTAACGACCAACAACAATCCAGTAAAATTTTCATCAGAACAGCGATCGTAAAAATCCAACAACAATAAAGGGAAAATACAGAGAATCCCAACGGAAAAATAAGATCCAACCAAAAGATTAGGAACAACACCAAAATTTTTCAAATACTAAAGTCAATATGAATATTTCATTAACTCAAACTATTTTTTTTTCATCATCGTCATAATAATGATAATAATACAATAACACTCATCTGCCTCTCTGTCACCACCACCAAAACAAATATTAATTGTTTGGGGAAAATAGCACTAACTAACCTAAAAAAAAAAATTCACCCACATCTCATTGGAACCCAGCAAAGCTTCAGAAATTAAATTCTGGGTTCAAGGATGGTTGAAAAATAAGAAAAATAAAATAAACAAAAATGAAAACTGCCTAGGTCAGATAGCTGTGGACCCCATTTACCAATCCACCACCATTTACAGTAATTAAAAAAGAAGAAGAAAAAACCGAACCCGGCCCTGGGCATTTGTTAGAATAAATAAAAAGCCGTTTAAACCCTAGCATTCTGCAGAAGAGGAGCAAAACCATGGGAAGCAGCTTCTTTGCAAGACTGATCTAAAGATTCAAACCCCTCTTCAGAAATCAGTTTAACAAGCTCATCCAAATCCAAATGACCGAACCGCTCCTCATCCCGGTCCAGTAACCTTAAAATCTCCGAAAAGTAGTCGACTTCACAAGGCAAAACTAACCCACCCGTACTCTGGTACCCAAATTCCTCCTCTGCCTTGTCGAGCAGCGAGATGAACACGGGGAGGTTCAAGAACCGGGTCGGAATCACGAACCGGAGGCGTTCTGGCCCCACGTAAACCGCCAATGATCCTGAGGGCGTACGACGGTCCGAACCGGATAATGCCGGTTCGTCTGAATCGGATGAGGAGTACGAGAGGACACCGCGGCGCTTAAGGGACTTGTTTTTCCAACGTTTGACGACTTGTTTTAGCCTTACGATTTGAGTAATCATGTTCCCTTTCTTAATGGCGGAAGCCATTGATTAGGAATGAAGCTTTTGCTCTTTTTTTTCTCTTTCAAATATTTTGAGAGGTGAAGAGAGAGAGGAACTTTGAAGAAGAGGTGTTGGAGATTATAAAGGGAATTAAAGACTTGTGAGGTGGCTACAAGGGGTATAGGGGTGGTGGGGGCTAGTGGGGGAGGGGTATGTGGAAAAAGTGCATACTAAATTCCACTGAGTTGTTTTGTGAGTCCGGAACTCAATTTGTGGTTCTTTTTGACAAGTAGGACGGAAATAAGTATAAAAAAAAGTGACTTATTTATGTATAACGCTCTTTTAAAGAGCGCTATACATTAACGGACGTTTTGAACGTTAAGCTATAGCGCTCTTTAAAAGAACGTTATACATATATAACGCTCTTATAAATTGCGTTATGCCTAGACTGATAAGACAGCTATGCATAGCGCGGTATATAAAAGTGCTATATATATATAGCGCTGTTATAACCGCACTATATATAGATAAAAACAATCCCCTTCTCTTCTTCCCCACGATTAAAATCAGGAGCCCAGAACCCCCCATTTTTTGAAAAAATCTTTAGCAGGACCCCCCCCCCCCCAAATTTGTCGATAAAAAATTCGAGTGGACCCCATATGTAAAAATTGAGAAATCATTATTATTTGTTAATAAAAATGTTAATAAATTACTTTTACTGTTTTATATGTATTTTCGTGAATGTTTTGTGATTAAAATATATTTGTTGATTTTATCTAGTTTAGATTATTTATTTGTTTAAAGACTAGTAATATAGTGCCCTTTTAACTTAGTAAAATGTAGATCCTTTTAGCGTAGTATCCCTATTATTTAAGTATATCTTATACTGATAGATCAAACACAAACTATGTCCAATATACAAAAATTAATTATTTAATTTACAAACAAACATATAAAATTATGAAACTAACATGTAAAATAATAAAATTGACACACATAAGAATTAAAGATAACTTGGTGCTACTGGGCCTCAAATATCGAGCCTGGAACCCATAAGTGAATACTCTGTCCAATTAAATATTGTATAATTATAAAAAATAATTATTTAATTTACAAAAAAAATATAAAATTATGAAACTAACATGTAAAATAATAAAACTAACACATACAGGAATTCAGGATAGCTTGGTACTACTGGGCCTCATATATCGAGCCTGGAACCCATATGTGAATACTTTGTCCAAATAAATATTGTATAATTATAAAAAATTAATTATTTAATTTACAAAACAAACATATAAAATTATGAAACTAACATGTAAAATAATAATACTAACATATACAAGAATTCAGGATAACTTGGTGCTACTAGGCCTCAAATATCGAGCCTGGAACCCATATGTGAATACTCTATCCAAATAAATATTGTATAATTATAAAAATTAATTATTTAATTTATGAAACTAACATGTAAATGTGATGACCCAAAATGTTATCTTTAAATTTAATAAGTAATTATGTATTCTAAGATCTCGAAAAGTACCATTTATCATTCTTCGACTTGCGTGCGCAGTCCGTATAATTTTTTGAAAAGTTTTTATGTGAAAAATGAATTAAAATGTGAAATAGAGCTTTAAAACTCAACTAAGTTGACTTTGGTCAACATTTTGAGCAAACAGACCCGGATCAGTATTTTGACAATTCCGGTAGGTCCGTATCGTGATTTGGGACTTTGACGTATGCCTGAAATCGAATTTCGAGGTCCCTAGCCCGAGATATGGAATTTTGATGAAAAATTAAAAGATTGAAAGCTTAATGATTTTTAAGAAATTACAGATGTTGGATTTATTGACCTCGGGTACGTATTTTGGTTACGGAACCCAGTATAGGTCCATTATAATATTTATGACTTGTATGCCGAATTTGGTGAGAATCGGAGTTGATTTGACGTGATTCGAACGTCCGGTTGTAAAAATATAAGATTTAAAGTTTTCTTGGAAATTTCCTTTGATTTGGTGTCCGGTTCGTAGTTCTAGGTGTTATTTTGGCGATTTGATCGCGCGAGCAAGTTCGTATGATGTTTTAGGACTTTGGTGCATGTTTGGTTTGGAGCCCCGAGGGCTCGGGTTAGTTTCGGGTGGTTAACGGATCATTTTTGGACTTGAGAAAACTGCAGAAACCTGCTTCTGGTTTCCTTCTTCGCGTTCGCGAGGGGAGTCTCGCATTCACGAAGAGCAAATTGGGGCTGGTACATTTTGTGCTTCGCGTTCGCGACAAAGAGAACGTGGTCGCGATCTAAGCCTCGCGTTCGCGAAGGGAAAGGGGCTGGCCAGGACAATTGCCTTCGCGTTCGCGAAGACCAAGCCAGGCAAGCTTCGCGTTCGCGAAGAGTAAAAATTGGACAGCACAAATTTATGCTTCGCGAACGCGAGGCACCGACTGCGTTCACGAAGGGTAAAAATCCAAAAAACAGAACTTAAGTTCTGGAAATGGGGTTTCGACCCATTTTTAACTCTTTTTTATTTTTGAGCTCGGGTAAGGCGATTTTTGGGCGATTTTTACGGAAAAACATTGGGGTAAGTGTTCCTTATCCTATATTGATTATATTTCATGATTTCATACTCATTTATATCATGAATCCCTAAATTTATGGAAGAAAAATTATATTTTTATAAATTCTTCTAAAAACGAAAATTTAATATTTGAAGATCCATTTGATATCAGAATTGGATAATTTTTGTATAGTTGAACTCGTAGCGGAACGGGTGTTCGGATTTCGCAAGTTTTTCCGGAATTTGAGACGTGGGTCCCACTATCTAATATTTTAATAAATTTCGGATTTTTATCCGAAAAATTAGTAAATTCATATGGAATTAATTCCTATTATTCGTATTGAATGTATCGAATTGTTTGTGAATAGATTTGAAGTTTTTGGAGACAAATTTAAAAGGAAAAGTTGTGGTTGATTAATTGATTGAAATTTACAAAGCGAAGTAAGTGTCGTGGTTAACCTTGACTTGAGGGAATAGAACCCTTAAATTATTTGTTATGAGAGATGCATATGAACGACGTATAGGCGAGGTGACGAGTGCATATACGTCGGCAAATTAATTGTGTGCATAATTATTTGAAAATCCTAAATTTATTTTAATACATGTATTAATTGTTATAATAATTATTTCTCTCCTATTCTTTGCCAAATATTAATTTTTAAATTCCTGTAATAATTACTACATGCTTATTTGAATTATGTGCACTAATTGCTACTTGACATTTAGCATATTAAATATTAAATTGTCTATTTTCTCTCTGATTTTCAAAATAAATTGTTATTGCCATTGTTTGTTCATAAATAAATTATAATTATTGTGTACCTTGATACTTAATAGTTTCTCATTGGACGTGGTAGTTTTTGGAGTAATTTATATTTACATTATGAGCTGTTTAAAATTATATATATTGGGGGAACTGGTTGCACGCCGCAACGAAAAATGAAAGTAAATATATCTATATTGGGGGATCGGATTGCACGCCGTAATAGACTTATTTAAAAGTCAATATTGGGGGATCGGATTGCACGCCGCAATAGACTTATTTGAAAGTCAATATTGGGGGATCGGATTGCACGCCGCAACAGACTTATTTAAAAGTCTATATATATACTTGATTGAAATAAATATATGACAGACTTGATTAAAAGGAATATATTGGGAGAGTGGGTTGCACGCTGTAACAGAATTGAATGTGAATATATTGTGAGAGCGGGTTGCATGCTGCAACAGAATTGGTTAAAATAATAATGGATTATGACTGCTGAGTTAGCTTCAATTATTATAAATGAGTTACCTGATTTATTTCTACTATTTGTTGTTGTTATTAATATTGCGTACAGGTTAATGTAAGTGAACCGCCTTAGCCTCGTCACTATTTCGTCGAGGTTAGGCTCAGCACTTACTAGTACATGGGGTCGGTTGTACTAATACTACACTTTGCACTTCTTGTGCAGATTTCGGAGTTGATCCCAATGGCGTACCATAGACTTGCTCGGATTTCAGCTACTCAGAGGAGACTTGAGGTATAACTGCATGGCATTCGCAGTTCTGAAGTCCCCGTCTAATTTACTTTAGCTGTGTGTTTGTTTCCAGACAGCTTTATTTTATTAAGACCTTTATTTGTATTATTCTACAAGCTCGTGCACTTGTGACATCAATTCTGGGATGGTATTTAGACATCGTTATTTTTATGGATTATTCACTACATTTCAGACTTTACTTCCGCATTTGTTTCTTTGTTATTAATATATTTAAAAATTATTTTAAAAAGGATAATATTATTATAACATTGGCTTGCCTAGCAAGTGAAATGTTAGGCGTCATCACGGTCCGAAGGTGGGAAATTTCGGGTCGTGACAGTAAAATAATAAAACTAACACATACAAGAATTCAGGATAGCTTGGTGCTACTGGGCCTCAAATATCGAGCCTGGAATCCATAAGTGAATACTCTGTCCAATTAAATATTGTATAATTATAAAAAATAATTATTTAATTTACAAAACAAACATATAAAATTATGAAACTAACATGTAAAATGAAAAAACTAACACATACAGGAATTCAGGATAGCTTGGTGCTACTGGGCCTCAAATATCGAGCCTGGAACCCATATGTGAATACTTTGTCTAATTAAATATTGTATAATTATAAAAAATAATTATTTAATTTACAAAACAAACATAAAAATTTATGAAACTAACATGTAAAATAATAAAATTGACACATAAAAGAATTCAGGATAGCTTGGTGCAACTGGGCCTCAAATATCGAGTCTGGAACCCATATGTGAATACTTTGTCCAATTAAATATTGTATAATTATAAAAAATAATTATTTATTTTACAAAACAAACATACAAAATTATGAAACTAACATGTAAAATAATAAAATTGACACATACAAGAATTCAGGATAGCTAGGTGCTACTGGCCTCAAATATCGAGTCTGGAACCCATATGTGAATACTTTGTCCAATTAAATATTGTATAATTATAAAAAATATTTATTTAATTTACAAAACAAACATACAATTAATGTTGTATAACTTACAGTAGACGACATGGACGTGCTGCCTATGCATCCCGGACCTTTATGCGATGAGCTATTAGTGTTACAGGGCGATCATAGGTCCGCCCACGTATGGGAGGGAGAGTTACTGGCCCAGACTCTCAGCGCCAGGAGAGTGGACGACATGTGGGATTTTATGAGGGACAGAGATCTCCTTCCCCGTGTAGTCCAGCGCCTGCGGGTTACGGGCTTCTACAGGATTTTGGAGATCGTGGCAAACAACCTTGTATACATCCGGACTTGACTCCCATACCGTCATCTCACGACACTCTTTTACGCTGTACATTTTCGCTGCCCTGCTTAGGCGCGCTTTATCAGGAAAAAGCATGCACTTTGCCAGCACCGTTGGTCTAGAATCATCCCACATTGTTGTCCGAATTTCATCAAAATCCCTTGTGAGAGCATCCACATCCGGCATACTTGGTAAATGATCAAGGTAGGGAATATTCCTTGAATGTAACGGCACTTGGGACTCGTACACTCTTGGTCTAACGGGGGCTGGAGCATACTCCCTCGTCAAATCAGGTCCTTCATTCTCTTCCTCCTCATCACCATCCTCACGAGGGAAGGGTGTGTCGTCTCCGGAATCATCGGCATTATTGTCATAATCACTGTTCTCTTTCTCACTCTATGCATCTGCCAGATCCCGATTTAATATATCGTCTTCGGGCAATTGAGTCAGGACAGGTGGTTCAACTTGCTCGTTTTTACTGCATAAACAACAAAATAATAAGCTACTCAAATTAATAAATACTTTCCATATAGTTGTATCACTTCACTTACAAGTCGTAATGTGTTGACATTCCTTGATGGACATTATTCTGTTGGTGATGACTCTCGGATGGACCACTATGATTCAACACACCAGAACTACGCATATTCCAACTAGGCGTGAGTTCATAACTTGTAAAAGTCATATCTGGCCGGTACCCCCTGTGGAATATATGAGTGTTAATACAAATTCAATACAACAAAAATATACATCGTAACACTAAGGAAAATTGAAGTTTACCACTCGTCTTGTGGATTATGTAATGCAGGAGAGAAATTATTTCCTCGCTCCTCATTCGCTCGTGGTGATAAGTTTAAATGAGGCCAACCTCTTTTAGCCGGAACCTGTCCGGCAAAAACTGCTCCAGAATAACCACCCGACGACTGAGGGTTATCCCTATTATGCTCAAACTCATTATTGCGAACGTCTTCGACCTTGACGTATATTTTCAATATTTTTATCACAAGAAATTTCCGGTATTCATCCGGAGTCATCAAAAAATCCCTCAAAGTTTCATCATCATCGATGTTAAACTCAGCGTAACAAGCAACCCCTTGCGGAGTGACGGAATACGGATATCTTCCGGTTACTTTAAGGTTCACCGAACGTTTCCTCACACTCATTTTATTACATAACAACGATACCAATCTATCGTACTCCATTGTAAGTGGCAACTTAATATGACACTGTGGAGATAAACTATAGCTCACAGAGTAATTCGCCACCACAACCTCACCCCCCCAATATAATGAAACCCTTACTTTTTGCTCTTCAGACATTATGAAAAAATGCTTGAGAATTTAACAAGAAGAAAAATTTGAACTGGAGTTAGGAATATTTTTGAATGATTTTTTGTAAAATCCTAACACCTTTAAATAAGGCAATGCCTAGCTCGGGGGGCTGAATTTTTTTAGGTATAATGCTCTTTAAAGGGCGCTATACCCATTAGAATTATTGTTATGTCAGTTAAATGCATGAGACATATTGGTGGGCCCACAAAACAGGTATAACGTTCTTTAAAAAAGCGCTATACATCTATAAAACGCGATTCTTAATGGTGTTATATGTATAGCGCTCTTTTAAAGAGCGCTATACGTTAACGTCCAAAACGTCCGCTAATGTATAGCGCTCTTTAAAAGAGCGTTATACATAGAAAAGTCACTCCTTTTTTTTTTACACTTATTTCCGTTCTACTTGGCAAAAAGAATCACAAATAGGTTCTGGACTCGTTATTTTCTTGTGCTCATTTGATTTGACCAATATAGTCATCCAAACATATTACCTTACCAAAATCGTGAACTAGTTAGGGATTGTTTGGTTGATTGTATTCTAATAAGTGGATTGCCTTTTCTTAAGGTTTCGTATACTATTTTAAGTAATACGTAAATTGCTCAAGAAAAAAAAAATTAACCGGTTTAAAATCGTGGGATAGTTTGATTCTAGTATAATTAATAAAATATTAATATTTAGTCGTATAAAAAAGTAATTATTACATAATAATACTAGTAAAAGAGTAACACAAATATACTATGAGAAATTAGATTATTGCCCCACAAGTAAAATACAACTTAATTAGGTTCAACTTATATTATATGCATATCGTGGGGTTTCTAATACTAGCAAAAGAATATCGCAAATATATTATGAGAAATAACTAATAACGAAATGGAGAAAAATCCATTTATCATAGTTTGAGCAAAACCATCTAGATTGAGAAACAATTATTACACTCCAAATGAGATTACTACTATGCATATATTGGTGTTAATGATTATCGTACTCTAGTTAGGGATTGTTTGGTTGATTCTAATGTATAGTAGATCGCATTCTTTTAAGATTTCACATTACTGCTTTAAGTAATACGTGAATTGCTCAGGAGAATTTTTTTTAACCGGATTGAAATCATGGGATAGTTGACTCTACTATAATTAATAAAATATTAATGTTTAGCTAGTCATTTAGGAAAAGTAATTATTACATAATTAATGTAACAACCAAGTTCTAATCTATACTATATCTTAAGCATAAAAACGCTTAGAGAAATGATGTTTGTCTTTTTTCCCTTACAAATAAATTTTATGCTGGATAAAATTATAATTTAATTTAATTATTTCTCTAACTTTTAGGACTTTAAAATTACCTAAAATTTTGGTTATTATATTCTTCCTAACTTGAAATATGTATCTACTTGTGTAACGATATTAAATGCTCTTAATTTACTTTTATAAATGAACTACTAATATTTAGGAGTACGAGACCATTAATGAATTTTCCACTTCTATTCTCAAACAAAGAAGTTCAACTTTAAAGCCAATATAAACGAATAATAAAAGTTTAAAGTCAAAATATTATTTCCAAAAACACTAACAAATTTGGTGGTTTCAAATTATCCAAAAACAAAATCACCCAAACAAATCTGGTACTATCAATTTTCTTTTGCATGTTTTTGTATGGACAATTATCTATATATCCTATATAATTGTGGGAATGAGAAAGGTGATGTGGCATGTCTCTAATGTTAGGAATTACATTTATCTTTTTTCTACTTTTTTTTGATGTTTTCTCCAATTTTAATTGTTAAAAACTCAAAGTCACACCCCTTCATTAAACTCTTAATTACGCACGTCTCGGTTCAGTTAAGAAATCAAAGTCAGGCCCCTTCACTAATAATTACAAAATTCAAGCTTCAATTACAGTTATATGGTAAGAGAAAGACCCCGTTTCGAAAAAGGATTTTAATTGCAGTTTCATAGTAATAAAGAAAAGGCACCGTTTCAAAATCTTATATCCAAGACTTTTGAATTTTCAACTACCACATTTAAAGGTAAAATCATTCTTTACTATTTAACTTCCTCCATCGGTGAAGAATGGAAATACGCTTCTAATCTGTTCACCTTCTTTTTATCTTTTTTTCTAATTCTCTTTAATATTTTTTTGATTGTGAGATTGTTTTGATTTTTCACTAAAGAATTTTGCTTAATTATAATTAGTTTAGTGGATTTGTAAAATTTTGTAGGTGATGCTTTATTCAGATATTTTTCGGGTACCACTTACCTCATCATATAGCGCGCACAGAAAACATATTCGTAGGTGATGCACACTAATCTCAGTTTTATATTTTAATATTATAAATTATCTAGCTTGCTTGCCATGTTTGGGGTATTATTCAGGGGAAGAATTGAGAAAGGAATTCTAATTTTGTTATTGAAAATTTGAGGAAAAGTTTATATTTATTTTTTACGGTTATATGAGTTGTTTGAGTATATAATTGGAGAGGAATTCTACGTTATATTTGATTTTGTTTTGTCTTTGAGGTAAATTATTGGTCAATCCATTTCTTAACGTAAACTTATCTCCAATTTTTCATGCAACCAGTAACACATGTTAGTAGATTTCTTTCTATATATAGTATTCTTAAAATTAATATAATATTATAAAATACAAATATATATATATATATATATATATATATATATATATATATATATATATATATATATATATATATATATATATATATATATATATTATTTATATATATATTTATTTATTTATTTATTTGCAGTGGAAAACTTCTTGGTAGTTGATAGGGAGGATTTTACTAAGGGCTTATCCAATAAAAATCCCAGTTAATTAGATTAGTAAGGTACATGGATAATGTTGCGGTTGGAGATCAATATGCAAAAGATAAGATTTTTTAAAGAGAACTATTTCTCTGATAATTCATTGAATATGCTCTTGACATACAAATATGATATTATTTGAATAAAAATATGAGTTTGATGGAGATCTTTTATAAATGCACAATTATGAATGTAAGATTTATTTGAGGAATTCCTTTTACAATTCTTCATACTTATATTGCTAAGAATTTGACGGCATAGGGATGTAAGAGCGAATATTTTCTGCCATTGAGTACTTGATTATTTTCTATTTGAAACATTAATTTTCCATCTTGTTATCTTGGTGAATATTTTTTTAAGAAAACTTATAATCTTAAAGTCGATACCCGTTGCATGTGCCTACTTTTACTTAGGTACATTCTAGAATGAAAATAATTTTATAAATTTTATGTTGAAAATACATTTATTAATTCATATATGAAAAAAATATTTTAAATTTAAAGCTTTTGTTGCTTTTAGGTACTTTTTCTTATATATCTATGAGAATGGGAGAACGAGAGTTCACAGCATAAACATAGTTTGTTTTATGTAGTGCCGACAGAGGAATTTGATTCAGTGAAATTGTCCTGCAAATTTATACATATATTATAATGACCCAACCAGTCATTTTAATTTTTAGAACCCCGTTCCCTAAAAATAAAACTTTTCGTAGGTGCTTGTAATGATTTATGACTTGCGGGGATGGTTGGTTCGGGATTTGGAAGTGTTTGAGGTGAAACCGGAATACTTGGTTCCGTAAGTTGGCCTTAAAGTGCTAAGTTTGACTTCGGTCAACATTTTGAGAAAATGACCCCGGAATAGAATTTTGATGATTCCAACAGCTCCGTATGGTAATTTTGGACTTAGGAGCGTGTTCGGAATTTTATTTGGAAGTTTGTAGTTAAATTAGGCTTGAAATGGCTAAAACAAGAATTTAAGTTTGGAAGTTTGACCGATGAGTTGACTTTTTGATACCGGAGTCGGAATCCAATTCCGAAAATTTTTATAACTCCGTTATGTAATTTATGACTTGTGTGTAAAATTTGAGGTCAATTGGAGTTGATTTGATAGGTTTCGACATTGAATGTAGAAGTTGAAAACTCTTAGTTTTATTAAGCTTGAATTGGGGTATGATTCATGGTTTTAGCGTTGTTTGATGTGATTTAGAGGTTCGACTAAGTTCGTATGATGTTTTAGGATTTGTTGGTATATTTGGTTGAGGTCCCGAGGGTCTCGGGTGAGTTTCGAATGGTTAACAGATCAAAAATTGGAGTTAAAAAGCTGCTGCAATTTTTCCTCTTCTGTTGGACATTCTGGGTTGTGATCGAGCTCAGATATCAAGCCCAGGTATCGAGCCCAGATATCGAGCCCAGGGTTGACGAGGCACAGGCTCGAGCTTGTGTATCGAAGCCATGATCGAAGGTCCAGCTCGAGGGCCATGATCGAAGGTCCAGCTCGAGAGCCATGATCGAAGGCAAGGCTCGAGGGCCAGGATCGAGACCCAAGATCGAGGGTCATAATCAAAGGCTCAAGCTCGATGCCATGATTGAGGCTATGATCGAAGCCCCAACCTCGATGCCCTGATCGAGGCCATGACCGAGGTCCAGGCCGAGCTTGTGATCGAAGCCGCGATCGAGGTCCAGTTCCGAAGGCTACTGGGCAGTTTTACAAAAGGAGGACATTCGTCCCATTTGCCATTTTTGACGAACTTGAGCTTGAGCAGAGGCGACTTTTGTCAGATTTTCAAGGAAAAGACATTGGGGTAAGTGATTCTAACTTGTATTTGGTCTATGAATATAAATATATCATTATTTTCACAATTTAATTAGTGTTTTGAGATTGAAATTTGGAAAAGTTTAGAATTCTCATAGAAACGAAATTTTGAGATTTCGGTATCGATTCGGAGTCGGATTTGAGTGAAAATGATATGGTTGGACTCGTAATTGAATGGGTTATGAGATTTCATAACTTTCGTCGGATTCCGAGATGTGGGCCCCGCGGGCGAATTTTTAATTAATTTCGGAATTTTTATTAAAAATGTAGTATTTCCTTATAGAATTTATTTTCTATAATTTTTAGTGATTGTATCGAATTATTTTTGCTAGATTCGAGCCAGACAGAGTTGGATAATCGTAGAAAAGGCAAAATTATGGATTAAATTGGAGCAAGACGAGGTAAGTCTCTTGTCTAATCTTGTGAGGGAAAAATTACCCCATAGGGATTAAATTAAATAATTATTGCTAATTGCGGGGGCTACGTATGCACGAGGTGACGAGAGTTCGTGCGTAGCTACTATTAATGCTAAAGTCCGGGTAGTTTGAGACTCAAAGCATGGATTATTTGTGTAAATTATATTATTTATTAATTAAAATAATTGATGTGTATATATTGTGAATTGTTATGAAAAGTAGAAAAATATGAAATTTTCATATGCTTAATTTTTGTTTAAATTAATTAATTATTAAAAGAAATTGTTCTCCTCCCAAATTCATCTTATAATAAATATACTCTCCTTCCGGAGGCACATAAAAAAATATCCTCCTTTCTTGTGGAGCAGGCCGAATGCCTCGGCAGGATAGATGCATCTATGGATCACGCCGCACGTCCCTCGGCAGTGTACACGACACTCTGGATCGGGTCGTACGTCCTCGGCAGAAATCGTGTTTAATAATAATAATTACACGATACTTTAATAATTTATTTCAACTTGTGAAGCTAGTTAATAAATTGAAAAATCCTTGGAATTTAATAAATTATTATTCTTGCTTGTTAAGGAATTAATTGTTACTCCTGTAAATGAGGTTTAATTGATAAATTGAAAATTATTTGAATTGAAGGAATTTAATTAATATATTGAGAATTATTACATTTGAAGGAATTTGATTATTTCTGCTGATTAAACAAATTATTGTAAATTCTGTAAATCATGTTGATTTAAATATCCTAGTTTTGTTTCAATTATTATTATTGACCCATAGTGAGTGTCAAAGTCGGCCATCTCGTCTCTACCACTTCGAGATTAGGCTTGATACTTACTGGGTATACGCTGTTTACGTACTCATACTACACGTGCTGCACTTTTTGTGCAGGATCTGAGACAGGTACTAGTGGAGGACCTATCATTACATACCCACGTCATCCCGAGGCATAATGGTGAGCTGCCTTTCTGAGCCGTTCTGCAGCTACCAATGTCTCTTCTTATATTTATATTCTGTCTATTTCATTTCAGATAGTATTTGGAGTTTTGTATAATCTACTAGATGCTCATGCACTTGTGACACCGGGTTTTGGCGCACACACATTGGTAGAAGTTGGTATTTTATTATTTTCTTGGAATAAAAGTTTAACCAATGTACGTTTGACTTATTAGTTGGCTTGCCTAGCTGTAGTGTTGGGCGCCATCACGACTTATACGTGAAATTGGGTCGTGATAACATGGTATCAGAGCACTAGGTTCACGTAGGTCCCACAAGTTATGAGCAGCCCTAATAGAGTCTTGCGGATCGGTACGGAGACGTCTGTACTTATCTTCGAGAGGCTATATGGTGTTAGGAAACTACCTTTCTTCATATTCCATCGTGCAATTGATGTAGTACTAAATATCCTTCTCTTATCCTCTCACATATGGTGAGAACATGCTCTAATGAGATTCCAGACCAGGGAAGAGCTACTCCCCCAGTTGCCAGAGGCCGAGACAGAGGCCTGGGGAGGGCTCCAGGCCGTGGTAGATGCGAGGACGTCCCAGGACTATTCCAGTTACGCCGCAAGTGAATCCAGCAGAGAATCCCATTATTGAGGAGCAGGGTGAGGTGCCTGTGGCAGAGCCAGCTCCGGTGGACTTCACATCTGCACCGGGATTTCAGGATGTCATGGGTCGTATGCTGCGATTCATGGACAATATGACTCAGGCCGGTTTATTTCCGGCAGACCCAGCCACATCTCAGGCGGGCGGGGAAGCACAGACCCCTACCGCGCAGGCTCATGGACAGGCATCTGCTATATATCAGACCCAGGGTGCACTACCCGTGGGTGGAGTCCAGCCAGTGGCAGCAGCTACACCTGAGCCCAGGCCAGTTGTAGCCGCCGATCCTCAGAAACTATTGGACAGATGGACTAGACTACATCCTCCTATCTTCGGGGGTGAGCGACATGAGGATCCAAAGGATTTCATTGATCGTTGCAAGGATAGACTGTACAACATGAGGATATTAGAATCCCATGGGGTTGATTTCGCTACTTTTCAGCTAGAGGGTAGAGCCCGTAGATGGTGGCAGTCTTATGCTCTTGGCAGACCAGCAAATTCTCCTCCGATGACTTGGGACAGGTTCACCCGTATCTTCTTGGACAGGTATATTCCACCATCCCAGAGGGAAGAGTTGCGGTTTCAGTTTGAGCAGCTCCAGCAGGGTCAGATATCAGTGACTAATTATGAGGCGAGGTTTTCTGAATTATCTCGCCATGCACTAATGAGACTCCCTACTGAGGCGGAGAGAGTGCGAAGTTTGTAGCCGGTTTACATACTGGTATTCAGGCCACTATGACTCGAGAGGTTGAGATGGGTACTTCTTATGAACAAGTTGTGGAGATAGCCCAGAGGATTGAGGGTATACGTCAGCGGAGCAGAGAGCAGATTATGAGAGATAAGCGGTTCAGGTACTCTAGAGAGTTCAAAGGTGCTCCGTCCGGGGACAGAGGTCAGTTCGTGAGGGGGCAGTCCAGCAGACCCCCATATCCAGCACCACCACCTCCTCGAGGTGCTCCAGTACGACCTTATTTCAGTGCTATACCAAAGAGTTTTTATCGCCCACTAGCTATTCAGGGTTCTTTCCGTGGGTATACAGGTCCCCAGGGCCAGACACTTAGTTAGCAGCCCATCGCACCGAAGAGTTGTTACGAGTGCGGGGATCCCAGTCACATGTGGAGGTTTTGCCCCAGACTTCGAGGTAGACCAGTACAGCAGGGTCAGCAGCCTATGCTTACCAGACCAGTTGCTCCACCAGTAGTCTGACCACCGAGAGGCGGAGGACAGGTGGGTAGGGACTGTCCTAGAGGTGGAGGTCAGCCAGGCGGAGGCCAGACAGTTGGTGCTCCAGCTCGGTTCTATGCTTTTCCGGCTAGACCAGATGCAGAGGCCTTAGATACCGTGATTACAGGTATTATTTCTGTTTGTGGCAAAGATGCCTCAGTATTATTTGATCCAGGATCTACGTATTCATATGTGTCATCTCTATTTACTCCATTCTTGGGTGTTTCTCGTGAGTCCTTGAGTACTCCTGTTCATGTGTCCACTCATGTGGGCGATTCTGTTGTTGTGAACCGGATCTACCGGTCCTGTATTATTATATTTTGTGGTTATGAAACTAGAGCAGATCTATTATTGCTTGAGATGACCGATTTTGAAATTATTCTGGGTATGGACTAGTTATCTCCATATCATACTATTCTAGATTGTCATGCCAAGACTGTTACCTTGGCTATTCCAGCATTGCCTAAGCTGGAGTGGAAGGGTTCGCCTGTTTGTTCATTTAATCGAGTTATTTCTTTTATAAAGGCTCAACATATGGTTGAGAAAGGTTGTTTGGCTTATCTAGCCTATGTTCGGGATACTACTGCAGAGATTCCAGCTATTGATTCAGTGCCTGTAGTTCTGGAGTTCCCCGATGTATTTCCATCAGATCTTCCAGGTATGCCACCTGATCGTGATATTGATTTCTGTATTGACTTGGCTTCGGATACCCAGCCTATATCTATCCCACCGTATCGCATGACTCTGAAAGAATTGAAAAAATTGAAAGAACAGCTTGAAGAGTTACTAGCCAAAGGGTTTGTCAGACCGAGTGTATCGCCTTGGGGTGTACCAGTATTATTTGAGAAAAAAAAGGATGGAACAATGCAGATGTGTATTGATTATCGCCAATTGAACAAAGTCACTATTAAGAACAAGTACCCATTGCCGCGTATTGATGATCTATTTGACCAGTTGCATGGTGCTAGGGTATTCTCTAAGATCGACTTGAGGTCGGGGTACCATCAGTTGAAGATTCGGGATTCGGATGTTCCGAAGACTGCTTTCCGTACTAGATATGGTCATTATGAGTTTCTGGTAATGTCGTTTGGTTTAACTAATGCCCCGGCAGCATTTATGGATCTGATGAACAGGGTATTCAGGCCATATATTGATTCATTTGTCATTGTCTTCATTGATGATATTTTGATCTACTCACGTAGTAAGGAGGAGCACGAGCAGCATATGAGAGTAGTGCTTCAAACATTGCGAGAACAAAAGTTATATGCTAAGTTCTCTAAATGTGAGTTCTGGCTTGAGTCTGTATCATTTTTGGGACATATTGTATCCGGCGAAGGTATTAAAGTTGATCCCAAAAAGATTGAGGCAGTTCAGAATTGGCATCGTCCCACTTCGGCAACGGAGATCAGGAGTTTTTTGGGTTTGGCAGGTTATTATCGTCTGTTCGTGGAAGGTTTTTCATCTATTGCAGCACCTTTAACCAAATTAACCCAGAAGGGTGCTCCATTCCGATGGTGTGATGATTATGAGGTGAGCTTTCAGAAGCTCAAGACATCATTGACTACAGCACCAATGTTAGTGTTGCCTTTCGGTTCGGGGATGTATACAGTGTATTGCGACGCTTCACGCGTTGGCTTGGGTTGTGTATTGATGCAGGAAGGGCAAGTTATTATATATGCTTCACGTCAGCTGAAGCCCCACGAAAAGAATTATCCGGTACATGATTTGGTGTTAGCTGCGATTGTTCACGCTCTTAAGATTTGGAGTCATTATCTTTATGGGGTGTCTTGTGAAGTTTACACTGATCATCGCAATTTGCAGCATTTGTTCAAGCAGAGGGACCTAAATTTGAGACAGCGCAGATGGCTGGAGTTACTAAAAGATTATGATATTACTATCTTGTATCATCCGGGCAAAGCAAATGTGGTTGCAGATGCCTTGAGCAAAAAGGCGGAGAGTATGGGTAGTTTGGCTTTCATTTCAGCAGAGGAAAGGCTATTAGCCTCGGATATTCAGTCCTTGGCTAACAGACTTGTGAGGCTAGATATTTCAGAGCCCAGCCGAGTTCTTGCATGTGTTGTGGCCCAGTCTTCACTATTTGAGCAGATCAAGGCTCGCCAGTATGATGACCCACACCTGGTGGTTCTTCGTGAAACAGTACTACGAGGTGATGCCAAGGAAGTTACTATTAGAGTGGATGGTGTTCTGCGACTCCAGGATCATCTATGTGTTCCTAAAGTGGATAGACTGAGGAAAAAGATCCTGGAAGAGGCACACAGTTCTCGATATTCTATTCATCCAGGTGCTATAAAGATGTATCGTGACTTGAGGCAACATTATTAGTGGCGACGAATGAAAAAGGACATAGTTGAGTATGTAGCTCGGTGTTTAAATTGCCAGCAAGTTAAATATGAGCACCAGAGGCCAGGTAGCCTACTCCAGCAGATGACCATACCAGAGTGGAAATGGGAACGAATTACTATGGATTTTGTAGTTGGGTTGCCGCGGACCTTGAGGAAGTTTGATGCAGTTTGGGTGATTGTTGACAGGTTGACCAAGTCGGAACATTTTATTCCTGTTGTGACTACGTATACTTCACAGAGGTTGGCCCAGATTTATATTCAGGAGATAGTTCGGTTGCACGGTGTGCCAATTTCCATCATATCAGATAGAGGCCCTCAGTTTACTTTATATTTTTGGAGAGCAGTACAGAGTGAGTTGGGGACCCGTGTATAGCTCAGCACAGCCTTTCATCCGCAGACCGATGGACAGTCATAGAGGACAATTTAGATTTTGAAGGATATGCTCAAGGCATGTGTGATCGACTTTGGAGGTCAGGTGGGATCGTTTCCTGCCTTTGGCCGAGTTTGCTTATAATAACAGTTACCAATCCAGCATCGAGATGGCTCCATTTGAGGCTTTATATGGTCGGCGATGTCGTTCACCTATCGGATGGTTTGAGCTAGGTGAGGCTAAGTTATATGGTACTGATTTGGTAAGGGAAGCCTTGGAAAAGGTAAAGTTGATTCAGGAGCGACTTCGTACAGCACATTCCAGACAAAAGAATTAAGCAGATCAGAAAGCGCGTGATATATCATTTATGGTAGGTGAAAAAGTTCTCTTGAAGGTTTTGCCGATGAAGGGAATTATGAGATTTGGGAAGAAGGGCAAGTTGAGCCCAAGGTTTATAGGCCCATTTGAGGTGTTGAAACGAGTTGGGGAGGTTGCTTATGAGCTCGCATTACCTCCCAGCCTATCGGGAGTTCATCCGATTTTTCACGTATCTATGCTCCGGAAGTATCATGCCGACCTATCACATATGTTAGACTTCACCACAGTTCAGCTAGATAATAGCTTGGGTTATGAAGAGGAGCCAATTGGCATTGTTGATAAGGTTTGCCAGTTGAGATCCAAGAGGATTTCTGCAGTGAAAGTCCAGTGGAGGGGCCAACCAGTCGAGGAAGCGACTTGGGAGGCCGAGGAAAACATGCGGAGCAGATATTCAGACTTATTCAGCACTTCAGGTACAATTCTAAATCCGTTCGAGGACGAACGTTTGTTTAAGAGGTGGAGAATGTAGTGACCCAATCGGTCATTTTAACTTTTTAAACCCCGTTCCCTAAAAATAAAACTTCCAGTAGGTGCTTGTAATGATTTATGACTTGCAGGGATGGTTGGTTAGGGAGTTGGAAGTGTTTGAGGTGAAACCGGAACACTTGGTTCCTTAAGTTGGCCTTAAAGTGCTAAGTTTGACTTCGGTCAACATTTTGAGAAAATGACCCCGGAATAGAATTTTGATGATTCCAACAGCTCCGTATGGTGATTTTGGACTTAGGAGCATGTTCGGAATTTTATTTAGAAGTCCGTAGTTAAATTAGGCTTGAAATGGCTAAAAACAAGAATTTAAGTTTGGAAGTTTGACCGATGAGTTGACTTTTTGATACCGGAGTTGGAATCTAGTTCCGATAATTTTCATAGCTCCGTTATATAATTTTTGACTTGTGTGTAAAATTTGAGGTCAATCGTAGTTGATTTGATAGGTTCCGACATTGAATGTAGAAGTTGAAAACTCTTAGTTTCATTAAGCTTGAATTGGGGTATGATTCATGATTTTAGCGTTGTTTGATGTGATTTAGAGGTTCGACTAAGTCCATATGATGTTTTAGGACTTGTTGGTATATTTGGTTGAGGTCCCGAGGGCCTCGGGTGAGTTTCGGATGGTTAACAGATCAAAAATTGGAGTTAAAAAGCTGTTGTAATTTTTCCTCTTCTGTTGGACATTCTGGGTTGTGATCGAGCCCAGATATCGAGCCAGATATCGAGCCGAGGTATCGAGCCCAGGGTTGACGAGGCACAGGCTCGAGCTTGTGTATCGAAGCCATGCTCGAAGGTCCAGCTCGAGGGCCATGATCGAAGGTCCAGCTCGAGGGCCATGATCGAAGGCAAGGCTCGAGGGCCAGGATCGAGACCCAAGATTGAGGGTCACAATCGAAGGCTCAAGCTCGATGCCATGATTGAGGCTATGATCGAAGCCCCAACCTCGATGCCCTGATCGAGGCCATGACCGAGGTCCAGGCTCGAGCTTGTGATCGAAGCCGCTATCGAGGTCCAGTTCCGAAGGCTACTGGGCAGTTTTACAAAAAGAGGACATTCGTCCCATTTGCTATTTTTGACGAACTTGAGCTTGAGCAGAGGCGACTTTTGTCAGATTTTCAAGAAAAAGACATTGGGGTAAGTGATTCTAACTTGGATTTGGTCTATGAACATAAATATATCATTGTTTTCACAATTTAATTAGTGTTTTGAGATTGAAATTTGGAAAAGTTTAGAGTTCTCATAGAAACAAAATTTTGAGATTTCGGTAACGATTCGGAGTCGGATTTGAGTGAAACTGGTATGGTTGGACTCGTAATTGAATGGGTTGTGAGATTTCATAACTTTTGTCGGATTCCGAGATGTGGGCCCCGCGGGCGAAGTTTTAATTAATTTCGGGATTTTTATTAAAAATGTAGTATTTCCTTATAGAATTTATTTCCTATAATTTTTAGTGATTGTATCGAATTATTTTGGCTAGATTCGAGCCAGACAGAGTTGGATAATCGTAGAAAAGGCAAAATTGGGGATTAAATTGGAGCAAGACGAGATAAGTCTCTTGTCTAATCTTGTGAGGGGAAAATTATCCCATAGGAATTAAATTGAATAATTGTTGCTAATTTCGGGGGCTACGTATGCACGAGGTGACGAGAATCCGTGTGTAGCTACTATTAATGCTAAAGTCCGGGTAGTTTAAGACTCAAAGCATGAATTACTTGTGTAAATTGTATTATTTATTAATTAAAATAATTGATGTGTATATATTGTGAATTGTTATGAAAAGTAGAAAAATATGAAATTTTCATATGCTTAATTTTTGTTTAAATCAATTAATTGTTAAAAAAAATTATTCTCCTCCCAAATTCATCTTATAATAAATATACTCTCCTTCCGGAGGCATATAAGAAAATGTCCTCCTTTCTTGTGGAGGGGGCCGAACGCCTCGGCAGGATAGATGCATCTATGGATCGCGTCGCACGTCCCTCGGCAGTGTACACGACACTCTGGATCGGGTCGTACGTCCTCGGCAGAAATCGTGCTTAATAATAATAATTACACGATACTTTAATAATTTATTTCAACTTGTGAAGCTAGTTAATAAATTGAAAAATCCTTAGAATTTAATTAATTATTATTCTTGCTTGTTAAGAAATTAATTGTTACTCCTGTAAATGAGGTTTAATTGATAAATTGGAAATTATTTGAATTGAAGGAATTTAATTAATATATTGAGAATTATTACATTTGAAGGAATTTGATTATTTTCGCTGATTAAATAAATTATTATAAATTCTGTAAATCATGCTGATTTAAATATCCTAATTTTATTTCAGTTATTATTATTGACCCATAGTGAGTGTCAAAGTCGGCCATCTCATCTCTACCACTTCGAGATTAGGCTTGATACTTACTGGGTACACGCTGTTTACGTACTCATACTACACTTGCTGCACTTTTTGTGCATGATTTGAGACAGGTACTAGTGAAGGACCTATCATCGCATACCCACGTCATTCCGAGGCATAGTGGTGAGCTGCCTTTCTGAGCCGTTCTGCAGCTACCAGTGTCTCTTCTTATATTTACATTCTGTCTATTTCATTTCAGACAGTATTTGGAGTTTTGTATAATCTACTAGATGCTCATTCACTTGTGACACCAGGTCTTGGCACACACACATTGGTAGAAGTTGGTATTTTATTATTTTCTTGGAATAAAAGTTTAATCAATGTACGTTTGACTTATTAGTTGGCTTGCCTAGCTGTAGTGTTGGGCGCCATCACGACCTATAGGTGAAATTGGGTCGTGATATATATTTTATGCATGATATAGTATTATAAAAAAGTTACTACTTAATTATTGAGAGAATTTGTTTGAAAGAGTAAAACTTTGTAAGTGCAATTTTTGTTAATTCGGTAGGCATTTATTAAGTCAAAAGAAAATTCTTTCGAAAATAAACTAAATGGAAAAACGAGAGTCTCATATATGACCTTTAACTTTATTGATGAAGTGGTAAAGTTTTTCTAAAATTTCTTTGCTTTTGGTTTGGTTACAAAAATCCAACATTTAAATTATCTTATTTGGAATTGAAGCATTTGTTGAAACCAAAAAACCAATAGATTATTAAATCATATAAGAGAGATATATCACTTATTGTTCATCATGTCATAAATACAAAATATAATAATCAGAAATTAGTCAAATAAACACTATTTCGCTCAACTCCCAGAGAATGTGAAAACGTAAGCTTTTTAGATAATTTAATTTCTATTGTATAACTCAAAAGAATTCTTGATATGTATGCAATAAAAATTTTATAATTTTTAGATACTAATTATGTAATGCTTGACAAAAAATTTAAATTACACGTGCAATGCACATACACTAAATCTAATACTAGTAAAAGAATAACACAAATATATTATTAGAAATTAGATTTAGAGTGCCCAACGAAGCAAGATACAACTTAAGATAATTAGTTTCATTTTATATTATATGCGCATCAAGAGAATAACGTAAATATTTTATGAGAAATAACTAACAATGAAATGGAGAAAATTCCATTTATCATAGTTTGAGCAAAACCATCTAGAATGAGAAACAATTATGTCACTCCAAATGAAATTCCTACTATGCATTATCTACTATTACCGCAATCTAAGAGCCCGTTTGGACATATGAAGTTTTTTATTTTTTTTGAATTTTTTTCACTTTTTTGAAATTAGTGTTTGGCCATAAAAATTTCAATTTTTACTTGAAAATGAATTTTGAAATTTTTCAAAATTTTGAAAAACTTTAGAAAGTTGTTTTTCAAAATTTTCACTCAGATGATTCACAAAATTTCAAAAACAACCCAAAGTTATATTCATATCCAAACACAACTCTAATTTTCAAATACATTTTCACTTGAAAATTTTTTTCACTTTTTTTTTTTTGGGAATTTTACAATTCTTATGTTCATAAACGCCCACTAACTGTGAGAGTATTATCATATCGTAATTTGGTTGACGAATCACATAAATTACTATCTTTTTTCCATATAGTCAACATGATAGAGTAGACCTCGCTGGATAGCAAGTTAGCAACGACGACCGGCCAAGACTTATGGCATCGCAATTCAAATTGTGACATTTTAACCATTCCATTATTCCTAAGTCAGTCTAAGAGATAGTCTTTGCTTGAGCTTAAAACGTCAGTATGAGAAAAAAGAAAAGAAAATTGATGAAAAGAAAAAGAAAAGGGAAGCGTAATTCTATATTTCAAGAATTCAAATCCTTACAAAATTGGAACGTACTCTTTTTCAAAAGAAAATATTTTAATGAAAAAACAGAGAAATAAAGTTGTCTGTAGTTTTCTTAATCTATTTATGTAAAAAATCAGAAACAATTTCATTAGTCAATCATTTTAAATAAGTTATCAAAATAAATTTCATTAGATAAAAATGGAGAAGTAAACGTAACTGTTGTTCTTTAGTCTATTTATGTAATTGTTTGTTTTCATTCTCAATAGTCACTATAAGGATGGAATATCAAAATAAATTTCATTGGTCAACAATTTCACATATACGAAATCCATCAAAATCAATTAGCAATATAGCATAATAACCACAAAAAGTATATATAATATATTACAAATTTAAGAAAACTAAACAAAATTAAAACTCACAAAAATAAAATTTCTAGTATTTTTTTAATACATAATGCAATAGTGCTAAAGTTACTATATGATAAAAATCAACTATATATAACGTTTTATCTTTCAAACCATTAAAAGATCATGATACAACAACAACAACCCAGTATAATCCCACTAGTGGGGTCTGGGGAGGGTAGTATGTACGCAAACCTTACCCCTACCCTGGGATTGAGAGGCTGTTTCCGATAGACCCTCGGCTCCCTCCCTCCAAGAACTCCCCACATTACTCTTGGGGTGACTCGAACTCACAACCTTTTGGTTGGAAGTGGATGGTGCTTACCACTAGAGCAACCCACTCTTAATATTTTTAAAAATATTATCTAACTACACAATTTATCTCTCTATAAGTTAATAATCGACAAACTCCATAAATACTGTTATTTCAATCATCCTTCTCATGAGTAAATATAAATTTACTTTCAAATAGTAAAATAATAAAAGGATTGATAATTTTGAGAGACATAGAATTAAAATATGAATATCTATAGTAAGTGATTATGTAAATTTTGGCTATTCAAATGATATTCAGTCTATGATGTTATGAATGCTAACTATGACTTATTATTTTGAGTTACTCTCAATTTTCATATTTCTATATATGAATAGAACTTTAATCATTTATTTGTTAAAATAATTTGAGTGTCAACATTGCTAATTAGGTAATTTGATGCATGATTTGCGCTAGGAACTACAAATTAGAGATTGGTTATGATTTATGTGTGTTCAGTTACATATCCAAATGCATAGTAATCTATTTGTCATTTATCTGATATTTTATCTTTTTCTTAAAGTCATTTTCGATAATTTGATTAAGATTAACCTTTGAGCAATATTGTTACGCCAAGTGACGTTATAAAATATGACACATTGCAAAGTCCTGATGATATTAATGAACAATCCATTTAAATTACTATACGAAAAAAAGTCAAAGCCTCCATTATTGGGATCAAATTTCCTAATTTCTAGAATTTTCTTTTCCTTTTACTTGTTATTTTTTTTTGTTTCCTTCTTTTCAGCATCTATGTCGTGTTATTCCTCCTCTTCCGGACCAAGCAAAACTCCTATATATATATATATATATATATATATATATATATATATATATATATATATATATATATATATATATATATATATATATATATATATATATATATATATATATTTATAGAGTTTAACTTAAGTACAATTTATTTACAATAGTTTAAAATGTTCCCTTCATAATAATGTTTACATAGTAAAATTAGAAGAGTAATAACACAATTTCCTATTAAATTTTATAAATTTAATACTAACTACTGAAAGAAGAACATATATAGAAATATTAGATATGAGGCAATACTAAGATCCCTTTTTTTTGGTAATAGAATTATTCTATTTACTATGTGACTAGTTTTGCATCTTATTTTTTTATTTACTTTAAATATGAATCAACTTTTCCATACTAATATTTATTTTTAAAATCTAAACAAAGTTAAAGTAATGACTGGAGTAAATCTTACTATCTGAATCCAATAGATAAATTTTCGCCAAGTGGTATTTTCTCAATACGCCACTTGACTAAATATCAAACTCGACTACCTTCCTTTAAATATAATATAAATATAGATTTTGAAATTCTCTCAATTGATCCAATTTGTATTTTATTTCAACTTCCTCTATGTCCATTGACTTTGCTTATTTTTCATAATGAAACAAAAAAAAAAAAAGAAATACTTTTGCTTTCATTTTGATTTCAGTAATTAATCATCACTTTTTTTATTTATAACAAAATTCATTAATTTCACTTATTAGACATTAAAATAATATTTAATTAATATCACTATTATATTAATTTTAATCAAAGCATTTATTTGATAATATAAAACCTTTTTTACGACACTGAATTTAGATTAAAGATACTTAAATATACACTGAATACTAATTTTTTACTCAAAATATTACTTATAAACTAAAATATTAAATATATCAAATTTAAAATTGCTAATGATAAAGGTAAGAAGTTATAATCACTTTATATTAGAAAACGTAGGCTAGCTTTACATTTAACTTTATTTATATATTTAAATAATGATATATCAACTTTGAAATTGCTAAGGATAAATATGAGATGCTGTATTCACCAGATCTCAGTTAAAACGGTCTTGATTTAAAATCAAAAGTTTAAACTTTATTTATCAGTTTTACATTTTATATATAATTTAAAAAATTTATCCTAATACTTATCATCTTTATCCTTATTTACCCTAAAAAAACGGATAACAATTGAATTTATATGTGGTTTTAAGGATATGCGGATCAATTCAATACAAATGATGAATAACGTTAGATTAAACAGATAAAGGGTGTAATAGATTGTCAAACCAATTAAGGAGAGTGATCCCGAACTCAGTAACGGCTTAATGTAATGCCTGCATTCGATCCCGGGCTCACAACAATGAAGAACTGATGAACAAAAATAAGAACTTTGAATAACAGAGAAAATAAGAGTATATCACCTTGATATGCGTGTTACAATATATCTATGAATAATAATCTTTCCCATTTATATAGTAGGGGAGTTTTACCCTAAGTACAATTAAATATACCCCTCTATTTTTGAAAATGGTCTAAGAATACCCCTTGTTATACTATTGAGTTATCTATACTCCTGCAGTCGTACTTTGGGTTCAAATATACCCCTCATTTAAATAGAGGGACACGTAACATCGTCATGTTGGTCAATTCTAAATATCTCCTAATTAATTAAAAAGACCCATTATCCATACCCGAAAAATAATTTTTTTCTTGTAAAACCTGAAAAAAACTAAAAAAATATTTTTACTAAAAACTGAAAAAACGAAAATATTTTTTTTCCAGTTTTTACAAAAAAACTGCTTTAAAAACACTGAAAAATATTTTGTAAAACAATATTTTTGTAAAAACTGAAAAAAAACTGAAAAGCAATTTTCTAAAACAATTAAAAACTGAAATATTTTTAACTAAAAACTGAAAAAAAAAGAAAATATTTGTTTTTTCAATTTTTATAAAAACATTGTTTTTGAAATTTGCTTTTTAGTTTTTCTTTCAGTTCTTACAAAAATTTGTTTTAGAAAATATTTTTTAACTTTTTTTAAAGCAGTTTTTTTTGTAAAAAATAAAATAAAAAATATTTTTGTTTTTTTTCAGTTTTTAGTAAAAAACAATTCAGTTTTTACAAAAAATATTGCTTTAGAAAATTAATTTTTAGCTTTTTTTTTTCCAGTTTTTTCAAAAACTTTGTTTTAGAAAATATGTTTCAATTTTTTCTAAAGCAGTTTTTTTGTAAAAACTGAAGAAAAAAAAATATTTTCGTTTTTTCAGTTTTTAGTAAAAATAATTTCAGTTTTTTCCAGTTTTTATAAAAAAATTACTTTTCGGGTATGATTAATGGGTCTTTTTATTTAATTAGAAGATATTTAGAATTGACCAACATGACGATGACATGTGTCTCTCCATTTAAATGAGGGGTATATTTGAACCCAAAGTATGACTGTAGGGGTATCGATAACTCAATAGTATAATGAGGGGTATTCTTAGACCATTTTCGAAAGTAGAGAGGTATATTTGGCCCTTTGCCGTTCTAGAAAAGGTAAAAATCTTCCGTTACGCCGATCACTGATACGAGCCGAGATTCGCGCTGCGATATCCGGTTGGGTACGGATATCACGACCCTTTGTTAGTCGTGTGCAGTTGCTCGGTGATGCTCTCCGAAATCTCAACCCTTAAATCAGACCTCGAGGATATGGCTCCAATATCCCCGAGGGCAGTTGTTTGCCTGATCCCTAATACGAGGGGCTCTTCGTTCTGACTCCGATATGTTACGGTCATCTTCCCACTCCGCTCGGCTCATCGGGAAGTCGAGTCATGCGATGAGCTCGGTTTTACCCGTATACAATCCTAAAATTTTCAAGTAGTGTTTTAATAGCATGACACTTGGCTTAACCGCTTAACCGTATTGCAAGTTAGTTTATCTTTATATATATATATATATATATATATATATATATATATATATATATATATATATATATATATATAAAAGATATATTCGATAAGCTATATATTAGATATTAGATATTAGATACATATATATAAATTAAGATATAGATCCTTACTATACTTGTCCTAAAATTTTCAAGTATGCTACTTGGCTTAACTACATTGTAAGTTGCTCACATTTTTTTATGTATAAAGATAAATATTTTTCTCTAGTTGGAGAAAAATGAGTTTAAGAAAAAAATATTTTTTAAAACATTTAAGCTAACAATTTATGGAAAAATTAAAAAATATTTTTTAAAAAATATTTTCTTTCATATCAAAAACAACCATTAGACTCCCATGCACGAAGTGATATGGAGCTCATCCGAGTGCTAGATGTTAGTTGCTCACTGCCCTGTTGCTGGTTGATCTATCTATCTATCTAGTAAGAATAATAAAAATTGAATTATTATTTTTAAATATGACATCATTGCTTTATTTTTGTTTTTATTCACTTCTTTAAATGTTGACATCGATTATAAAAACATTGTGTGTGCCACTAATGGGTGCTACTAATGTGAGTAGCATAAGCTATATATAATGTGTTTGTTACACCTAATGAATGAGATGCAAGCTAAGATGAGTTGATTAGCTTACGGTAAAAAGTTATTCATAACGAGCGCTTACACAAAATCATACTAATTACCATAGTTAAGTGATAAATTAAAATAAGAATATATCTTATATATATATATTAATAAAGGAGAGAAAGATGTCTCCACATTAAGTCAAGTGGCAGCTTCACAATAGGCTACTTGGCTATTCAGGACAATGCTCCAATAAAATAGAAACTAAAAAATTGTTTTTTTTTAAAAAAATCTCCTACAAAATTAGTGAATTCAAAATTTCATATTCTTTTATTTATAAAAGATAACTGATTTTATATGTGATTATTTGAAACACACGTTTAATACGACAAAGGCCCCTGAAATAGCTTATACTTGCCATGTAATTTATGTAAATAATCATTGCTTATTATATTCAATTTGTAACTAATTATTATTTATATATTTGGAAAAAATTAATTACGTTAGTTAATAATTAGTTACTCTTTTTAAATTTAAATTTAAAAATCATTAAGTTTCATATTTTTAATGAAGTTTGACTCGTGAAAACATTAGGTAATATACTCCCTTAAATAGGGAAGTTACTAATATAAGTCCCTTAAATTAGGAAGTTACTAATAATTAAGTATCCATAGTTTAAAACCTAATTTATTTTAAATTGGGAAGCTACTAATATAACTCCCTTCCTGCACGTGTTTGCCATGAAAATTATCAACCCTAAGGATATTGCATTATGGAGACGTACAGTCTATGAAACAAGATGATAGATAATATTTTTGGTCACTGTTGTTGTAATTTTTAAAGTCTAGATATTAAAGCAAATGAGTTCCTGTTGCAGATACATACAATATGGTAAAACCAATTGCCATCAGCAACTGTCAGATTCTGCAATCTCAATATTACAAGAAATATATGTCAAAATTAGGCAGTTAACTTTATAACATGCTTATTATGCAGATTGTCCATAATTAGATTTCCAACAAAATTTCAATACAAACCTTTCTTGGTTGTGAAAGTGTTATACATCTCTCATTGATATTTGCTTCTTCTGTTATGTGCTTCAGAATATGAGGCGGCAGTCAAATGAAACAAGGAAAGCAACAGTAATACCAATTCTTGTGACACAACTATTGGATTGAGACCTTTTATGGGAAGACCTTTACGTGAGTGCATAAGATGGAAGTTCTTCTATTTGTGTTTTTTTTTAATGCGGCCGCTAAATTTAGTCTGCAATATACATCCGTTTCTATAATTTCTCACCACTCTTATTCCATTTGAAACGATCCGCACAACACGTGAGTACGTATACTAATATTAATTAATTATAATTTAATGATAATAATGTCTGTGAAGACATTTGTTATATACTTAGCTGGATTGATTGAAGCACCAAAATGAGATTGTTACCAATCGATGTGCTCGGCAGTCATTCTTATTTATAATGTTGTTACAAGGCTAATATCGAACTTATGTCATTAATAAATAATTCACTTCAAAAATATCATAAATTAATTCACTAAAGAAGTTAAAAATATAGTAATGAATGTCAATGTATAGTAATTCGAAGCTGAAGATTTTACTTCAAGTTCCAATCATTGGTAAGGTTGGTTATGAATCTATAACATCAGAAAAAGGAAAAGAGTACATAAAAATTTGAAATATTTTCGGTACTTTCCGTTAGCCTTTTAATTTCAAGTTTGTGTTCGTTCTCCTGAGAAATATAAATAAAATAAATATGAAACGTCAAAGCCAATATTCATTCTCCTTTCTCCGCACCCCCTAAGTGTTCTTATTGTTTATAGAAAATCTCGTCACATGGTATAAATATTTAAAAGAAAAAAAAGCAAGAATAGCTAGTTGAGTGGTTGAAAATAAATAATTGTCAGAATATATTAATATTATAGCTGTATTAACAAAATTGTCAGAATATATTTATATTATAGTTCTATAGCAAAGTATACTCGTCGATTCGTATGATACAGAACTATCAAACATATATTGCTTGGGGCACACCGAAAATTACAGGATTTAACTAATTAAAAAAAATCAAGTTGTTTTCTTGAAAACTAATACTTGTCAGAGTAATCATTGAAGTTGAATAATCGTAAAAACAGTACATTCAATAATCCGTGTGGTACTGCACATGTCAAACATATATTGCTCAGATGCGAGGAAAATACTATACAAATATTATATTTCTGATTAATTATTAATTTTTGCCTAATACACTCCAACGAATTACTGCATGTAGTCAATGTTGATTAGCAACTCCCAATACTTTGACCATAACCAAATCCGATAAAGGCTTTTTAAAAAAGGAAAAAATCAAGTTGATTCATCGAAAATTAATGCAAACTAGAGTACTACATTAGTTTATAACGCAGTACACTCATTAAATGCATGTTGTACAATACTTGCTAAGCATTAATTAATTTGGTAAGACGACAAATGATATAATAAATATTACATATCCAATTAATTGATCTTCCCCTAAGTGTGAATGCATTTTAATTAATTAGCAGCTTCGAGAAGGGATTTACAGAATGTACGGTCCATGAACATGCAACAAAAGTAAAGTAGAAGGACCAATTTTATTTTATTTTTGGAGTGGACATAAATATAAGCAAGAAATAACAATAGCAAAAAGTAGTAAGAAAACAGTAAGTTCACATGTCTGAGTAATAATAACAATAGGAAATAGCAGTAAGAAAACAGTAAGTTCACATGTCACATGTGTTGGTGTTTGAATTTGGCTATGACTTTTAAAAGAAAGGACAAGGAAAAAAATGGTAGTACTCTCTAGGACCTTGGTAGAAGCCTTCTACTGAGCTTCACATGTGTTGGCGTTTGAATTGGAAATTTATTAAGAAAATAATTTATTTTTAGTTTTTCACTCGGTGTCTGATATATGTATTGAGCTTCAACTTAATCTAACTTCGTACCGAAAAATCCTAATTGGGGAGGGGGAGGAAAGTGCTCCTTAACAAAAGCAATTTTCATATCCAGGATTCGCGACCGAAATATCTGTTTAAGAATAATTGAGTACTTACCGGTTACCGGCTTACCGCATCAAATAAAATGATTTGGTTATTATATGGCACAACAAATTATACTTTAGCAACTTGATGTACATTTACAAATTTAAAAAATGCACAAAGTTTAGAACAACATGGCCCGATACTTAATCTAGTATGGACTAGGAGAATTTAAAATTAGGTCATGATCGCCTGGAAAAGGGGTGGGGGAATACTCATTTGCCTGAACTTCACTCAATACAAATTTTAAAATAAATTTAGGAAAAGAAATTAGTACGTAGTATACTTAAACTAGAAGTTTAGAGCATTTGAGGTGATGTAAATTATTTATTTTTAATACCTCAATTAACTTAAAAATTAAAATTTAAAGTTGAACAATAAATTGGTCATACCTCTAAATTAAAGTTAGCCTTTTTTACTTCGTGACTTCTTATGTTTTATTCGAAACACTAAACTATTGAAACTAGAAGCAATAGATCTTCTAATAATGAAAGGTAAGCTTAAAAGGCAGAAATACCATCTAGTTGTTCCTAATTACTTGGTTACGAGATTTCAGTCTATACATTTTTATGTTTATTATGAGCTATAAGCAACAAAGAAAAAAGAATCGAAAAGATACAGTAAAAAAATCTTGATTAGTACTTTAAAATAAGAATTTTTTGTAATTTCAGAATATTTAATTTTGATTTCAAAAGATGAATTGATATAGTTTAAATAGCTTATAAGATCGATTAAAGTGTGAACTGTTGCTATACAAAAGTATCACACAAATCCCTTTCACCGTTAATGGGATATCACCAACAGCAAAAGTGTTATTCATTTTCATACCGAAGGAAATGGTTTAGGAGTGTGAGAGTATTAAAAAGTTGGAAGTAAGGAATTGGTTTCGTGCCTCACAAACCAATAACTAGTCATGGTTCCACTTCAGTTAAATTTTCTTGATTCTGCATGTCACTAGTGTTCCTTATTTACAAAGTAATATCGCTTCAATTAATTTCGGTCTACTTCATTTGGTCTTTTCTCCATGACCATATGCTGCAATGGCACTCAAGTCTATGTCAAACAATTCCTGTAAAAGGACAGATAAAGAAAGATACAAGTCAATATCATTAGAATGGCTGATAGAATGATTAAAATATATTGTTGGATTTTGGATTAAAGTGGTGTAAATCGAAAATGGAGGGAAAATGTGTTGACCCAAAATGTCATCTTTAAATTTAATAATTAATTTTATATTTTAAGACCTTAAAAAAAATACTATTTATCATTCCTCGACTTGCGTGCGCAGTCCGTATAATTTTCCGGAAAGTTTTCATATGAAAAATTGATTAAAATATGAAATAGAGCCTTAAAATTCAACTGAGTTGACTTTGGTCAACATTTTGAGCAAACAGACTCGGATCAGTGTTTTGACAGTTCCAGTAGGTCCGTGTGATTTGGGACTTGGGACTTGGGCATATGTCCCGAATTTAATTTGGAGGTCTCTAGCTTGAATTATCACCAGTTGACGAAAACTAGAAGCCTAAAGGCTTAAAGATTTTAAAGTTTGACCACAAATTGACTTTTATTGATATCGGGGTCAGAATCTAGTTCTGAAAACTTTCATAGCTCCGGTATGTCATTTATGACTTGTGTGCAAAATTTGAGGTCAATCGGACTTGATTTGATAGGTTTCGACATCGAATGTAGAAGTTGGAAATTCTTAAGTTTCATTAGGCTTGAATTGGGGTGTGATTTGTGATTTTAACGTTGTTTGATGTGATTTGAGGTTTCAAATAAGTTCGTATGATGTTTTAGGACTTGTTGGTGTATTTGGTTGAGATCCCGAGGGCCTCGGGTGAGTTTCGGATGGTTAACGGATCAAAAGTTAGACTTAAACAGTTGCTGCAATATTTTCTGCTGGAAATTCGGGGGCAGAAATTAAAGGCAAAAAACCGAGGCCTAGGATCGAGGCCGAGGGTCGAAGGACAAACACCGAGGCCTAGGATCGAGGCAGAGGATCGAAGGCCCAAAGTCGAGGCCAAAGATCGAAGGCCGAGAATCGAGGCCCATGATCGAAGGCCGAGGATCGAGGGCCGAGGGCAGCCTGAACAGAACTGTAAGTTATAAAGCAAGAGACTTCGTCCCATTTTCCATTTTTGACAAATTGGAGCTTGATGAGAGGCGGGTTTTGGGCGATTTTCACGGGGAAACATTGGGGTAAGTGTTCCTTATCCTATATTGATTATATTTCATGATTTCATACTCATTTACATCATGAATCCGTGAATTTATGGAAGAAAAACCATATTTTTATAAAATCTTCCAAAAATATTAAATTAAGATTTGAAGGTCAATCCGGTGTCGGAATTTGATAATTTTTGTATGGTTGAACTCGTATCGGAATGGGTGTTCAGATTTTGTGAGTTTTTCGGGATTCGAGACGTGGGTCCCATTGTTATTTTTAAGATGAATTTCAGATTTTTAATCTGAAAAATTAGTACATATGGAATTAATTCCTACGATTTATATTGAGTATATTGAATTGTTTATGACTAGATTTGAGGATTTCGGACACGAATTCGCGAGGCAGAGATTTATTGGATTCTTGAATTTGGTTGCAAAGCGAGGTAATTGTCGTGGTTAACCTTGAATTGAGGATATAGAATCCTTGATTATTTGCTATGTGAATTTCATGTGTAACGATGTATAGGCAAGGTGACGAGTGCCTATACTTTATCAAATTAATTGTTTGCTTAATTATTTAAATATCTTAAATTATTTTAAGACACAAATTAATTATTATAATAATTGTTTCACTTATATTCCTTGTCAAATATTAATTTTTGAATTCCTACAATAATTGTTACATGCTTAATTGATTTATGTGTCTTAATTGCTATTTGATGTTTTGCATAATAAATATTAAGCTGACTATTTTATCCCTGATTTCCTCAATTAATTGCTACTTGACATTGTTTGTTTCATAATTAAGTTATAGTTATTGTATGTCTTGATGCATAATAGTTTCTTATTGAACGTGGTATTTATTGGAGTATTTCTAATATATTTAAGAGTTGTATAAGTTTATATGGGGGATCGGTTTGCATGCCGCAACAGATTTATTTAAAATTTATATGGGGGATCGGGTTACACGTCGCAATAGATTTATTTAGAGTTTTTATGGGGGATCGGGTTGCACGCCGCAACAGATTTATTTAAAGTTTATATGGGGGATCGGGTTTCACGCCGCAACAGATTTATTTAAAGTTTATATTGGGGGAGCGGGTTATACACCGTAACATAATTGATTGAAATGGATATATTGTGGGATCGTGTTGCACGCCGCAACGGAAACTGATTGAAATAATAATTGGTTATGACTACTGAGTGGGCTTCAACTGTTGAAAAAGACACTTGTTTTATTTCTATTATTGTTGTTGTTATTATTATTGCGTACAGGTTACTGTATGTGACCTGCCTTAGCCTCGTTACTACTTCGTCGAGGTTAGGCTCGGCACTTACCAGTATATGGGGTCGGTTGTACTGATATTACACTCTGCACTTCTTGTACGGATTTCGGAGTTGGTTCCAGCAGCGTACTGTAGATTTGCTCGGATATAGCTACCAGTGGAGACTTGAGGTATAACTGCACAACGTTCGCAGTTCTGAAGTCCCCTTCTATATTATCTTTGATGTGTATTATATTTCAAATAACTTGAATTTTATTCAGACCTTTATCTGTATTATCCTAGAAGGTCGTGCACTTGTGACTCCAGTTCTGGGATGGATTGAGATATCGCGATTATTATGGATTATTCACTTTACTTCAGACTTTACTTCCGCATTTATTTTTCTGTTATTAATTAATTTAAAATTTTGTTAAAATGACTAATTATATTCTAACGTTGGCTTGCCTAGCAAGTGAAATGTTAGGCGCCATCACGGTCCCGAAGGTGAAAATTTCGGGTCGCGACAGAAAATAAGAATAAAAGTTTGACTTTCCCTAATATTATCCCATATTGAAGGAGAAAAAGATATTTATTGGATTTATATACAAAAAATGCATTTTTTCTAGCTCTTAAAGAGTTGAGAAGAACGCATGCCTCACGCCATCGAATATTGATTAATTTTTTGGGCCAACAAATATTCATCTTGTTAATATTAATATTATATTAATAATTTTTGTCCGTTTTCGTAACGCTCGTTTGTTTTTCCCCGTTTTAAATTTTCGTTAAAATTCGAAATTTGTAGTTTTAGCCGTATTATAAACAATCACTTTTGAGTTGCAGCCTTAAAGGAGTAGTTGTAACTCTTCGATTTAACTCAACCCGGTAGCTATAAATACCTAGTCATTTCCTCATATATTTCTTATGAAAATTCTAAATTCTCTTCTTTCTTTCTGCATTATTTTTTAACAAATAAAAAGTAAGTGTGATTTGTTGCCATATTATTGAATTCGATGAATACTGATGTTTGAATTACCGCTATACCAGTGAAGTTAATCTGTTTTATCGTGCGAGAAAATAATCCTAAACCTTTAAGTAATAGGAGGAGATTAAGTTTGTTATGAATCGTACTATATGAAATTAGATGGGCTCAGATTTTTGCTCAATATTACGTTAGCTGGAGTATTGAGCTCCTTTTGGGCTTTATAATGTGTATTGCCTCTTATGCTATGAATTAAGAAGGTGATATTACCTTTTGTTTTTGTACTTCCCAACTTGACCATGTGAAAAGAAGAAAGAGTAATGGTTTCAAGTGACAACAATTCTATAGGGCCATAGGAAACAAGTAACAAACGGTAGGAAATAGTAGTAGTATCTTAAAATTTGGTTTGCAATAATTTCATCAATAATTTAACATAAATGTATAAGCAAAATATTTTTAATTGTATAGATTTTATACAACATGATTAACATCTCTATTGATACAGAAAGAGCTCAACATACCATTTAAAAATATAAAAATAGTCATATTATGAACTAATTACTTTCTTTTCGTTCATTGTCACGAATAAATTTATGTTTCCTGATTCGTCTAGTACACATGGGAACTTCAAATGCACTACCATGAAATTGGTGTACTTTTTTGTGTGTGTGTGTGTGGGGGGGGGGGGGGGGGGATACCTCTCTTCCAAAATTATATCCTGGTGAATATTTTATAAATATAAAAAATAATTACATAGAAGGAGCATTATCCTACCTCCCGAATTATATTGTTGAATTGAACAAACTCAATCCTTTACAAAAGGAAATTAGGATGGGATCAACTATAATTCAAAATACCCGATAAACAATAATTGCTGATATTAATCAAACTAATAAACTTGATATTAGGAATCGACTCGGATTAGGACGCGCATGACTTCGCCCATCAAACGATAACTGATAACATCGAAAATCACTTTGTTAGTTTGAGTGCCCGTGTGGATTACTAAAGGATTTCGTTTTTTATCATGTTCCTTAAGTCTAAAGTAAACAAGCAATAAAATGAACACAATAATTTTTACGTAGAAAATCATCAGGCTCAAAAGGTGTAAAAATCACGACCTACCACGTAGGATTTTCAACTCCAACTCCGCTAGAACAATGGGCAAAAATGTATCAATTACAAGACTATAATTAAATACTCTCCGGTACTCCTACTACTCATATTTGATTCACAAGTTACTCTAACTTGTAAAGCAAAATATTCACTCAAACTCACTGATTGTTTATGACACTTGATTACAACTCAATTTCCTAAAATACATTCACTAGAGTGATTCGGGAAGAATACAAAGCAAGTACTCAACACAAGTAAACAACTTATGACTCTTGTAAAAGGATGGTTTAGAAATCTAAGGTCGATCCTATTTGAAACATAACTTGAGATCTTATAGGAGTCCTATTCATAATCAACTTCCTCTTTGATATGACTCCTATTGTTCCAAGGATTCCACAAGCTTTGGGACTTTAGTCTCTGACTCAATTATCCATATCTTCTTGAGCAATGACCCTTATCACTTATAGTAGCCATCTTCCACCATCGGACCTGGGTAACTTTGAGATAAAGTTACTGTCTTGTACAGACGTACAAGTATCACTCATGAGGAGCTGATTCTTTCTCCTGAGGAGCTGGTTCTTCGAAATAGTTCAGCAACTACGTTAAGGACCTGGTTCTTTGAATATTTAGTCATACTTTGTTAATCATCAAAACTTCAATACTCAACAAATTTCCCCTTTTTAATGATGAGAAACTTTGTACACAGCATAACCAGATAATCACATCAAAGAACCAGATAATCACAACAAGTACTATTGACAAATATGTATGTTCACAACACCTTCCAACCTTATCTTTCCCCTTTTGGCATCATTAAAAACACACAAAATAAATGTTAGACATTAAGCACAGATAATATAAAATTCAAGGCCAAACATGCTACAACACAAGCTTAAGAAAGAGCAAATAAACTAGGCTGAGGATCCAATATAATACAAACAATAAAGCAGAGCAATAAGAGGCATTATGTATTGCCAAAATAAGCCTAGGGCCTTATTTTCATCATTAGAATAAAATAAACTAAGCACACTGCAAACTACTCAGACTAAGACAAAAAAATAAAAGATAAGGCATCACTGGAATAGCAAAAATCTAAAGACACTGGGAAAGAACATGTTCGTGAATGAGAAGAAGGGGGGGTCAAATCTTTCACAAAGGGCGCCAATTTATTGAGCATGAGCCTCCCTGTCTCTTCTGAGCTCTTCCCTAAGTTGCTTTGTTTCCTTTCTTATCTCATTATTGTCTTCATGAAGCTTGGCATTCTTTTCAACAACCAACTCCAACCTCTTGTTGAGTTCTGCAGCCCTACTGCTCCCATGAAGAATAGCAGATCATGTGGGTCCTCTAGCCTTGATCTCCTCATATCCACACTGCTTGAGGGTAAAAATATCCAAAACGTCATTCTGGTTTCAAAACTTAAGCTCAGGTAAGGCAATGTTGAGCTTGTCAAACAACTCAGTCAACATGAAACCATATGGCATAGCATACTTGGGTTTGGAAGTATCTGTAACTCTTGCCATGTGCTGAATCATCAGGCTAGAAAGATTGATAGGTCTACCAGTGTCCAGCAGCTCCATCACAACCATGTCCAGCTGAGTAGCTTCAAGCCTTCTCTCAGACCTTTGAAGAATGCAGGAGTTGACAAAATGAAACAATAACTTGTGGAAGAGAGTCATATCAGTCTTATACACTTTCTAGGGAGCATCTAGTTCAAACTTTTGGGAGAACTTCTTGGTGACCACAATGCCAATGTCAACATCATTGTCTATGGCTGGCCACTTCTTCTTCAAGTAATTGTAAAATCCCAAAGAAGAGATATTCAGAAGCATCCCCAGCTCTTCAGTATCAAACTCCATGTTAAAGCCCCCTACCTTACTGTTGACTACCTTCCCATAAAATGTGAAATTTGCATAAAACTCCTCCACAACAGGAACACATACTGGGGGAAAGCTTTGACAAACATATTCTTCTACCCCTGTAGCTCATGTTTTTTACTAGTTGAGCCATCCCCTTCTCATCAGTGTTCACAAGAATCTTCCCATTTAGCACTTTTCTATTCCTAAACTCTATGAGTCGATCAACTACAGTTGGCACATTCTTTCTTGTCTTACCCCTACTGGCCCTTGCTGAAGAGGTAGCAGGTTTGGTGACTTTGGCACCCTTTTTCTTTGGTGTAGGTGACTTTGCTGGCAAGGCAGAGTCAGATTCATCTTCTCCATCCACCTCAAAAACATATTCCACAATTGAAACCTTCTTCATTGGCCTCTTTGCACTTCTGAACTCCTTAATGATTTGTGCACTAACAACCTTTCTTTTACTCCTTGTGAGAGGAGTTCTAGCAGGTTGAACCACTCATTTCCTTGTTGAGACTGCTGACTTTGTAGCTTTCATAGGGGTCTTCCTGGATTTCTTCCCTACCTCAGATAGTGGCACATCATCTTCATCACTGCTAACTTCTTCATCTCCGGTGAAAGGAGTCAACAGAAACCTAGGTTCTTAAGCACTTGTCTTTTCACCAGTTTCTTCTGAAGGGGCTATGACAGTGTTTCCAATTGTCATGGAACCTTCAGATTCCTGGTTGATGATTTAGCTTTAGAGGGTGTTTGACTGGCTTTAGGAATGGTGATCAGATGAGAGACTCGAAGAAGAGAAAGAGAGAATTGCTTCTTGATAATTTCTTTTGATTCTTGCTTAGGGTTTGAGAGAAACAATGAGGTTAGAGAAGCTGATCATAAGAGACTTTTAAAGGCGTTACTCCTGATTTGATTGGAAGAGAGAAGGTGACCGAATTTGAGTTCTAACGGGACTCTTATAACGGTTACTTTGACTGTTAGGATTTCAGGAGTAATTGATCTCTAATTGCACTAGGATTCCCCCTTACTCTTTGACTAGAAGACGATTGAAAGTGATGCCAACGGAATTAAAAGTCTGAGTATAGCAATAATTTTAGGATATAAAGTCCTAGTGACTTATGACAGTATGGCACATACCTGAGTCAAAGAACCGACTCCTTAACAAGTCCTTATTTGTTTCTGCAATAAAGCTTTAGCACTTCATATTAGTATCATGCAGCACAGTTATCAGCTAGATTTTCCAAGCAAGTATGTGAGCTTAATACAAGTACAAAGCTGAATCAAACACATTGTACTTAATTATCTACATCTTATTATGCCTTTTCTAGCCAATCACTGGGATTCAACTTAGTGGGAGGAGTTGATTAGACCTAGTTCTAGTCTATTCCTTTCAAAGTGATCCCTACTCAGAGTTTTAGTAAAAATATCAGCAATTTGATCTTCAGTTTTACAAAAGTTAATTGAGATATTCCGCTTTTCAACATTATCTTTGAGAAAGTGATGTCTAATGTCAATGTGCTTGGTTCTCTTGTATTGACATGGATTTTTAGCAATGTTTATGGCACTGGTGTTATCACAAAAAATGGGAACACAATCGACAAATATAGTCCCTTAGCTGTTGTCTTATCCATAGTAACTAAGCACAGCAGGATGCTGTTGCCACATATTCAGCCTCAGCTGTAGATAAGACTACTGAGTTTTGCTTCTTGGTTTCCCAAGACACACAGACAAGAACCTAGAAAATGAGCTGTTACTGAACTACTTTTCCTGCCAACATGAAAACCTGCATAGTCAGCATCAGCATAACTAACTATATAAAAGTTATACCCTCTGGGATACCATAGACAGAGGTCAGGGTCCCCTTAAGATATCTTAGTATCCTTTTGCAGCCTTCAGGTGTGATTCCTTGGGATTTCCCTAAAATTTTGTACATAATCCCACACTAAACACTATATCAGGCATGTTTGTTGTGAGGTACAACAATGACCCAATCATTCCTCTATATAGTTTATGTTCTACATTTTCCCTTCTTCATCAATGTTCAGCTTTGTTGCAGTTGCAATGGGTGTGTCAATGGACTTAGAGGAATCCATGTTGAACTTCTTCAGTGGTTCTTTGATATATTTCTGCTGATGTATCATGGTTCCAATAGGTGTTTGCTTGATTTGCAGCCCCAGAAAGAAAGTTCAATTCACCTATCATACTCATTTCCTATCATCTCAGCAAATTTCTTGCACATTACTTCATTGGTAGCCCCAAAGATAATGTCATCTACATACACTTGCACAATCAGAATATTCTTCCCTCTACTCCTTAGAAATAGAAAGTTGTCCACCTTTCCTCTTACAAAGTTGTTGGCTAAGAAGAATTTTTAGAGCCTTTCATACCAAGCTCTTGGAGCCTGTTTCAGTCCATAAAGAGCTTTATCCAGTTTGAACACATAGTCAGGAAAATTTTCACTTTCAAATCCAGGAAGTTGTTTGACAAGCACTTCCTCCTTCAGGTAACCATTCAAAAAGGCACTCTTTACATCCATCTAGTATAAAGTGAACTCCATGTGGGCAACAAAGGCTATCATCATTCTTATAGCCTCCATTCTAGCTACAAGTGCAAATGTCTCATCATAATCAATGCCCTCCTCTTGATTGTATCCCTGAACCACTAGTCTGGACTTATTCCTTGTGATATTTCCTTGTTCATCCAACTTATTTCTGAACACCCATCTGGTACCTATGATAGTTTTGTTCTTGGATTTCTGTACCAGGTGCCAGACCTTGTTTCTCTCAAACTGATTTAGCTCCTCTTGCATGGCTATGATCCAGTCTGGATCCTTTAGAGCTTCTCTGATGGTCTTAGGTTCAACATGTGAGAGGAATGTTGTAAGTGCACATAGATTTCTTAGAGAAGACCTGGTTTGCACCCCTGCATTTGGATCAGAGATGATATTCTCAAGAGGATGTGAGCTTTGATGCTTCCATAGTCTGATCTGTATACCCAGAGAAGATTCACCCGAGGAGTGACACAAAGGAGTAGGTTCAGTAGGTGTGGATTCATTAGTCTGGTCAACAGTTAGAGTAGTTCTTTCTTCTTCTTGTTTCTCATGATCATTGTCAATTTCCTTGTGTTTTTTAGATCCATCTTCATTAGATTCCTTTGTATCTCCATCACCAGTGAACCTTATGTCATAATCTTCATCCTGCAGACCTTTCTCAGCCAAGTTGTTAGATTCATAAAAAATAACATGAATATTTTCTTCCACACACATAGTTCTTTTATTAAAAACCTTATAAGCCTTACTATGTGGAGAGTAACCTAAGAAAATTTCCTCATCACTTCTGTCATCAAACTTGCCTAGAGCTTCTTTTCCATTATTATGGACAAAACATTTGCACCCAAAGGTTATTAGGTGAGTGATGTTGGATTTTCTTCCTCGAAGTAACTCATAGGGAGTTTTCTCAAAAATGGGTCTGACCATGCATCTATTTAGTAGGTAGCAAGCAATATTGATTGCCTTAGCTCAGAAATTCTTAGGCAGTCCCCTAACAATCAACACGGTCCTCCCCATGTCTTCTAAGGATCTATTATTTCTTTCTACAACCCTATTTTGTTATGGAGTTCTAGGTGCAGAGAAATTATGGTCAATTCCATGTGAGCCACAGAACTCAAGAAATTTTGAATTTTCAAATTTAGTTCCATGGTCAGTTCTTATACTTAAAACATTACATCCTAGCTTTTGTTGAATCATTTTGACAAATTCATAGAAAACATCAAAGGTTTCATCTTTGGATCCCAAAAACAAAGTCCAAGTATACCTGGAGAAGTCATCAACAATCACAAACACATACCTCTTACCTTATCTGCTCCTTATTCTCATTGGTCAACATAGGTCCATGTGAAGGAGTTTCAGAGGTTTAGAAGTACTTACAAACTTTTTAGATTTAAAGGATGCCCTAACATGTTTCCCTCTAACACATGCATCCCATACCTTGTCAGAGGTGAACTCAATTTTAGGTAGCCCGCCCAAGGTCCAAGTCCTTTGCTGCCAACTTGTTGAGTTAAGAGAGCAGTGGATCATCTTCCACTACACTTAAGCATGTGTTCTCACTCTGGGGAAGTGACATAATATATATCTTGTAGATATTGTTATGTCTCTTACACTTTCACGCAGTTTCATCAGTATCAAGCTTTGTGACAGTACAAATTTTGGAATTGAATTTTACCTCATTTCCTTTGTTACACATTTGACAGATGATAAGAATATTGTGTTTAAGACTTACCACATAATACACATCTTCTATAGCATGAGAGAGTGACTTGCAAACCTTGCCAATACCTGTTATCTGGACCTTTTTTCCATTTTCAAATGACACACACCCTCCTTGGAAGACTGTCAGTGAGAGGAAATTTTTCTTTTCTCCAGTCATATGTCTTGAGCATCCATTGTTTAGATACCAATCCTGATTGTTTTCTCTCACCTTAGACTTCACCAAATTTCACAAGTTAGTTTTGGAAACCCAGACAAGCTTGGGTCACTTTTGTTTGAAAAAGGATTAATCAGATCCCTTCTTGCCTAGAAGGGGAGATGGTCAGAAGCTATTTTCTCGTTAACCTTAATCCACTTAGTATGGATAGGAGAATTAACCTTTGGCTCCTCTTCCTTCTTCACATTTTTTGTAATACCAAAGGTATTTCAAAACTGAGCATGAATTAAGGCAGGACAAGTGTCTCTAAAGTGTCCTACTCTTCCACAATGAGTGCACATGTTATTATCAGAAATTCCTACATACTTTGGATCAAACTTAGAGACAGGTTTTTTATAGCCAATTCCAGATTTATTAGAGCTACAGTTTTCATTCAGCTAATTCAAGGCATCAGAAGATCTATGCCATTTACTTAGTCTAGAGAGTTCATAATTAGTCTTTTTGACGAGGCCAATATGTATTGGAATTTCTTGCTCGTACTCTGTCAAATTTTAATATAGTTTAAGATATCGTCCCACAGAGACTGGATAATCTACGCTACAGATTTGTAATATTTTAACTACTATTTGAGAGAATCAAATTGATGAAAAGTGAGTGAGGTTTAAAACTTGTTAATTACTTAAACAAAACAGATAACTTTTGGAAAATTTATAATTTAAAAATAAAGAGTTGGGAACCATTGAATTCACTTGATAATATTACTATAATAAAATCTTAATTTCTATATTTATTTCTCTAAAGAATAATTACTTATTTCTAATACAATGATATCTTTCTCACTAAGAAATAACCAATTAATAACACTCTGTGAGAATTATGTTAATTAATCAATTTAAGACTAGTGACGTTTAAACCGAAATATTTTTCTTGCTTGAATTGTGCTAAAAGAAAGTAAAAACTTCGTGAGAATATTTTTACTAAGGATCATTAATCTTGCCTACAACAATTCCTCCGTGAGAATTAAAACTGAGGCAAGCAAGATTACTGACTTGAAATAATAGTTTACTAAAAACTTACTTTCACACTACTATTTTATTCATCAGTTATTATATATTAATTTTGCTCCGCGAGAATTAAAAATTAATATATGAATAACTTAGAGATAAAATATATAGATGTGATGATAGAGTAATTAAAAACAATCATTTCAGCACAGTATGAAATATAAATAAAAATTTTCAAGCCAAGAATATATAAAAACTAAGATAGTATTATAAAATATATCAAGTTTCATCAACTATCCCAGCAAAAAAAAATTACTCCATTATGGAGTAAGAAAAGCTAAAAAGGATATTTAGAAGACTAGAAATGTTTTTACTATAAGGAAAGAAAAGAAAGAAAGACCAAGATTAGTTCTTGTCTTACAAAGATTGGATAATCTTATACAAAGAGAGCTTGCTATTTACAGAAAAAGATGAGTAGCTTTTGTCATGTTCCACTTTTGCGAATGTGAAATCCATATATGCAAAGTGACCTTTGTGTACGTAGATTCTATATATGCAACTATGGCACTTGTGCTTCACTCTTGACTTCATGAGTTAGTCTTGCAAATGTAGGTTTCATGTATGCGAATGTGACCTTTGCAAATATAGATTCCACGCATGCATCTATGACTCTTTTGCTTCCATTCTTGACTTCATAGGTTAGACTTGAAAATGTTGGTTCCATGTATGCAACTATACTCCTTTTCATCTCTAATTGTCTCTTTCCATAAGCCCATATGTATATTCCACATTTGCGAATATGAAGATGACGTGTGCAATCGTGGCTTTGCTTCATTCTCTTGTCTTTTATCTTCTTTCCTTTTTTTTCATAATTTCTTTTTCCTACAAGATTTGTGAGAAAATATGCGAGGATAGGATATTATTATTCATATTTTATTTTAAAACACTTATTTTTTACATATGAAATTACATGAATAATTTATATCCATCACTTTTCTAGGTTTTCATGCAGGACTTTATAATCATCCCATGTTGTCTCGCCATATGCGCCAACCCACATATATAGTCCGCCCTGTCACGCCGCATGTACAAATATCAATAATAATAATAGCACGGACAACTCACGTGCGAACACTCCGACAATCCTCTCAACAATATCACATGTGCCAAAAACATAACAACACAAGATAACAACTCGCACCACATGTTTCCATAAGCCACAACATTTCCTCAAAACAATTCCAATACCACAATCACACATAGCCCTCGGCTCAACAACACTGAGTACAATAACAACAACAATAACACGGGAGTACGACGAATAAATCAGCACAAGAATTACAAAATACAAAGAAACAGAAGAATGAGCTCACAATGAAAGACATAACAAGTAATAATGATTTCAAATAAGAATAACTCAACAATAAAACAGATAACATGTAACAGTGAACTCAAATAAGGATAAGTCAACAATGGAAAAGGTAACATATAACAATTACTTCAAATAAGGATAAGTCAACAATGGAAGAGGTAACATATAACAATGACTTCAAATAAAGACAAGTCAACAATGGAAGAGGTAACATATAACAATGATCTCAAATAAGGATAAGTCAACAATGAAAGAGATAACAATAACTTCAATTAAGGATAATCTATTACGGAAAAGATAACATGGTAATAAAAGAAGCAACAACATCAATTAATGCATATAAGAGTATATTTGGCAATAAAGGGTAGAACGTGGACCAATTAACTTCAAATAAAACATGTAAGGTAAATTCAGCAATGGAGGATATAACATAATAAGACAACTTCATTTTAATATACATAAGAACCTAAGAGTCTAAACTGGTTAAATTTTTACATATAAGCCGTATACACACTCGTCACCTCGTGTACACATCTTTTACGTAGTTCAAATAGTACAAACAAACCAATCCATACTGGATAATTTCTCTCACACAACTTTAGGCAAGATACTTACCTCAAAAAGCCCTCAATCATACTCCAAAATAGCTTTCCCATTACAATTCACCTCCGCTCGGCTCAAATCTAATCAAAATACACTTAATAACATCAAATAATGCAAGAGAAATCCATTCCAATAAATAAAGCTATGCTTAGTGCAAAATTCCTCACATGTCAACAAAAGTCAACCCCGGGCTTGCCCGGGTCCACAGGTAGATTCCGACTACCCATAACACCATGAGTCTATACATGTGTTTGTCTCAAAATCCAAGTCCAAATCAACTCTCAAAACTCAAATTCTCATTTTTCAAAACTTTGACAACGTTTCTCAAAATTTCACTTTGATTCTCATAATTTTGATGTTAAAACTCACATATAATCATTTAAAATAGTTGGAAATTTATCAAAATCACTTATCCAATGATTGTAGATGGAAATCTCTTTTCACAATTGCCTTCTACCGAGTTTAGGGTTCCAAAATATGAAAATAAGACCAAAATCCCGTCCCTCAGCTCTTATGTCCCCTCGTATGTGTCGCAATTGCAACCTGGGGTTCGCAAATGCGAACCCCGCAAATGTGAGGAAATTATCGCAAAAGCGAAACCCCTCCCATCCCTGCTGTCATCGCAAATGTGATGAATAGTTTGCAATTGCGAACATGGGACACTTTGCAAATGCGACCCTCAAGATCTCAAATGCGAACAGGTTCACCCAGGCCACCCCCATCGCAAATGCGAACACTGGGTTCGCAAATGCGAACCTAGTAGACCCCTAGTCAAATGTTGCAATTGCGATCAATATCTCGCAAATGCGATACCTGAAGCACCAACAATGCTAGAATCCTTCCAAACACTCAGATTCGCGTCTAAAACTCACCCGAGCCCTCGGGGCTGCAAGTCAAACATCAACACAAGTCTAAAAGCATAACATGAACTCGCTCGCGCAATCTAATCATCAAAATAACATCTTAAACCATGAATCGGACCTCGAAAACACATGAAACTCAAGAATTTCTAAAAACATAACCGCGCATTCCATTTATATCAAATAAATTCGAAATGACGCCAAACTTTGCAAACAAGTTCCAAATAATAAAATGGACATGTTCCAAGTTCCGAAACAGAAATCCAAACACGATAGCTATGAAGTCAACCTACGGTCAAACTTATCAAAATTCTAAGCCTTTAAATTATCAACTTTTGACAAAACAACACAAATCAACCTACGGACTTTCGAACTCGATTCCGGGCATACACCAAAGTCCAAAATCATGATACGTTGCTACCAGAGCTATTAAAATACCGTTTCGGGGTCGTTTTCACAAAAGCCAAACCTTAATTAACATTTTCAACTTATGTTTCTAAAGTGAGAACCATGCATCCAATTTCATCCCGAAATATCCGAAAATCAATTCCGACCACGCACACAAGCCATAATACACAATATAAAGCCACTCAATACCTTGAACCGCTGAACGGATACCTAAAGCTCAAAATGACCGGTCGGGTCGTTGCATTCTCTCCCTCTTAAATAAACGTTCATCCTCGAACGTGCCAAGAGTCTTTCTCAAGCCCTTAATTCACGGTACAAACTATCCATATACATACTCACGGGTGATCCCACTTCATCCCAATCCACATAATCCTGACAACATCATCTCAACCGAAGATTATTCTTTCTACTCATGGCGATAAGGCTTAGAATCAAATTTCCACATCTACTAAGTTCCCTATTATCACACAAAAGCACTGTAAAATCCTCAACTAGTTATAACAGCTCATGCATACACCCACAAGATATAACAACGCGATATAACACATCACCCATATGCCTATAGCAACAACTCTGACCACAATAGTTGCCCATTACCAAGCCTGGTACCGGCAAACAGACTCATATCGAATAAAACCTTATTCCAAAACTTCACAACGCTGAAAATGATGCAAAAGACATGCAAAACTCATAGCTACTCACTCGATCAACAATACGCATTGAAGGCCCCAGGCACATACATCGCAATCCAAACCCAACAAGCATAACTCGAATACGACTGAATATGAAAGGAGGAACACATGAGAGAACTGTTAAACAAGTCAAACAGGCACAACTACCCATCGATACCATACTGTGTATCCAATCCACAAGGAAGAAGCAAGACACACGCAAAAACCACAACAAATCTTATCTTAATATGACCTCACCGTGATGCATAGCCCGACACCAAACACACCTTTTCACAAAGAACACCAGGTCCCCATACTCCAATCGAAATCACGAGTAAGATAAAAATCCCAGCAACTAAACCATTCTACTAACTCAACCTCGTAGAACCAAAACCACAACACGTAACAATTTACCATACCTGTAAAGCATCCAAACCATAAGTCGTGCCAAACCATCAAGGGATCACATCAAATCTTACCGTATTTAACTAACATAAAGCCCACCCAAGACTCATGACCCTCAATAGCAACCAAACAAGGACGATAGACACAGGCTATCATAATAGAATTCCCCAACTGGCGGGAACACATGAACATAGTACAAGAATCGCAAAACACAACCATATTTGAAGCAAGGTAGGATGAATCTTACTAATCAATGTGACCGGATTGAAATAACACAAATGCATCTCTATAATCAACCGAAATCATACCTATAATGACATCATCTGGTGCATCAGCCTTTTCCACACCAGGAAGAGCATAACAATGGGCCCAACCTTTGACCTCTACCTGTTTGACCTCTACCCCTTAGCTGGCGGTGCAGGTATAGCAGCAACTGGAGTGAAACTCATAGCCTGAATACCCTATTATGACACATATGTCCAGAGTTTGGGACAATCTCTCACTATGTAGCTGGTATTTTCACACTCAAAGCAACCTCTCCGCTATGGAAGCTGTCCGGTATGGGTACTCTGGGACCCATGGATATCTGAAATACCGCATGAAGCCTGAAGTACAAACTGAACTGGCTGACCCACAAAACCTCTACCATGACGTACCCTGCCTCCAAAATATGGATCAGTAGATCCTCCAATTTCGCGAGGCCTCTTAGCCTCCCTACCCTCTCTCTCCTCACTCACATACTCTCTAATCTACTAGCGATCTCAACCACCTGCTGAAATGGAACATTCATCTCCAACTCCCGAGCCATGTTGAATCGGATACCATAATTGAGCCCCTAAATGAACCTGCAGACTCGCTCTTTAACTGTAGATACCAAAGCGGGTGCGTGACGGGACAACTCACTAAATTTGATGGTGTACTCTAACATTGTCATAGTGCCATAGCATGGCTACTCAAACTATGTGTGCCACCCATCCCAGAGGGTCCGGAGAATAAACTCCCTAAAAAGTATCTCTAAAAACTGAGTCTAAGGTGGTGGTACTGCATCAGCTGGACTACCCTCCTCATAAGCCTGCCATCACCGATATGCTCCAGACAACTGAAACGTAGTAAAAGCAACTCCGCTCGTCTCCACAATACCCATGGTGCGGAGAATACGATGGCACTTCTCCAGAAAAACCTGCGCATCCTCGGTAGCTAGGCCATTGTAAGTAGGAGGATGATACTTCTTGAGCCTCTCAAGTCTTAGCTACTCCTCCTCATATTCCCCTGGCCTGACCTCAGATTGAACCAGAATAACAGGTTATGCTGGCATAACACTCGGATCATGACCAATGTGGACTCGTTGCTCTAGAGTACGGGCGGCGGGAGTCAGAGCTCCTCCTATAGTCTGTGAAGTAGCTGGTGCAACCGAAATTAACCCCGCCTGAGCCAATGTACCAACCATGCTCAGGAACTGTGCTAAAGTCTCGTGAAGTCCTGGGGTAGTAACAAGTGCCTCCGATGCCTGCCCCCCAACCAGAGCTACTGGTGGCTCCTTAGTTGCTGCTCTATTAGGTGATATAGTTATAGCACGTGCTCCTCCTCGGCCTCTGTCTCATCCTCAGCCCCTAGCAACACCGGCTCTGGAGGCAGCATCATCAGTAACTATAGCTCGTGTTCTCACAATCTGTGAGAGAATAGAATGACAATGACAAAAACTCTGAAATCAATAAACTCGAACGATAAGAAGTAAAGTTTCCTAATAGCTATGTACCCTCTCGAAGATAAGTGCAGACGTCTCTGTACCGATCCGCAAGACTCTACTAAACTTGCTTATGACTCGTAGCAGCTATGAACCTAGAGCTCTGATACCAACTTGTCATGACCCAAAATTCCTTCATATGAGTCGTGAAGGCACCTAGTCTCTAAGACTAGGTAATCCTAATACTTACCGAGTTAATAACATATTTCACCCAATCAACAATTAAACATGAACCTGAAATTTCTATATAAAGCCAACAATCCAACATGATATACAATATCCCAAAACCGATAGTACTAGTAATAAGCTCTATTGAGTTTACTAGAAAATCTCTAAGTATAACTGTTCTAAAAAAGAATAAACAGTACAAAGTAAACTTCATAAGGTGACTCCGAGGACTGTGAATGCAACGACAGGTAAACCTTGAGTCTTCATAACAATACTCGATCAGCTAACTAATGATCAACACGCTCCAAGATACCTGGATTTGCACAAAAATATGCAGCAAGTGTAGCATGAGTATACCATAGTGGTGCCTAGTAAGTATCAAGACTAACCTCAGTGGAGTAGTGACGAGGAACAGTCAAGACCACCTACTAGACATAATAACATGTACAAGTACGAATATAAAACTAATGGGGAGCGATATAAAGCTAAATATAGTAAGAATAATGTTACAATACTTGCACTAAGAACTAGAAACAACAATAAACAACAAGGAGAAACAGGTAATAACGTCGTAGAGTAAGCGGAATACAGTTGAAGTCCGGTGAAACCAAGTAAGGGAAAACAAGTAACAACCCAAATAAACAACCGCTTTCACTCAAGGTTTATACAAGAATTTTCCCGAGGTACCACACCTCATAATCATAACCACGAGTCCCAAATCACGAACCCTAATCACTTGGCATCTTGTGCCCATATTACAAATCACAACCCCATAGATAACTCATGTGCTATACGGACAACTCACGTGTCAATACCATTAATACCTCATAACTGCACTGTAATGACCCGACTTGTCATTTTAAGAATTTACGCGAGTGTGGTCGAGTTTGAATTACTGAAGATTCGAAATTAAATTAAAAGAACAATCCTTATTTAGAAGCTTAAATGGAAAGAGTTGACCGTAGAGTTGACTTTTGAGAAAACGACTTCGGAATAAAATTTCGATGATGTCAATAGCTCCGTATGGTGAGTATGGACTTAGGAGCGTTTCCGGGAAGAGTTTGGAAATCTTTATTGCATAGGGCTGACTTTAGAAGCTTATATCTCGAAATATATAAGGAATTGGGAGATGAGCAACAATGAAAACTATAGCCCTTGGAATCTAGTTTTCAGAAAGTTAAACCATTTATCATTTGGAGTTTTGTACAAAACGTTATGACTATTATATTAGAGGTTGTCTCGAAGAGTTAGGGAGTTTGTTCTTCGCGATCGTGATTGGTTTTTCGTGATCGCGAAGAGCAATTTTGGGGCTGAAAAATTTTGTGCTTCTCAATCGCTAAGCATTTTCCACGATCGCGAAGAGTAAATACCTGGGCAGTAGCTATATTTCGAGGTTTTAGCCATTTTAACATATTTGAAGTTCTGGAGTTCGGATTGAAGCAATTCTTGAGGTGATTTTCACCATATGGATTGGGGTAAGTGTTCTATATCCTAAAGTGATTATACTTCATGATTCTATGGTTATATTCATCATTTACTTCGGATTTAAATGGAAAAAATCAAGATTTTTACAAAATCTTCCAAAAATAAAAATTTAAGATTTGGAGGTCTAGTTGTTATCGGAATTTGATAAAATTGGCATGACTGAACTCGTATCAGAATGAGTATTTGGATTTGGTAAAAATTACGTCGGGTTCCGAGAGGCGGGCCCCGTGTTGACCTTTGTTGACATTTTGGAATAAATGTTTAAGTCGAAGTATTATTATCCGGAATTATTTTCGATGAATTTTAATGAGGTTGTGCAATTAATTTAGATAGATTTGAGCTGTCCGGAGGTCAATTCAAGCAAGAAGACTATTTTGGAATATCGGCCTAACTTTATAAAGGTAAGTGTCTTGTTAACCTTGAGTGGAAAAATTACCTCTTAGGCATTGAGTCTTATGTGCCATTTGTGAAATGTGAAAAGACGTGTACGCGAGGTGACGAGTACATACTCGGGCTTATATATGCAAATTTTATTGGATTAAAGTCTTAGGCATTATTGTGTAGTAAATTTGGTAATTGTGGACATTTATTAAATCATCTATTTGCCATGCTTAAATCCTTGTTGTTGAATTTATTTTTATATGACAATTTGATGTGATTGTTACTTGGAAATTTATGAAATTTCGTGAGTATGGTTGGTTTGATATTTCTTGGAATTTAATTTCAATATGAATTTTCGCTATGCAAATAATTAATTAAGCAAGTTTAAAAAGAAGTGTTAACTTAATTATCTAAGTTTGGATTAATGAAGGCTTAGTTTTATGCTGAGAAATTTCTATCTCTGTTAATTATTTTTGGGGTGTTATACATTTTGTGTGGGGCCTTCGGCTATTTATTGTTAAATGAATTGATTTGGTTGTATCTTTGAAATTTTGGTTGTGGCCATTAGGCAAATTGTGATATGTATTGATTTTGTTATATTGCCATGATATTTTCCCGTGTAAATTGTGTGTTGTGTGAGTTCTTATTTTGAGGAGATAAGGGTAAAATTTCACCGTTGATATTATGTGGGTATAAGGGTGGCATTTCACTGTAGTTGTGTTTGTTGGAATATTATCTGGGCGGAGTGATAAAGGCGGCTATTGGAGCGATAAGGGTGGCTATAAGAGCGATAAGGGTGGCTATTAATATTGTCAGAGTGGAGGGATAAGGGTGGCTATAGGACAGATAAGGGTGGCTATAGGACAGATAAGGGTTGCTATTGTCAGGGATGATATGTCATGATGTGGAGTTATTGTGATGGTGATTTTCATGTGATGTTGTGATTTTCATTGTGTTTATTTTATACCTTGTGCAATTTGTCTTGTTGTTGGTAAATTGATAACAATCTGATTTATATTGAAATTGAGAGCCTGTGGCTATTACCAGGCGGATTATAAAATAAAATGTGGGTATGAGGTACCGTGAGTAAATAATGAGGATATCAGCACGTGAATTGTCCGTGCAGTTATGATATAAAATGTGGGCACGAGGTGCTATGAGTAAATGATAATAATATTAGGCACGTGAATTGTCCGTGCAGTTGTGATATGAAATGAGGGCACGAGGTGTCGGAAAAATATGATGATTTAAATATGGGCACGAAGTGCCATGGAAATATATGAAAATGGGCTGAGACCCGTATTTTTAAGATTTTGAAATGAGGTGTCACAGGGTGACTTCTTAATTGAAAGAATTATATTCAAAATATTTATTTGGAAGGATTTTTTTTATTTAGAAAGTATTATATGAAAGAAATGTATTTGAAACATAGTATTTGAGGAAATAAAGGATTTTTATTTAGAAAGTATTATATGAAAGAATTGTATTTGAAAGATAGTATTTGGGGATATTATATTTGAAAGCGAGTTTTGGAAGAATTATATGTGAAAGACATATATTTGAAAGACTTGATTTAATTGGGTGTAATTGTATTTATTAATTGTTTAGCGATATTAATGGTGTTCTTGTTGTCTTGCTGTGCATATCACTGATTATTTTATATCGCCCTTATTGTTATCTGTTCTTACTATTTTGTATATTATATTGCACAGGCTATTAGACTAGAGAGTGTCTTGACTGTACCTCGTCTCTACTCCATTGAGGTTAGTCTTGATACTTACTGGGTATCGACCGTGGTGTACTCATACTACATTTCTGCATATTTTTGTGTAGAGCAAGGTATTGGAGATATCGGACTTGGGCAGAGTAAAGAGGGATCGTAAGGATTCAAGGTAGAGTTGCTTGGTCGCCGCAGTCCCTTGGAGTCTTTTCATTTCATTGTACTGTTAATTTTTAATCAAACAGTATTGTATATTCGGTCCTCGTGATCATTCCATGTATTCAGTTAGAGTTCGTGACTCAGTACTACCAGTCTTGGGAGATTGTATATTCATATTTGTTCCGCTATTAGTTTTGATTACTTTTTTTTTAAAATGACTTCGAAATATAATGGAAATCGGCTTACCTAGTCTTAGAGACTAGGTGTCATCACGACGCCTGTGGTGAGATTTTGGGTCGTGACATGCACGGACAACTCAAGTGCTAAGAGAGTAACAATATCCCACATACGCACGGACAACTCACGTGCTAGCAGTAACGGTATCTTATATCCGCACAGACAACTCACTTGCTAACGGTGCAACTCACGCACAGAAGGCATGTATACAAGAATATATATAAATGATCAATAAACATTAAAGTTCATCTTCTTAGACTGATATGAGTGACTAGTTATGGTGTATGCTTGTGCAAGTGTTCTATCACATCTCGAGTCAATAAGTAAGATTAGAGACAACGAATGTCACATAGGAAACAACACAACAAAACTGTATTATGCATGAATCACATAAGGTAGGCACACCACTACACAAATGTCATCAATAACAATGCCCCAAGTCCATCACAAGTCATCACAAATCATCATTGACATAGCCCCCTTCTCTCGCAGCATGCGCAATAATAAAGTAAATGCTCGCCTTGTCCTGCCACACGCATATATAAGCATCCCATCTTATCTCGCCACATACGCAAACCCACTTATACAACCCGCCTTGTCATGCCGCATGTACAAATAATAATAATAATAATAATAATAATAATAATAATAATAATAATAATAATAATAATAATAATAATAATAATAATAATAGCACCGATAACTCACGTGCGAACACCCCGACAATCTTCTCAATAATATCACGTGTGCCAAAAACATAACAACACAATATAATAACTCGCACCACATATGACCATATGATACAATATTTCCTCAAAATAATTTCAATACCACAACCACACATAGCTCTCGCCTCAACAACACTGAGTACAATAACAAAAATAATAACACGAGAGTACGACAAGTAAATCAATACAAGAATTGCAAAACACAAAGAAACGGAAGAACAAGCTCACAATGAAAGACATAACAAGTAATAATGGTTTCAAATAAGAATAACTCAACAATAAAAGAGATAATATGTAACACTGGCCTCAAATAAGGATAAGTCAACAATGAAAGAGGTAACATATAACAATGACTTCAAATAAGGATACGTCAACAATGGAAGAGGTAGCATATAACAATGACTTCAAATAAGGATAAGTCAACAATGAAAGAGGTAGCATATAACAATAACTTCAATTAAGGATAATCAACTACGGAAGAGATAACATGGCAATAAAAGAGGCAACAACTTCAATTAAGGCATATAAGAGTATATTTGGCAATAAAGGGTAGAACGTGGACCAATAAACTTCAAATATGACATGTAAGGTAAATTTAGCAATGAAGGATATAACATAATAAGACAACTTCATTTTACTGTACATAAGAACAAAAGAGTCTAAACTGGTTAAGTTTCCACATATAAGCCGTGTACACACTCGTTACCTCGTGTACACATCTTTTACGTAGTTCAATTAGTGTAAAAAAACCCAATCCCTACGGGGTAGGTTCCCCCACACAATGTTAGGCAAGATACTTACATTAACAAGCCCTCAATCAATACTCCAAAATAGATTTCCCTTTACAATTCACTTCCACTCGGTTTAAATCTAACCAAAATCTACTTAATAACGTCAAATAATGCAAGAGAAATCAATTCTAATAAATAAAGCTATGCTCATTGCAAAATTCATCAAAAGTCAAAAAAGGTCAACCCCGGGCCCACCTGGTCAAAACACGTGTCTAAGGATAAATTCCGACTACCCATAACACCACGAGTCTATACATGTGTTTGTCTCAAAATTCGAGTCCAAATCAACTCTCAAAACTCAAATTCTCAATTTTCAAAACATCGACAAAGTTTCTCAAAATTTCACTTTGATTCTCATAATTTTGATGTTAAAATTCACATATCATCATGTAAAGTAGTTGAAAATTGATTAAAATTATTTACCCAATGATTGTAGATAAAAATCCCTCTTCAAAATTGCCTCCTACCGAGTCTAGGGTTCTAAAATATGAAAATGAGACAAAAATTCCGCCCCTCAGCTCTTATGTCCAGTCGCAGGTGCCGCAATGCGAACCCCACAAATGCGAGGAAATTATCGCAAAACTAAAACCCATCTCATTCCTGGTGTCATCGCAAATGCGATGAATAGTTTGCAATTGCGAACATGGGACACTTCACAAATGCGACCCTCAAGATCGCAAATTCTATCAAGCTCACCCAGGCCACCCCTTCGCAAATGCAAACCTAGCAGACCCCTAGGCAAATCTCGTAATTGCGATCAATATCTCGTAAATGCGATACCTGAAGCACCTGTGCAAAAACCAGCAATGCTTGAATCCTTCCACACACTAACATACGCGTCGGAAACTCACCCGAGCCCTCGGGGCTCCAAGCCAAATATCAACACAAGTATAAAAACATAACACAAACTTGCTCGCATGATCAAATCACCAAAATAACATCCGAAATCATGAATCAGGCCTCCACAACATATAAAATCAACATGAAACTCAAGAACTTCTAAAAACACAACCGCGGATTTGATTCCTATCAAATCAATTCGGAATGACGCCAATTTTTGCAAGCAAGTTCCAAATAACAAAATGGACCTATTCCAAGTCTGAAATAGAAATCCAAACACGATAGCTATGAAAGTCAACCTACGATCAAACTTATCAAAATTTTAAGCCTTTAAATTGCCAACTTTCGGCAAAATAACACAAATCAACCTACGGATTTTCGAACTCGATTCCGGACATACGCCAAGTCCAAAATTATGATACGAAGCTATCAGAACTATTAAAATACCGTTCCGGGGTTGTTTCCACAAAATTCAAACCCCGATCAATATTTTCAACTTAAGCTTCTAAAATGAGAACAACTCATCCAATTTCATCCCTAAAATATTCGAAAATCAATTCCGACCACGCAATAAAGACATAATACACAATATGAAGCCACTCAAGACTTTGAACCACTGAACGGAACCTTAAAGCTCAAAATGACCAGTCGAGTTGTTATAAAAAACCGATCTGTGATCGTTTACATAAAATATTGACTGTAGTCAACTCAAGTTGTTTTTAAAGCCAAAAATTAAGTTTTCTTCAAATATTTACATAAAAACTTTCCCAAAAAAACATGGGTTGCGCACATAAATTGAGAAATATTAAATGGATCAAATAGAGGTCTTGAAATATGAAAATAAGGGCTAGTACTCAAAACAACCTATTGAGTCGTCACAATAGCCCTCTTTTATTAGACTAAGCTATCGACTAATGTGAATGAGAGAGTTATACGTTGTGAATTCAGTCAAATGAACAAAGGGGAGCATGTCCTTTACTTGGGCTCCTACATCCATTGACAATCCCATCTAGAGGTTGTGGGACCTATTTAAATAAAAAGGGAATAAAGAAAAGAAAGAGAGAATGATTTAGAAGAGGAAAGCAAAAGAAAAAGCATAAGGAATGCAATTTGTGGGACCCACTTGAATAAAAAAGAAATTTAAAAAAAGGGAAGCAAAAATCAAATTTGTTTGATTTGCTGCTTAGGCGGTGGAGCAAGACCAACTTTTCAATCTTGCAAATCTGCAAAGTAGGCGTCGAACCAATTTTAATTGGTTTTGGTGATCAACAAAACTCTATAAATAGAGATGCTTCTTCTTCATTGTAAGCATACCAAAAATAAGAGAGAAGCAATAGAAGTTAAAGAGAGTAATACACAGATTGTAGTTTGTTAGATAAATAGTAAGTGTGAGTAATATTGTAGTGAGGTGTTTAAAATAAAGAGTGTTATTTCTTTTAAAGTTGTAGAAGTCTCTTGACACTACTAAGTTGTAATACTATAGTGGTAATATTGCTCCGCTCGGGTATTGTATTTTATCCCGTTAAAAGATTTGATATTATTGTTACTCTCTTATGTTATTATTATTTTGCCGTGGATATTATTTCTGGGTGGAATATATTTATTTTCCCAACAACGTGGTGTTAGAGACATGGAAAATAATGGTACGTTATCTTTTCAGTACCTCCGTCTCACAAAAGATAATTATGAGAAATGATGTCTACGTATGAAAGCCATTCTTGGCTCCCAGTATGTGTGATAAATCGTAGATGGAGGGTATGCAAAACCTGATAATGAGGAAACTCTTCCTCAAAATGAAAAAAATGTCTTGGCAAAGACAAGAAAGAAGGATCAACAAGACCTCACGCTCATCCACCAATGTTTGGATGATGTCATGTTTGAGAAGGTGGCAGATGCTACCACCTCAAAGGAAGCTTGGGAGATTTTACAAAATTCTTTTCAAGGAATTGACAAGGTGAGAAAGGTAAAACTTCAAACTTTGAGGGCTGATTTTGAAGTTTAAAAAATAAATGAATCTGAATGCATTTCGGATTATTGTTCAAAAGTGAAGGCTATTGTGAATCAATTAAAAAGATACGAGGAGGACATAGAAGATGTCTGTGCGGTAGAAAAGATCCTTCACACTTTAACACCTAAATTTGATTTTGTGGTGTGTGCTATTGAGGAGTCTAAAGATTTAGACTCTATAATGGTAGATCAATTGGAGGGTTCTTTACCAATCCCATGAAGAAAAGATCAAGAGGAGACAAGAAGTGCCATTGGAGTAACTTCTTAAAATTCAAACATCCTTTAAGAATAATGAAGGTGAAAAAAGCTATCGAGGGAATGGACGAGGACGAGGCCGTGGCAGTCTTGGAAGAGGAAGAATTAACGGTAACTACTTCAACAATGAAGTTAAAATCCACCAAACATTCAGAGGTCGTGGTCGTGGACATATAGGAGGAAGATGACGTGGCTACTACCAAGAAAATAATGAAAAAAGGTATGACAAATCAAAAATTGAGTTTTATAATTGTCATAAATTTGGTCATTACTCTTGGGAATGTCATAGCAATGTTGAAAAAAAAACTAACCTTGTTGACGACAAGAAAGTAGAATATGAGTAAACGTTGTTGATGACACTCAAGGAAGAAGACAAGAATGATTGCAGCTTGTGGTATTATGAAAATGGAGCAAGCATTAATATGTGTGGATGCAAAGAGAAGTTTGTGGAGATCAATAAAACGGTGAGAGATAATGTGTCCTTTGGAGATACCTCAAAGATTTAAATCGAAGGGATAGGTACAATTATGATCTCCTGTAAAGATGGTAGTCACAAGCTAATTCAAGATGTTTATTATGTCCCAAAATTAAAAAATAATATTTTGAGTTTGGGCCAACTTCTTGAAAAGGAATATGACATCCGTATGAAAAATATACATTTTTGGCTTAGAGATTCAAGTGGAATTCTAATTGCTAAAGTGCATATGACAAAGAATAAATTAGTTTCTCTGAATCTTAAAACAATTGATGCAAAGTGTTTGAAGGCTAATGTGAAAGATGAATCATGGTGTTAGAAAATGCGATTTTGACACTTGAATTTTGAAGCTCTCAAATCAATGGGAGAAAAGAACATGGTGCATGTGATACCATCAATCAACCATCCCAATCAATTGTGTAAAGCTTGTCTTCTTGAAAAACATGCAAGGAGGAGTTTTCCAAAGGAGGCCATGTCAAGATCAACTAAACCACTCTAGCTTGTTCATACCGATGTGTGTGAACCAATCAATCCACCTTCCTTTGTTAAAAGTAAATACTTTCTACTTTTCATTGATAACTTTAGTAGAAAGACTTGGGTTTATTTCTTGAACTAAAAATCTAAAGCTTTTGCCGCTTTTAAAAATTTTAAAGTACTTGTGGAGAAATAAAGTGGCTATGAAATAAAAGTTATAAGGTCCGATAGAGGAGGCGAATTTACTTCAAAAGAACTTAATGACTTATGTCAGTCTCATAGAATTCGTCGCCCTCTAATGATACCTTATTCACGCCAACAAAAATGGAGTTGCAGAGAGAAAGAATCGAACGATTCTTAATATGGCTAGATGTATGTTAAAAGCTAAAAGTATGACCAAGGAATTTTGGGCCGAAGTTGTTTCTTGTGCAGTTTATTTGAACAGGTCTCCAATAAGGAATGTTAGAGATCAAACCCCTCAAGAAGCATGGAGAGGAAGAAAGCCAAGTATTAAGCACTTGAGAATCTTTGGGAGCATAGCCTATACTCATATGCCACATCAAGGGAGAGCGAAGCTTGACGATCGAAAGCATGTATTTGTTGGCTATGATATGAGTGCAAAAGGCTACAAGCTATACAACCCAAGTAGCGGTAAGGTGGTGGGAAGTCGTGACGTTGAATTTGATGAAGAATTGGCATGGAATTGGGAAGCTTAGGAAGAAACTTCATATGATTTTCTTCCATACTTTGGTGATGAAGAAGAACTAGAGACCGTGGAACCTGTACAGGATATAACTCCACCTCCTTCTCCAACCAATATTGTATCTCCCTCTTCTCAAGAAAGTTCAAATGAATGGCCACAAAGGACAAGGAGTATTCAAGAGATCTATGAGGACACAAAAGAAGTTACTAATTTTAATTTTTTGTATTGTCTCTTTGCTGACAGTGAACCAATGAACTTTGATGAAGCTGTTACAGAAAAAAGGTGGAGACAAGCCATGAAGAAGGAGATCGATTCAATAGAGAAGAACAACACTCGGGAGTTAACAACTTTTCCCAAGGGTCATCGCACAATTGGAGTAAAATGGGTATACAAGACAAAGAAGAATGTTGATGGATATGTGGAGAGATACAAGGTACGACTTTTGGCTAAAGGCTACAAGCAAAGGCAAGGCATTGACTATGAAGAAGTATATGCACATATTTCCCGCATGGAGACAATTCGTTTGCTCATCTCTTTGGCGGCACAAATGAAGTGGAAGATCCATCAACTAGATGTCAGGTCAGCCTTCTTGAATGGCTATCTTAAAAAAGAAGTCTATGTTGAACAACCATTAGGTTTTGTAGTCAAAAACCATGAAGATAAAGTGTTGCGATTGAAGAAAACTTTATATGGATTAAAGCAAGCCCCAGAGTGCTTTAAATTAGGGGATTAAGTTACACCATTTTTGTTTTTTCTCTCTTCTCTTTCCCTATTTTTTGTCGCCTCTCTCCATGTACTATCCATTATTAGTGCCTTAAATTAGGGGCTTTAGTTACACCCTTTTTTCTTTTTTTCTCTCTTCTCTTATTCCTTATTAGTGCCTTAAACCATGCTATGTTTTGTTTTTGTAGCATATGAATGATTAAATATCAAATTAATTAGAGTCACTAAAGAAGATTTAATTGTACACATCTAGTACAAAATTTCTTAAAAGTATAATTGCTCGTTAGCTTCTGAAAGACTTTTTGGTCAAAGATAAACTTAAAATTTAAGTAAAATGTTCAACGCCTCCATCTCTGTCGATGTAACACCAGCAGCAACAACAATATAAACTTGATGATGATGAATTTGTATGGTACATCAACATACAAATTTTAAATAAATTTTGTACAAATTTGATACATCTATAACAATATATAAACTAAAAATAAATTTTATACAACTAATTATATAATATACAACTTATTTATAACTTATCTACAACTTTCATACATCATTTTTATATGATTAAATACAAGTAAAACACCATACAATTTAAATAAAATTTTCAAACAAATTTTATACAATATGTCTTCTATATGTATTTTATAAAAGATTTGTATATATTTTGTATGTAGTGTCATTCTTCTTTCTCCCTGAAATTCCAATCAAAATTTTCTCTTTTAATACAATTTTGATACATATCAACAACTTTATGTAAAAAGATAATATTTATAACTTAAATACAAATTTCATACAACGATTCATACATAATACAACTATTTTTCAACTTTCATACAACATTCAAATAAAAACTATATATAACTATAACAAAATATAAGTTAAATATAATTTGCATACAATTATAATACAACTTTAATACAATTTCGTAAGTATATTGTATGTCATGTGTTCTTCTTCTTCTTCTTCTTCTTCTTCTTCTTCTTCTTCTTCTTCTTCGAGTTTCAATCTGAAATTCAGCCAAAATCAAGTCTATTCTTCACCAAACACTCTCAAAATTGAGATATAAACTCCAAACAATATTCCCAATTATTTGCAACAACATTTAATCCAAACAAATGATGGTTTTTGAAAACCCAAATTCGAATTCAAAGCTTCAAAGATTTTTAATTGCTGTCAATGGTGGAGAGTCAAACTCCTTCAAAATTTATTGATTGTCAATTTCAATTTGAACACCTATTATGCAACACAAAGAGAGAGAGACAGAGAGAGAGAAAGCGCAGGAGAGAGAACATGAATGAGAAATAACTTATTCTTTATTCAATTTCTAATATAAATGGATACTCATTTAAAATTAATTTGTATATAATTGGTAAATTGTATATGACCATATAATTAAGTTAAAACTTGATTAGGAAGGCAATAAAATTTCATATGTAGTATAGAAAAGTAAAAATTACTTATTTTTATTATGTTAGATTTTGTTTAGTCCAAGTCCACTAGTAATTAGTGAGTTACTTCTATGTATTTTCCTTAACTGCTATAGCTGGAATTGAGGACAGGTGTCCAGTGCCAATACAATTAGTTGCAGAGGACAACTGTCCTATATAGCTCGTGCTAGTAGTAGTATTTATCTATTATATTGGAAGGATAGTGTATGCAATGAAAATCTAAATTTGTCGTTCTTCTATTTTTCTTTCAATTTTCTTGTTCAGCCCCCTTTTCAATCCACACACAACAGCTCCGAAGCTACAAATTAGGAGGATGCCTCCTTTGGACAAGTATAATCAGTGAAGCAATGGAGCTTTCAATTATATTGGTTGGGTACTCATGGATTTAGCCAATCGGCTTAGGTTTCGAACCGTCCATATATTTAATGGGCTTGAACTTAAACTTTTCAGTGGAAATATTACACGACACATTAAACATTTATACTATATTTATCATTTGTAGCTATACTTTCAGCAAATTTATCATTCGTAGCTATATTTGAATTTTATAGCAAATTCATAAAATAAGAGATTAATTGTATTGAACTGAAATAAGAGAGTAACAAGTTCTTGTAGCTTAGTTGGTTAGAGTGTCTACTAAGCTAGTGAAGGTTTTGAGTTCAAATCTCTACAGGAACACTTTATTTTTCTGTAATTTTGCATTTTACCTTAATTGTATTCGTTGCGGGAATAAATACAGTCGATACATGTTCTATCCTTTGTAGATACCCTTGTATACAGTTGATACAAGTATATCCTTTGTATACACCCTTGTATTTTTCTTTGATTACAGTTGATACATATTGTATTCGTTGTACGAATGAAAACAATTACGCAAACGAATACAGTTGATACAAGTTGTATTAGTTGCCCGAACAAATACAGTTGACACAGGCTATATTCGTTGCGCGTTTGAATACGAGTGATACAAGTTAGTAACAATTGAACAGTAGCTATGAATGGTAATTAGGTAAATTATAGTTATTAATGTCACGTCCTTAGTCGTTAACTAAGTATACGTGCGGCACTTGACAATTTGCTCACTTTCTTGCTATGCCAAGTTAGCCTTACTATACTCAAGATCATTAAGAGAACAGTAGAAAGAACACAAGAGACTTGTTAAAAGAAGCTTTCTATTAGAGAGAACTTGAATTGTTTGCTTGGTGACATACAAATGAATGGCCCCCTTTATATACTAGTCTCCTAGGGGCTAGTGTGTAAATATTAATTGTTACACAAGTCCTTAATATTTACAAGATAAGGGCTTTTTCTAGAATTTTCTACAAGCCTAGAAGATTCCAAGGACTTTTCTAGCAAATCCATAGGGATCTAGGGTCTTCCAAAGGAAATGTCCATACTTCTCTAGAATCTTCTCCCAAATGCTAGCCTTACTCTTATGTAAGCTTCCACATGGCATTAATATATGCCAAATGGTGCCTATGTGGCATGATGATATGACGGGTCATCACACTCTCCCCAACCTAATGTTGCGACGACCGCGGCGCAATGTTGCTGCATAAACTCTCGAATCTTATCTTTGAATTTCCATAAGTCTTCATATCGTTCCCATGTGGCCTCCTCCGGTGATTGCCCATTCCAATGGATGAGGAACAAAGCGGTGGCTTTTTGCCCTTGTTTTCGCCTCCTGGTAATCCATGATAGCCTCAATCTCCCTATCATGCGATGAGGTGATAGTCATAGGCGCTTGACTTGATTGGCCCCTACTTGGATCATCCTTATCTTCATGATATGGCTTAAGCATGCTGGCATGGAAGACCGGGTAGATCTTAAGATACGATGGCATGTCAAGCTTTATTGAGATCTTGCCTACCTTGGCGACTATATTAAATGGCCCCTCATACTTGCGAATCAGATTCTGATGCATGCCCCGAAGTGCCTTAAACTGTCTTGGGTTAAACTTTACCATGACCATGTCCCCAACTCTATAGTCTGTGGGATGCCGCTTACGATCCACAAACCTCTTCATCTTCTTAGCTGCCTTATCCAAGTAGGACTTAGCAGTGTCAAGTTGTTCCTTCCATCCTTTGGCCATATGATAAGCCCCCAAACTCTTTCCCTCGAACGCAGCTGGTAATGAACATGGAGTTTGTGGTTGTTGGCCTGTGGCTAGCTCAAATGGTATCCGCCCCGTAGACTCACTCCGCTGTAAGTTATAAAAGAATTGGGCGATGTCTAGGAGCCTTGCCCAATCTTTCTGATGCGCGCTTACATAATGCCTCAAGTTGCATTCTAGTAAGGCATTGACCTGTTCCGTTTGTCCATCTGTCTGTGGGTGAAAACTAGTAAAAAAGTGCAGTTCCGTGCCAAGTATGTCGAATAATTCTCTCCAAACGTTCCCAGTAAAACAGGGGTCTCGATCACTGATAATATGCCTTAGTAAGCCCCAATACTTCACCACATTCTTTAAGAATAGCTTGGCGGCTTCCTTGGCAGTCCATCTGGTGTGGTGGGCATGAAGGTGGCATATTTAGAAAATCTATCCACGACCACCATAATAGTACCATAATCGTCAAACTTTGGTAGGCAAGTGATAAAGTCCATAGTCACGCTCTCCCATGGATGCTCTGCAACTGGTAGTGGCTCCAAAAGTCCTCCGGGCTGTTGTTGCTCAACCTTGTCCTGCTGGCATACAAGACAAGTCTGCACATAACACTCTATGTCATCTCGCATGCGTGGTCAATAGTAGACTGACTCGACCAAGGCCCTAGTGCGACGTTGGCCTGGATGACCAGCCCACATTGTGTCATGACTCTCCCTTATGATCCGTCATCTAATGTCTCCAAACTTAGGCACGTAGACCCACCGACTTGTGGTAAGCAGTAGGCCTCTTCGACCCAAAAACGTCTCGTATTTACCTGGTTGGCTAACTCGATAAGTTGTTTAGCTGTTGGATCATGCTGCATGCCTTCTTTTATAGCCTCGCGAATGTCCCATCTTGTTGAAGTGATTGCAGCAAGCTCGGCTTTCCGGCTCAAGGCATCGGCTACAACGTTACCTTTACCCGGCTTATACTCCAACGCAAAATCAAATTCGGCCAAGAAATCCTGCCACCTAGCCTGTTTTGGTGTGATCTTTTTCTGCGTCTGAAAGTAGCTAGTAGCTACATTGTCAGTCTTGACAATGAACCTCGACCCGAGCAAATAATGTCGCCATGTACGAAGGCAATGCACAATGGCGGTCATCTTCTTCTCTTGCACCGTGTAACGCCGCTCCGTCTCATTTAACTTGCGGCTCTCAAATGCTATGGGATGCTTATCCTGCATCAAGACACCCCCAGTGGCAAAATCTGAGGCATCAGTATGCACCTCAAATGTCTTAGCAAAGTCAAGTAATGCCAAGACTGGCTCCTCTGTTACAGCTGCATTGAGGTCTTCAAACGCCCTTTGACAATCCTCCGTCCAAACCCATGGCTTGTTATTCTTTAGCAACTCAGTCAATGGTGCGACCTTTGTTGAGTAGCCACTGATGAACCGACGATAGTAGTTAACAAGGCCAAGGAAGGATCTCAACTCAGTTACCTTTATAGGTGCCTCCCACTCCTTGATAGCACATACCTTAGCCTCGTCCATGCATAGCTCGCCATTGTTAATAACATGGCCAAAGAAGTGCAACTTTGATTGTGCAAACTCGTATTTCTCCCTCTTGATGTATAGCTCGTTCTCCCGCAAGACTTAAAAAACCTTCCTTAAATGCTCCATATGCTCCTCCAAGGTGTTGCTATAAATGTTCGTCTAGGTAGACTACCACGAATTGATCAAGGTAGGGATGAAAAATCTTGTTCATAAGGGTGCAAAATGTGGACGGTGCATTGGTTAAGCTGAAGCGCATCACCAACCACTTAAAGGCTCCATATCTCGTCACACATGTTGTCTTCGGCTCATCCCCTTCTGCAATGCGAACCTGGTAGTAGCCCTTGCGAAGATCCATCTTAGTAAAGTACTTGGCTTGCCCAAGTCTATCAAACAAGTCAGCAATGAGCGGGATCGGGTACTTATTCTTCACTATGACCTTATTAAGTGCTCGGTAGTCTATGCACAAGCGCAGTGATCCATATTTCTTCTTCTGGAACAATACCGGTGTGCCGAAAGGTGCCTTTGATGGGCGAATGTGACCAACATCTATCAGCTCTTTCAATTGTTTCTTGAGCTCCTCTAGCTCAGGCGGTGCCATACAATATGGGGCAAATACGGGTGGCTTAGCCCCTGGCTCCAAATCAATCTTGTGATCCACCTCTCCCCTAGGCGGTAAGTGCTTAGGCAACTCCTCCGGCATGACGTCTTTGTATTCCTCGAGCAACTTCTCTATGCAAGGCAGCAGTGTCTCTTGAAAACTCTTGTCTTCCTCCAGACTTGCGATGGTTGCTACGAACGTCGGCTCCCCCTTCTTGATCCCCTTAACAAACTGCATAGTTGAGAGTTGTGCTTCGATCTGTCCGCGTGGCATAGTCATTGTAGGTACCATGCAAGCTCCTTCTCGCTCCATAACATAGAGATGTTGGAGGTAGGGGTCGATCAAAGTATGACAATGTCTAAAGAACTCTTGTCCCAATATGATGTCAAAGATATCCATAGCAGTTACGGTAATGTTTGTCATACCTTTCCAAGTTCCCAATCTGACACCAATTCCATTAGCACCCCACGAGCATTTTGTACTTCAGCATTCACGGTCTTGACGCGAGAGTTGGTTGGGGAAAGCTTCAATTCTAGTCTTTTTCCGGTAGCCTCGGTCACGAAATTATGAGTTGCTCTAGTATCCACCATTGCACGAGCAGGCTTGTTGTTGATGGTGAGATCCACGTACTAATTGCCATTCTCGGTAGGCTAGATAAATTGCTTCATGACAGCACCGCATAAACTAATCATACCCAATTGTGCGGTTCCCAAACTCTCTCCTTGCGGTTGCTCCTTCCATTCACGGACTATGGCGCTGAGGCTCTTTAGGTCGGGATAATTTCTGAAGCTGTGCGGCCCTTTGCATATGTAACATCCCTTCTTCTAGGCCAATTCCTTATTCTCGGCGTATCCTAACGGCTACTCGACCTTTTGGAATCTTGAGTCTTGTAGTATTATTGTTGTATCTCCTTGCCTTTGCCACGGTATCCCCCACCTTGACATTGTTAACCTTTGATTCTTTGCCTTTGCCTTTGTCATGCTTGTCATGCCTGAAATCCATCAATGATTCAGCTTCCACTATAGCTTGGTCTATATCTTCGACTTGTCGGCGTTGCAACTCTTGCTTAGCCTAATTTTGTAACCCGTCCATGCAATGGAACAACAAGTCATCATTGGTCAGGTTGGGGATTTGAAGCATAAGGGTAGTGAACTCCTTGACATAGACACGTATGCTCCCCGTTTGCTTCAACTCTCTAAGCTTGCGCTTTGTCTCATACAAGGCATTGTTTGGAAAGAACTGTCGCTTATACTCGGCTTTGAACTGATCCCACGTGCTAATAGTACATAGACCTTTATCCACATCGGCCATCTTCCTTCTCCACCATAGCATGACAGTTTGTGAGAGGTACAACACTGCAGTGTTGATCATGGCCTCGTTGTCCCTCACTTTGCCGTGCCTGAAGTATTTCTCCAAGTGCCAAAGGAAGTTTTCCACTTCTTGTACATCGTGAACATCTTTGAACATTGGAGGTTTGGGAGCCTCGATCTTGGCCTCCCTCATCACCACAACATTGCTCGCTGCCTCGGTCACGCCAGCACTAACATGCTCCTCAAGTGACTCTATCTTTGCCTTCATAGAATCGATAGTATTCAAAGCCTCCATGAGTCTGCACTCTAAGGCAGTGATGGTCTGCCTTAGTTCCATCTCGGTCTGTGTACGTCCCTCCAAGTCATTTGGGATACTCTCAATCTCTTCAAGAGTGTGCCCCTCAAGAACGCTAAGGGTGCCTACCACCTTCCCCAAGCGTTGGCCAAAGATCTCCACGGCGTCCATCCCCGCGTTCATCTTCATCATCCACTCTTTACCGAGCGAGATGTCCTCGAGCAGGACCTCCACTTCATCCTCGCTCGCCTCAGTGGTAGATAGTTCTTGGGATGTAAGCCCTTTGTTTGATACAACCTCATGTGGCACCTCCTGGCTCTTGTTGGTGGCATTTCTCTTTTTGTTACGGCCGCTCTTGCCAGTAGCATCCTGGATGATGTTGGCTTGGGTATTGGCAGTGTTAATTTCTCTGTCGTTCGCCATTCCCTTAGTTGCAACCTTTGATCTGATACCACGTTGTCACATCCTTAGTTGTTAACTAAGTACACATGCGACACTTGACAATTTGCTCACTTTCTTGCTATGCCAAGTCAGCCTTACTATACTCAAGATCGCTAAGAGAATGGTAGAAAGAACATAAGAGAATTGTTAAAGGAAACTTTGTATTAGAGAGAACTTGAATTGTTTGCTTGGTGAAATACAAATAAATGGCCCACTTTATATACTAGTCTCCTAGGAGCTAGTGTGTAAATATTAATTGTTACACAAATCCTTAATATTTACAAGATAAGGGCTTTTTCTAGAATTTTCTACAAGCCTAGAAGATTCCAAGAACTTTCCTAGCAAATCCATAGGGATCTAGAGTCTTCCAAATGAAATGTCCATACTTCTCTAGAATCTTCTCACAAATGCTAGCATTCCTCCTATGTAAGCTTCCACATGGCATTAATATATGCCAAATGGCGCCTATGTGGCATGATGACATAGCGGGTCATCACATTAGGCTCAAAACTATAGTGATTTATGAAAATTCCTCCTTTTCAGTTCGATTGGGCTATCTACATTAAGAAGCTTTCGTGTTAGTGGTAATAATAGCACGGGTTGTCTCGGTCTCTATTGTTCATTATTGATGTGTCATATCATTATTGTTTGGGCTGATTTCATGATTGTTGAGAGCCCTAGAGACTGGAGAGCTTTATGACTGAGTGAGGTCGAGGGCCTGATTGTGAGATATTATACTATAGCACGTGAGTTATCCGTGCAGCACGTGAGTTGGCTGTGCAGATCCTTATATTATACTATAGCACGTGAGTTGGCCATGCAGATCCTTATATTATACTATAGCACGTGAGTTGGCCATGCAGATCCTTATATTATACTATAGCACGTGAGTTGGCCGTGCGGATCCAGATATTTATATTATGGCACGTGAGTTGTTCGTGCAGATTATTGCGCTTGGGCTGTAGGAGCCCCTCCAGAGTCTGTACACCCTTAGTGAGCGCGGGTACCCATTAAGAGTGAGTGATGAGGGCTGGGAGCCCAGTGAGTGGTTGTTGTCCTAAGAGGTTGTACTTGATTTTCATTTGTTATTACACTTAGTTGCTATATGTCATTGTTATAAAATCTTTGAAAGATTATTGATATAAAGATTACATGAACATGAACTGTATAAAAATTGATTTGACATTAAACTGCCAGATTTGATAGCATGTCTATTCTTTACTGGAATTACTGGAAATGAACTATAACTGTGTAGCTCATCATTATCTTCAGTTCCTTAGTTATTATTGTTACTTGCTGAGTTGGTTTTACTCATACTACACCTTGTATTTCATGTGCAGATCTAAGTATTTTCGGACATAGCGGGTGTTGATTCTTCTGTATAGCTGATTTTCCGGAGATTCAGAGGTAACTGCCGTATTTCGCAGACCTTGTCTCTCCTTCCCTATCTCTATATTACTGTATTTTGGTCTTAGACTATTGTAGACTGTACTTTTTCAGATTTGTATTCATATTAGATGCTCATGTACTCAGTGACATCAGGTTTTGGGGAGTGTTCGTATTTGTATTTGGGAGATTTTATATTGTATTTAATTATTATATTTTCAAACTTAAAAGAAATTGTGGTTAAGTGACATTAATGGCTTGCCTAGTATCGAGATAGGCTCCATCACGACGGGTGAGATTTTGGGTCGTGACAGAACCAGCCCGATTAACAGGTATAACTTGAACTTAAACTTTTTAGTGGGAAAATTACGCGACACATCAAACATTTACACTATATTTATCATTCGTAGCTATGCTTTCAGCAAATTATAATTCGTAGATATATTTAAATTTTATAGCAAATCTATAAAATAAGAGATTAATTATTTTGAACTAAAACAAGAGAGCAACAAGTTCTCATAGCTGAGTTAGTTAGAGCGTCTACTTAGCTAGTGAAGGTCTTGAGTTCAAATCTCAACAAGAACATTTTATTTTTTCAGTAATCTTGTATTTTGCCTTAGTTGTATTCGTTGCGCGAACAAATACAGTCGATACAGGTTCTATCCTCTGTAGATACCCCTGTATACAGTTGATACAAGTTGTATCCTTTGTATACACCCTTGTATTTTGCCTTGATTACAATTGATACATATTGTATTCGTTGCACGAATTAATATAATTACGCAAACGAATACAGTTGATACAGATTGTATTAGTTGCGCGAACAAATACAGTTGATATAGGCTGTATTCGTTGCGCGTCTGAATATAAGTAATACAAGTTAGTAACAATTAAACAGTAACTATAAATGGTAATTAGGCAAATTATAGTTATTAGACTTTAAACTATAGTGATTTATGAAAATTTCTCCAATTAAGTTCGATTGGGCTATCTGCATCAAGAAGCTTTCGTGTTAGTGGTAATAATAGCACGGATTAGCTACTTTTACGCCGTATATTTAAACAGTAGCTACTGTCTCCAATGGAATTATTTTTAAATTACATAGCTTGAAAAATGATTATTAATTAATTTATCCATGTTGGTGCCATACCTACCTTGAAGTCTCCTATGTGTTTAGATGTAAAACAGTAAAAGTACCTGAATTGTTTTTGCCTTTTCAGCCACTTAAAATTTTACCTATGCTATGACTTTATCTTTGACTTTGTGTACTTATACTATTCATCTTCCCACTAGAACCAAACAAAGCATTTATAAATTCCTGGCTACTTTTGTCTTTCCTAATATGCTTTCCATTAACCTGTCGAGAAATAATAATTAATGCCCCTTTTCTTCCTGTGACCACAATGCAATAACTTTGAGGGACATATAACAATTGCAATTATATTGATTAGGATTTAGGTATATCTCAATTATAATTGTTGAGATCATAATGGATTTTTTAGTATAACTAATCTTCCACGAGAAACACTCTAATAGTTAAGATGCTACAATTTAAATGAGAACATTACGAGTTTGAATTCCCCTTACCTCATAGTTAGTGCATCAAATTGACCTCCATCGTTAACGTTGTGAAAAACAATATTTTCACTATTGCTCTTATAGAACTTTTACTATTAATATATTTTCATTGAAGTAATATATGTTCACGGTATATTCATTTAAATAGTCATTTTCTTCTTGTGCTCTTTAATATTGTGGATACTAATTATGAGGGGATTTGCAGTCATACCCTATATTTGTGTCACCTTTTAACATGTACCCTATTTTTTAAAATTATTGATTTGGTAGCCATCACACAAAAAATCCGTAATAATATGACAATTACATCCCTGACAAAAGATATAAAACGATCTCCTCCTCTCCTCTCAGCAACTTTATAAAAAGACAGAAACTTATCCAGATTTATCTTCAGAATCACACTTGCATGAAGTTGTTTCAGCTTGAAGCTAAAACTTCATGCTAATGTAGCATGAAGTTGTTTCATGTTGAAGCTAAAACTTCATGCTAATATAGCATGAAAGTGTTTCACATTGAAGCTAACACTTCATGCTAATGCATGCTGAAGTTATTTATCTTGCAATCTACAGTTTTATCATGAATTTTATCTGAAACTTCAGTCTAAACATGCTGAAGTTATTTAATTCATTTGCTAAAACTTCAGACTAAACATGCTGAAGTTATTTAGTTCATTTGCTAAAACTTCAGACTAAATATGTTTAAGTTATTTAGTTCATTTGCTAAAATTTCAGACTAAACATGCTTAAGTTATTTAGTTCATTTGCTAAAACTTCAGGCTAAACATGCTTAAGTTATTTAGTTTATTTGCTAAAACTTCAGACTAAACATGCTTAAGTTATTTAATTTATTGCTAAAACTTCACACTAAACATGCTTAAGTTATTTAGTTCATTTCCTAACACTTCAGACTAAATATGCTTAAGTTTTTTAGTTCATTTGCTAAAACTTCAGACTAAACATGCTTAAATTTTTTAGTTCATTTGTTAAAACTTCAGACTAAATATGCTTAAGTTTTTGTCTTGTAGTATGTAATTATCTAATGATTTTTGCTAATGCATGCTGAAATTATTTAGTTCATTTGCTAAAACTTCAGATAAAACATGCTGAAGTTATTTAGTTCATTTGCTAAAACTTCAGACTAAACATGTTGAAATTTTTTAGCTCATTTGCTAAAATTTCAAACTAAACATGCTTAAGTTTTTGTCTTGCAGTATGTAATTTTCTAAAGAGTTTTTGCCAATGCATGCTGAAGTTATTTTCATTTGCTAAAACTTCATACCAAAACATGCTGAAGTTTTATAACGCAGTCTACAGCTTTGTCCTGGGTTTTATCCGAAACTTTAGTCTAAACAAGCTGAAGTTTTTTAGTTTATTTGTTAAATCTTCAGCCTAAACATGCTTAAGTTTTTGTCCTGCAGTTTGCAATAGTCTTTTATTAAAGAAGAGCGAAATTGTCTTTTCAAAATGCTTTTATCAAAAAAGAGTACGGATGCAAACAGAAAAATAAAACGGGTATAAGTTAAAAATGGGCGACCAAATAGGGCGCCATATGAAATTTTTACTAATTATGAACCTTGAAGATCTAATTTACAATGGCCCAATTTTCAAGCCATTGTTGTCATTGTGCTAAACTTTTCATAATGATTTCGGCTTTTGGTGTGAGGCCCAACCAAAAGAAAAATGAAAGCCCCCTATACAAAAGTGAAATTGTTTTTTTTGTTTTTTGAAATTTTACCTCCTATAGCAAACTATTACACTCTATTTATTATAAACCAAAATAATTTTAAAATATTATTATTTATAGCTACCTTTTCTATTTTATAGCAAAATAGATATTTATTTTATACCCTACTATTGAGGAGTGAATAGACAAGAGTGAGTTGCTCTAGTGGTAAGCACCCTCCACTTCCAACCAAGAGGTTGTGAGTTCGAGTCACCCCAAGAGCAAGGTGGGGAGTTCTTGGAGGAAGGGAGTCGAGGGTCTATTGAAAACAGTCTCTCTACCCCAGGGTAGGGGTAAGGTCTGCGTATACACTACCCTCCCCAGACCACATTAGTGGAATTATACTGGGTTATTTTTGTTATTGTTGTTGTTGTTGTTATTATTGAGGAGTGAATTACGCCAATTATAATTTTCTCTCTCTTCCTGCGTGTCGAGCTCCATCTGTTGTGCTTCACCTTTATTCGGCATTTTGTTGTTCGTTTGACCTTCAGTAGAGGGTGGGCTATCTTCTTCTTCCCCTCTCTTTCTTTTCCTTTCTCCCCCCTGTATGTGGGGGTGCGTATGTTTATTTGGACAGGTGCAGCTTCTTCCCGACGAGGACAGACTATTTCCCGGTGTGTTCAGATTGCCGACAAGTTTCGTAAATTCCGGCAACTCGCGAACAACTTTCAGGCGGGACACAGCAGGACTTGCCAGTGCTCTTGAGCAGATCCGACACGCTATAGGAAAACTTGCTCCAGGTTCTTTCGTTCTATATATGGTACTCGTGGTATCGGTATTTTTATTGTATTTTTTCTGCTTGCGGGAGTTGGTACCTCTCGTTTTCCAGTTTTTCTTTGTTGTGTGAGTTAAATTGCTGACATCTTACCTCGTACTAGTTTATTTACCATATTAGTGTGCATGTTGTTGCAACTTGTATTATTCTGGTTTGGTCTGTTGCCTTGTATGATAGTGATTCCCCTTACTCTGCCGTAAGTAGAGTGGCTGTGGTCTGGGATGGTCGAGTGAGGTCATGTCCTCGAGGGGAACGGGGGTGGGGCGGAAGGTAGGGCGGGGTTTAGGGGGCGGGGCGGGAGGCAAGGAAGGCAAAAGGAACAATGGTGTCTGTAGGTTGAGAATTGGGTCATGGAACGTAGGTACATTGATGGGTAAATCTATAGAGTTGGTGAAGATCCTCTAGAAGAGGAGGGTCAATATAGCATGTGTCCAGGAGATAAGGTGGGTAGGGTCGAGGGCGAGGGATGTGGACGGGTACAAACTTTGGTACTCAGGAGTCTAGAAAGGTAAGAATGGAGTGGGCATCTTGGTGGATAGGGAACTTAGAGAGTCTGTGGTTGAGGTTAGACGAGTGAATGATAAATTGATGACTATTAAGTTGGTGGTTGGAGAGTGCACCCTAAATATTATTAGCGCTTATGCGCCGTATGTGGGCCTAGATGAGGAGATTAAACAACATTTCTGGGAAGGGTTAGATGAGATTGTGCTTCAGGTTCCGCCTGCTGAGAAGCTATTCATAGGAGGGGATTTCAATGGGCATATTGGGTCGACCGCAGGTGGTTATGGCGAGGTGCATGGAGGCTTTGGTTTTGGGGAGAGGAACGGAGGAGATACATCGTTGTTGGACTTTGCTAAGGCTTTTGGGTTGGTGATTGCGAACTCTAGCTTTCAGAAGAGGGAGGGACATTTGGTTACTTTTCAAAATGCGGTGGCGAAGACCCAGATTGACTACCTCCTCCTCAGGAGATGTGATAGAGGGTTGTGCAAGGATTGTGAGGTGATTCCGGGTGATATACGCGCGACGCATGATAGTCTCTTGGTGATGGATGTTGGTATTATGTTAAAGAGGAGGAAAAGATCTACTCGAGGAAGACCGAGAATCAGGTGGGGAGCCTTAACTAAGGATAAAGCCCAAGCGTTGGAGGGGCGGTTGTCGGCTATGGGAGCTTGGAGGAGTAGTGGTGACGCGAGCACTATGTGATCAACGACAACAGACTGTATTAGGGAGATTGCGAGAGAGGTGTTAGGGGTCTCGACGGACGTCTCTGGTGGGCACAAAGGAGACTGGTGGTAGAATGAAGTGGTCCAAGGTAAAGTGGAAGCAAAGAAGGCGGCGTACCTGAAGTTAGTAGGGAGAATAGGTGAGGAGGAGAGGCGAGTGTGCATGGATAGGTATAAGGCAGCTAGGAAGGAGGATAAGTTGGCGGTCACAGAGGCTAAGACTGCGGCTTATGGTCGTATGTACGAGGAATTGGGGGGGAAAGGTGGGGAGAAGAAGTTATTCCGACTGGCCAAGTTAAGAGAGAGGAAGGCTCGGGATTTGGACCAAGTGAGATGCATCAAGGACGAAGATGGTAGAGTATTGATGGAAGATACCCAGATTAAGAGGAGATGGCAGGCTTACTTTCATAAACTTCTGAATGAAGAAGGGGATCGGGATATTGTGCTAGGCAAATTGGAGCATTCCGAGAGTCACCGTGACTTTGGGTACTACAGGCGTATCGAGGTTGAGGAGGTCGTGGGAGCTATGCATAAGATGAGTAGGGGCAAAGCGACCGGGCCAGATGAGATTCCGATGGAATTTTGGAAGTGTGTGGGGAGAGCAGGTTTGGAGTGGTTGACTAGGTTATTTAATATTATTTGTAAGGGGAAAAGGATGCCGGATGAGTGGAGGTGGAGTACGGTGGTTCCATTGTATAAGAACAAAGGTGATATCCAGAGTTGTAACAATTATAGGGGTATCAAATTACTGAGTCATACCATGAAAGTGTGGGAGACGGTGGTTGAAGCGAGGTTGAGGATGACAGTGTCTGTATCCGACAACCAGTTAGGGTTCATGCCGGATCGTTCGACTACAAAAGCTATACACCTTGTTAGAAGGTTGGTGGAACTATACAAAGAGAGGAAGAAGGATCTGCACATGGTGTTTATTGACCTAGAGAAAGCGTATGACAAGGTTCATAGAGAAATTCCCTGGAGATGCTTGGAGGCAAAAGGTGTGTCGGTTCCCTATATTATGGCAATTAAGGACATGTATGATGGGGCTAAGACTCGGGTTAGGACAGTAGGAGGCGACTCTGAGCATTTTTCGGTTGTAATGGGGTTACACCAAGGTTCTGCGCTCAGTCCGTTCTTATTCGCCCTGGTGATGGACGCGTTAACACACCATATTCAAGGGGATCTGCCATGGTGCATGCTATTCGCCAATGACATAGTTCTGATTGATGAGTCATGAGCCGGTGTTAACGAGAGGCTGGAGGTTTGGAGACAGGCTCTTGAGTCTAAGGGTTTCAAGCTGAGCAGGACGAAGATGGAATACCTGGAGTGTAAGTTCAGCGTTGAGCCAGGGGAAATAGGCGTAGATGTGAGGCTTGATTCGCAGGTCATCTCGAGTAGAGGCAGCTTCAAGTACCTTGGTTCGGTTATCCAGGGGGAGGGGAGATCGACAAGGATGTCACACACCGTATTGGGGTAGGATGGATGAAGTGGAGGTTAGCATCTGGAGTCCTGTGTGACAAGAGAGTGCCACCAATACTCAAAGGTAAATTTTATTAGACCGGCCATGATGTATGGGGCTAAGTGTTGGCCTATTAAGAACTCACATATCCAGAAGATGAAAGTAGCAGAAATGAGGATGTTGCGGTGGATGTGCGGGCACACTAGGATAGATAAGATTAGGAATGATATGTGGCTCCCATTGATGACAAGATGCGGGAAGCGAGACTTAGATGGTTCAGACATGTTTATAGGAGAAGCCCAGATGCTCCGGTACGGAGGTGTGAGCAGCTGGTTACGGAGGGCACGAGAAGAGGTAGAGGGCGGCCTAAGAAGTATTGGGGAGAGGTGATCAGGTAGGATATAGCGAGGCTCCAGATTTCCGAGGACATGACACTTGATAGGAAGATGTGGAGGTCGAGTATTAGGGTTGTAGGTTAGGAGGTAGTTGAGTCGTGCCTTACTTCGTGACATGATGGGACTAGAAATGTAGGATTTTTGTTTAAGATAACTAGTGGGAATGTTGTGGCTTACTATTTCGCTTGTCAGTGCAGGTCCTATTTACTAGCTATCGCTTTTGCTTTACATCTTTCTTCTAGATTTCATGGTGTTCCTATTTTTCTTATGACTGTTGTGGTGATACTAATATTTACTAATATTGTCTCCATTTACTTTGCATCTTTCTTCTGGATTTCATGGTGTTCCTATTTATCCTATGATTATTGTTGTGATACTAATATTGTCTTCCTTTCTGCCCTTTTGTCTTTTTGTTTTTTTTGAGCCGAAGGTCTTTCGGAAACAGCCTCTCTACTCCTTCGGGGTAGGGGTAAGGTCTGCGTACACACTACCCTCCCCAGACCCCATTAGTGGGATTTTACTGGGTTGTTGTTGTTGTTGTTTCCTTCTCTCTCTCTCTATCAGCTAGATTCTCAGTCCTCTCCCTTCTCCCTCAAATCTCTCTCAATTTTCCATCAAGGCAGCCATCGTTAAGGTGTCAATGGATATTTAAAAACCGACTAAACCGACCGAACTATACCGTACCGAATCGATTTTTAGGTTTCTTTTAATAAAACCGTAGGTTTTTATATAAATCTATAACCGTACCGATAATTAGGGTAAGTTTTTTACTTAATGAAAATAAATCAAAAAAATACCGAATCGTATCGAATAAATTTACAATGTGAAAAATATATTTATATATTAGGTTTAAAAATAATAAAGCATTAAATTTTTTCTTGGCCTTTGGAATTATGAAACAGTTACAAGCCAACAAATAATTAAACTCAAAATCCTAATTCTCGAACCTATTATGCTACTTCTATTGAACTTAAATTATTTCAAGCATATTCACTAGCAAGATACAAGGTATTGTAGAGATTATGTGTAGCAAACTGCAATGTATTGAATATGTTTCCTTTCGTATGATTTAGATTTATCTTTTTTGAATATTTAATCTTCTATAGACATTATTCTTGAATCCCAACTTGCTTAATATCTTTTCACTCGTGATTTCTATTTTTTTTATATTTCCTTAGTTTATTTTACGTTGTTGTAGAATAGTTGATGGTTCTATACTCTAGCCATCTTTTATATTTTCTTAATTCATCATCTTTTTAACTGTAAAAATATCTAGAGAGTTTTGCTAAGTCCTATAAAAATCCGTATGTTATTGCATTCTACTTCTACTAGTGACTTTTACATGATATTTAAAAAAATTATAGAAAAGTAACCGAACCGTACCAATACCGAAGAGAAATCGACATGATTGGGACGGTTTTGAAAAGTCTAATTTGCGTTATACATAATAGAATAATCGAAAAATTGGTATGGTACAAATTTTATTTAATAATCGGTCGAACCGAACCATTGACACCCCTAGCCATCGTAACAACTATTTTTGGTGGCTATGGTGGACTTTCTGAAGCGAAATAGATTTGAGGTGAAGAGGGAGTAGATCTGGCCATGGCTATGCCGGAGAAGATTTGAGGGCCGAATTTTTGTTTCTCTCCATTTTGAGTTCTAATACAGTGTATATAGTATTTTGTTTGGCCGGAAAAAGCCATCTCTGACGAACTTCCTTCTCTTCTTTTCTATTTTAGTCATATACAACGATACAAATACATTGTATTCTATACAAATACACTCAAATATATTATATTTTTGTATAAATACATTTTTTTTTGCTTGTATTTATGTATTCCGAAGGTCTGTATTTTTTGAATACATTCGAATATCACGGTATTTGCGATTTTTTGTTGTTTGAATATAGTCGAACTGAATACAACGTATAATAGTGAATAATGAATATTTGTGAATTGAATATAATGTATATAGTCGAATTGAATACAATGTATAATAGTGAATAATGAATATTTGTGAATTGAATATAATATATATAGTCAAATTGAATAGAACAATATACACCCTATTTCTTGATTACCTCACTATATTTATAAGTACAGTCGCGCGAATACATGAAATATAGCACAATAGCAGCGGAATTTATGTAGAATTGATTTTGTTGAGTTACACGCTAATTGATCCTCTTTCCATTATTAAACAATTGTACTCATCTATTTTAGGCAAAATCCGCTACTATATTCATGAATACGGTAGCGCGAATACAACGAATACAATCGCACAACTGGACTCTCTTATTACTGTATTCATGAATACAATAGTGTGAATACAGTCACGTAGCATCGAAATTTATGTAGAATTGATTTTGTTGAGTTAAATTAGGAGTGATACACGCTAATTGATTATCTTTCCCTTATTAAACAACTGGACTCCTCTATTTTTAGATGAATTTTGCTACTGAATTCATGAATACAGTAGTTCGAATACAGTCTGTAAGGCCTCGTGAAATTTCACCTAGAACCCGAGATTTTGTGGTGCCAAGGTACGCTAATACAATCTGTACGGACTTTTGGGTTGCTTAGTGTGTTGAAGAGTTGAAGAAAATAGTTTGCAGAACATGGTAGTTCTGCGGTCCACTATGTGACCGCAGAACCGGTTTGTGGGCTGCATATCGGCCGCGGAATGAAGCAGAAAGCTTTGCCAATTTTGAGGACCATTATGCGGCCGCAGAACCGTTATGCGGGCCGCAGATCCCATTGCATATCCTGCATGAGAAATTTTAGAAGGAGGTTCTGCGGTCCATTATGTGACCGCAAAATTGGTCTGTGGACCGCACACCTGTCGCAGAGTGAAGCAGAAATGCCCAGTTCTAGAGGGCCATTATGCGGTCCATCTTGCAGACCGCATAAGTGTTATACAGTCGCATATGCAATCGCACATCTGCATCGGAGCATCATTTTTCTAATTTTATGACCCCCGACCCCCATTTCGTTTATCTAGCTTGAGGGTTCATTTTTGGGAGATTACCTCACATTTTAGAGAGAGGAGAGAGCTATTCTAGAGAGAGGAAAGGGATGACTAAGGATTTCACTACTCTACTTTGATCAAACCTTGGAATTCCATCAAAAGAAACTTGTTAGGGCTTCAAAAAGGTAAGAATTTCTTCCCCTAATTCTTCAATTTCGGGTTTGGGTTGACTATGGGTGATGATGGTAGATTGATCACATGCATGAGCTAATAAAGACTGCAGGGAAGTTGTTGAACCATCTTGGGTGGTTTTGTTCTTGAGTTAGTTTGAGGGAAGGTTGGGTTATCGGTGTAGCAGCTCTTGCCATATGAATTCCTCTAATCATGCTTGTAATTCTCCCTTTTTATAGATTAACATCGTTAGAAGTGTCGGGACGTTATTGTTACACCAAGGAAAGCTCTGTCGAGGTATGAAGGCTAAATTCTTCTTCAAGTATCGATATTCCCGAATCCTTGCAAAACTCCATCATGTGTAGTCGAACTTGAAACACTGTTGAGGTGGGATGTTCAAGCTAGTAAATCGATTCTAAAATTGCATAACGTGTCCGAACCCTCATGTGTTAAATATTTTCTATTGTGACTTAATTAGGTTATACCCCTTTTGGGAATAAAACCTTGTATGAAATCAATGTGATCAAACACTTATTTCTCATATGATAAGACCTTATGAACTTACACTTGCTAAGGTCAAAGGTGCCAAACAGTTGATTGGAAGAAAACTCTTTTGTACAAACTAATTTTGTTTTGGGAATCTAAATTGTGGTATTGCGATTACACATCCACCCGCATACATTGGAGTGAGGCGACAGGGCCGCTTTATGTAGAAATGTGGTATTGTGATTACACCTCCACCCGCATACATTGGGGTGAGGCGGCAGGTACGCTTTGTATAGAGTTGTGATATTGTGATTACACCTCCACCCACATACATCTGGGTGAGGCGGCATAGAGTTTATAGTATTGTGATTATACCTCCACCTGCATATATTGGGGTGAGGCGACAGGGCCGCTTTATGTAAAGGTTGTTACAGAGGATCCCCGACTTAAAATTTATAAATGTTATTGGAATCTCTTAATAAATTTGCTTTGACTTTAATGGCTATCTAAACCCTTTTATTGTTACCATGATTCATCATATTCATGTTGTATTTCCAAGTCCTTAAATAAGTGTTTTGGTTTTCATAAGAGTACTATTCGACATGTACTAATGTCCTTTTTTTTTCTAGGGGCGCTGCATCATTAATGGATGTAGGTGGTTCCACAGCGGGAGGCGTTGACCAGTGATAGCGATACCCTCTCTTACCAGCTGAATTGGTGAGCCCCACTTCATTTCGGGGTCGTGCATTTTTTATTCTGTGTGTATTATGTTTTGAGGTATAGTCGGAGCCTTATAACCGACACTATCATTGTACTCTTTTGTATCTATTAGAGGCCCCGTAGACATAGTGTGGTTTGTGTATTGGTGTTGGGAAATTCAAGCTAGTAATGTTGTATGTGTATTACATGTTCCACTTCAAACTATGAAAGTGTTTGTATTTTGAGACTTAAAAAACAATAGAGTAACTAATGGTAATGGAGTTGAGGTTGTTTATGAAATCCTCTTAGTGTTTAATTAATTGAATATATCTCCTCTTTATTCACGAATGAGTTTGGGTAGGAGGAAATCTAACATGCTTGCAAGGCCGGGTTATCTCGGTTGAGCGCCAGTCGCACTCCCCGAAGTTGGGGCGTGACAAACTTGGTATCAGAGACTAAGGTTTTAAAGTGTCCTAGGATGTCTCGGAGCCATGTCTAGTAGAGTCCTTCTTATCGGTGTGTTGTCGACCACATCTATAATTAGGAGGCTACTTGGACATTTAGGAATAATACCCTTCTTTGATGTTCTCGATCGTGCGATAAATCTGATTGTAAGATTATTCCTCCTTTAACTCGTGCATTGCTCTAACTTTCAGTACATGGAGCCTAGGAAGAAGGCAAGAACTGGCCAAGGAGCCAATGTCACCCTAGGAGTGGAAGTTTATTCTATATTTGATGATGCGGGTGAGCTCCCGAGGGGTGAGGATATTTCTCTAATTACTACACCACCTGAATCTACTATTCCTGCTCAGACTGCACCAGTTCCTACACATACCAAGGGTGAAAGGGTTCCTCCATATGATATTCCAGATCCACCTTCAGCCCCAGCTTCTGGTCCCGGTGTATCTGATGGGGACCTTAGGGGAGCCATGCAGATATTTGCTCAGATAGTGGCTTATCAGGCCCAAAGACTGAATGTTGCATCTACTTCTTCAAGTCAGCCAAGGGAATCTGCTAGTTCTAGGGTGAACAAGTTTTTTCAGTTATATCCTCCAGAGTTTACGGGTATTAATCCTGAGGAGGACCCCCAGGACTTCATTGATGAGATGCACAAGACTCTCAGAGTTATGCGTGCTACTGAGACGGAGGGAGTGGAGTTGGCCTCCTACCGCCTGAAAGGGGTGGCCTGGTCTTGGTTTGAGATGTGGGAGGAATCCCGTGAGGAGGGGAGCCCTCCGGCGAGGTGGAGTGAGTTCACCGATGCCTTTATGGATCATTTCTTGCATGTTGAAACTAAGGCGGCACATGACGCTGAGTTTGAGAGCCTGAAGCAGGGGTAGAATGAATGTGTGGGAGTACCATATGGAGTTCGCGTGCCTGTCCAAGTATGCTATTCACATGTTGCCTACTATGGAGGCTAGAGTGCGCCGGTTTGTGTAGGGCCTTAGCCCCTTAGTTATTAATGAGTCCACTACAGCTGCCTTGAACTATGATATGAGCTATGGGAAGATGGTGGCGTTTTCTCAAGCTACAGAGAACTATAAACTGAAAAATAGAATGGAGTGTGAGGGTAACAGCTAGGACAGGTCCACGGGCAACTTTGGTGGTTTTTTCGCTGGTAGTGGTGGCAGGTCGGCATTTAAGGGAGGGTCATCAGGGCCATCTCAGTCATTTGCTCAATCTTCGATGAGTGCATAGCCATCAGGGCCCAGTCAGCAACAGTGGAGTCGTTTTAGGCCTAGTCAGGGCAATAGGGTACCCCACTAGTAGGGTCGCCCTGCAGGGAGATTCTAGCAGCAGCGGAGGCCCCCATGCCCTAAGTGTGAGAGGATGCACTTTGGGGTATGCTTCATGGACCTACATATATTCTACAAGTGCGGTATGAGGGGTCACATTCATAGGGATTGCCGCTCGTCCCGCCAGATCATGGGGCAAGGATGCGGTATAGCCAGCCAGTTCTATAACTACTACATCCGTAGTGCCTCTTCCAGCTCGAGGCACTCCAGCGCCCGCAGGGCATGGTGCAGCTAGGGGTGGTACCTAGAACTCGGGAGGACCTGACAGATTTTATGCTATGCGGAGTCGTCGGGATTCAGAGGCTTCTCCAGATGTTATCACAGGTATATTGATTGTCCAATCCCATGATGTATATGCTCTTATTGATCCCGGATCCACATTGTCATATGTCACTCCTTATGTAGTTATGGAATTTTGGATAGAACTGAAACAACTTCATGAGCCATTCTCTATATCTACTACGGTTGGCGAGTCTATTGTGGCCGTGCAGGTTTATAGGGATTGTGTTATCACAGTGCGTGGTTGGGACACCATGGCCGATCTTATTGAATTGGGGATGGTTGATTTTGATGTAATAATGGAGATGAACTGGCTTTATTCATGTTTCGCTAAGCTTGATTGTCGAAGCAGAACCATTAGGTTTGAATTTCCAATTGAGTCAGTGATTGAATGGAAGGGGGATGATGTGGTACCAAAGGGTGGGTTTATTTCTTACCTTAAGGCCATGAAAACGATTAACAAGGGTTGTATCTACCATTTGGTCCGGGTTGCAGATACTGATGCTGAGGCACCTACACTTGAGTCTGTGCCTGTTGTGAATGAATTTCCGGGAGTCTTTCCGGATGAGCTCCTTGGGATCCTACTAGATAGGGAGATTTATTTTGGGATTGATGTGATGCCAAGAACACAGCCTATATCTATTCCACTCTACAGAATGGCACCGACAAAATTGAAGGAGCTAAAGGAACAATTGAAGGATTTGTTAGAGAAAGGTTTTATCCGTCCATGTGTGTCACCTTGGGGCACACTTGTCGACTTTGTAAGGAAGAAAAATGGGTCATTGAGGATGTGTACTGACTATCGGTAGATCAACAAGGTCATAATCAAGAATAAGTACCCACTGCCAAGGATATATGACTTGCTTGATCACTTGCAGGGTGCTAAGTATTTCTCTAAGATTGATTTAAGATCCGGATATCACCAATTGAAGATTAAGGAGCAGGATATTCCGAAAAAAACTTTTAGGACCCGGTATGGGCACTTTGAATTTCTGGTAATGTCTTTTGGGCTAACAATTGCCCCGATAGCTTTCATGGATCTTATGAATCGAGTCTTCAAGCCTTTTTTAACTCCTTTGTGATAGTGTTCATTTATGATATTCTTGTATATTCACAAAGCCGAGAGGACCATGCCGATCATATCAGGGCAGTTCTGCAGACTCTATATCAGCACAAGTTGTATACGAAGTTTTTGAAGTGTGAATTTTGGCTTGAGTCTGTCACATTCTTGGGTCATGTTGTCTCCAGAGAAGGGATTAAGGTTGACCCTCAGAAGATTGCAATAGTAAAGAATTAGCCTAGACCTACAACTCCAACGGAGATTCGTAGTTTCTTGGGTCTAGCCGGGTATTACAGGAAATTTATGGATGGGTTCTCTACTCTTGCCTCTCCATTGACTAAATTGACGCAGAAGGCAGTTAAGTTCTAATGGTTAGATGCTTGTGAAAGGAGCTTCCAAGAGTTGAAATCAAGATTGACTACGACGCCGGTGTTGACTCTACCGGAGGGTACAGATGGGTTTGTGGTATATTGTGATGCTTCAAGGATCAGACTTGGATGTTTATTAATGCAACATGACAAGGTAATATCTTATGCTTCTAGGCAACTCAAGAATCATGAGAAGAACTATTCAACACATGACTTAGAGCTCGCAACAGTTGTTTTTGCATTGAATATTTAGCGTCATTATTTGTATGGGTCTATGTGAATATATTCATGGACCATAAGATCCTTCAATATATGTTGTTAGGATTTATTTTTGGGATTCTCTGCCAGGTGGATAGGCCATGTTACAAGGGAAACTCTGTCGAAATTTTTGGGAATTTGGGGAGTTAGTTAAAATTTGGAACTGCTGGTGTGTGAAGTAACAGTCAGGTCATATTAAATACTAATCGCAGATTTTGACCCTCATTCGAGGACGAAAGATCTTAAGCGGAGGAGGATGTAAGGCCTCGTGAAATTTTACCTAGAACCCAAGGTTTTGTGGTGCTGAGGTAAGCTAATATGTTTAAGGATTGCTTTGTGTATCGAAGAGTTGGAAGGAAAAAGTTTGTAGAACATGGCAGTTCTGTGGTCCACTATACGATCGCAGAACCAGTTTATGGGCTGCAGATCGGCCGTGGAATGAAGCAGAAAGATTTGCCAATTTTGAAGACCATTATGCGGCCCATTATGCGGTCGTAGAACCGTTATACGGGCCGCAGATCCCATTATAGATCCCGCATGAGAAATTTTGGAAGGAGGTTCTGCGGTCCATTATGTGACCGTAAAATTGGTCTGCGGACCACACACCTGTCGCATAGTGAAGCTAAAACGCCCAAGTTCTGGAGGGCCATTATGCAGTCCATCTTGCGGATAACAGAAGTGTTATGCGATCGCAGATCTGCATCGGGGCTTCATTTTTTCAATTTTATGACCCGACCCCCATTTTGTTTATCTATCCAGAGGGTTCATTTTTAGGGGATTACCTGACATTTTAGAGAGAGGAGAGACCTATTATAGAGAGAGAAAAGGGAGGACTAAGTATTTCACTACTCTACTTTGATCAAACCTTTAAATTCCATCAAAAGGAACTTGTTAGGGCTTCAAAAAGGTAAGAATTTTTTCCCCAATTCTTCAATTTCGGGTTTGGGTTGACTATGGGTGATGAGGGTAGATTTATAATATGCATGAGCTAATAACAACTGTGGGGAAGTTGTTAAACCATCTTGGGCGATTTTGTTCTTGAGTTAGTTTGAAGGAAGGTTGGGTCATCAGTGTAGCAGCTCTTGCCATACAAATTCCTCTAATCATACTTATAATTCTCCCCTCTTTTATAGATTAACATCGTTAGAAGTGTCAGGACGTTATTGTTACACCAAGAAAAGCTCTTTCGAGGTATGAAGGCTAAACTCTTCTTCTAGTATCAAAATTCCCGAATCCTTGCAAAACTCCATCATGTGTAGTCGAACTTGAAACACTGTTGAGGTGGGATATTCAAGCTAGTAAATCGATTCTCAAATTGCATAATACGTCTGAACCCTTATGTGTTAAAGATTTTCTATTGTGACTTAATTATGTTATAGCCCTTTTGGGAAAAAACCATTGTATGAAATCAATGTGATCAAACACTTATTTCTCATATGATGAGACCTTATGAACTTACACTTTCTAAGGCCAAATGTGCCAAACGGTTGATTGGAAGAAAACTCTTTTATACAAACTATTATCGTTTTGGGAATATAAATTATAGTATTGCGATTACACCTCCACCCGCATATATTGGGGTGAGGCGGAAGGGTCGCTTTGTGTAGAATTGTGATTACACCTCCACCCGCATACATTGGGGTGAGGCGGCGGGCCGCTTTGTGTAGAATTATGATTACACCTCCACCCGCATACATTGGGGTGAGGCGGCAGGGACGCTTTGTGTAGAGTTGTGATATTGTGATTACACCTCCACCCGCATACATCTAGGTGAGGCGGCATGACCGCTTTGTGTAGAGTTTATAGTATCGTGATTGCATGTCCACCCGCATACATTGGGGTGAGGCGGCATGGCCGCTTTGTGTAAATGTGGTTACAGGGGATCCCCGACTTAAAATTTATAAATGTTATTGGAAGCTCTTAATAAATTTGCTTTGACTTTAATGACTCTATAAGCCCTTTTATTGTTACCACGATTCATCATATTCATATTTTATTTCCAAGTCCTTGAATAGGTGTTATGGTTTTCATACTTGTACTATTTGACATGCACTAACGTCCCTTTTTTTTGGGGGCACTGCATCTTTATGGATGCAGGTGGTTCCACAGCGGGAGGCATTGATCAGTGATAGTGGTATCCTCTCTTCTCAGCTAACCTGGTGAGCCCCACTTCATTTCGGGGTCATGCATCTTTTGTTCTGTGTGTATTATGTTTTGAGATATAGCTGGAGCCTTGTTGCCAGCACTATCATTGTACTCTTTTGTATATATTAGAGGTTCCGTAGACATAGTGTGGGTTGTGTATTGGTGTTGGGAAAGTCAAGCTAGTAATATCGTATGTGTATTACATGTTCCACTTCAAACTATGAAAGTGTTTGTATTTTGAGACTTAAAAAAAGATAGAGTGACTAATGGTAATGGAGTTGGGGTTGTTTATAAAATTCTCTCAGTGTTTAATTTATAGAATATATCTCCTCTTTATTCACGAGTGAGTTTGGGCAGGAGAAAATCTAACAGGCTTGCTCGGCCAGGTTATCTCGGTTGAGCGCCGATCGCACTCCCGAAGGTCGGGGCGTAACACAGTCGCACAACTGGACTCCCCTATTTTTTAGGCAAATTCCGCTACTGTATTCATGAATACAGTAGCGTGAATACAACAAATACAGTCGCGTAACAACTAAATACTAACTATATGAAGAAATTATGTATATGATAGCTATAGGAAGTTAATAGCCACTAAACAATAGTGGTTTCTGAAAATTCCTCTTTTTTTTCTAGAATATAAACAATATTATCACTCCATAATTATATTAAAACAATTGTTGGGGAAAACATATATCATAACTAACAACTTAACTATATTTGATGAAATATTTAATAAACTTATGGAAATGTTAATACACTTCTCAAATGATTTAGCCAAATACAATATGCTAATCTTCTAAATAGCAGCACAACCAGAATTTTCATTAAGGAGTATCAAAATACAAAAAAAAAGTAAATATACAAAAGAGCTAACATAATTCAATATATAATATATATACATAATTTATACATATATACTTGGTGTAATTTTTTAGTGAAGGAGTGTCAATTGACACCCCTAATTGACACCCCTTGAACAAGGGTAGCTCCTTCATAAACTTTTAAAAAAGTACTTTTAACAAGAAGTACTCCCCAAATTAAAATTATTTTGACAACACACTAACTAGAAAAGAGAGAAATTCACATTCTAAAAGGTTTAAGCTTTATGCATTGGCGGTATAATTTTTTTTAAACTTTATTAGATCACTTAAATAACTTAATTAATAAGCAGTAATTGGTGAATGTGTAATAAATATTTAATAACCTACCTTTTGCACTTGTCAGTGTATATGAATAAGCTCTATTCTAAATAGGAGGAAAATTTAATTTTTGGGTGAAGTTAAAAACAAAGGAACATGGACACATCGTTCTAACCATAAATTGCGGGATTGACAGTTTGACACACACTTCCACTTTTCTTTACATGGTAAGACCGGTGGAGTGCGGCCCTCAATTTCACCTTTCACTTAATCGTCTCAAAAAATATACGGTAAAGAAATAAGAGGAAAATCTTTTTGAAAATGGCAATGTATGATTACGTTGGACAATACAGAACATGAAACTTAATAATCAAAGGTATTATTGAATCAAATCAAATCAAGGGGAAATGACCCTTCAACCGAAAACACTTCGTTCCCGCAAATTTCCTTTTCTTTAACCTCACTCTCCGCCTCATTATTATTTATTATTCTTAAATATAAAGCAAAACCCAGTTCAAGAAAGCTATATCAGATTGACATTCTTGCACATTTATTTCGAAAAAACAAAAATGGGTGTTTTTTCTGGTCATTGGCCTTCTGAATCTGAGGTAAAGTTTTCATTTTTATAGTTTATATTTTGTTGTTTTTATTGCATTGCGGATTTTTGCTTAATGGGCTGTTGATTTGATTCTTATTCTTGATTGCAATTGCTGTTTCACAAATTTACTGTGGAGACAAACCAAGATAGTTATAGCAATAGAATTGTGATATGCTAGTATACAGTTCTAGTCCGAAGAAAATATAAAAAACTTCTTGTACTTTTTATTTTAATTTTGTATAATATTGGGTTGAGATGAGTTTATATGGAGTAACATGGTCAGTGAGGAATAATATAGACGACCCTAACTTGTTGTTGTTGTTGTTGTGGTGGTGGTGCCAATATACAATTCTAGTCTGAAGATTTGTGGTCTGTGGATACAAAACACGTTAGTATCTGTTACAGAGCTGGGGTTATGTATGTGATAGTGCTGTATTAATGGAAGTGTGATGATTTTTCCTAAACTCCTTATGTCATGATTTTATGCCTATTCTATAGTGCCTATTGTTTAACTAAATTCAGTAATATGGTTTAAAACTACCTTTTTTCTGTGTGTGAGACAGTGGGGGAGCTAGGAATTCTTTAGAAAGCCACATCTAGTACTTTTAAACCACTTTACCACTACACTAGAAGTTTTTTTCTAAAAAAAAATTATTTTAAGGGGATTCAAAAATAATTTGCTTTTACCCTATTGCACAGTCGAATGAGGGTCCTTACATGTGGATCCGCCACTGATGTGAGAGTGCTGTATTTAAGAAAGGAAGAACCTGTCGTACACGATGTTACTAATACAATGCCATGTGTGGTTGGAGGAACGTAACTTAAAGGAACCTATACTTCTATGAACATAATATTCTTTTGAGCATATTCCACATAAGCTAAGTGCAAATATCCTTGTATTGCGTTGTATGCAAGTAGCTATAGTTAAGCTTGGTGTGTCTGTATTTGAGAGACAGACTGAAAATTCGGAAAAAACTTTAGCTAAGTTGGTTTATCTTGTTTCACTCTAATCTTCCCGACCTCATGTACTAGTCACAGTTGTTAAACTCCTGGTTCTGTAACTAGTGCAGTTGGATAAATTAAGACAGAAAGTCGCCGAAATGTCTGGTAGAGATGCTCAAGAGGTCAGGGTGGTTGTATCACCTTACAGGATTTGTCCATTGGGCGCTCACATTGATCATCAGGCAAGTATATTAGTTATCACTTGTTATCCACATGTAATCGCTTAATTGTCAATCGCTTAACCAGACATCCTTCTATTATGGTTCTTGACTGACAAGGTTTCTACTTGCTGTTCTTCAGATCTAATATATTCCATAACAGGATTCTATATCTTATGTAAATAAAACATTAGCGTATGAATCTTCATGATCTGCCTTAAATTCAATCAACCAACTATGCGTCATTTCTAAACTTGAGTCCGTCATATGAAACCTTGGTACCTAAGGATAATTATTTGCAGTTGTACCTTTACACAAAATCTATATTGTGTGATCTTCAATGTGATTCAGGGGGGAACTGTTTCAGCTATGACAATCAATAGGGGTATACTACTTGGTTTTGTTCCTTCTAATGACACCCAGGTATGATTTCTTATGTATTATAGCCAAATTGTGTAGTGCTTTAACGATGTAAACATGTTATATTGTCTATATGTCGTGAACAATATGTTAAATGTTCGTAGTTTGAGCTAAAATGGTTCTGTATGTATGACTCTACAGGGCTGGATAATGTGTCACGCCATGTCCTTATCGAAATCCCTTAGTCTGCCGAGTTCTATGTTTTCATTGGGGTTATAAGTAGCTTATTGCTCATAAAAATAGTTGTGCAAACTTCAAGATGTGCTGTACTGAGTACATATACTACAAGTCAATTGATAGGTGTTGCTATGAAATTGTCCTTTTAGCTGGAATGCTGCCACTGAGACACAAATAAGTAGACATAGTTACAGAACAAAAGTTATTACTCACGTCCTAACTGATGCTCATTTCGGTGTCTTTTTCACCACTCAAATTCTGTTGACTGTCTTCTACTTTGCAAAACTGGAGTAGTTTAGCCAGTCAGCACTGGAAGCTGAGGCAGCTTTTTTACTTCTCTGTTCCACTATGTGGCCTTCTCTGCTTAAGAGCTTAAGTTCTATGGAATATTCACTAAACTCTTTTCAGCTAATCTTTTTCTTTGTATTCTACTTCCTATTCATTTTCGACTATAACTTCAAATTTGTAGGTCACATTACAATCTGGGCAATTTAAAGGTTCGGTTCGGTTCAGGTAAATAATGCTTTTCTTAGGCATATTCATACTATATGTAACTAGTTTGATATCTATAAATGCATTAAAAATATTATCTTTGTTCGGAGCCATATATATATATGTCTTTGCTGCTGCTAGATTATGAGTCTATAACTAGTGTGTAACTACTTTGATATCTACAATCTCATGTCGGTTGACTTGCAGCATAAGTCTGCAAGTTGATAGCGATACAGCACAGTTTTTAGTTTCTACAATGTGGAAAATCCTATGATTGCTTTATGCATTTAACCTTTTGATGCTCTACTTTTACCTGCATTCATTAGTTTTAGCCCTCTCAAAAAGATAGGTTATGATAGTTTCATGTACTTTTTTTTCCCGTCATGATAGTTTCATGTATTCAATAGTATAAATCCTAACAAAAGCATTACATCTAATGCTTCGCAACTTTAAAATTCACAGAGTAGATGAAGTTCAGCTTCCTAAGCATATCTCCAAGAAAAATGGTTTAAATGAACAAATTGACTCATCCAAACCTCAGGAAGAATGCAAATGGGGTAACTATGCTAGAGGAGCAATATACGCCCTACAAAGCAAAGGAAATCATCTGAAAACGGTTAGTAAGATTTCTTTTCCTGCTGTTTTATAGACATTTGTAATATCCTTGGTCCGCCAAACAAATTGATTCCATTTCTACTATAGAGGTTTACAAGAAGTTTCTTTCACATTTAAGAGCAGAATGGTTGTTAGCTTGTTTATCTTTGCTGTTAAAGGACTGTAACCTGCTCTGAATATGAGTATTTTCCATTCATTACTTAAAGTGAGTTAAGTATATTCCATCGACTTGCTGATTCTCATTTTCTTAATTGCAACTGCCTGGTTCTAGATGTTGAGCTCTAAAATTTTACATTCCGTCGGTTCCATTCTACAGTCCATAGGTGACTTCTAGCTCGTTAATATAGAATTAGCTCCTTCCATCTTTGCTTCTTATATCTCTTATGAACTCACGAGATGATTGTTTCCACAATTTTGATCCGTCTACTCCTGTCCAGAAAGGAGTCCATTCATAATTTTTTGAAAACATATATTGCCACCACCATGCCTCTGCAATTTTTTTGATTACTGGTTACTGGGAAGATGATGCTTTTGGTTGTTCCCATTTGGTTTTCACAAAGATATTTCAAATTAGCTAAAGATCCTCAATAAGAAAATTATTAAGATCATCAACAGCGTGGAACAAGATGGGCTCCTCAATGAACTTGAGGAATTGGAGAGAGAGAGTTGGGGAGGAAAGTTTCTCGTTTAAAGGTGAGAAGAAACTGTGTCAAATGGCTTGAAAGTGGAAATTAGAGAAAGATCCGGAATGATAGATGAGTTTTGGCTTTAGTTTATAAGACCCCAGGTTGTGAATGCTTATGATTAAGGAGATAAGGATCAACTTTAGATTGATTTCTGATTTTTCTTTAATAAAGCTATATGTCGGAAAAACCTTGCAAGGAGGGTATAATTAGGTAGATTAGATTATTATCCTGTGTAGGTGTGTTAAAATTGGTCACCAGGTCTAGTATGCAAGAATTAGGCCCTTGGTTATTCCACTGTTGCTTTGTAAAGTTTTTCTATTTTATTTTTTATAAAATTGAGATTTGAACTTATGGAAATTTAGATGTTTCTTTTTCCAGATGGAATGGACTGGGAAAACCATTAGTTCTGCTTTTAAGTGGACGAAACAACCTCGCATCTCTCATCGAACATATACATGAAACAATATATTGAAAATGCTCCAAACCCGATTACTTCCTTCTACAGTTCGTGTATTGTAATCATCTGAACCTACTCGCCTGTCTGGTTCTTAAAAAGGTTGTTCCTTGGAAGTTGATCATTTTAGATCCACTAGTCTTGTTGTAAGCTTCAAGATTTTGACTAGTTTCCCAGGTCAAGCTCAGTCATAGGGAGAATACTAGAACAACAACAACAACGACGACCCAGTATCTTCCCACAAGTGGGGTCTGGGGAGGGTAAGGTGTACACAGCCTTACCCTTACCCTGGACGGGCAGAGAGTCTGTTTTCGATAGACCCTCAGCTAAAGAAAAGATGAAAGACACACTGATAACAAGTAATAACAGTACAAGATATTTAGAAAACTGAGACTAAGATAGCAAAATAAAAGACGAAAGAAGTACTGATAACAAGTAATACAATACAAGATATGTAGTAATAGCCATCTAAGGATAAAATAATACCATACTAACACTAATACTACTGAAACAAGGAAGACAAAGGGAAACACTTGACTGCCTACTAACCTTCTAGCTGTAGTATAAATTTGGATGAGTTGTGGACTCCTAATTGCATTCTCAAGTTGAAAATTCCCTGAGCTAGATTTGTGCTGTGGATACCAAGCTCAGAGTGCCAAGAAATGATGACGGGGCTGAACAAGATCTCTTTTAAAAGAATTGAGAATGCTTGATGGAGTAAATGGGTTTGCAAGCTTTTAATTAATTGGAAAAATGTTGCAGCATTTTCCACATCTTCACTTATCTGGTTTGGTTCCCATTTGCATTTGTGAATGTGCTTCCAGATTATCTTCATCCTTGACGTATTGAAAATCATGGTTTCTTTCAGCTTTCTCAATGTACCCTAAATAAATTGCAAATGCTGCTCTAAATGATGACGTCATATGATATATTTTATGTTGTTGACTGCGTTCATCCTTTTCCTTGACTTAAAAGTGTGGTTTCTAAGTTCGATTCCGGAGTTCTACTCTCGGATACATTCTGTCAAAGGAACTTTTCATGTGTGCTAAAACAATTTTATTCTCAGTCACCTTGATCTGCATTCTTTTGCATTGTCCTTCAATTTGCATCCTTAACCTTAGTGTGCACTATATATTTTCTTTTATACCAAGCTTGTCGAAGACTTGTTTTTTGCAGGGTATCACTGGGCTTATCTGTGGTTCTGAAGGTCTTGACAGTTCAGGTCTCAGTTCTTCTGCAGCTGTAAGTTGTCTTTTCCTTCACCACCTTGGAATTTGAATTAATTAGACTATCAAGAAACATAGTTTTACTTTGCATTGTTTGCAAAGTTTTTGAGGTTTGGTGAAGTTATTTCTCCTGATCCATGAGGCCTTTCCAATGGACCTTTTTTTTTTTTTTTTTTGGCTGTTTGCATCGCTGAAGGAAAAGAGATCTCACTGTCACTCATCTCTTTTAAGAGATTTGATTTGCATCTTTGGTTCTTTTCTTATAGTGATATTAGTTCATTAGAAGTGTCTTAGATATCCTATTCAGTGTAACTTTCCTTTGTCTTCTGGATTGCAATTAACAACTCTCATGCTTAACAGGTTGGTATAGCATATCTATTGGCTTTTGAACATGCGAATGATCTTGTAGTTTGGCCGACAGAAAATATTGAATATGATAGGTATGCCACTTGTAGAATGGTCTTTTCTTTGTTGCTTGCTATTTTGTTTATAATGCCTTTGTACGAATCTCTTGTTGCATGCAGGCTGATTGAAAACGAATATTTAGGTCTGAAAAATGGCATATTGGATCAGTCGGCAATATTGTTATCAAGCTATGGCTGTTTGACCTGCATGAATTGCAAGGTAATGTGTTTATTCCCACAAAGTAAGGGGTCGTTTGGTTTGAATACGGCTTATGTCGGGATAAGTTATGCTGGGATTGGTTATGTTGGGATTAGTTATCCTGGTATTGTTTTTTATCCACTGTTTGGTATGTTGTATTAAAAATGACAATTGCATAATTTCTAAGAAGAAGGTATAAGTTATTCCGGCACTAATTACCCCTCCCTCTACGAGGTATAAGTTATCCCGGTACTAATTTTAATCCCGGGATAACTTATACCAGGTTTGCTAATCAAACAAAGTATTAAGGTGGTATTAAATTTTTATACCAGTACTATACCTTCTTATACCTCATACCAAACGACCCCTAAATGTAACAGCCAACCCACTAGTGATATTGTCCGCTTTGGACTAGGCCTGCACGACTTTAAAATGCGTCACTAGGGTCAAAGGCATGCTTTCTTATATACCTAGTATCTCTTTCGTGTTTTGCCGATGTCTGATTCGCTTGGGTGTCACATACACCCCTCCCCTAGGGATTAAGCATCCTCGTTGAGGTTCGCCCCACCACCTTCTCAAAGATGTGGGATTCTCCTAAACTCAGTTGATCGAGGTTAGCCCCACCATCGCCAAGGTTGCACGGGAGTGGCTCTGATGCCATCTGTAACGGCCAGCCCACTAGTAATATTGTCCACTTTGGGCCTAGGTTCGCACGGCTATAAAACACGTCACAAGGGTCAAATGCATACTTTCTTATATACCCAACATCTCTCCCAAATAATTTTTACTCACTTCGTCCCAATTTATGTGGTGATGTTCGGATTTCGAGAGTCAAACGAGTTATTCTTTGACCGTAATTTTTTCATAAGCCTTTTAAATATTTTGAATTATTAATTATTATGATTTATATAATATTTACGTAGTTTTCAAATATGTAAATTTTATTTCGAAAAACTTAAATATTCTATGTCCAAATACACGTCAAAATTAAGAAGTTTAAAATCTCGAAAAGCGAAAAGTGTCACATAAAATAGGATAGAGGGAATATATGTTTATTGAGTTTTGAGCTAAAATTTTCAAAAAACTCTTCATGCCCCTGAACTTTTATTTGTTTCCCCCCTGCAACCGGCTAAAAATGATACCTTTTCTCCTCCTTTAGCGTACAATATTCTTGAGAAATCTGAAAAGGGTCTAGATGTTACTCCCGGATAATAGAGATCAGAACATTAAGCAAGCATAACTCGTGCAAGAAAGGAAGGAGGAAGGCAGCCCGGTGCACTAAGCTCCCGTTATGCACGGGGTCCAGGGACGGGTCGGACCATAAGGGTCTATTATACGCAATCTTACCCTGCATTTCTGCAAGAGGCTGTTTTCACGGCTCGAACCCGTGACCTCCTGGTCACATGCCAGCAACTTTACAAGTTACGCCAAAAGGAAGGAGGAAAATTAAGAAATAGTATAAGTAGAAATAGTTTGTTATCCAAAGCTGGGAAGTTAAGGTTTTTGATGATGAATTGCTTTGCCTCGTCGTTCATGTCATTTTTCTCTAACCTTCCTCTTATTATGATTTCAGTTTTACATTATGGCAACTTTTGTTGTTTTCTTCTGATACAGATTTCACATTCTGTAGAAAACTCTGACAATTATAGACTGCATGTGCAGACCATAAAACACAAACTGATACGCCCTCCAGAGGTGCAAAACAATCATGACGGAGAGTTAGGTAATGCATACAAGATACTGCTGGCCTTTTCAGGTCTGAAACAAGCATTGACAACAAATCCTGGATATAATCGGCGAGTTGCAGAGTGTCAAGAGGCTGCAAAATTATTGTTGCAGTAAGATTATTTCCTGTTTGAAGCTTGTATCCACTTATGGTCATGGAATGCTTGCCTGTTTATTGATGGAATATACTAGGATAGATGAAACAAAAAATCCTAGTTGTAAGTGACTCTCCGTTAAGAAGAATATGCTAGATTTAAATCCTAATGGAAATTTATCAAACAATAATCATTATTTCAATGATTGAATATCAAGCCTTCTTCTGGATTTCCCTCAAAGCTTGAAGCATTCCTAAGACTAACAAACCCTTCTTATTGAATAAGCATGATGAAGTTGCGATGAGATCTAATTGATTTTCTACCAAAGCTTTCGCTTCTGTTAGGCTATTTTCCTTTTTCTTCTTCTGACTCGTAACACTGAACTTCTAGAGCTTCAGGGAATGAAGAAGTGGAACCTGTTCTATCAAACGGTAGAATACTGAGCCTGCTTTTGTCGTTGAATTAGTGATGCCATTTTAATGATGATGTTATTGATAACGAGTCTATTGTTTATGCAGTTGAACCAGAAGTTTTTGAAGCCCACAAGGTAAAATCCACAAGTAAATGTTGGATGCTTAATTATGCCTTCTTAACCATCATTTTGCTGAAGGGGAGCCTTAGAGCAAAGGTAAAGTTGTCTCCGTGTGACCTATAGGTCACGGGTTCGAGCCGTGGAAGCAGTCACTAATGCTTGCATTAGGTTAGGCTGTCTTTATCATACCCCTTGGGTGCGGTCCTTCCCCGGACACCGGATTGCCCTTTTTAACCATCATTTTGCAATGTCATTTGTGACATCTTTTAGTGAAAATCTTTTTACTTATTTCTATGGATCAATTGTATTTCGTATCATGTTTTTGGAAATGTTTCTCAGAGCAAATTAGAACCCGACCTAGCTAAAAGAGCAGAGCACTATTTCTCTGAAAATGAGAGAGTCCTGAAAGGTATTATTCTTTACAGAACTTTACTCCTTTTATTTTTAATACTTTTTAGGACAGTCCATTCATATCTAAACATCATGTGCGGTTTTTTAGGACTTGAGGCTTGGGCTTCCGGAAACCTTAAAGAATTTGGAGAGCTTATTACAGCATCTGGTCTAAGTTCTATTCAAAACTACGAATGTGGTAAGTGTTGATTTTCATACTTGATATCTGAATTTCATTTTATATTCATCATCAATTATTTCCTGTTTACATTTACATCTATAAAACCTATAAAAGTAGTAGCCGATAAATAGCTTTCTTGATAATTTATATCGAGGGACAATAATAACCGATTTTCTTGCACTTTTCTCTCTCTTTTTGTTTTTCATATGGATAATTTTATTACATTGGGGGATCAGGGAAGGGGAAGGGTAATGGTGAGAGTTGAACTCACACCTATTGTGTCAAAGACTCCCACAGGTAAAACTAGACTGTAAACCTTGGTAATCTTGCACTTCACTTTAATCATTTCAGGTTGTGAACCACTTATACAGCTATATGAGATTCTTCTGAAGGCTCCTGGTGTACTTGGGGCGCGGTTTAGTGGTGCAGGATTCCGAGGCTGCTGTCTTGCATTTGTAGATGCAGACCGAGCAGAAGAAGCAGCAACGTTTGTCAAGAACGAGTACTGTAAGCTCCAGCCCGAGTTGGCAAGTCATATCAACCAAGGGCCGGCTGTATTGATATGTGATGCAGGCGACTGTGCACGCGTGATCTGAAACACTGTCAGTTAGCTAAACTCGTAAACGCACTCAGGTTCATACTTGTAGCTCCACGATTTCCCATTTTTTCATCCATTCTTTTCAAGTGTTTTGTGTTCTTGTATCCTTACTATTTCAGTTTCCACATCGACTTGGTGTATATTATTTTTGATGTTGGAGAAAGATTGTGTCAATAATTTGTATTGGCTTCCATTGCCCAATTTGTGTACGAAGTCTTATTGGAATTTTGAGGATCCTACTTTTGATTATAATGATAGATTGAAAGTTTATGAAGTTTGATTCTTGTATATTTCTTGTTTGTTGAAGTTGCATTAACAGAAAGGGAGGAGTAAAATGCACAACCGCTAATAAATTTTTAAATGTTTTACACACCCCTAGACTTTAATTATAAGAGTATTTGTTTAAATTATGTTTCACCCACTTTAAACATCTCACTTAATTAAAAGTACACTTAATTGGAACAGAAGGTATATATAATGTGGTGTAAACACCTAATGCGGTAATTATTTACCCATTTGAAGGGAAGGAAAAAGTGATTAATAACTGCTTGTTTTTCTAAAATGTCAAATTTTTTGAAATAAATTTTATTTGCCAAAATGATAATGTATTCGAAAAAGAATCCTCAAACTTTGATGTTAGCAAACCGAATTTCCTATCAAGCTAATATATGATTCTCCAGTGTGTTTTACCAAAACAATAACAGGTGTAGAAGTGGAGTGAACGTGTCACAACCGTATTCATTTTTTTAAAAAGATAATGTTATACTTTTTTGAAAGTATTGAAAATACAGAAGAAAAAAAATTAAAATACAATATTCGTCTTAAATTTTGAATTATAATTTATTCTTTCAACATATTCCAATAAATTTAGTGTCTTAGTTCAGTTGTCATTCTATATTTTGTTTATACTTTCTATTTTTACGAAAATAGTCTTACAGAAACATTTTGCTTGTTTATTATCCTAAAAATACTTTGTTAGAATTTTTTTTGTTAGTGATATGGGTTAGAATATCTAACTAATTTTCTGCGCTTGAATTATGATCCGATCAAACTATGCAAAATTTGTAAATAAGTCAATTTTAAACTGATAATTATACATGAAAAATCATAAACAAAATCACAATTCAAAATGCTTTAATTTGCAAATTTCTATGAAAAATTCAAATTATTAATTTTACTTGTACTTTATTTAAACAAAGAAAACTATTCCAAGTATAACTTGCATTACATCAATAGTATGTTTGAAACGTAAATTATAATATAAACATAGTTGTAGGCATGCAAAATTTATTGGCTTTTAAATCCAATAAAATAACTTGGACTATATTTTAAATTCAAAGTATATTAATCAAATAAATATTATGGGCTAATATAATTGAATTAATTATATAAGTCCAATACATATAGGTTAAATAAATATGTCTTAATCCATTGGGCAAGCCCATTTAATTGGGCTAAAGTGATGAGACCACTTCATTAATACCAAGATGTCATCTTCCTAGAGGCTTAATTTGGTGCCATGTGTCAAATGATGTGGCACACCAAGTTAAACAGAAGAGCCAATGGGATCATGCCACGTGTCAAAATGACAAGGTATGCCAAGTCAAATTAAAAAACCAATGAAACTGTGCCACATCCCCCTATACTTTTTGTTACCGAGATATCTTTTTTTTTTCCATTGTTCCAAGGGATTTTTTGACATGTTCTGGCCAATCAAATGAGGCCTTGTCATTCTTCAATCTGATTGGTCAGAAAGAGTTTGATCTCGTCACAGCTCTTCTCTCCCACAACTATAAATAAGAGTCTTCATAACTCAGAAAAAGGACCAAAAATTATAACAAGAAGCAAAAGAGAGCTCGTGGATCAAACACCGCAAATTTCTCTACAAGTTTCAAGCTTCAAGCAATCAAGTTCAAGTTCAAGAAATCAAGTTCAAGCTCAAGAACGAAGAACAAATCAAGATTCAAGGAGTACGAGTTTAAATCAAAGTTCGTGCTAGTTGAATTAAAGATCATCATTCATGGCAACAACTACATATTCAAGATCAAGCTCAAAGGCCCTTAAATTTATTTACTATTGGAAAGAAAAATCAGAGAATTCATAAAGATTGGACACTCATATTATTTGAAATCAAATACTACGATTGTTGCAATATTTTCAGTCTTGATTTTATTTTCTCGACGCAAATTAATTGTCTACAAATTCTGGCATGCCCAGTGGGATAATCTTTACCTCTCATCTCAACTTTTCAATCACCAAAGTTCAAGAACATCGAAATGGCTTTAGAGAAATTTAACTCAAGATCAACTTCCAGCGAGGCTATTGTTACACCCTGTGCGTTCCAAGGTGACGTATAATGAATATGAGACTTGTTAATCATGATTTAAATAGGTTTAAAGTCATAATATGACTACATATGATGTTTGGATAGAAAATATAAAGTTTGGGAAAAGTCGGATTTAAGTTGTGGAAAAACCGACTAAGGAATTTCCTTGTAATAAAGCTTTTTGAGCAATAAATTTCGTATGCTATATGAGTCTCTTTTGGAACATATTATATACAAAATTGAAGGTCTTGGAATTTAGTTTCCAACGCTCTTAACCGTTCATTCATACGACATCCGGATAAAAAGATATAAGCGTCGGAAGATGGGCCAATGAGAGGGTGCCAAGCTAGCACCTCTTTGAATTTTCCAAACTTGATATTAGGCATGGCAAGTGGGCCGGTCCAGGCCCGAGACCGGCCCAGGACCGCGGGCCAGACGGGCCAAACGGCTAAACGGGCCAGGACCGTTTGGTCCGGTTTTAGCGGGCCGGTCCTATGATTGGGCCCGCCAGGCCCGGGACCGGCCCGATCCCCTTAGCGGGCCTAGCGGGCCCAACGACTAATTTTTTGAATTTTTTTTTTTTTAAAAAAAAAAACGTTGGACTGTAAAAAATAGCCGTTGAGCTGTCAAAAATAGCCGTTGGCTATTTATGAAATAGCCATTTAACCCCTCAACTTTGTTTTAATCCCAAACTTTTTATAATTACACTTTTTTCCTATTTTTAACTATAAATACCCCATCATTATTTCATTTTTTCTTACAAAATCATCAATCTATCACAATCTCTCTCTAATTTACTTCTACTATTACTTACTTTATTGTTACAATTTGTGAAACAATTGTGAATTTGGTGAATTGAAGTCTTCAACGATAATCAATTTCCAACAAGTTGTTCGTCAATTCGGTAAACTCATTCCAACTCTTAAGTTTTAATATTATAATTTTTTTTTATTTACTTTGCTTGATTAATTAAGATAGCTTATTCCTTAAAAAATATGTTTAGTAAAAATAAGGGAAAATCGAAGAGTGGTGAATCTAGTGGCCAATATGTTCCTCCTCCACTTCCCCCGGCTCTACGACCCAAACATGTTACCCGTCCTACACCTCCTATTCTTGATAGCGATAATAGTTTATTACAATTTACCGAGAGTCAATTTTTCCATAATATAGCACCCGGTGAACAATTAAACCATGAATATATGAATGCTCTTCATGGTAATCCAACTATTGATGAAAATAATGATGAAGAAATAGATTTTGATGAAACGCAACCAGATGATGATACACCCACTAGTCCTGCTCCTGAAGTTAACCCAACTAATAATAATCTAGATGATTCCCCATCTGACCCTCCTATTAGTGCCCCTACTTTTCCTAGACAACCTCCTAAACGGGCAGAAACATCTCTTGTTTGGCAATTTTTTACTCAACTAAGAGAAAAAAATAGGGCTATGTGTAAAACTTATGGCAAAGAGTTAGTTTTTCAATATGTTGGAAGTCGGGGGGGAGGGAAGTTTGACTAGACACATATTGATACACCCTCAAGATAAAGCTAGATATTTTCGTATGAAAGCTTTGGCTGAGGGGACAAGTGCACCTAGTCAGACTGACCTTAGTACCGGGTCAAATCAATTTCAACCGGGAATTAACACTATTACCGATGGTATTTTATATTATGATCCAAAAAAAGATCGGGAAGAATTGGCAAAAATGGTCACTGTTATGTGCTTACCCTATAGTTTTCCTTCTAACCCCCACTTTGTGCATTATATTAAAAAAAAATTTAATCCTACTTATAAAGGTTTTCCTCGCACAACCGTAAAGAGTGATATTTATAAATATAAACATGAATATGAACAATATTTGCGCTATTTATTTACTCATATAAATTGTCGTCTTGCTATTACAACTGATATTGGTAGAAGTGGTAATGACTGTGATTACCTTACTGTTACCAGTCATTGGATTGATGAGCATTGGATAATGCAAAAGCGCATTATTGCTTATAGAATAATTAATTCACGTCACACAGGGCAGTTTATTTCTAGCACGATTGCGGATATTTATAGATATTTTTGCATTAGTGATAAAATAATATCAATTTCAATGGATAATGCTACTAGTAACACAAATGTTGTAGCCTTGCTTACCACGATACTAAGTCCTGTATTTAGTAATATTTTTCATGTTAGATGTATTTGTCATATTTACCATTTAATTGTGAGTGATGGCATGCGAATTTTAAATGTTGAAATTGAAAAAGTTAAAATGGCTCTTAATTGGCTTTTTTATTCAAATCGTAGAAGTAGACTTAGAGAATATTTTAAAAGATGCGATGAATTTGGCCTAAGAGAAAGAAAGGTTCCTAAACCTTGTCCAACTAGATGGAATTACATGTATGAAAGTTTAGTTATTGCATATGAATATAGAAACCCCATAAACTCAACGTTTAATGCTCATGTAAGTGATGATGATGAGCACCTTACAAATGCGGATTGGGCTAATGTTAAAATGCTTGTAGATTTTTTAGAAAAATTCCATATTGCTACAAATGAATTTTCTGGGCAATATTATCCTACTATTTCTAACTGTTTAGTTTATATTGCAGGACTTGCAAATTTGTTTGATCATTTTTCAGATGGTGGGAAAATTTATCAACTTGCTATTGATTCCATGAGAAAAAAGTTTAAAAAATATTTTTTCCCTATTCCCCCTATTTATGGTATTGCTGCATTGTTAAATCCTACTATGAAATTAGGAGGTCCTCAATTTTGGTATGAAACTGTTTATAATGGTTTAGCACTTGAAGATGAGGAGTTGTCTAAACTTCCGAACGCAATAGCCTCAATTAAAATAAATGTTCAAACTATTTGTAATGCTTATCAAGTTGCATTAGATCATGTTAGACCAAATGTTCCAACTCCTTCTTCTTCTAGTTCTCAATCATCTAAAAGAACTGCGGGAGTAAGAGCACTTAGTGCTTGGGCAGGGTTCAGGGGTTCTTAAGGTTCTAGTACTAGTGATTTTTCACAACTAAATGAGCTTGAAGTTTATTTGTCAAAGGGAATTGAGGAAGTGAATCCCGACGGCTCCTTTAATATTTTGGAATGGTGGAAGGACAAAGAAAAACACTTTCCGATTCTTTCAAGGATGACCCTAGATATTTTAACTATTCAAGCTTCAACAGTGGCATCAGAGATCGCTTTCAGTCAAGCAAGACTTCAACTCGGTGATTATAGAGTGTCTATGAGGGAGAGCTTGGAAAAATCAGTACTTTTCAGTGATTGGATCTGTTCGGAAAGAAGAAATTTTGGACTTGCTGAATCACAACCAGAGGTAGACGAAGCTTATGAAGAAATGCTAGCTGAACTTGCAGAGGATGATGCTTCGCCTGGAAGCGGTGATGAGCAAGCTTCATCTCCGCCACCACCAACGAAAATTCCTCCGAACCTTGAAGGATTTATGAAATTTGTAAGAGATATCATGTAAATTAATATGTAACTTGTATTTTGGCACATCTTGATTAGTTTCTTTTTCTTCTCAATGGTGGTATTAGCACCTTGTTGTGCTCATTCCATATGGAGGAGGAAGACTAAAAAAGATATTGCCATGATTTTTAATGCTATAATAAAAATATAACGCATTGATTTGAATATCTCTTTACAATATTTTTGTTCTTTTATATCTTAAGCTATACATATAGTATAATATAGTATAGTATACATATATATATATATATAAGCTTATATATATACTATACTATAGTCTATACTATATATATATATATGTAAGCTTATATATATACTATACTATAGTCTATACTATATATACATCTCATAAGATATATAAACTATATTCCATATACTATATATACATCTTAAGATATACTATATATACTATACTATATATACATCTTAAGATATACTAAGTATACTAGATATACTAGATATATATAGTAGATATACATGTATATATAGTATATCTTAAGATGTATATATAGTATATAAATCGAATATAGCTTATATATAGTAAGATGTATATATATTATAGTATAGTTTATTATACATATAAGCTTATATATATACTATACTATAGTCTATACTATATATACATCTTAAGATATACTATATATACTATACTATATATACATCTTAAGATATACTATATATACTATACTACATATACATCTTAAGATATACTATATATACTATACTACATATACATCTTAAGATATACTAAGTATACTAGATATACTAGATATATATAGTAGATATACATGTATATATAGTATATCTTGTTTAGTATACATATAAGCTTATATATATACTATACTTTAGTCTATACTATATATACATCTCATAAGATATATAAACTATATTCGATATACTATATATACATCTTAAGATATACTATATATACTATACTACATATACATCTTAAGATATACTAAGTATACTAGATATACTAGATATATATAGTAGATATACATGTATATATAGTATATCTTAAGATGTATATATAGCATATAAATCGAATATAGCTTATATATAGTAAGATGTATATATATATATTATAGTATAGTTTAGTATACATATAAGCTTATATATATACTATACTTTAGTCTATACTATATATACATCTCATAAGATATATAAACTATATTCGATATACTATATATACATCTTAAGATATACTATATATACTATACTACATATACATCTTAAGATATACTATATATACTATACTACATATACATCTTAAGATATACTAAGTATACTAGATATACTAGATATATATAGTAGATATACATATATATATAGTATATCTTAAGATGTATATATAGTATATAAATCGAATATAGCTTATATATAGTAAGATGTATATATATATTATAGTATAGTTTAGTATACATATAAGCTTATATATATACTATACTATAGTCTATACTATATATACATCTTAAGATATACTATATATACTATACTATATATACATCTTAAGATATACTATATATACTATACTACATATACATCTTAAGATATACTATATATACTATACTACATATACATCTTAAGATATACTAAGTATACTAGATATACTAGATATATATAGTAGATATACATGTATATATAGTATATCTTAAGATGTATATATAGTATATAAATCGAATATAGCTTATATATAGTAAGATGTATATATATTATAGTATAGTTTAGTATACATATAAGCTTATATATATACTATACTATAGTCTATACTATATATACATCTCATAAGATATATAAACTATATTCGATATACTATATATACATCTTAAGATATACTATATATACTATACTATATATACATATATATATATATATATATATATATATATATATATATATATATATATAGTATATCTTAAGATGTATATATAGTATATAAATCGAATATAGCTTATATATTGTAAGATGTATATATATTATAGTATAGTTTAGTATACATATAAGCTTATATATATACTATACACTAGTCTATACTATATATACATCTCATAAGATATATAAACTATATTCGATATACTATATATACATCTTAAGATATACTATATATACTATACTATATATACATCTCATAAGATATATAAACTATATTTGATATACTATATATACATCTTAAGATATACTATACTACATATACATCTTAAGATATACTATATATACTATACTATATATACATCTTAAGATATACTATATATACTATACTATATATACATCTTAAGATACACTATATATACATAATATACTATGTATATATAGTATATCTTAAGATGTATATATAGTATAGTATATATAGTATATCTTAAGATGTATATATAGTATATAAATCGAATATAGCTTATATATAGTAAGATGTATATATATTATAGTATATCTTAAGTTGTATATATAGTATATATATTATACTATACTAAAATATATATACATCTTACTATATATATGTATATATAGTATATAAATCGAATATAGCTTATATATCTTAAGATGTATATATAGTATAGTATAGTATATATATATATAAGCTTATATATATATATGTATATATAGTATAGTATATCGATATATATATATATATAGTATAGTGTGTATATAACTATATAACTATATATATATATATATATCTTAAAATGTATATATACACTATAATATACTATATATACTATAATATATATACATAGTTTATAAGTCATATTCGATAGTATACATCTTAAGATATACTATATATACATCTTACTATATATATATAGTTTATATATATTAAGATGTATATATATCTTAAGATGCATATATATCTTAAGATCTACTATACTATACTATACTATACTATATATATATATATATATATAGTATATCTTAAGATGTATATATAGTATATTTTAAGATATATACTAAGTATATATAATATAGTATATATATATTTTAAGATGTATATATAGTATATAAATCGAATATAGCTTATATATCTTTATTACTATTTTTTTCTCTAACTTCTATAAAAAAAAAATTAAAAAGAGAAAGTTTCTGTTGGGCCCGTTTAGGCCCGGGATCGGCCCACTAAACCCGGGCCCGTTAGTTCGTGGTCCCGGTCCCGAGCCGGTTCCAGCAATAAGCCCGCGAAGCCCAGGACCGTTTAGGACTGGACCGTATAGGACCGGCCCACTTAGGACCGGCCCACTTAGGACCGGGCCCGGCCCACTTGCCACCCCTACTTGATATATATAGGTCTTAGGCCGTGTTTATCTTCATTTTACCATAGAACACGACCTGAGAACATCCATAAACATATCCATAAGCTCTCTTCTGGGGTTTCAAAGGATATTAGCATCCCGGGTACGAAATCAAGAAGCGATAACATTAGAACGATCCATACGACGTAAGTATCGCTGTACATGTATCGCCTCTCTTTTTCTTTGTAGTTTGAGTTTTGGAAGGTACTTCATAGTTAGGTAAACGTCTACTTTCTGTATTTAAGCTTTTATATATCAAAGAAGGTTGATAAATTCATTTCCTAATATTTAGAACTTACGGGACGGTGATCGAAAGTAGTGAGTTCAATTTATTTCACTTTTAGTGGATTATTTTGTAGTCCACTTGTTTTGGCCTATTTTGCTGCAGATTTATGGAGTTTCGAAGGATGAAGGGCGTGGGGAAATGCCACATATGGTATGGTAGTAGGTTGGTCGCTCGTCGTTGCAATTACAGGTTAATTGATAACTTATTGATTGGGCGTGTTATGGTATATTTGGGGGTTTTGTTATATTGAAGGTCTCGAATTATAGTTGGGTTATTTTTGAGTTGCTGATTGTATTGTGATTGTATCTCACCTATAGTAGGCTTGAGGGAGCAGTGAAAGCAGCGAAAATGCTGCCCGTTTTATTTTAGAATCGAGTTATCATTTGAGATACGTGATATACCACCGCCATCTAAGTTGTACACGTATTTCTTTGTTATAGGGTTGGTGCGCTAGTTGTCATAAGCTTGTTGTTGAGTTGCATTGACGACTTGAGGTATGTTAAGGCTATCCCTTCTTTCCTTCTGGCATGATCCATATAATGCAACGAAACGAGCAAGCACACAACTTTCACAAATAATTCTATTCCTAGAAGTACTAGGGTAGCCTATGTTCTTGATTCCTCATATGCCCTACTATCATATCATCTGTTCATGGGTCTTATTACATCCCGAGAGATTTTATTGACTTACTTTCTTATGCATTGCATTCATTTATACATGTACATTGACCCATGACCAGATGATGTTATATACGCATATATTATATGTATATGGGGTATGAGGAAAGGTTATGGCGTTATATACGCACCACCACCTGATCAGCTGGTCTATGATGATGATTTCGCCCATAGAGGCTGGGATGATATGATGGGATGCTATTAGAGGCTTAATGTTATGTAAGCATATACCTATGCATGATGTGACATTAATACGCATATGCATGATATTATAAATGTTTCATGATTCACGGAGCTATTCAGACTTACAGGTTGAGTTTTTTACTCCATGTTTCTTTAATGTCTTTTAAATATTGCTTTTCATGCCTTACATACTCGGTACTGTATTTGTACTGACGCCCCTTTTGCCTGGGGACGCTGCATTTCATACTCGCAGGTCCCGATAGATAGGTTGACAGTCCTCCTAGTAGGCTATTAGCTCAGCGGAAGGTGTTGGTACACTCCACTTGCTCCGGAGTTACTTATTTGGTCAGTATGCTTTGACCATGTATTTATTAGTATGGCAGGGCCCTATCCCGGCCTTTATGACGTTTATGTACTCTTAGAGGCTTGTAGACAGATGTCATGTATAAGAAAGATTGTATGGCCTTGTCAGCCTATGTTCAGTGTACGAGTGATCATTTTGGTCTTATAGGCTCGGATGTCACGTGTATAAATTTGTATTACATGTTGGGTCATCATATATCGAGTATTCTCTTATGTTTTATTCTGGTTATATCATGACGGCCCTTCTGGCCAATTTATCCATGATGGTATGATAAGAAAAAATACGTTACGTTGGTAATCAGTTGGGTAAGACATTTGATGCCCGTCGCAGCCCATCAGTTTGGGTCGTCACAGCTGTTAATTCCAAGTTCTATGCTGATGTGGAAAGCATCCTTGATGTTACCTTCGGAAGCTTTGGGCCAGTTACAAGGAGCAAAGCAAGCTCTTTAGGACAACAAGAACTCCAAGTGTCGTCCGCTTCAACCCCTATTTTTGGATCTTCATATTCAAAAGGAGCAATATCCTCTACAAGCACGACCCAACAAGGGAACGGCGTCGACAAAAGGATCGAAAAGGTTCTTGCCCAACTTAGTTTACGTAAGTCCGAGAAACCTTTCATGCAAGCTTATGATGATGACTTGAGCGATGGATCTACTTTAGTCTCCATTAATTCGACCTCCAAGCTCTATCCTAATAATGACCTATTTCATTCTTCATCCCCTACGGACATCATGCAAGCAATGATTATTGAAGTTTCTACCATAGAGGAACAACTCGCAAATTTGACGAAAGCAGTTGAAGGCTTATCAAAGCGCGTGCAAGATCAAGATGCTAAACTTTCCAATTTAACAAATAAGTTGGATAGCATAGTAGAAGGAGAATCCATATAAACACCTTTAAATCTTCAAAAGTTACAAGATAAATGGGACTCTTCTGAAAAGCAAGCAACGACAACCAAGGAGATCCAAGTCTCCGATGAAGGTCTAATTCCCATTTAGAAATTGAAAAACTTCATCATGGAGGCTATCAAAGATAAGCCTGAGTTGTCGTCCAAATTATATCTCACATATGAAAAGCCGTATACACAAAGAATTGATAACTTAAAGATGTATGATGGTTATCAACCTCCTAAGTTGCAACAATTCGATGATAAGGGAAATCCGAAATAACATGTAGCGCACTTTGTTGAAACTTGCAACAATGCTGGAATGTACGGTGATTATCTTGTCAAACAGTTTGTTCGATCTCTCAAAGGAAATGCATTCGATTGGCACACATATCTCGAGCTTGGATCCTTCGATAGTTGGGAGCACTTAGAGCAGGAGTTTCTCAATTATTTCTATAGCACAAGACGCATCATAAGCACGATCGAACTTACAAATGCTCATCAACGAAAGGATGAGCTAGTTATTGGCTTCATTAACCGCTGGAGGAGCTTAAGCTTCAACTGCAAAGACCGCCTTAGCGAAATGTCTGGCATCGAAATGTGAATTCAAGGCATGCATTGGGGTCTTCGCTCTATCTTACAAGGCATAAAGCCCAAAACATTTGATGAACTAGCAACTCGTGCTCATGATATGGAACTAAATATGGCCATAAGTGCAGACCAAGGGCTACCTGTCTTTGAGCCTTACGACGAAGAAGAAGAACAAGAAGACGAGGATGGGGGCAAGTTTTTAGTTGAAAATGAAACCAAAGAGTCTATGCATGTCACTATGATCCTTAACGCATGAGCCTAAACTGCAAGTTATAACGCTCCTCAACGCACGAGCCTAAACTGTAAGTTATAATGCTTCATGGTACATGAGCATATATTGTATACCATGAAACTCTCCAATTTTGATCTAAACTTTTAAGGCATAAAGTTCTTCAAATTCGAGCAAGGTCTTCAAGTTGTAAAGCTCTTCAAATTTGGGCAAAGTGTTCAAGTAGCAAAGCTCTTCAAATACGAGCAAAGACTCAAGTTGAAATCTCTTCAAAGTCGATCAAGGACTTCAAATCGCAAAGTTTTTCAAATTCGAACCAAACTTCAAGACGTAAAGATCTTCAAATTCGGCAAAATCTTCAAGTTGTAAAGCTCCTCAAATTCGAGCAAAGTGTTCCAGTTGCAAAACTCTTCAACTTTGAGCTAAATCTTCAAGTCACGAAGCTCTTCAAATTCGAGTAGAACTTCAAGTTGCAAAGCTCTTCAAAATTGAGAAAGTCTTAAAGTTGCAAAGCATTTCGAATTGTAAGCTAAATCTTCAAATTACAATGCTCCTAGACGAACGAGCCAAAATTGCATGTCATAAAGTTCTTCAAATTCGAGCAAAATTTTCAAGTTGCAAAGCTCCTCAAAATACGAGCTTAAATTACAAGTCACTACGCTCATTAACTCAAGAGCATAAACTGCATATTAGTCCTCGCCCGCAAGAGTATAAATTGTGCACGGCCCCAAAAACAAAGTCCGCTAGGTTAAAAACCTCGAAAGAGGCGGCCTAGAAAAAAGTTTAGGACATAAAAAAAATACCCATTGTGAACTACGGTATAACTTAATCCCCTTCACCGAGGTACATAGGCAACTTAGATTTTCATTCTAAGTTCAGTCGCATGAATTCAAAAGATATATATTGCCCCAATCGTTGTCTGAATGAAGTATGATGGAATATAATCCATTCAATCAACACTTGAAAATCGGGCTGAAATGTAATTCTTCTGTTGAACTTTGGATTCCATATGATTTAAAGGGGGCAAGCCTCCATGGTAAATTGGTGTCCTCAACGGGATGATTATAGTCTTTTAGGGGCCTACCAAGTATTTGCATCGAAGTTCGGAGATTCGCTATGCCTTCGGGTTTGCTAACCCTTCAACTTTTTGGTCTTCAAGTTGAAGAATTTAAGCCTTTCAAGTTTTCAAGTTGAAGTCTTCGAGTTTGTCTGCGAGTCCTCTTAATCTTCAAGTCTGTCGGTATTCAAGTTGAAGTCCTCAAGTTTGCCAATCTTCAAGTTGAGTTATTTAAGCCCTCCAAGTCTTTAAATTGAAGTCTTCAAGTGTGCAAATTCTTCAAGTTGAATTTTAAAGTCGACTGCACTTCAAGTTGAAATGTCGAAGTCCGCCAAATCTTCAAGTACGTCAAATCATCAAGTTTGTTGGTCTTCAATTTGAAATTTGCAAATCCACCAAGTCTTAAAGTTGAAGCTTTCCAATTTTTCAATCTTAAGGTGGACGTTTAAGTCCATTTGCACCTTAAGTTGGCCTCTTTGTGATTTGTCCTTTAAAAGAATTATGATTTTCCAATCTTAAGGTGGACATTTAAATCCCTTTGCACCTTAAGTTGGCCTCTTCGCGGATATGTTCCTTAAAAGTAACTATGATTTTTCAATCTTAAGGTGGACGTTTAAGTCCCTTTACATCTTAAGCTGGTCTCATAACGGATTTGATCCTTCTATATGCTGTTGAGGATTTATCCTTCTATAGGTTGCCATAGATTTGTCCTTATATATGCTATTGCGGGCTGATCCTTCTATATGTTGTTGCGAATTTGATACTCCTTTTGATCCTTCTATATGCGGTTATAGATTAGATCCTTCTGTATGTTGTTATGGAGTTGATCCTTCTATATGTTGTTGTGGATTGATCCTTCTCTATGCTGTTGATAATTTTTCCTTCTATATATTTCCATGGATTTGTCCTTCTTTATACCGTCTAAACTCTTGCGAACTAAGTTATTCCTCCGATTTTCGGGCGGGTATGAGTATCCCCTTCACACCCTAAGTCACCTTATTCATGCGTAGAGTTAGTCTTGGAAAAGGATTTGGACTCGTTAAGGAGGGAGGCGGCTGAAGTTTTTCCTTCTCCGAATGCTTAATGGAGTGGCAGGAGGAAATTCTTTTGGATCCTTCTACGTGTCATAATTCTTGGTAAAGTGGACAAAATATAATGATTGTGCAATTGGTCAAACACTTGAATTGTAATTCTCTATACATTATCTACTTGTGAAAGGATTTAAATGCAAAGAAAATGACTTTGGCGTTAATGGACAAATGAGCCAATTGACAAAGATTGGTTTACTCACGAGTTAAAATGTGTTTCTGGAGCAATAATTCAATGAATTGCCATATGCATTGGCGTGACTCTTAATTCGACCAATTGGAGGAAGTATGCAATTTAATAAATCCGTACTTCAAGTCTAATCTTGTGTAAATACCCGATAAATCTTGAAGTAGGAGGCATTTATAGGCATGCAAAATTTATTGGATTTTAAATCCAATAAAATAACTTGGACTATATTTTAAATTCAAAGTATATTAATCAAATAAATATTATGGGCTAATATAATTGAATTAATTATGTAAGTCTAATGCATATGGGTTAATGTAACGACCCGGGCGGTTGTTTTGAGAGCAATAGCCCCGATCCCCTATTTTCTGCTTTTCCCATATATCTTTCTGCTTATGTGACTTGCCGGGAGGCTTTGGTTGTGTTCTCGGAGTATTTTGGGACACTTAGTCCATAAAACGGAAGCTTAAGTCTTAGGATTTTGACCGTAGTCGGAACTGGGTGAAGACGACTCTGGAATGGAGTTCCGTCGGTTTCGTTGGGTGATTTTGAACTTAGGAGTATATCCGGACTATGAATTGGAGGTCCGTAGCTGATTACGGCTTGAATTGGCGAAAGTCGAATTTTTGAAGATTTTGACCGGAAGTGGACTTTTTGATATCGGGGTTGTATTTCGATTCCGGAAGTTGGAGTAGGTCCGTAATATCGAATATGACTTGTGTGCAAAATTTGAGGTCAATCAGACGTGGTTTGATAGGTTTCGGCATTAGTTTTAGAAATTTGAAGTTTCAAAGTTCATTAAGTTTGAATCGAAGGGTGATTCGTGTTTTTAGCGTTGTTGTTTGATGTGATTTGAGGGTTCGACTAAGTTCGTATGGTGTTTTAGGACTTGTAGGTATATTTGGTTGAGGTCCCGGAGACCTCAGGTGTGTTTCAGATGCTTAACGGATTGAATTTGGACTTATGCAAATTGCTGAAGTTTTCTGGTTTCTAGTGTTTTTGCACCTGCGGTGGGGAGACCGCAGGTGTGGACTCGCACATGCGAAAGGAGGATCGCAAATGCGGATTTGGGCAGCCCAGGCTGGGTTCGCAGGTGCAGATCTATTTACGCAGAAGCGGCCTCGCTTCTGCGGTGGGATGATGCGCAGGAGCGGTGAGGGTCGCAGGTGCGATTCCTTGGTCGCAGGAGCGCATCCGCAGGTACGGCGCTTCTCTCACAGATGCTGACCCAGGGGACTTAAGTTAAGTCTGCACCTGCGATGGAATTTCCGCAGGTGCGGCATCGCAGGTGCGATTATAGGCCCGCAGATGCAAAATCGCTCGGCAGAAAAGGGCCAAGTTCGAGGGTTTTATCCCATTTTTATTTTTGGATATTTGAGAGCTCGGATTGAGGCGTTAATTGAAGGATTTTTCAGAGAGAACTTTGGGGTAATGATTCTTAACTCATTTATGGTTATATTTCACTAATCTATAGTTATTTTCATCATCTAATTAAGGAATTTGGTTGAGAAATTGGGGGAAAAAGGGTGGAAGTTCTTCAAATAAGTTTTGAGTTTTGATTCAGATTTGTATAATTTTGGTACGAGTGAACTCGTGAGTGAATGGATGTTCATATTTTGTGACTTTTACCCGATTTCGAGACGTGGGCCCGAGGAGGCTTTTGGGGTAATTTTTTAATTTCTTTCTTTAGCTTTGATTTCATTAATTAGATTAGTTTCTTATAGTTGTATTTATGGTATGTAATTGATTTTGGCTAGATTTGGGCCATTTAGAGTCGGATATTCGTGGAAAAGGCATTGTTACCGATTGATTGGGCTTGGTTCGAGGTAAGTGGCTTGCCTAACCTTGTGTGGGGGAAATTCTCTTAGGATTTGGTACTATTGTGATATGTGAGCGCCGTGTACGTGAGGTGACAAGTACGTACAAGGGTTATTTGTTGTACAACCCAATTTATTTTACTGAGTAATAACCTATTTTTTCTTTAATTTGAGTTATACCGTTTAAATGAGTATTAGTCTGTTTTCATTCTTAATTGAGCTATTCCAATATGTGTAGTTATCCTGTTTAGTCTAACATCGTATGTCTACGTGCTTTAACTGCTTATTTGAACTCTGTGAAGCAGGCCTAGTTGATTTCATGCTTTTCCTTGTTCTTTATTAGTATAAGTGTAGAAATCTTTTTGTTAACTGTCGTATTTATCGGTTTGAGCTGTGTGTTTACTTTTGAGACTACGAAGCGGTACGTCGGGAGTTCTCCCTGCATATTTACTTTTGAGACTACGAGGCAGTTACTCGGGAGTTCTCCCTGCACATTTACTTTTGAGACTACGAGGCGGTACCTCGGGAGTTCTCCCTGTATATTTACCTTTGAGACTACGAGGCGGTACCTCGGGAGTTCTCCCTGCACATTTACTTTTGAGACTACGAGCGGTACCTCGGGAGTTTTTCCTGCATATTTACTTTTGAAACTACGAGGCAGTACCTTGGGAGTTCTCCCTGCACATTTACTTTTGTGACTATGAGGCGGTACCTCAGGAGATCTCTTTGCTTCTTTGCCTCGGGACTACAAGATGGCATCTCGGGAGATCCCCTATTGTTTACCCCTCTGTTGTACTGGTACTTTTGTTGTGTTTTCCTTTTGTTAAATTCTAGTCTCTTAATATACTGTTATATTCCCCTGTTTTATTTATTATATACCAGTGGGCCTGACCTGACCTCGTCACTACTCGACCGAGGTTAGGCTTGCCACTTACTAGGTACCGTTGTGGTGTACTCATGCTACTCTTCTGCACATATTTTTGTGTGCAGATCTAGGTACTTCTTATCAGCCCCGCTATTAGCTAAGAGTTCTTGCTGCTGTATGGAGACTTTAAGGTACATTTGCCTCGTCCGTAGACCTAGGAGTCCCCCTCTATTCTCCCCTATATCAAACACTTCATGTATTTCTTTTATTAGACTCTAGTGTAAGATGCTATTTTCCTTCTGTAGCTTGTGACTTACGATGTTCCGGGTTTTGGGAAGACTGTGTATTTATAGAGTATTGGTTATTGTACATGTCGAGCGGCATTGTTACTAGTTATTCAGTTATCTATTGCTATTAGTTGCCAAGTTTTACTTTCGTTTTGTTATTTTCCGCAATTTATTAGGCTTACCTAGTCGTAGAGACTAGGTGCCGTCACGACGTTGTACGGAGGGAGTTTGGGTCGTGATAAGTTGGTATCTGATCTCTAGGTTCATAGGTGTCGTGAGTCACAAGCCGGTTTATTAGAGGCTCGCGGATCGGTACAGAGAAGTCTGTACTTATCTTCGGGAGGCTGTGGAACTGTTAGGAAAAATTACACTCCTTGATTACTTGTCGTGCGAAAATTGTTGACTTCAAAATTCTAAACTTCTATATTCTATTCTCTCACAGATGGTGAGGACACGTACATGCGGATCTGATGACCAGGCACCCATGCCACCTGCTAGAGCCGCAAGAGGTCGGGGCCGGGGTAAAGGCCGGGGATGTCCATGCGGTGTAGCTAAAGCACCCGCACGAGCTGCTACAGAGGATCCCCTAGTAGCTCCAGTTGGAGGGCAGACACTTGAGGTACCTATTGCTGCACCAACCCTCCAGGAGACTCTTGCCCAGTTTCTGAGCATGTTCAGCACCTTAGCTCAGGCTGGATTGATTCCACTTGCTCCTGCCACATCTCAGGCCGGGGGAGGAGTACAGACTCCCGTCGTTGGTACTCCAGAGAAGAGGGTTCAGGTCGACTAGGTTCCAGAGATTATACCAATGCAGCCGGTAGCTCCAGCTCAGCCCGAGGTTAGGGCAGCAGTTTCTGAGGCAGAGCAACTCAAACTTGAGAGGTACAAGAAGTACCACCCTCCTACCTTCAGTGGATTGGCGTCAGAGGATGCCCAGGGTTTTCTGGAGAAGTGTCACCGTATTCTCCGTACTATGGGTGTAGCGGAGTCGAGTGCGATTTCCTTTACTGCATTCCAACTTAGAGGAGCAGCCTATCAGTGGTGGCGTGCTTATGAGTTGAGTAGTCTGGCTGAGGCATCTACTTAGAGGAGCAGCCTCCTTGCCCAGAATTGATTTTGGAAGTCCGTAGGTTGGTTTATGTTGATTTGACGAAATTTGACAATTTAAAGTTGAAAGTTTGACCGTAGGTTGATTTTAGTTACCGAGATCGAAATTTGATTTTGGGACATAGAATAAGTCAGTTATGATATTTAGAATTTGTCTACAAAATTTGGTGCCGTTTGGAGTTGATTTGATAGGATTCATACGTTTAGTTGTAATTCTAGAAATTCTTGTAAATTTCCTTGAATTTCATGCATTTTAGAGTTCAATTCGTAGTTTTAGATGTTATTTTAGTATTTTGATCGTGCGAGCTAGTTCATATGATATTTTTAGACTTGTTTGGATGTTTGGTTTGGAGCCCCGAGGGCTCGGATGAGTTTCAGACATATTTCGTAGTGGTTTTGACTGATACTGTAGAAAATTGATATCTGGTGCTCTGGAGTTGCAATTGCGAACACCAGGCTCTCATTTGCGAAGGTGACAGGTGAGGGGCAGTTATCGCAAATGCGACCTCACCTTCGCATTTGCGAAGCCAGTAGGAATTGGACAGTTTTCGCAATTGTGAACAATTGTTCGCTTTTGCAATATTTCCCCAGTTCGCAATTGCGATGTATGCTATGTCTATCAGGGTTCGCAAATGCGAACCTATGTTGCAAATGCGACATGTGCAACTGGTTAAAGGGCTGGGAGACGGGAGTTTTAAACTCATTCTCATATTTTTGAACTCTAGACTCGGTAGGAGACGATTTGAAAAGGGGATTTTCACCTACAAACCTTGGTTAAGTGATTTAATCTATTTCTAATCATATTCCATCAACATATCTTGGAGTTCAACATCAAAATCATGTGAATCAAAGTGATAATATGTGAAACTTTGTCAAGTTTTTGAAAAATAAGAAATTGAGTTTTGAGAGTCGATTTAGACTCGAATTTTGAAACTAATTGCATATATGAACTTGTGGGGTCATGGGTAGACGGAATCTACCATTGGACTTGGGTTTTGACCCGGCGGGCCTCGGGTTGACTTTTGTTGACTTTTTCAGAAAAGTGTAAATATCAAATCTTTATTTATTGTAATTGTTTCCTCTTGCATTAGTTGATGATATTAAGTTAATTTTGGGTAGATTTGCGCCGTGTGGAGGCGATTTTTAAGGGAAAAGCAATTTCTGAGGGTTGAGTTGGCCTAGTCGAGGTAAGTGTCTTGCTTAACTTTGTGTGGGGAAACTACCCCTTAGGAATTGGTATTGATTGTGTCTTTTGTGCTATGTGAAAGCCGTGTACGCAATGTGACGAGTGAGTACACAGGTTGTACGCGGTATTTGGTCGGTTTATGTTACTTAGACTATTTCCATACTTTATTTGAAATGCCATATCATGTTGTAGATTCTCATAGTTAATTTATCCTTAATTGTGTTAGTCTGTCCTTACATGCCTTAATTGACTTGTTTAGTACTTGTTTTATATCCTACTTGCTAAATTTCTCACATGCTTTAGTTGAACTTGTTGCCTCTTTTATTGTTACATGCTATCTCTTCATGGTTAATTATCATTATTTGAAGTTATTGTTCGTGTTATCTCCTTCCTTATTGATTATCATTACTTGAAGTAATTGTTCATGTTATCCCTTTTCTTGTTGATTTCCATTATTTAAAGCTTATTGTTAAATGTTATCTCTTTTATTGCAAGTTAGTCTTATCTAATATCGTGGTTATACATTATTTCTCTTATTGTTGAGTTGTTTGGTGTTGAAGTTGTGAAAGTCGTTAACACGATGAGGCGACGTTGGTTATTGTTAAGACATCTATCTTATTGAGCACTTTACATTCATTGTTATTGTTGATATTCTTGTATACGTTGTGGTGGAGACATGAGCTATTGTTGTGAAAACATTGATATTATTGTTATTGTTGGCAAGTTGTGATATATGGGCCCTTATGGTGCGAATTGTTAATGTGATATGATATTGACGCACATGTGGCGGTATAAGTCTTGGGGTTAATGTGCATGCAGCGGTATAAGGTGGGACTTATGGGTGTGTTTCTTGTAGGGGAACTACGTGAAACCACACAATGTCATAAGGTGGGCTAAAGTGCTTGTAGCCATTTCGGAAAAATTATTTTCAAAATCTATTTCAAATGTAAGGCTCACGCGGCGGTAGAAAGAAATATTGTGATTGAAATTGAGAAATGTGAATAGGAGTCGGTACCTCAATTGTGATTCTTGATTATACAAGGCGGTACCTCGGTTTTGATTTCATTATACACGAGGCGGTACCTCGTTGTGATTCTTGCTATTTATTTCATGTTGCAAAGTGTTTTGGTGGGAATATTTCTTGTTGTTTCATTCTTTGTTGTTCTAGCAATTGTTGTCTGTACATGATCATTGTAGCCCCTTTAGTTACTTCTTTAATGCTACTTCCATTGTTGATTTTCAGTACTAGTTCATGCTATTATCTTGTTTCGTATCAGCTGTTTCTTCACTTTTTGTTACATTTCTGTATTACATTTTCAAACTGTCTATTTATATCCCAGTAGGTGTCTTGACCTGGCTTCGTTACTACTCTACTAAGGTTAGGCTTGATACTTATTGGGTACCGTTGTGGTGTACTCATACTATGCTTCTGCACATTTTATGCATATCCAGGTACGTCTACTCATGCCGGTTGTTAGAGATCATTGTAGCTGCATTACGGAAACTTCAAGGTATGCCTGCCCAGCGTCCACAGGCCACAAAGTCACCTTCCTTTCTTTTACTAGTGTTGTACTTCTTTCCCTTGAGACAGTGATGTATTACATATTTTAGTTTTACTCTATAGAGCTTGTGATTCAGTTCCACCGGTTTTGGAGTGGGTATTGTGAGATTCTATTTTCGGAAGGTTTTTATCAGTTATTGAGTTATTTTCTATAACTTGTTAATTATATTTATTCAGTTATTATTAATTGTTAGGCTTACCTAGTCGTAGAGAGTAGGTGGATCACAAACATCCTACGAAGGGAAATTGGGGTCTTGACAAGTTTGTATCAAAGCTCTAGGTTCATAGGTGTTATGAGTCATAAGCAGGTTTAGTAGAGTCTGGTGGAACGGTACGGAGACGTCTGTACTTATCTTCGAGAGGTTACGGGTCTGTTAGGAAAACTTTACTTCTTTGATTCTTTATCGTGCGAATTGGTTGATTTAAAAAAAAAATTAAATCTTTGACCTTCTATTCTCTCACAGATGGTGAGGACACGCACCGCTGGATTCGATGATCAGACCCCTGTGCCCCCAGCTAGAGCAGCGAGAGGCCCGGGCAGAGACCAAGGATGGGCATGTGGTGCAGCCAGATCACTTGCCCGAGCTACGACAGAGGAGCCACCAATAGCTCAATTTGGAGGACAAGCACCCGAGGCACATGTCGGAACCCTAGCGCTTTAGGAGACCCTCACACAGTTCTTGAGCATGTTCGGTACCTTAGCTCAGGCGAGGTTGATTCCACTTGCACCAGCTAATTCTCAAACTAGAGGAGGAGCCCATACTCTCGCGGCCCGTACCCCAGAGAAGTGGGTCCAGGTTGATCAGGTCCCAGAGGTTATACCGGTACAACCTGTTGCTCCGGTCCAGCCCGTGGTTAAGGAAGAAGCATCTGAGGAGGAGCAGCTTAGGCTCAAGAGGTTCAAAAAGTATCACCCTCCTACTTTCAGTGGTTTGGCTTCAGAGGATGCACAGAGTTTTCTTGAGGAGTGCCACCGTATTCTTTGCACTATGGGTATTGTGGATATGAGTGAGGTTGCTTTCACTACCTTCCAGCTGTCCGGAGCGGCATGTCAGTAGTGGCGAGTGTACGAGGAGGGTAGCCCAGCCGAGGCAACTTCACTTACATGGACTCCATTTTTAGAGTTATTCTTGAGGGAGTTTGTTCCCCAGACCCTTCGGGATGCATGGTGTGAGGAGTGTGAACAGCTGCGCTAGGGTGCTAGACAGTGTTGGAGTATGCTATCTGATTTAGTGATTTGTCCAGATATGCACCAATTTTGGTTTCTACAGTCAGGGAGCGAGTCCGTCGATTTATCGAGGGGCTCAACTATGGTATTAGATTCAGCATGAATAGAGAGTTGGAGACAAATACTCCATATCAGCAGGTGGTTGAGATTGCACGAATGTTGGAGGGTATGAGGGCCGTGAGAGAGATGATAGAGAGGCCAAGAGGCCTCGCGGTACGGGAGGATTCAGTGGTGGTCACGCTGCAACTTCAACCCATCATGGTATAGGCTATGTGAGTCATCCAGTTCATTTAGCACTTCCATCTTCTAGTGGTGCACCGGTTGTTCCGAGGTCTCAGGCTGCACACTTTGCTCAACCACTTTCTAGTGCACTTCCTACACGGGATGCCTTCACTTGGCCCGAGCCAGTCCCAGCAGTCACGCCCACCGAAACCTTACTTTGAGTATGGTGATATCTGCCACATGGTTAGAGACTGCCCCAGACTCAGGAGGGGAGCACCTCCACAGTCCACTCAGGCTCCACGGATTCACTCAGGTCCACAGACTTCTCAAGCCATGGTTTCTGCCCCAGTTGCCACTCCACCCACACAGCCAGCTTGGGATGGAGGATGGGCGGGTAGAGGTCACCCTAGAGGGGGAGGTCCGACCAGATTCTATGCTGTTCCAGGTAGGATGGAGGCAGTTGCTTCAGACTCAGTCATTAAAGGTACGCCTCCTGTTTTCCATAGAGATGCATCAGTCTTATTTGATCCGGGATCCACTTATTTGTATGTGTTATCTTACTTTGCTCCGTATTTGGTTATATCTCGTGATTCTTTGAGTTCTCCTGCTTATGTATCTATGCCCGTGGGAGATTCTATCATTGTGGACCGTGTGTATCGGTCGTGTTTAGTTGTTATTGGTGGTTTTGAGACTAGAGTCAATCTATTGTTACTTAGTATAGTAGACTTTGATGTTATCTTGGCATGGACTGGTTGACGACTTATCACGCTATTCTAGATTATCACGCCAAGACTGTGATGCTAGATATGCTAGGTTTACCATGGTTACAGTGGAGGGGCACATTGGATTATGTTCCTAGCTGGGTTGTATCATTTTTGAAGGCTCAACGGATGGTTGAGAAGGGGTGTCATGCTTATCTAGCCTTTGTGAGAGATGTTAGTGCTAATACTCCTACCGTTGCGTCAGTTCCGTTAGTGAGAGACTTCCCAGATGTATTTCCAATAGATCTTCCGGGCATGCCGCCTGATAGGGATATCGATTTTGGTATTGACTTGTTGCTGGGCACTCAGCCCATTTCTATTCCACCATATCGTATGGCCCCAGCGGAGCTGAAGGAGTTAAAGGAGAAGTTTCAAGAGTTTCTTGATAAGGGCTTCATTCGGCCTACTGTGTCGCCGTGGGTGCTCCAGTCTTGTTTGTAAAGAAGAAGGATGGTTCTATGTGCATGTGTATCAATTATCGGCAGTTGAACAAGATTACAGTGAAGAACATGTATCCAGTGCTACATATTGATATCCTATTTGATCAGTTACAGGGTGTCAGAGTGTTCTCAAATATTGACTTACGGTCAGGTTATCACTAGCTAAAGATTCGGGATTCGGATATTCCGAAGTCTGCCTTTAGGACTCGGTATGGTCACTACGAGTTCCTTGTGATGTCTTTTGGAGTGACCAATGCCCCAGCAACATTTATGCACCTAATAAACAGTGTATCCTTGCCTTATCTTGATTCTTTTGTTATTGTGTTTATTGATGACATCTTGGTATACCCTCACAGTCGAGAAGATCATGAGCTACACTTGAGGATCATGCTCTAGACCTTGAGAGAGAAGTTCTATGAAAAATTCTCGAAGTGTGAATTCTCGCTTGATTCAGTGGCATTTTTGGGTCATGTGGGGTCGAGTGAGGGGATCAAGGTAGATCAGAAGAAGATTGAGACGGTGCTGAGTTAGCCCAGACTATCTTCAGCTATGGAGATTCGGAGTTTCCTTGGTTTGGTCGGGTATTATCGTCGTTTCATTGAGGGCTTCTCATCTATTGCTGCACCTATGACCAGATTGACCCAGAAGGGTGTTTTTTTCAGATGGGCCGAGGAGTGTGAGGATAGATTTCAAAAGCTTAAGTCTACTTTGACTATAGCCCTAGTGTTAGTGTTGCCTACGGGCTCGGGATCCTATACTATTTATTGTGATATGTCATATGTTGGCCTTGGCGTGTTGATGCAAGATAGTAGGGTGATTTCCTATGTGTCTCGAAAACTGAAGATCCATAAGAAGAATTATCCAGTCCACGACTTGGAGTTAGCGGCCATTGTTTATGCATTGAAGATCTGACGACATTATTTGTACGGTGTCCATTGTGAGGTCTTTACCAACCACCTGTTTCTACAGTATCTGTTCAAATAGAAAGATCTTAACTTCCGACATCGGAGGTGGTTAGAGTTTCTTAAGGACTATGATATCACCATTCTATATCATCCCGGACGGCCAATGTGGTGGCCAATGCTTTGGTCGAAAGGCAAAGAGTTTGGGTAGTTTAGCATATATACCGGTAGCGGAGAGCCCATTGGCATTAGATGTTTAGGCCTTAGCCAACCAGCTTGTTAGACTGGATGTTTCAGACCCAGTCGAGTTCTTGCCTAAGTGGTTTCTCGGTCTTCACTATATGAAAGTATCAGAGAGCGTTAGTATGACGACCCTCATTTGCTTGTCCTTAAGAACACGGTTCAACACGGCGATGGTAAGGAGGTTACTATTGGGGAATGATGGTGTGTTGCGGATGCATGGCCGGTTATGTGTGCCCAATATGGATGGGGTGCGTGAGTTGATTCTTCAAAAGGCCCACAGTTCGCGATAATCCATTCATCTGGGTGCCGCTAAGATGTATCAGGATATAAGGCAGCACTATTGGTGGATGAGGATGAAGAAAGACATAATGGAGTATGTAGCTCGGTGCCTAAATTGTTAACAGGTGAAGTGTGAGCGTCAGAGGCCGGGTGGTTAGCTTTAGAGACTTGAGATTCCCGAGTGGAAATGGGAGCGTGTCACCATGGATTTTGTTGTTGGGCTTCCACGGACTCAGAAGAAATTTTGTGCGGTATGGGTGATTGTGGACAGGTTGAAAAACAAATTGGCCGTCAACCCTAGTGAGAGAGATATGGCGACACAAAAGGTGACTCACAGGCGACTTCTTGAAAGGGCTTTCATGGCCGTTCAGGCCGGCGGCTAGCCTTCTTTTCCGACTGGTCAGCCTACTACAAATCTCGCATCATCTTCTAACCCTACAAATACCAAATCCGAGCCCCTAGATTTCAGTAACTTATTGAAACCAGTTGCATTAAATAACCCCATGCAACAGAACTCTAACGCGAAACCTATTAGTGATCCCATTCCTTTTAAACTAGCATCTTTCTTGCATGGACAACTTTTTGTCAAGTTCACAGAAGCAGAAGTTGATCGAATGAATGTCATTAAAGGTCTGCAATACACATTTGCGGGTAAGTTCTCCTATGGTTGACCAGAACTTCAAGAGTTATGTCAAATTATTCCAGTTTAATGTGGTGTCAAAGTTGAATGTAACATTGGCTTTTTGAGAGATAGGTATGTTTTAATTAGATTGACATTGTGGGAAGATTTCATAAATCTTACGTTAAAAAGTGCTTATTATGTTATAGCTAAGGATGGTTATGAATACCAAATGAGGCCGCTTATCTATGATGCTAAATTCAAAGTAGGGGAAGAAACACCAATGGCTATGGCTTGGATTTCGTTTCCAAGTTTGTCACCAACTTACTTTGTCAAAGAATGTTTATTCTCATTAGGTTCAGCCGTGGGAAAGCCATTGCATCTTCATATGGCTACAATCAACAAAACTCGACCAAGTTGTGCGAGAGTAAAGGTACTAGTTGATCTACTACCAGACCTACCGAAAAAGGTATGTAATGGATATAGAGAATGAAGCTACAAGTGAGATAAGGACGGAGTGGGTGAAAATGCAATATGATTTTCTACCCAAGTACTGCAAGGAGTGTAAATTGCAAGGGCATGACGAGATAGATTGTTGGAGGTTACATCCTAAATTTACGGAAAACAATAAAGACAAACAAATTGTACAAGAGCAAATTAGAGATAATGTCAAGGATCCAATGATGATTCTTAGTAGTGGCAGAGTTGTGGGTAAGGTTGGAGAGCAATGGAAGGAGGTTAGGGATAATCACGTAAAGAATACCAAACTGGATGAGGTGCAAGTTGGAACTGGAAAGGAAATAGTTCCAACAAATAACGGGGCAGTTCAACAAGTGCAAACGAATAATAAATTTGCAATTTTAGAGGTTGAAGAGGGGAAGAAGGAAGCTGATGATCAGTTAGCATTGGTTGAAGAAGTTAATGAAAATCAAATCCCTAAACCTACTGCAAAGATTACTGGGAAATTGAATCCAACAGCTGCTATGTATAGCCCTGTTTCAATTAGGAATAGGGCTTCCAAAGGAGTTACAAATGCGAATCTTAATGAAATAAGGAATGAAGAAGCAAAGGAAAAAAGGATCCACTGCTCAGTGGGTAAACAGAACTTTTGGTAATAACCTTGTCACGACGGATCAGTCCTGTCAGGAGATGCCCATTGATACAACAATGATTGTTGAGATAGAGAAGGTGAATGAAAAGCTTATCTTCATTGGGGGTAGATTATGGTGTGATTAGGTCGGGGAGGAATTAGAAGAGAGTGAGTTTCATGCAGACAATGATGAAGATGATGAAATTGAAGAGGAGGAACAAGGAGAAGAGGAGCAAAGTGTTAATGATAAGAGAGTTGAGGTGCAGTCCAAAGAGAATGCAACAAAGGTTATTGATGGTCAGGTACAAAGAAAGCAGCAGATCAAGCACAATATAGGAGAACAAAATCAGAACCCTAATATTAATGTGAACCCTAACCCTAGTCAAAGCCCCATAATAAACCCTAATCTGGCTACAGTGAACCCTAATAAGGAAAACACAAAGATGACTAATCCAGTTGATACATGTCAACCTCACAATGCAGACATGCTCCATCATAGAAAGGAACTGGAAGGTGGAACGCATCAATGTATGCCACCTAGCTCTACAGCTCATCTGTAGAAGACTTTGGTGCCACAGGAGAAAACTGGAAATGCAGTAATTGCTAAAAGATCAGTTGCACCAACTGGTCAGGTGTTGAAGAAGAATGTGAATAAGATTTTAATCCCTAAGGCTACAAAAAATCAATTGGTGTTACAAGAACATCCCAAAGAGCACGAGGATTATCTGGAAAATGCAGGAAGAGACCTAGATGAGGAATCTACTGAACAAAATTTTATGAATGTTGCTCGACAAGGTGATCTTTTGCCTAGACATATTGACAAAACCAAATCAGCTGGCAGAGGAAGAAAGAAGCAAGCAAAGGAGATCCCAAGAGTCAATCTACTAGGGTGCAAACAAGGAGAACTGTATCTAAGTCCAATATCTAATAATGAATGCGCATATATGGAATATTAGATCTGTTAAGGCCAATAGAGCTTTTGCGAGGCTCATCACCATGCATGGGAGTGTCTATAGACTTAGAGGAGTCCATGTTGAATCACTTCAACAACTCATTGATGTATGTTTGCTAATGTATCATGGTTCCAGTAGGTGTTTTCTTGATTTGCAACCCCAGAAAGAAGTTCAATTCACCCATCATGCTCATTTCAAACTCATTTCCCATCATCTCAGCAAATTCCTTGCACATTGCATCATTAGTAGCTCCAAAGATAATGCCATCCACATATACTTGTACAATGAGAATTCTTGCCTTTGCTCCTCAGAAACACTATGTTGTCAACCTTTCCTCTTACAAAGTTGTTGGTTAAGAGGAATTTTGAGAGTCTTTCATACCAAGCTCTTGAAGCCTATTTTAGCCCATACAACGCTTTGTCTAACTTGAACACATAGTTAGGAAATTCTTCACTCTCAAACCCAGGAGGTCATTTAACAAACACTTCCTCCTTCAAATAACAGTTCAAGAATGCACTCTTTACATCCATCTAATATAAGGTGAGCTCCATGTGTGCAGCAAAAGCTATTAACATTCTTATAGCTTCCATTCTAGCTACAGGTGCAAATATCTCATCATAGTCAATGCATTCTTCTTGATTGTATCCTTGAACCATCAGTCTGGCCTTGTTCCTTGTGATATTTTCTTGTTCATCTAGCTTGTTTCTGAACACCCATCTGGTACCTATGACAGTTCTGTTCTTGGGTTTTTGTACCTAGTGCCAGACCTTGCTTCTTTTAAACTGATTTAGCTCTTCTTGTATGACAATAATCCAATATCGATCCTTTAGAGCTTCCTTTATGTTTTTAGGTTCAACCTGTGAGAGAAATATTGTGAGTGCACATAGATTTCTCAAAGATGACCTGGTTTGCACTTCTGCATTAGGATCAGAGATGACGTTCTCAAGAGGATGTGAACTTTGATGTTTCCATGGCCTAATCTGCATTCCCAGATATGGTTCACCTAAGGAGTGACCCAAAGAAGCAGGTTCATTAGGTATAGCTTCATCAGTTTGGCTAGCAGTCAGAGTAGTTTTCTCTTCTATTTATTCCTCATGATCACTGTCTACTTCCTTATGAACTCCAGATCTATCTTCATGTTAAAGTTCAGGTTCCTTGGGAGCTCCTTCACCAGTGAGTTCTATGTCATAATATTCATCCTACATACCTTTCTCAGCCAAGTTGTTAGATTCATCAAAAATAACATGAATATTTTCTTCTACATACATAGTTCTTTTATTAAAAACTTTGTAGGCTAACTCTGTGGAGAGTAACCCAAGAAGATTTCCTAATCCCTTATGTCATAAGACTTGCCTAGAGCTTCTTTGTCATTATTGTGCATAAAACATTTGCACCCAAATGCTCTCAGGTGAGTAATGTTAGGCTTTCTCCCTCGAAGTAACTCATAGGAAGTTTTCTTAAGAATAGGTCTGACCATGCACCTATTTAACAAATGACAAGAAGCATTGACTGCCACTGCCCAGAAGCTCTTAGGCAGTCCACTAGCAATCAGCACGGTCCTCCCCATGTCTTTTAGATATCTATTCTTTCTTTCTACAACACCGTTTTGTTATGGAGTTCTAGGTGCAGAGAAGTTATGATCAATTTCATGTGTTACAGAACTCAAGGAATTTAAAATTTTCAAACTCAGTTCCATGGTCTGTTCTTATACTTACCACATTACAACCCAGTTTTTATTGGATCACTCTGACAAACACACAGTAAACATCAAAAGTTTCATCTTTAGATCCCAAAAACAGAGTCCATGTATATCTGGAAAAGTCATCTACAATGACAAATACATACCTCATGCCTCCTCTGCTCCTCACTCTCATTGGTCTACATAGGTCCATGTGAAGGAGTTCTAGAGGCTTGGAGGTGCTGACAACCCTTTTAGATTTGAAATGTGAACTTACATATTTCCCTCTAACACATGCATCACATACCTTGTCTGAGGAGAAATCAACTTTTGGTAGGCCAAGGACAAAGTCCTTTGCTGCTAACTTGTTGGGAAAGACTGGAATGACCCAGTCTTCTATGCCATAATAGTTGATCATTCTCTACTACACTTAATCATGTGTGCTCACTCTGAGGAAGAGACATAAGGGATATCTTGTAAATATTGTTATATCTCTTACCTCTTAGCACAACTTCATCAGTATCAAGCTTAGTGACAGTGCAGATTTTGGAATTGAATTTTACCTCATTTCCTTTATCACACATTTCAGAAATGCTAAGGAGATTATGGTTGAGGCCTACTACATAACACATATCTTTTATAGCATGAGAGAGTGACTTACTTACCTTACCAATACCTGTTATCTGGCCCTTTTTTCCTTTTCCAAATGACACACTCCCTCCTTGGAATGCTCTTAGTGAGAGAAATTTTTTATTTTCTCCAGTCATATGTCTTGAGCATCCACTATCTAGATACCAGTCTTGATTTTTCCCTCTCACTTTAGCATGCACCAAAAATTACAAGTTAGCCTTGGGAAGCCAGACAAGCTTGGGTCCCTTTTTATTTGAAAAATGATGAATCACATATCTTCTTGCCTAGAAGGGAAGAGGATTAATATCTGTTATCTTGTTAACCTTAATCCACTTAGTTTGGACAAGAGGATTGAATTTTGGTTCCTCTTCCTTTTTCACATTTTTAGAAAGACCAAAAGTGTTCTTAAACTGAGTATGAATTAAGGCAGGGCAAGTGTCTCTAAAGTGTCCTACCTTTCCACAATGAGTGCACATTTTGTAATCAGAAATTCCTACATACTTTGGGTCAAACTTGGGAACAAGTTTTCTGCAGCCAATTCCTGATTTGTTAGTGTTGTAGTTTTCATTCAGCCAATTCAAAGCATTTGAGAATCTATGCCATTTGCTTAGCCTAGATAGTTTATAATTAGCCTTTTTCTAGATTTTCTTATAGAACGTTATTCCTACATTCAGCTTCACCAAGATTATCTTCAGCCCTTTTTAGTCCCTTTTCAAGCTTATCTTGCAGATCACTCATTTTTTCCTTACCATGTGTATCAGGTGGCTTCTCATTTTTAGAAGTGAGCTCAAGAACCTGGTTCTTAAGGTCGACCTGTCCTTCAAGATCAGCTTTGTCAGATTCAAGTTCTTTGAGATCAAGTTTAACACATCAAAGGTTGCTTATTAACTGATCATTTCCAGCACTCATTTTGTCCATTTTACTCATCATGGTCACAATTATGGCCATCAATTATTTTATATACATAACATGAATGTTTTCTTTCAAGTTAGAGATACTTGCCTGATTTGTTTGTTTTTTAGTCTCTGAATTACTCATGGCTATCATTCCTACCACTTCTTCTTTTGTTTGGCTTTCTTTAATTGCCATTAGCGCCACTTCAATGTTTTCATCTCCAAAATCAGCTTCCAAGGCCCTCCATATATCATGGGAAGAGATGCAAGAGAACACCTTGTAGAGAATATTTCTGGGCAAACTTCTGTAGAGCAGGTCCTTTGTTTGGCATTTTTCTGGATCATCTGTCGATCTTCATCACCATATTCCTCTTCTTTCTTGTTACATTTTTTATCTTTACCATTCATTTTGGTAAGGATGATTGGTCCATGACTGACAATTACCTAGAGGTCAAAATCAGTTGCCTGAAGGAACGTTTCCATACTTATTTTCCATTCATCATAATGATGTCCATCAAACAAAGGAGGTCTTCCAATATGTATTCCAAGCTGTACTGGAGGTTCTGTCTCTACTGTCTAATGTCTATCAATGACAATATAGAGACTTATGGCCTCATACTCCTTCTCTTCCTCTTTATCACTTCCAATGTCCTCATACGCTGCTAGAAAGGCCGCTTCATTGCTTCAGTGAATCCTTTACATAGGATTTTTCCTCTGTTGGGACCCTTTTCTCTCATTTTTTTCCGCTTCTCCTTTTCAGCTTGTTCTTTCCTCCACTCAATTTCCCACATTGGGCAATCCTTGACCATGTAGTCTAGCTTGCTACACTTGTAGCACCCATCATAAGTGGCTTTGTCGATCTTGTTAGGCTTACACCTGGTCTCTCTCTTAGATGCATTTTTGGAGTTCTTCATGATCTTCTTGAACTTAGAAAATATTGCTAGGTCAGGATAATCATTGTCAGATTCATCTTCCTCAGATGCCTTAAGGACCAAGGTGTAGCACCCCGGAAAATTTCGAAGTACTTAAGCGCTAATAAGAAAGTTGATATGTGCTAATTATATTATTTTGTGAGCAGACGAGGAATATTAATATGATGGATATCAATTGGACATGATAATAAGTGTATAAGGCATATTATAAGTGATGTGGGATTAAGAAGAGCCCTAAGTCTAAGTCAAATTGGAAATTACATAATAGCCAAAAGTTCCAAATGAGTACGCATAAGACCAAACTTTGGACGAGTATATATACATATATATAAGGACTTATATGATGGACAACCTATCAAATAGAATATCTTCAAGTCTAGTTTCTAACGCTTCAAACCGTTTGTCATTTGGACACTCCTACAAGAGGTTATGACCGAATTACCAAAGGCTGACATAATGTGATTCTGCGGTCAATTTCGCGACCGCAGAATAGTTCCGCGGACCGCACAAGCATCGCAAAGTGGAGCAGAGACGGGCAAATTTTGAAAAAACATATTATGCTATCGCATAAATGATTTTGCTGCCTACATAACCGATTCTGCTACCATATAATCGATTCTGCTGCCCACATAATCGATTCTGCTGCCCACATAATCGATTCTGCTACCACAAAATCGATTCTGCTACCACATAATTGACTTCTGGGGTCATTTTTGGAATTTTTTTTATCCGACCCTATTTTGATATAAGGACTTAGGGGGTCATTTTACAAGAAAAGATATGATATTTTAGAGAGGAGAGAGCTATTTTAGATAGAGAGAGAGAAGACCTAGTATGCTAATCATCCATTCTTGCCCCAATATTCAAGAATCAAGGAAGCCAATTACAAGATCTTCATCTAAGAGGTAAGGTTATACTCCCTAGCCCTAAATTTCGGGATTTGGACTGAAGGTAGGTCATGGGAAGTATGATTCTTAGGTGTGGGAGTTGCTCTTTGTGCATAAATGTAACCATAAGGGTGGTAGGGAGGTTATTTAACTAAAAGGAGTAAACTCTTGGTATTGAATTGGTTGTGGGGTAAAGGAAATCTTGTAGAAGAACCTTGTAGTCAAATTTGCACACCAAGTGTTTGATGAAATGCTTAAATGAGGTGAACCCACGAATATCTTCCTAATTATGGTTCACGTTTGTTATGTTTCTAAATATATTGAAGTTGCTAGTATTTCCGGAACATTGTAGTAATCTAAGGAAAGCTCAAGTAAGGTATGTTGGCTAAATCTCTCTCTTAGAATTAAATCCCACGGTATTCATGTAATTTATGTAAGTCCCGAGTTGTTCATTATAAAATTGGCTATTCCGAATAAGCGTGTGTTGAAAGATATATGTTCAATATGTATCCCAAATGCTTTTATCATGTTATATTATCATTTGAGAATGTGTTCAATATATGGGCTGTGCATTAGAAATATTACGACTTTAAGTCGAGTTCAAACGAAGGCTATTATGCCAAATTGTGTGAGAAAAACTCGATGTGATTAAGACTCTTAATTGCTCATATGTGTACCTAAAGTCTTGATTTAAAATGCCTTGTTGTTGATAATCTATAAAGATGCTTGAAAGTTAAAGGAGTGGGGTGAAGAGGTAAAGTGTGGCCACCATGCCGATAATGAAAGTTATACTTGTGGATAATAGTGCCAATGAAATGAAATGATGTCAGAAAGGTTAAGAAATGAGTCTTGATTCAATTGTTCCCAATTTGTCTTCGAAAATAGATTTGCCCAAAATCCTATGTACTCAAGTCATGCCCAAATGTGGTTGTTTCAACTAATGTTATACTTTGTAAGTATTTCTAACGTGTTTTGAACTCTTATATATTCATGAGTTTAAATTGTGAATTTCCCTTTCGGGGAAAAGTATTTCAAGCTCCTACGTTCCTATGGTGGGAAAGGTTATGAGATGAACGTATTCGTACATAAGTTTCCAATGTGCTATAAGCTCCTACGTTCTCATGAGTAGAAGCTATGATGTTCCTAAATGTTTTAAATGTTCTTAATGTCCTATGATCACCTATGGCAAGTACAAGTAATTTATAGTATGGACATGAAATACGACCGTTTGCCAAAATGAGAATTATGAGGCGTTGTATGTCCCAATGGTTTCAATCATAGTATGTATGCTTCTAAAATAATAAGTGTAAATGACTTCGATGTTAAGTCCCCAAGAATCATGAACTTAGCTAATGACCTCAAGATGACAAGTGAGTGAATAACGAGGTGAAAGGGAGATGTCCTATACTAAATGATGATGAATCTTATGAATACGAATTTGTGCCATGTGCTATTGAAATTGACTTATTGATTCACCATACATATGCTAACGTAATGATCTATGTTTCTCCATGACGAGCATGAACATGAAGTGTTCCAATGATCCGGGAACTTATGACCTTAAATGTAATGTTAATCATGTATCTTTGAGTTTATATATGGTTAAGTGCATAAATGATGTGTTATGAACCCTATGGACGGGCTATGAAATGCATAGGTATATTGTGTATGGAACCCTATGGACGGTCTATGAAATGCATAGGTATATTATGTATGGAACCCTATGGAAGGTCTATGAAACGCATAGGTGTATTGTATATGTGATCCTATGGACGGGCTATGAAATGCATAAGTGTAACATATGTGAACTATATGGACGGTCTATGAACGCATAGGTATATTGTGTATGGAACCCTATGGACGGTCTATGAATGCATAGGTGTATTGGGCATGGAATCCTATGGACGGTCTATGAAACTCATAGGTATATTATGTATGGAATCCCATGGACGGTCTATGAAACGCATAGGTATATTGTGTATGAAATGTATAGGTGTACGGTATGAATAAACACTATAGATGGTCTATGAGATGCATAGGTGTATAATATGATATGTGAACACTAAGGATGGTATACGAAATGTATAGGTGTAAAATAATAGAGGAATATAGACGGTCTAGTGAGATGCATTGTTAACGCAGACAATAGGTGCCACATTCATTGGCCTTGTTTGCACATGTTATTTAAATTACATTATATTATGTATTCCACATATGGTTCATATGGCTCAGTTGATCCTAAAAGAAGTTTAGAATGATGCAAGTATGCTAAGACTTGGAATGTGATTCTATGGGATGTTTCGCAGTTCTTGATATACTTTAGTTGTCTCTTATTTGAGTTACCATATTTTCATACGTTGTTTTGTCTACTTTACATACGAGTACTATTCCACATGTACTCACGTCCCTTTTGCCGGGGGCTGCATCTTTTAATTGATGCAGTCATACTCTACAGGATGATATGCATCTTTGATAGGGATCTTCTTCACTACTTAGCTTATGCTAAGCCTGCTATAGTTCTAGTGGGTGTTTGGGTCTAGTTCATTTTAGGTATTTAGGTATCTATTGTCATGGAAGCTCCATGTACATTGTGGGTCATGTAATTAAAGATTTAAGTTTTGTCATGTATTTATGTTCACAGTATTTATGAGGCTACACACCCATCATATGAAAGATTGTAGGCCGTTGAGCCAAATATATTCAATTTAAAAGTCATGACACTAATGCTGTTTTGATAAATCATACATGAGTAATGATGAGAGGTTAATGTAAATCATACATGAGTAATGATGAGAGGTAAATCATACTGGGTTTACTCGGTTGAGTGCCGGTCGCGCTCCCTGAGTTCGGGGTGTGACACAAAGACTTATCCCTCTTTGGTTCTTCCTTACACAGTTCTATCTTTCTCATTTCATGAGTCTTAAAGTTTCCAACCAACTCATCAAGTGAGATTTTATCCAGCTCCTTGGCTTCCTGAATGGCTGTGACTTTTGATTCCCATGTAGTAGGAAGGATCATTAGAACTTCACTGACCAGCTCTTCTGAAGTGAACACCTTTCCAAGTGAGTTCAGTTCATTAGTTATTATGGTAAACCTGGTCATCATCTCCTAGATGGGCTCAGACTCCTTCATGAAGAAGAGCTCATAGTTTCTCATAAGTAATTCTATCATTGATCTCTTCACTTGGTTTGTTCCTTCATGAGCAGTTTGGAGTGCATCCCGGATCTCCTTTGCATTTGAGCAAGCTGATACTCTGTTGTACCTGTCAGAACTAAGTCAACAGATAAGGATTTTCTTAGCCTTAGCATTTTTCTCCATCATCCTGAAATCCGCTGCTACAAATTCAGAGGGGTCCTTAAGATGCGTTTCATTTTGCGCATATTTTTTTAATAGGAGTTAATGAACCTTGGTTTACTATGGTCTATATTTCATAGTCTTCAGTTGTCAGGAAATCTTCCATTCTTACTTTCCACCAACTGTAATATTTTCCATTGAACAGGGGTGGTCTGGTAGTGATTGTCCTTCATTAATTCCAGGTGGAGCACTCATTTTGCCTTCAAGATCTCTCTAGGTGTTAGTCGTGTATGAGAGAACCTGCTCTGATATCAATTGTTATTTTTAGTGCGTTATGGATTACTAAAGAACTTGTTTCTTTACCTTACTCCTCAAACGTGAAGTAAAATAAGCAGTAAAGTAAACACAATAATTTTTACGTGGAAAATCACTCGGCTCAAAAGGTGCAAATACCACGACTTACTACGTAGAATTTTCAACTTCATCTTCACTAGAACAATGAGACAAAAGTATCGATTACAAGATTGCAACCCAATACTCTCCAATACTCCTACTAGAATTATTATATTTACAAGTTACTCTAACTTTTAAAACAAACGCTCACCCCAACTCGCTAATTGTTTGTGACACTTTGATTACAACTTGATTTCCTAAAATATATTCACTAGACTGACTCAAGAAGAACACAATATTGGTACTCGACTAGAGTGTGTAAAATATAGTTCTTCAGTTGATGTGCTATAGGATAATCCCAACACTCCAGAAAGATAGTATTTAAATTCCCTGGACTCTAAGATTTTATAGGAGTCCTATGTGTAGTCATCTTCTCACTTAATAAGACTCCTATCGTTCCAAGGACTTCACAAGTCTTAGGATTCTTGTCTCTCACTTATTCATGTGTATCTTCTTGAGCAACATATGTAGCAGTCTTCTTTCACCAAACTCAGACCTGGGTAACTTTGAGATAAAGTTACTGTCTTGCAAATACGTACAATCATCAACCATGAGGAGCGTCCTTAACCTTGAGGAGTTGGTTATTAGAGCGGTTAAGCAGCTACATTGAGGACCTGATTCTTAGAACATTTTATCTGAACAAACTTTGTTAATCATCAAAATCTCAATACTCAACACTCTTTTAGTTTTTCTTGGTGCTAAATATTGGCATGACTGGTTCAAATATTGGAAAATGTAACTCTTTGGATAAAAATACTCTAATTTATTTGAGACTATTTTGAGGTGAAAGGTTCAGAGTAAAAGGACCTTGCCAAAATCGATCAAAATCTGGCTCCTTGTTTTGAGGAAATATACTATAAAATCTAAACTAGACAGAAGTAATTTCTTCTATCAGAATAGTTCTGATAAACAAAAGCTTCATCCATGCTAAATGTATGGGAAATCTTGTAATACTTAGTAGAGAATCTTGATGTCCTTGTTTTCTTTGCAATAGAAGATCAATTGAAGATCTAAAGAAAATTCATATAACGAATGGCTACATAAAGAATTCAAAAAGAAAAAAATAAAATAAAAAGCTTATAAACATTCAATTTTAGGAGTTCTTTTACTCCATTTTGCTCGAATTATTTATCAGGTATTAGGTTTCATCGAATCAGAATGAAGCTGCCTGTAACTTTGTGTTACAAAAATGCTAGTGAATCATTAGCTCCAAAAGGTCCGTCGTCTGCATGTGTCAATATACTAAACATATGAACAATCATATATTACTTAGTACAAAATATTGGTATACATTTCGTTTTTTGGGCAAAAGATCACTGAAAAAGCAAAAAAAGTTCATATACATGATGTGTCGCCGGGTATCAAGAACAAGGGTGATATCTAAAATTGCAATAACTATCGGGGTATCAAGCTGCTTAACCATACTATGAAAGTCTTGGAGCGAGTGGTAGAGCTAAGGATTGAGGAGGCGTGTGTCTATTTTTGGGAACCAGTTTGGGTTTATGCCGGGGCGCTCGACTACAGAAGCCATCCACATTGTTAGGATATTGATGGAGTAGTATAGGGAAAGAAAGAAGGACTTGCATATGGCTTTCATCGACTTAGAAAAGGCGTACGATAAAGTTCTGAGGGAGGTTTTGTGGAGATGTTTGGAGGCTAGAGGTGTAACTGTTCCTTATGTTAGGTTAATTAAGGACATGTATGATGGAGTAAGGACCCGAGTGAGGACGGTGAGTGGGGACTCAGATAATTTTCCAGTTATGATGGGGTTGCATCAGGGGTCGGTACTCAACCCTTTTTTATTTTCTCTAGTGATGGACGTACTGACGAGCCACATCTAAGGGGAGGTGCTGTGGTGCATGCTATTTGCAAATGATATTATATTGATTGACAAGACGCGAGATGGTATGAATGTGAAATTAGAAGTATGGAGGCATACCCTGAAATCTAAAGGTTTCAAGTTGAGCAGGACCAAGACAAAATACTTGGAGTGTAAGTTCAGTTGCGAGAGTCAAGAAGGGGAAGGGGAGGTAAGGCTGGACTCGCAGGTCATCCCTAGGAGAGGGAGTTTTAAGTACCTTGGATCGATTATTCAGAGGGATGGGGAGATTGATTAAAATGTCACACATCGTATTGGGGTAGGATGGATGAAATGGAGACTCGCTTCCAGTGTTTTGTGTGACAAGAAGGTTCCACCAAAACTTAAGGGTAAGTTCTATAGAGTGGTGGTCAGACAAACGATGTTGTATGGGGCTGAGTGTTGGCCAGTCAAGACCGCTCATGTACAGAAGATGAATGTAGCAGATATGAGGATGTTGAGATGGATGTGCGGTTACACCAGGTTAGATAGGATCAGAAATGAGGTTATTCAAGACAAGGTGGGCGTGGTCCCTATTGAGGACAAGATGCGGGAAGCGCAACTTAGGTAGTTTGGTCATGTGAGGAGGAGGAGCACAGACGCCTCAGTGAGGAGGTGTGAGAGGTTGACATTGGAGGGCCTACGAGGGGAGGGGGGAGGGTCATAGTGGTAGGCCAAAGAAGAGGTGGGGAGAGGTGATTAGGCAAAGCATAGTGCAACTTTAGCTGAACGAGGACATGACCCTTTATAGGAAGGTATGGAGGTCGAGGATTAGGGTAGTAGAGTAGGTAGTCTACAGTGTTCATAACAGTAGTATTGGCACGCATCCTCTCTTTCTGTTGGTAGTAGGTTTCTGTTATTTTCTTTCATTAATATCACCTTACTATCTTGTTATTTTTATTCTTCTTTTATATGGCTTTTTGGTACTATCCCTTCTTGTCTATATTTTCATTAATGTGGTGCTTATGCTTTACTGAGTTGAGGGTCTATTGGAAACAACTTCCCTATCCTCACAAGGTAAGGGTAAGGTCTGCGTACACACTATCCGCCCCAGACCCCACGGTGTGGGATAATACTGGGTATACGGTTGTTGTTGTATACATGATGTATCGAGTGGCTTGAATCATAAAGAATTCAAAAGAAAAATTGGACACTATGTAAATGTTATTTTAGGATACACCTAGATACAAGAAGTGTGGTTGAATTGTGTCTAATTCGATTTTTGTGATTTCAGAGAACCTAGTTCTTTGAACTATGCAAGCAGACACAAACAGAAATAATTTCAGAATTTATTCAATAGAAATATTTTTACGTGGAAAACCTCCTTGCTCAAAGAAGTAAAAACCACGACCTGCCCATTAGGATTTTTCTCAAATCTCCACTAAACTTCAAACAATAGTTTTAGGCTACAACTCTATGACTAAGGGGACTAACTGATATACCCTAATACAATCAACTCAATTATAGCAACGTCATCCCAAACTAACTCTATTATAGGAAGATAACAAAATCTCAAAGTTTATGCACTAATCTATTGGTTACACTTCATAAAAGTAAATAGGTTATAGTTTAGAACACTTTGACTCAACCTAACAACTAAAGAACTTCAACAACTTCGTCTTCAGGATCTAGTTCTTCAGTTGATCAGTTTGAGTCTCCAGAAGTATCTTCTTGATGTGATTGCTATTGTCAGAAGTAATTCTATATGATTTATCTCAATATCAGTAGTCTAGAACTACGACAAAAAGTCTTCTTTTGTAGTTGTAATGTTAGCTGAAAGATTTCTTCAAATAATGCTCCAAAACCTAAAATATTTCATTGAAGAAAAACCTCTTCTATTTAGATTTGGTTTCCTTTTTGTTTCCAACTCGTCAACCTTCTCTTTCCACGTAAGTTCTTTAATTATGAAATTCTTTTTGATCACGAATTCCTCCAATTGACATATTCCTATTAGGGCATGGGAAAGAATTTCTGAGGAATCCAACTTGCATGAGCATTCTGACATTCCGCGTCTGGTCAATATTCTGTTACTGGTCTACTTCGAACCTGGTTCACTTGTCATTTGTATCTCTCATCTGCATACCGGCCTAGTAGCACATCAAGCTAGCACATGAAACCTAGTTCTATGCTCTTGTTTGTTAATCATGAAAACATAATTACATACTCATCTCAATAAATTTCCCTTTTTGATGATGTCAAACCCATATGTAAATCAATCAACAACCTGCGCAAATTTTCATCATTATTCAACACAAGAACCAGTTTTATTACCAATCTTCTTCAATTTTTCTATGTTTACACAAGTGTATAAGACTCTCCTTCCATTTACCACAACCTTGTAGAAGACTAGGCATAATTCAATATTAAGACATGCAAACAGACAAACTCAACAAAATTCTCCTATATTAGTCCAAGTGCTTAAAAAAGAACCAGGTTTACTAATTAGTGAATATGCATATATTTAACTTTCCCTTTTTGGCATCATCAAAAAATAAAAAGTCAGTAGAGTTAACGAGAAAATATATCAATGTAAAATTCATGGCCACCGGGGCTACACTAACATATACATATCATCAGGAACACAGATAGTTAATCTAATAAAAAATTTCCAAACAAAATATTCAGTCCAAAAACAAGGAATTTATATTCATTAGTCATTGTACCACATTAAACTCAAAGGGACCATACCAAAAAAATGGTTGGAAAAACCCATCAAACTGCCAATGACAAACAAATAAAAGAAACATTATCTAGAAACTAATCATAGAGAGGACAAGGTTAGGAACTAACTAAGGATAGACTATGAAACCTAAGAGGACTGAGGAACATGTTATTTGATGTAAGAGGATCCCCCATAAATAAGACCTAGAAGCTTATAAAATCTAGCAGTAGAGGCCTTCTGCTCTTTCTTCATCTCCTCCTTCAGCCTCCTATTTTACTCTTTTAAGGAGGCAATTTCCTCTTTCATCTTCTCCCTTTCCTCATTGGCAGCATTCAATTCCTCCTAAAGGTTTGTAACCATGCTTTTACTTTTGGTTCCCAGTGGTCGTGCAACACAGTCATAGTCCTTTAAGGTTTCCTCATAAAACATGTCCTTTTTAGTTCCTTTCTTAGGACCTCTCAAAGGAACCCCAAAGTTCTCAAACACCCGAGTCAGTAAAGATCCATAAGGTAGAGCATGATGTCCTTTTTTTTATCAACTGCCCTTCCCATGTGCTTAAGTATCGGTGAGGGTAAGTTAATTAGCCTACTCTAATCTAGCACTTATCACTATCAAGTCTAGGTAAGCGGCCTCATGCCTTCTTTCTAATCGAAAAGCAAACACCTGTTCACAAATTCGAACAAAACCTTGTGAACCAATTTTATCTCCGCCTTTCCTACCTTTCTTGCAATTAGTTTTTCCCTTTATTGTGTTTACTTAGAAGTAAAGTACATATCATCTTCCTTCTCTTCCAACTCAGTCCACTCACGCCTCACATAAGTGTCAAACCTTTCCATTGATACATTCAGTATCCCCTCAAAAGGTTTTGCATCATGAACCAAGTCTACTCCCTTTACTCCAGAGCTCTTTGTGCCATCCTCCAGTACTTTAAAATTTTTGTAGAAGTGAAGTATTCCCTCACCATACATGATTGGGAGTGGGCACAAATATAAGTGCTTCCACTACTGATTCTCCAGCTTCTCCATTAAATCCTTTATCCCAAATAAGTTCATAATATCTGGGTAAATTACCCGACCCTTTAATATGATCAACCCCGCAAAACATTCCTCTCTACCCACAATGGAAATTTTTCATTGAATTTTCTTCCTACGTTTTGAATCTTGTCCCTTTCATTTCAAACTCTGAGGCTACTGACTTCCTTTTTCTTGAAGACCTCTTCTTGGGTGTGGATGAAGAGGATTTAACCTTTCTCGTTCCTTTTCTTTGAATATGGACTTCAGCATTTTCTTCTTCTTCTTCTTCTTCTTCCTCCTCCTCCTCCTCTCCACTTACCAGATCAACTTCCTCCACAGCTGAACTCCTCTCTGTCTTTCTTCTATTTCTTACTCTTTTCTAATGCCTTTTCAAGTGCAGTACTAGTCTTTCCTCTAGTGTTTGGAGTTCTACCCCCAAGAGTGACAGATCCCCGAGGTAACACTTCCTTCTTTGCTATAGCTTTTCACTCTCTTGGAGGTTCTCCTTGCCTCACTTAGTTTCTTTTCCCTCATTTTGGCTACCAAGTTTTCCAAGGCTTCTTTATCACTACTTTCTTTTCTCACTTCTTTCTCTCCTTATTTTTCTCCCTCTTCCTTAGTGTCAGTCCAGTCAAAAGATTCTAATTTTACAGGATCAGCGTTCAAGGAACCGGGTTCTTGAACATGATTAATTTCTTTCTCAGCAGTCTCTTCAACATCTCCTACTCCAGTCATTTCTCCCTCACCGATAATTGAAGGGCCTGGTTATTGTCCAGGGGCTTCTAGTGATACTACTGCAACACTACCCCTCCTCTCTATTGGTTCCTCCCAAGGTTCTACCATTATTTCTTCAATTCCTCTACTCACATCATCAATAATTTGTTCGTCCTCTTTTTCTTCGAACCACTCGCCGACTACATCTACTTACACTTGAGCTTTAACTTCCACTACCTCACTCACCTTCTCTCCTACCACCTCTTCTATCACCTCTTTTTTCCCATTGAACCACTGATTTCACATCAGCATTTTCTTCTGTTTGTTCAGTACCAACCTTCCTCTCCTGTTCATCGTCTCCTTCCCCCTTAATTTGTGATTCCTTCACTGCTAGGTTTTTACCATCGAAACCTTTACTTCTTCTTCGTCTAGATAAGTAAGCCAACTAAGAATTTTCAGGCTTTTTGTGAAGAGGATTGATCTTGGGCAAACTCGATTGGAGTAGGAATGGACGGAGGTGTAGTAAAATCATGTGTAGTGCTTTGTTTGGGAATTTTTAAAGGTGACTTGACTTGGTGAGTTTGACATTGTTAAGAATTCAAGGTTTTTTGAAGGATTGAGAAGTTAGTGTCTTGAGTTTTCTTGAGCAATCTAATCGAATAAGAGAGAATAAGCGAGAGAAAGGGTTTTATAAAGATTAATTTGATTGTTTTTCGGCATTAATTAGTCATCATAATTGCTCATAATCTGCTTCTAATAGAGGAATAGGGTAACTATCAGTTTTTAAAATTAAAAAAGGCATTTAGGGGCTTTAACTAGGTGGAAAAAATGTGTTCAGCGGAGTTTAGGAAAGTGGTCTGATTTCATACGGGCTGGAACTAGTCATGATTGCCCTAGGACTGGCGGTTTTTTATTTTGGAACCTGATCCCCTTTTAATTTTATGGTTTAGACAAGGTGAGTGGGAACCTGATTTTAATGACGTGGTCATTTAACAGTTAAGTACAACTATCTGTTGGAAAGGAGGTACATGCTTGAGTGTCACACAACTAGATTTCTTGACTAATTTCCTCAGCTTGGCTAACATAAAATTTTTCTGATCCAGGCTTTTGTCAATAGAGTAAGCATCCATGCTATGCGTGCATACCTGTTATAGTATAAGACTGAGTTAGATATTATTCTATGCATCGACTCACTAGACAATTCATTAAGACATAACCAATCATTGAGGAAAGTAAAGAATGTCCTAATCCCTTTTGATCAAACCAAGCTCTAAGCAATTTTTTTCAAAGTGATCCTTGCTTAAAGCTTTGGTGTGTGTGTGTGTATATATATATATATATATATATATATATATATCCGCAATCTGCTCCTCTGTCTTGCAAAACTTCATAGAAATATGACCCTTCTCAATATTATCTCTTAAAAAGTGGCGTCTCACATCAATATGTTTGGTTCTCTTGTGGTGGACCGAGTTCTTTGCCATGTTCATAGAACTTATGTTATCACAGAATATGGGAACTCGTTCAATCATCACTCCATAGTATTCCAGTTGTTGCTTAATCCATAATAACTGAGCACAGTATGAGGCAACTGCTACATACTCAGCTTCTACATGTGATATAAGCATAAAGTTTTGTCTCTTTGATGCCCATGAGATCAAACATGACCAAAGGAAATGAGCCATCCCTGATGTGCTCTTCCTATCCACCTAATATCCAGCATAGCCAGTATCTATGTACCCAATCAGATCAAAGGATTCTCAGTTGGATACCAAAGAATTAGGTCTTGAGTACCTTTGAGATACCTCAAGATCCTTTTAATAGCCTTCAAGTGTGATTCTCTGGGACTTGACTAAAATTTTGCACACAACCCCACACTATACACAATATCTATCCTTCTTGAAGTTAAATAGAGCAAGGATCCAATCATGCATCTGTACCCCTTTTCATCAACGGAGGTACCATGTTCATCCATATATAACCTAGTTGTTGTTTCGATAGGAGTATCAACTGTCTTTGCATTGTCCATGTCAAGCCTCTTGAGTAGCTCCTTGATGTATTTCTGTTGGTGTATCATAGTTTCTTTTGCATTCTTCTTAACTTGAAGTCCAAGGAAGAAATTCAATTCTCCCATCATACTCATTTCAAATTCACTGCCTATTAGTTTAGAAACTTTATTGCATAAGGCTTCAGTGGTGGCTCCAAAGATGATGTCATCTATATATATTTGAACAATCAGCAGGTTCTTGCCACTCCTCAATAGGAACAATGTGTTGTCAATTCTGTCGCATGACAACCCGTTCTCTAGGAGAAATTTTGACAGCCTTTCATACAAAGCCCTTGGAGCCTTCTTTAAACTGTACAGTGCCTTGTCCAATTTGTACACATGATCTGGGAATTCATGACTCTCAAATACTAGGGACTATCGCACAAACACTTCCTTTTTAAATAACCATTTAGAAAAACACTTTTCATATTCATTTGATACAGTTTGAAACCTATGTAGGATGCAAAAGCAATGAGCATTCGAATTGCCTCCATTCTTGCAACTGGAGCAAACGTCTCATCATAGGCAATGCCTTCTTATTGATTATATCCTTTCACAATCGATCATGCTTTATTTATGGTAATATTTCCTTGATCATCCAGTTTGTTCCTAAACACCCACCTAGTTCTAATGACTTTTCTATCTTTTGGGCTAGGACCCAAGTGCCAAACTTTATTTCTTTCAAACTGATTGAGTCCCTCCTGCATAGTCACTATCCAGTCTTCATCTTCAAGTGCTTCCTTAATGTTCTTAGGCTCAACCATAGATATATAGGCTATAAAGACAATTATGTTTCTAAACTTTCATCTAGTCACCATCATAGAGTTAATTGGCGTTACCACATTGGTGAGCGGATGAGAATTTAATATTTCCAAGCCCTTGCTTGTAGACCCTGAGTTCCCTTTATACTAAGCAATGGAACCAAGTGCAATATGTTTTGCCTGATTTTCTTGATATGTTCCCTTTTATGTGGTACATTTTGCTCAACTTCCAGAGAACCTCGTTCTTGCCCTAGCTCATCAACATCCTCTGAAAGTCTTTGGTTTGATTGTTCCTCATTGTTTAACATAGGACCAAACTCTTCATCATCATTAACCTGTGTACCTTTCTCATCCAAATGATTAGATCCACAAAGAATCGTATGTATACCTTCTTCAATATGTAACGACATGACAGGTCGATTTGAGAGTTAGAGCCCCGAACCCCTATTAACTACTTTTCCCATATCTATTTCTGCTATTGTGACTTGCCGAGATGATTGGTTTTGAGTTTCGGAGTATTTTGGGACACTTAGTCCCTAAATGAGAGCTTAAGTCTTAGAATTTGGACCGTAGTCGGAAGTGTATGAAGACAGATCCATAATGAAATTCCGTTGACTCTGTTAGCTCCGTTGAGTGATTTTGAGCTTAGGAGCGCGTCCGGAATGTGTTTTGGAGGTTAGTAGTAGATTTAGGTTGAATTGACAAAATTTAGATTTTCGGTGATTTCGGTCGATAGTGAAAATTTTGATATCGAGCTCGGAATGGATTTCTGAAAGTAGCTGTAGGTTCGTAGTGTCATTTGTGACATGTGTGTAAAATCTGAGGTAATTCGGACTAGATTTGACATGGTTCGGCATCGTTTGTAGAATTTAGAAAATTCTAAGTTCTTAGGCTTGAATCCGTGCTTAATTCATGATTTTTGGTGTTGTTTGATGTATTTTGAAGGCTCGACTAAATTCGTATGGTGTTATAGGATTGGTTGGTAGGTTTGTTTAAGGTCCCGGGGGCCTCGGGTGTATTTCGGATGCTTAACGGAATGAAATTGGACTTAGGAAAATCTGGTGCTTTTGCTGGTTCTGCTGTAATCGCACCTGCGCAAGGCTGCCTGCAGGTGCGAGCAAATTGATGCAGAAGCGGGAAAATGGAGGAGTGCTAGGGGTCACAGGTGTGAGGTGATTTTTGCATCTGCGATGCCCATAGATACGTTAGGGGTCTTCGCAGGTGCGCAAGGTCCGCAGAAGCGGAAGGGAATTCTGCAGGCGCGCAAGCGCAGATGCGGCCCTTTCATCGCAGGTGTGAAGGCAGAGGGGGTAAGTGATTTTCACAGATGCGCACATTTTTCCGCACAAGTGCACCCGCAGGTGCGAGCCCAGGCTCCGCGGATGCGAAAATACCTGGGCAGTGGTTAAAACTGAAGGGCTTCGCGATTTTTGTCATTTTTGGACTTTGCAACTCGGTTTAGGGCGATTTGTGAGAGTGTTTTTGAGAATTTTCTTGAGGTAAGTCCCCTTTGCTTATGTTTTATCAATAATCTTGCTTTTCCATGTATTTTCCCACCTAGTTAGTGTGTATTTAAGGTGGAAATTGGAAGTTGGAGGCTAGGGATTTGGAAGTTTGAATTGTGAATTTGTAGGACCATTTGGTATCGGATTTTAGTAAAATTGATATGGTTAGACTCGTGAGTGAATAGTGACTTTTACCCAATTCTGAGATGTGGGCCCGTGTCGACTTTGTAGGGCGAATTTTGGAATTTTTGTTAAATATTGATTTAATTAATTAGATGAGTCTATTATGGTTGTAATTATGATATGTAATTGCTTTTGGCTAGATTTGGGTCATTCAGAGCCGGATATTCGTGCAAAGGGCATTCTTACGGATTGATTGAGCTTGACTCGAGGTAAGTGGCTTGCCTAACTTTGTGTGGGGGAAATCCCCTTAAGATTTGGAACTATTGTGATATGTGAGCCGTGTACGTGAGGTGACGAGTACGTACACGGGCTAGTTGTGGAAAACCCGATTTTTCTTACTTAGCAGCAATATGTTTTCCTGTTATTTTGAGTTATACCATTTTAATGAGTACTAATCTATTTTTATTCTTAATTGAGTTATTCCAATATGTGTAGCTATCATGTTTAGTCTAATACAACATGTCTACGTAACTTAATTGCTTATGTGAATTATGTGCAGCATGCTTAATGAATTTCCTACTTCTTCCCTAACTGGTACTTAGTCTAAATTGTATCTATCATTCGTGCTGCATATTTACTTTGGGACTACGGAACGGTATTCCGGGAGATTCCCATGTCTTGCATATTTACTTTGGGACTACGGAACGGTATTTCAGGAGATCCCCCTGCACATTTATTTTGGGACTACGGAACAGTATTCTGGGAGATCCCCCTGCACATTTATTTTGGGACTACGGAACGGTATTCCGGGAGATCCCCCTACACATTTACATTTGGGACTACCAAACGATATCTCGAGAGATCCCCTGTTGTGTTTCTGTGTACTAAGTTGTTGCCTTCTATGATTTCATTATTGTTAAATTTCAGCCTTTATTTTATTGCGATATTATACTCTATATTGTTTTATTACATATTTACCAGTAAGGCCTTGACCTGACCTCGTCACTACTCGACCGAGGTTAGGCTTGGCACTTACTGGGTACCGATTGTGGTGTACTCATACTACTCTCTGCATATGTTTTTTGTGTGCAGATCCAGGTATACCTTATCAGCCGCACTGTCAGTGAGCCGAGACAGCTTTGGAGACTTCAAGGTATATCTGCCGCATCCGCAGACCTCAGAGTCCCCTTCTACTCTTTCTCATGTCCATTATCTTCTGTATTTTTCCTTGTTAGACTCTGATGTATAGAGACACTAGATTTTTCCTTCTGTAGTTTGTGATTCACGTTGTTCTGGATTTTGGGATTTGTTGTGTATTTTTGAATAATTGGTTAAATTTATATTTTTATTTCATTATTCCGTAAAATGTTAGGCTTACCTAGTTGTAGAGACTAGGTGCCGTCACCATGTCACACGGAGGGGAAATTGGGTCATGACAAGTTGGTATCAGAGATCTAGGTTCGTAGGTGTCGTGAGTCACAAATCGGTTTATTAAAGTCTCGTGGATCGGTACGGAGACGTCTGTACTTATCTTCAGGAGGCTATGGAACTGTTAGGAAAAATTTCACTACTTTGATTCCTTGTCGTGCGAAAAGTTTTGACTTCAGAGATATTAAATTTCTGTATTCTATTCTCTCACAGATGGTGAGGACATGTACAAGCGGATCTGATGAACAGGCACCCACGCCCCCTGCTAGAGCAGCGAGAGGCCGGGGCCAGGGTAGAGGCCGAGGACGTCCACGTGGTGCAGCCAGAGCACCTGCACGAGCTGCTACAGAGGAGCCCCAATAGCTCAAGCTGGAGGGTAGACATCTGAGATACCTGTTGTTGCACCAGCCCTCCAGGAGACTCTAGCCCATATTCTGAGCATGTTCAACACCTTAGCTCAGGCTGGATTGATTCCACTTGCTCCTGCCACATCTCAGGCCGGGAGGAGGAGCACAGACTCCCGTCGCCGGTACTCCAGAGCAGCGGGTTCAGGTCAACCAGGTTCCAGAGATTGTACCAATGCAGCCGGTAGCTCTAGCTTAGCCCGAGTTTAGGGCAGCAGCTTCTGAGGCAGAGCAGCTCATACTTGAGAGGTACAAGAAGTACCACCCACCTACTTGGAAAACTGTCATCATATTCTCCGTACTATGGGCGTAGTGGAGACGAGCGAGGTTTATTTTACCACATTCCAGCTTAGAGGACCAGCTTATCAGTGGTGGCGTGCTGAGCTTGACTCGAGGTAAGTGGCTTGCCTAACTTTGTGTGGGGGAAATCCCCTTAAGATTTAGAACTATTGTGATATGTGAGTGCCGTGTACGTGAGGTGACGAGTACGTACACGGGCTAGTTGTGGAAAGCCCGATTTTTCTTACTGAGCAGCAACATGTTTTCCTGTTATTTTGAGTTATACCATTTTAATGAGTACTAATCTATTTTCATTCTTAATTGAGTTATTCTAATATGTGTAGCTATCATGTTTAGTCTAATACAACAGGTATACATGTCTTAATTACTTATGTGAATTATGTGCAGCATGCTTAATGAATTTCCTGCTTCTTCCATAACTGGTACTTAGTCTAAATTGTAAGAATTTCATGATGTAGTTGTATTTCTATCATTCGCGCTGCATATTTACTTTGGGACTACGGAATGGTATTCCGGGAGATCCCCCTATCTTGCATATTTACTTTGGGACTACGGAACGGTATTCTGGGAGATCTCCCTGCACATTTATTTTGGGACTATAGAACGGTATTCCGGGAGATCCCCCTGCACATTTATTTTGGGACTACGGAATGGTATTCCGGGAGATCCCCCTACACATTTATTTTGGGACTACGGAACGGTATTCCGGGAGATCCCCCTATATATTTACATTTGGGACTACGAGACGGTATCACGGGAGATCCCCTGTTGTGTTTCTGTATACTAAGCTGTTACCTTCTATGATTTCATTGTTGTTAAATTCCATCCTTTATTTTATCACGGTATTACACTCTATATTGTTTTATTACATATTTACCAGTAGGGCCTAGACATGACCTCGTCACTACTCGACCGAGGTTAGGCTTGGCACTTACTGGGTACCGATTGTGGTGTACTCATGCTACTCTCTGCATATGTTTTTCATGTGCAGATCCAAGTGTACCTTATCAGCCGCACTGTCAGTAAGCTGGCACAACTTTGGAGACTTCAAGATATATCTGCCGCGTCCGCAGACCTCGGAGTCCCCTTCTACTCTTCCTCATGTCCATTATCTTCTGTATTTTTCCTTGTTAGACTCTGATGTATAGAGACACTAGATTTTTTCTTCTGTAGTTTGTGATTCACGATGTTCCGGATTTTGGGATTTGTTGTGTATTTTTGAATAATTGGTTAAATTTATATTTTTATTTCATTATTCCGTAAAATGTTAGGCTTACCTAGTTATAGAGACTAGGTGCCGTCACGAAGTCACACGGAGGGGAAATTGGGTCGTGACACAACACATAGTTCTTTTATTGTATACTTTATAAGCTTTACTATGTGGTGAGTAAAGACACCCTCATCATTTTTAGCATCAAACTTCCCTAGAACCTCTTTACCATTGTTATTCACAAAACACTTACTACCAAAGGCTCTTAAGTGAATTACATTGGGTTTCTACCCTTAAGTAACCCATAGGGAGTCTTATCAATTATTGGCTTAATCATGCACCTATTTATAATGTAAGATACAATGTTCACAACTTCAGCCAAACAGTTTTAGGGAAGTACACTAGCAATTAACATGGTTCTTGTCATATCTTCTAAAGTTCTATTTTTCTATCTACAACACCATTTTATTGTGTTGTCCTAGGTGCAAAGAAATTATTATACAATTACTTGGACAGAACTCAAGAAAGTTAACATTTTCAAATTCAGTTCCATAGTCAGATGTAATGCTAGCTATAATGTTCCATTTTCAAATAATGTTGTCCTAGCTATATGACTGTCCATTTTTCTTTGTTGTTTCTTCACAAAGTCACAAACATACTATATGTTTCATCTTTAGTTGCCAGAAATATAGTCCAATTAAACCTAGAATAGTCATTAACAATTACAAACACATACCTCTTCCCACCTCAACTCTGAACCATCATTGGTCCACATAAGTCAATGTGAAGTAGTTCCAGAGGTCAAGAAGCACTTCACACTTTCTTTGGTTTGAAGGATGATCTGACCTGTTTACCTGTAGCACACGCATCACACACTTTATCTTTCATGAATTTTGATTTGGGCAAGTTAAGTAGTCCGGCTGAGGTAGCTTCACTTACATGGACTCAGTTCTCGGACATATGTTTGAGAGAGTATGTCCCACAGAGCCTCAGGGACTCATGGCGCATGGAGTTTGAGCAACTGCATCAGGGTGCTATGACTGTGTCAGAGTATGCAGTTCGCTTCAGTGATTTGGCCTGACATGCACTGGCCTTAGTTGCCACAGTTCGAGAGAGAGTTCGACGATTTATTGAGGGTCTCCATCCCAGCATCCGGAGTAGTATGGCCAGGGAATTAGAGATGGATATTTCTTATCAGTAGGTTGTGGGTATTGCTAGGAGATTCGAGGGCATGTTTGCCCAGGATAGAGAGGAGAGGGAGGCCAAGAGGTCTCGAGAGGCTGGTTATTATTCTGGAGCTCGTGCCCCAGCAGCTCGCCATGGTAGGGGTTATGTGAGCCGCCCCGTTCATTCAGCTCTTCCAGCCTCCAGTTGTGTTCCAGCTCCTTCTAGACCCCAAAAGCCTTATTATGCACCAACAGTATCTAGTATGCCTCCTGCACGGGGTGTTCCTAGCGGCCAGTCCAGCAGACTTGGCCCGAGCCAATCACAACAACCACGCCTTCCCAGAGCTTGTTTTGAGTGTGGCGACACTCGCCACATGGTGAGGGATTGCCCCAAGATTAGGAGGGGTGCACCTCCACAGACTTTTCAGCCACAACGTGCTCCACCGGGTCCTCAGTCTATGATTGCAGCACCAGTTGCCACCCCACCTGCTTAACCAGCTCGAGGTAGAGGTCGGGGAGGTAGAGGTCGCCCTAGAGGGGGAGGCCAGGCCAGATATTACGCACTTCATGCTCGTACAGAGGCAGTTGCTTCTGATTCTGTCATTACAGGTACTGTCCTGGTCAATCATAGAGATGCGTCGGTATTATTTGACCCAGGCTCTACATATTCTTATGTGTCCTCTTATTTTGCTCCGTATTTGGGCGTATCTCGGGATTCTTTGAGTTCCCCTATTTATGTATCCGCTCCTGTGGGAGATTCTCTTGTTGTGGACCACGTGTATCTGTCGTGTTTGATTGCTCTTAGTGGTTTTGAGACCATAGCCAATTTATTATTCCTCATCATGGTGGACTTTGATATTATTTTGGGCATGGACTGGTTGTCTCCCCATTATGCTATTCTTGATTGTCACGCTAAAACCGTGATGCTGGCTATGCTAGGTTTACCGCGTTTAGAGTGGAGAGGTACCTTAGAGTATACTCCCAGCAGAGTTATTTATTTTCTTAAAGCTCAACGAATGGTTGAGAAGGGGTGTGACGCGTATCTAGCTTATGTGAGAGATGTCAGTATTGATACCCCTACAGTTGAGCCAATTCCAGTAGTGAGGGACTTTCGAGATGTGTGTCTAGCTGATCTTTCGGGCATGCCGCCCGACAGAGATATTGATTTTGGCATTGATTTGTTGCCGGGCACTCAACCCATCCCTATTCCTCCATATTGTATGGCTCCTCCTGAATTGAAGGAGTTGAAAGAGTAGTTACAAGAATTGCTTGATAAAGGCTTTATTCGGCCCAGTATGTCACCTTGGGGTGCCCCTGTCTTATTTGTGAAGAAGAAAGATGGTTCTATGCGGATGTGTATTGATTACCACCAGTTGAACAAAGTCACAGTGAATAACAGGTATCCATTGCCTCGTATTGATGATTTATTTAATCAGTTACAGGGTGCCAGAGTGTTTTCCAAGATTAACTTATGTTCAAGTTTTCCAAGATTAACTTATGAGTTTCTTGTGATGTCTTTTGGGCTGACCAATGCCCCAAAAACTTTTATGCACTTGATGCACAGTGTGTTCTGGCCCTATATTGACTCATTCGTCATTGTGTTTATTGACGACATTCTGGTATACTCCCGGAGTTGGGAGGATCATGAGCAGCACCTGAGGACTGCACTTCAGAGCTTGAGAGAAAAGAAGTTATATGCAAAAATTTCAAAGTGTGAGTTTTGGCTAGACTCAATGGCATTCTTGGGTCATATAGTATCGAGTGAGGGGATCCAAGTGGATTCGAAGAAGATTGAAGCAGTGCAGAGTTGGCCCAGGCCGTCCTCAGCTACAGAGATCCGAAGTTTTCGTGGTTTGGCAGGGTATTACCGTCGCTTTGTAGAGGGATTCTCATATATTGCAGCACCTATGACCAGGCTGACCTAGAAGGGTGCTCCGTTCAGGTGGACAGAGGAATGTGAGGAGAGCTTTCAGAAGCTCAAGACACCTTTGACTACAGCCCCAGTATTGGTATTACCTACAGGTTTGGGGTCTTATACTGTATATTGTGATGCATCGCATATTGGTCTCGGCGCAGTGTTGATGCAGGATGGTAGGGTGATTGCCTACGCGTCCAGACAACTGAAGGTGCACAAAAAGAACTATCTTGCCCGCGACCTTGAGTTAGCAGCTATTGTTCATGCCTTGAAGATATGGCGGCATTATTTGTACGGTGTTCCTTGTGAGATTTACATCGATCATCAGAGTTTGCAACATCTGTTGAAGCAAAAAGATCTTAACTTACGTCAGTGGAGGTGGTTGGAGCTACTTAAGGACTATGATATCACTATTTTGTACCACCCTGTGAAGGCCAATATAGTGGCCGATGCTTTGAGTCACCGGGCAGAGAGTTTGGGGAGTTTAGCATATCTACCAGCAGCAGAGAGGCCATTGGCATTGGATGTTCAGGCCTTAGCCAGCTAGTTTGTGAGATTGGATATTTTTTAGTCGAATCGAGTATTGGATTGTGTGGTCTCTCGGTCTTCTCTTTATGATCGTATCAGGGAGCATCAGTATGATGACCCCCATCTGCTTGTCCTTAAGGACACGGTCCAGCACGGTGATTCTAAGGAGGTTACTATTGGAGATGATGATGCATTGAGGATGCAGGGCAGACTATGTGTGCCCAATATAGATGGTTTGCGTGAGTTGATTCTTTAGGAGGCTCATAGTTCGTGGTACTCTATTCATTCGAGTGCCGCAAAGATATATCAGGACTTGAAATAGCATTACTGGTGGAGGAGAATGAGGAAGAACATAGTAGAGTATGTGGCTCGATGTCTGAATTGCCAGCAGGTAAAATATGAGCATCAGCAACCAGGTGGATTGCTTCAGAAGTTAGAAATTTCGGAGTGGAAATGGGAGCGGATCACTATGGATTTCATGGTTAGACTCCCACGGACTCAGCGTAGGTTTGACGTAGTTTGGGTGATTGTGGATAGGCTGACCAAGTCGGCTCATTTCATTCCTGTGATGACTACCTATTCTTCCGAGCAGCTAGCTCGAATCTACATCCGTGAGATCATCAGGCTTCATGGCATACCGGTATCTATTATCTCTGACCGGGGTATGCAATTTACATCATGGTTCTGGAGAGCTATACATTATGAGTTGGGTACTCGGGTTGAGTTGAGCACAATATTTCACCCTCAGACGGACGGGCAGTCCTAGCGCACTATTCAGATATTAGAGGATATGCTTTGTGCGTGTGTGACAGATTTTGGGGGTGCTTGAAACCAGTTCTTGCCACTTGTGGAGTTTTCTTACAACAACCGTTATCAGTCCAGCATTCAGATGACACCATACGAGGCTCTGTACGGTAGGCGGTGTCGGTCCCCAGTGGGTTGGTTCGAGCCCGGCGAGGTCAGATTATTGGGTATGGACTTGGTTCAGGATGCCTTGGAGAAGGTTAAGGTGATTCAGGATAGACTTTGCATGGCCCAGTCCAGACAGAAAAGTTATGTGGACTGGAAGTTTCGTGATGTTGCATTCATGGTTGGTGAGTGAGTCTTACTCCGAGTTTCGCTTATGAAGGGTGTTATGAGGTTTGGAAAGAAGGGCAAGTTGACCCAAGGTTCATTGGTCCATTTGAGTTGTTGCGTCAAGTTGGAGAGGTTTCTTATGAGCTTGTCTTGCCTCCCAGCCTAGCAGGAGTTCATCCGGTATTTCATGTTTCTATGCTCCGAAAGTATCACGGCGATCCGTCCCAAGTATTGGATTTCAGCTCAGTTTAATTGGACAAGGATCTATCCTATGTTGAGAATCCAGTGGCTATTTTAGACAGGCAGGTCAGAAAGTTAAGATCAAAGAACATTGCTTCTGTGAAGGTTCATTGGAGGGGACAGCCGGTCGAGGAGGCGACTTGGGAGACCGAGCAGGATATGCGCAGCTGTTATCCTCATCTTTTTACCACTTCAGGTATATCTCTATGCATGTTCGAGGATAAACGATTGTTTTAATAGGGGGAAGATTTAATGACCCGGCCGGTTATTTTGAGAGTTAGAGCCCCTAACCACTATTAACTGCTTTCCCCATATCTATTTCTGCTATTGTGACTTGCCGGGATGATTGGTTTTGAGTTTCGGAGTATTTTGGGACACTTAGTCCCTAAATAAGAGCTTAAGTCTTAGAATTTGGACCGGAATGGAATTCCATTGACTCCGTTAGCTCTGTTGAGTGATTTTGATCTTAGGAGCGCGTCCGGAATGTGTTTTGGAGGTTAGTAGTAGATTTAGGCTTGAATTGACGAAAGTTAGATTTTCGGTGATTTCGGTCGATAGTGGAGATTTTGATATCGAGCTCGGAATGGATTTCCGAAAGTAGTTGTAGGTTCGTAGTGTCATTTGTGACATGTGTGTAAAATCTGAGGTAATTCGGACTAGATTTGACATGGTTCGGCATCATTTGTAGAATTTAGAAAATTCTAAGTTCTTAGGCTTGAATCTGTGCTTAATTCATGATTTTTGGTGTTGTTCGATGTGGTTTGAAGGCTCGACTAAATTCGTATGGTGTTATAGGATTGGTTGGCAGGTTTGGTTAAGGTCCCAGGGGCCTCGGGTGTGTTTCGGATGCTTAACGGAATGAAATTGGACTTAGGAAAATCTGGTGCTTTTGCTGGTTCTGCTGTAATCGCACTTGCGCAAGGCTGCCTGCAGGTGCGAGCAAATTGGTGCAGAAGAGGGAAAATGGAGGAGTGCTAGGGGTCACAGGTGCGAGGTGATTTCCACATCTGCGATGCCCGCAGATGCGTTAGGGGTCTTCGCAGGTGCGCAAGGTCCGCAGAAGCGGAAGGGAATTCCGCACGCACGCACGAGCAGATGTGGCCCTTTCATCGTAGGTGCGAAGGTAGAGGGGGTAAGTGATTTGCATAGATGCACACATTTTTCTGCACAAGCGCACCCATAGGTACGAGCCCAGGCTCCGCAGATGCGGAAGTACTTGGGCAGTGGTTAAAATCGAAGGGCTTCGCGATTTTTGTCATTTTTGGACTTTGCAACTAAGTTTAGGGCGATATTTGAGAGCATTTTCGAGGCATTTCTTGAGGTAAGTCCCTTGTTCTTATTTTTGATCAATAATCTTGCTTTGCCATGTATTTTTCCACCTACTTAGTGTGTATTTAAGGTGGAAATTGGAAGTTAGAGGCTAGGGATTTGGAAGTTTGAATTGTGGATTTGGAGGACCATTTGGTGTCGAATTTAAGTAAAATTGATATGGTTAGACTCGTGAGTGAATAGGCTTTCGAATTTTGTGACTTTTACCTGATTCCGAGACGTGGGCCCATGTCGACTTTTTAGGGTGAATTTCAGAATTTTTGTTAAAGTATTGATTTAATTACATGTCAAATTTTTGTTAAAGTATTGTTGGAGATCAGTTTGTTCAACATAGAAGAAGTTATATGCCCTATCCTTTTGTGCCATAAAAAGAAATCTATATCCAGTGCACTAAGACATGATAGTTCACTTTCAGGAGAAGATATAATCTCAGATTTATAAATATTTTTATACCTTTTTCCCGTGAGAACCAGGTTTCCAGAGCTTTCATTTGTAACTATATAATTTTTAGAAGTGATGAGGACCTGGTTCCCTTATCCACACATTTGGGAAACACTTAAGAGGTTGTGCTTCAATCCTTTAACATAATATACATTTTTAATAGCATGAGATTGGGACTTACCAACTTTACCTATGCCGATTATATTTCTCTTTGTCTCATTGCCAAAGCCCACACTTCCTCCTTGGTAGGCTCTCAGTCAGAGAAAATTATATCTATTTCCAGTCATGTGGCGGGAGCAAGCACTATCCACATGCCATCATTTCTTGATTCCTCTCACTTTAGCCTGCAAAAATATTTAGGGGTTAGCTTTAGGAATCCAGATAAGTTTGGGTCCCTTTCTTTGAGTAAAAGGATGAATCATATTCTTTTTAGTCCATCCTAGTAGTTTATGTAATGATCCTGTCGATCATTTTGAGCATTTGCATTCTGTTCGGTATTTTGTGGTCTTGAGTAGTTTTATATGATATATTACGACTTGCGTGTATGTTCAATTTTGGTTTTTGAGTGGTTCGAGATTAGTTTGGAAGAATAATTCTCAATTTGGAAGCTTTAAGTTGGAAATATTGACCAAGTTTGACTTGTGTATTTGACCTTGGATTAGAGTTTGATGGTTCTATTAGGTACGGATGGTGTTTTGGACTTGGGCTTATGCTCGAATTTGCATTTGGATATTTATATAAGGTTTTGACTCTATTTGGCGAAAGTTGGTAATTTGAAGGTTTGAAAAGTTCATAGGTTTGACAGAGAGTTGACTTCGATGTTACCGGGTTTGGATCATTATTTCTGGAGTTGGAATAGGTTTATTATGACATTCGAAACTGGTGTGAAAAAATTGAGGTGATTCTTATTTGTTTAGAAATTTGGAACCAGGTTTGGCGTAAGTTTGGGAATATTGAAATTTGAAATAGTTCATTAAGCTTGAATTGAGGTGCAATTTGTGGTTTTGATGTTATTTTATAGGATTTGAGGCGTAAGGTAGGTCCTTATTATGTTATGGGACTTTTTGGTATGTTCGGACGGGGAAGGGCTCAGGAGTGTTTCGGATTGATTTCGGACAATTTTGGAGTTTGCATGAGTTGCTGCTTTTTTGGTGCTCTAGTTGTGCTTCGCGATCGCGGAGGCATAGACGCGATTGCAATGAGTATTTTGTTAGTGGGGTTTGTTGTTCATCGCATTCGCGGATAAGGAAATTGGGCTGGAGAGATTTGTTCTTCACGTTCACATATTTGGTTTGCGATCGCGTTTCAGCAAGGGAGCTGGGGGTTTTGGGCATTGCATCACTTCCTCGCGAAGGTCTAGGCAATGTGGAGCTACGCGTTCATGAGGGAGGCGTCGTGTCTGCGATATGTTTTTGTGATGGAGGAATATTCCTCGTTTCCTTTCTTAGGGTACTACTCGGCAGTGCATATAAGATTCTATTTTTGGACTTTGAGTTCATTGTATCACATTTTGAGATTGGGAGCTCGGATTTGGGCGATTCTTCAGACGATTTTTACGATTTGGATTGGGGTAAGTATTTTTTACTCGGATTTTATTATTTTATATGATTCCATCTTTGATTTTGGCATTGGAGTGATGAATCTAATAGAGAAATTGGGGGGTTTTGTCAAAACTTTTCTAAAGTGAATAATTGGGGTTTGAACATCGATTCGTAGTCGAAATTGAGTGAAACTAGTATGGTTGGACTCATATTCGAATGGGTTATTATAATTTGTGAGTTTTGTCGGGTTCCGGACTGCGGGATCGGGTAACCTTTTGGTTTACTTTGAATATTCAATTAAAAATTGGACCTTATTGTTTGGGTTTGTTTTCTATGGCATTATTTGATATTTTGGAGTTGCTTTTGGCTAGTTTCAAGTCGTTCGAAGGTTGATTCATGCGGAATGGCGCTTCTAGAGTATTGTCTTGGATTGTTTGAGGTATTTAACATATCTACACTTGGATTTGAGGGTATTTTCATATTGGATTTGGTATTTATTATGTGTTGGGGGTGACGCGCGTGCTAGGTGATGGGCGTGTGTGCGTATACAGGGGTATTCATGATCCAGGTAGACTTTAGGATACTATGAGCCTTGTTTACTTTCATGTCTCATTATATCCGTATTTTCTCTACTTATATGACTATTTGAGCTATGATTCGTGTTAAAAACCATGTCCAAGGTATGTACTTATTTTTTTGAGACATGATATATTCTTGCTGTTTTGAATTATTTGCCTTAATCGTATCCATATTCTCAGTCATAATTCTTCAACTGCATGTTATATCTCAGTCTCTGTACATTATTTATTTTTCATATCACATGTTGTTGTTGCCTTCTATATGTGATACTGTTTGGGCTGATTTTTATGAGATGTGAGCTATTGAGACTTGAGCGGTTGATGAACGATGTAGCCCATAGAGCCATATTGTGAGTGATATTTGGATCGAGTTGCACGACGCAACGAATTGGTATTTTTGGACTAGGTTGCATGTCGCAACGGTATATTGATTATTGATTAGCGCTTAGGCTAGGATCCACCCCTCCGAAGTCTGATATTATAGTGAGCATATGCATAGTGATACATGTGTGATTTGATAAGGGGCATTTGTGGCAGGAACCCGTACAGTGCTGAGTGGATGTGTGTGTTATGGTAAAAGGCTTTTGTGTCAGGCACCCGTACAGTCCTGAGTGTGATTATGCATGTGATGGTGAGGGAAATATTTGCCAGTCACCGTGAATGTGCTCAGTGTGAATACTTGATGGCTTCACTTTGATGTTATTGACTTGACATGCATATTTGACAAGTAGGCATACAGATGTATTTTCCTCATATTAGATGGTAATATGGTGTTATTGACTTGATATATATATTTGACAAGTAGGAGATGTATTTTCCTCGTGCTAGATGATAAATGAAATGTCTTAGCCATTGTTTTTAAGTTGGAAATCACAGTTCTCTTGATAAACTCAAGTTTTACTTATTTTGTTGGTAAGATTTGGGGCTTTAAGTGTTATACTTGAAAAGCATGTCTAATTTTTCGTACTTGTGAACTAGTTGAACATGATATCTCTCGAGTTTTTCTCTTTTATTGACATAATTATATCATGTGTCATTATTGATTATTGGTGTGGAGACTAACCTTCTTCCGAGCTCGTCACTGCTTTCAGCATGAGGTTAGGTTTATTACTTATTGAGTACATGCGGTTGATTATACTCATACTACACGTTTGCACCTTGCGTGCAGATTTTGGAGCTGATGCTACTGTGTATGGCGGGAGATGGAACTGAAGATGTACTTGTTTTCCGGACATAGCTACCATTTGTCCTTGGAATTTATAGATTCTTGGTCTATTTATGTATATTCCATACAGATGTTGTATTTATTTTCATAGCATCTTTGTAAATCTAAGTCTTAGTGGCTCATGAATTGCACTACCAATCTATGAGGTTATTGTATAGAAATTTAGTTATTTCACTTTTTGATTCTTATTATTCTCATTTGAGTTGTGATGACTATTGTTTGGCTTACCTAGCCGGTTAGGTTAGGTGCCATTATGGCTAGGTGGATTTTGGGTCGTGACAAGTTAGTATCAGAGCTCTAGGATCATAGGTTCTACGAGTCACGAGCAAGTTTATAGTAGAGTCTTGCGCATCGGTATGATGATGTCCATACCTATCTTCAAGAGGCTATAGGGCATGTAGGAAACTTCCCATCTCTTTTTCCTTATCGTGCGACATTGATTCATCTTGAAGCGTATATCCCCCTTCTATCCACTCATATGTTATGTGATCACTCGTTATCAGTTGTGCATCGACGGTATGTGATGTCATGGATGAGGTACGAGATGTATTCTCGATGTTGTGGATATAAGCCAGTTTGGAGGACTTGAGGCCAGGTTCCGACTTAGCTTGGGCTCGATGGTTTTCGTTGTGTGAGTATGTGTTTTTGGACTTATATGCCCGATAGTGTCTCTAGAAGTGGGAATGATGGTTCAGTGGGTGGTTGGATAGATATATGATGAGTATTATGTGACCAAGGGATGCACTTGGATGGTTTGGATGTGACAAGAATAGTTTATCTTGGAATGTGAAATGACTATGGATGCTTGATTTATGTCTTGATGTGTTGAACAACCTTGAGTTATGAGTGTGTTAGGTATCTTTCAGTTGCTCATTTATGGAATGAAGTATATTATTATGTCTTGTTGACAAATTTAGCCTCGGAAAGATTAAGTAATTGCATAGTGGTCGTGACCATGATAAGGTCATAGAGAGATGCTAGTTAGAGGCTAAGTAGGTGGGTTATCTCCTGCGAGATAGTCTACGGATGTGTGATTCTTATGATGTTTATGTGGAGAGTTTTCTTTCTACTAGTGGGTTATATGTGTTGCAATTTGAGTTTGGATCGCTTGAGGAAGTTTGCACGACTCTCACGAGGATGGATATCCGCTTAGCATATGATTTGAGGTATCTTACGATTGGGGCTACATGAGTTCATGAAGGATTTAGTTGAATAACAATGCGAGATGATTGCAATTATGGAGTAAGGGTATTGTGGGTTATCGGATGTTGTGTTCTATGGATTCAAGCAAAGTGGGGGAGGCTACTATCGACGACCAGATTTTATGGTCATGTGTAATATTAGTTTTGTACTGAGGCATACTTGTTGATCAGTTATGACTGGAAGAGATTGATTTTGAGGAAATACTCGAGCAAGGAAATTGCTCGGTGCATAATGTGCTATACTTTATAGGCATATGGAAATCTTAGAACGATTCAGATATGATATTCATTATGGATGTCATGTGCAGGGAGAACAGGTTCAGTTGGTTGCTTAAGAGATGGGGGTTACTTCTTTAGGTGTTTGTGTGCTAATGGGGCATAAGTATTTCGGCTCGTATAGATGGTGCATTAGGGGCCAGAGTAGGTTAGATGACTCTCAAGAAGGTTCTAATGAGTTCAGGAATCATATGCGGTGTTTAAGGATTTCTCGCATTTTCTATATGGCTAAGATCTGAGATTTGCATTTGGTTGGTGCCGAGACTTGTGGTAATTTTGTATCATTATTGATTTTACATTCTTATATCAGAGAGGTTATGGAAATAGCTTCAGATTTATAGAAGGTCTTTTCAGAGTGGGCATTTCGGTTATGGTACTATTAGGTGCTTAATAGGGAATATGGTAGCTTATGGGACTTAAGACAATGTGGTTTTGTTATAAGATCTCTTAGGGTGAACTTTGATTAAGGATCATAGTATTACTGGCAAGGAGAAATGTTAACTTGGAGGCAAGCCGAGAGGTACTTGAAGAAATGGGTCAGATTGGTAGTGGTTTGGTCAGTACGGCAATGGAAATGATCGATTATTTCATTGTGGTGAGGCTTTATAGGTGTGTTGTAGTTATGCACTTGGGTTTGGTGAGCTATGTGACTTGGTTGAGTTAGAGGGATTTAATTTTGTTGGCTTGGTTATGTGAAAATGGGTTTCAAAGAGTTCTCGATGGTGTCGACCACGGCTTGAGACGTATGGCTTCTACAAGTATGAGGAGTGTGTTGTGTGTTGTGATGTTCTTCTAGATGGGGTCAATTTGAAGGTTTCTGGCTGATGGAGTATGTATCTTGCTCGCGATTCAAAGTTTATAATGGGGTTCTCATGTTTTTGTATGATGGCATGATAGCTGCGGTGCGACATGTGAGATTGAGTTTTGTATGTACGAGGTTGTGATTCCGTTCGAAGGGAAGGTTATGAGTTTTAGACCACATGGACAGTTTTATATGTTTAGAATAATGCGACACTATCTGGTATCAACTAAGAAGGGTGCACATTTCAGAAGGCGCACTGTGTTTCAAGTTGCGGATGCTTGGCTGTATTACACTATTCACCTGGTTAATCGACTGCTAATGTTTAGATTTTTCTATGTGGCACGAAAAAATTATGAAAGTATTTCTCATGAGATGATTGTGTATGAGGGATGTGTCCATTTTTTGAGTGGTGGGGTTGGGATCGAACATGGAGATTCTTGTATTCTAGAGATTTGAAGATTAAGAGGGTTCTCAGAGGAAGCTTGTTCCTTGGTTGCGGACGATGAAGGTACGTAAAGAGGTTGATGTCTCAGTGTACGTGTTATGGATAGGTTACTGTGGACTTTTCGGAGGTTATCTACCTATTTCGGGTGGGGGGATCAGAATTGATTTGGAGTCCACTAGTAGGTCTAATGAGGATGTGTATTCTAAACTCAGGTCGGATTTGTTTACTTAGAACAATCATTGTTGAGGGGTGTGTCATTCAGTTAGGGTTGATCTTATTCGTGGCTGATATGTTCTAGGTATTACTCTTCTATGCTATGAGGGGTGTGAGACTATTGACTATTTACACACATGATGTGGTTCTATTTGGGCCTTGTGGCGGAACTCAAGCGAGATGACTCTTGGGGTGTTGAATGGTTGGTGGCGCCTTGGTTATGGTATTCATGTTAGTGGTACATTGTGATATCCATTTCTTTATGGTTATGGTCATCTGCTTCACGTGATTGCTATTGTTATACGCGTTCTTAGTGAGTATGAGAAGTTGCACAATGGGTAATCTATATGGACTGGTATTTGGATAGGGTCACGCATCGCAACAAAGTGATGTTGGGATATGATCCTTTGTGCTTATTTCATGTGTTCTGTTTCTCCTCTATGATATGGGTTCATAGCATTCTGTTTTGTGGTGATATAGGTTGAGTTTTCGGGATTGTTCTCTTATTTGATTCTTCTTCCATCTTTGGTTACATTTGAGTTAATGCTTGTTTGGTGCACGGATTGCATGGTATGTGGCTCTAGGTGGTATTGGCGTGACATATCGGTCGAGCAGCTTATACTGGATGAGATCAGGTTATTGAACCTGGAATGAATGCAATCGGAATTGATTAAGGTATGTTTGGAGATGAGATGATGTCCTTTGTCAGCTCAGAATTAGGCTATGGCTCTTGGCGGGCGAGAGAGCTCCACAACTTATTGATCTAATGAGTGGTTATGAATTTCTACATGTTTATTTCATCTTTGGCAGTGTACAAAGGTTTAGAACAAGGTTTTATTTGATAAAAGGTTTGTTAGTGGCACCAGGTTTGTTATTGAGCATCTATTGTGGTCGAAAGTTATTGCTATAAGTATCTGAGTTATACGGTATATCATATGATTACATCTTGGGTTATGGTTATGGCTTGATATAGCTTGGTTAGACTTATTCGGTGCATAGATACGAGAATCGGGCCTTATAATAAGTTTCGGATGTTGGAGATTGGGGTCTAAGGTCTATGGACTAAAGTTGAAATATGGATCTTTAGTTAGGTTGTGCTGCCAGGCTTATATGGATTGGGATAACATGGGATCACCCATGGGTATGTGCATGGTGAGTTCATACAATGATTTGATGTCTTTGTAACGACTCTTGGTACGTTCGAGGATGAACGCATATTTAAGTGGGGGAGAATATAACGATCTAACCGGTAATTTTGAGCATTTGCATTTTGTTTGGTGGTTTGAGGTCTTGAGTAGTTTCATATGGTGTATTATGACTTTCGTGTATGTTCGGTTTTAGTTTTTGAGTGGTTTGGTATTGGTTTGGAGGAATAATTCTCAACTTGTAAGCTTTAAGTTGGAAGCATTAACCAAGTTTGACTTTTATATATTTGATCTCAGATTGGTGTTTTGATGGTTCCGATTGGTCCAGATGGTGATTTTTGACTTGGGCATATGCACGTGGATGTTTTTATAAGGTTTCGGCTCTATTTAGCGAAAGTTGGCAATTTGAAGGTTTGAAAAGTTCATAGGTTTGATTAGGAGTTGACTTTGATGTTGTCGAGTTTGGATTTTTGTTCCGGGAGTTAGAATAGGTCTGTTATGTGATTTGGAACTCGTGTGCAGACTTTGAGGTTATTCTGAGTTGTTCAGACGTGTTTGGCGTAAGTTTGGGAATTTTTAAATTTGAAATAATTCATTAAGCTTGAATTGAGGTGTGATTCATGGTTTTGATGTTATTTTGTGGTATTTAAGGCCTCGAGTAGGTCTGTGTTATGTTATGTGCCTGGTTGTTATGTTCGGACGGGTTCCCGAGGGGCTTAGGAGTGTTTCGGGTTGATTTCGGACCATTTAGGAGTTTGCACGAGTTGCTGGTTTTCTGGTGCTCTAGTTGAGCTTCACGATCGTGGGGGCACAGATGCGATCACAGTGAGTATTTTGTCTGTGGGGTTCGTTGTTCATCGTGTTCGCGAGGGAGCCGCCGTGTGCGCATGTGTTTTTGGGCTGGAGGCAGATTTAGCTTCGCGATCGTGAATGTACTACCTCTATCGCGTAGGGTACTACTGGGCAGTGCATACAAGATTCTATTTTCGGACATTGAGCTCATTTTATCAAATTTTGAGATAGGGGAGCTATGATTTGGGGGATTCTTGAGGCGATTTTCATGATTTTGATTGTGATAAGTATTTTTGACTCGGATTTGATTATTTTACATGATTTCATCTTTGATTTAAGCAGTTGAGTGATTTGTTAAAACTTTGCTAAAGTGAATAATTGGGTTTTGTGCATCAATTCAGAGTCAAAATTGAGTGAAACTAGTATGGTTGGACTCGTATTCGAATGGGTTATGAGAATTTGTGAGTTTTAACAGGTTCTGGGGTATGGGCTCGGGTTGACTTTGAGTATTTGATTAAAGATTCAACCTTTAATGTTTGAGTTTGTTTCCTATAGCATTATTTGATATTTTTGAGTTGCTTTTGGCTAGTTTCGAACCGTTCGGAGGTCGATTCGTGCGGAATAGTGCTCCTAGAGTATTGTCTTGGCTTGTTTGAGGTACGTAATATATCTAAACTTGTATTTGAGGGTATTTTCCTATTAGGTTTTGTATTTGTTATATGTTGGGGTGACGTATGTGCTAGGTGACGGGCGTGTATGCATACACCAGGGTATTCATTATCCGAGTTGACTTTAGGCTACTATGAGCCTTGTTTGCTTTCATGTCTCGTCATACCCGTGTTTTCTCTACTTGTATGATCATTTGAGATATGATTCATTTTAGAAACCATGTCAAGGATATGTACTTATTTGTTTGAGACATGATAGGGATATTATTGCTGTTTTGAGTTGTTTGCCTTAATTGTAGTCATATCCGCAATCATAATTCTTCATCTGCGTGTTATATCTTAGTCTTTGTACATTATTTGATTGTCAATCACATGTTGTTGTTGCCTTCTATATGTGATACTGTTTAGGCTGAGTTCTATAAGATTTGAGCTATTGAGACTTGAGTGATTGATGCCTTTTGTGGGCCATAGAGTAGTGTTGTGAGTTATATTGGATCGAGTTGCAAGCCGTAACAACTTGATATTTGGATCAGGTTACACACCGCAATAGTTATATTGATTATTGATTAGTGCTTGGGCCATGATTCACCCCTCTGGAGTCTGATATTACAGTGAGCGCAGGCACAATGATATTTATGTGCTTTGGTGAGGGGCATTTGTGCCGGCATTGTGAGCGTGCTATGGGTGAGTATATTTGATGGCTTCGCTTTGATGTTATTGACTTGACATGTGTATTTGACATGTAGGCATAGAGATATTTTTTCCTCATGCTAGATGGTAATATGGTGTTATTGACTTGACATATATATTTGACATGTAGGCATAAAGTTTTATTTTCCTCGTGCTAGATGGTAAATGAAATGTCTTACATGTTGTTATTATGTTGGAAATCACATTTCTCTTGATAAATTCATGTTTTAATGATTTTGGTGGTAAGATTTGGGGCTTTGACTGTTATACTTGAAAATCATGTCAAATTTTCTATACTTGTGAACTAGTTGAACATGATATCTCTATAGTTGTTCTCTTTTACTTCCACCATTATATCATGTATCGTTATTGATTAGTGGTGTTGGATAGGGGTGTACAAACGAACCGGAAAATCGCACCAAACAAAAAAGTCAAACCAAACCAATTAAAAAACCCGAACCAAACCGACATATAAATATATACTTTTAAGATTTTATATAGAATTTTCTTTAAAAGAATATCCAAAATTATTTGGGATTCTCTTACGGGATATAATATTTAATAAAATATGAAATGCTCCATATTTATTAACCTTAAATAATGGGTTGTATGATCACTTTCTTATCAAGTGTTACTGCAATGCATCAATCACTTTATTTTTCCATATTCATATGTCAAGATCTATTAAATTCTTATATCTATTTCGAATTTGAAATGTTTATTATTATTTAGGTATCATATTGATTTTTATGTTTAATTACTAAATTCAGCTAACCTTGAAAGTGTACATCAACGAAAAATTATTGTCAGACGACTAAAAATATAACTATCATGTGTTACTAAGTAAATTCTCCCATAAGAATATTTTAATTTTTAAAAATTTTACTAAGATATTATTTCAATCTTACTTTGTTAAATTTTTATAAGTAAATATATGTTAAGTAAGAAAAAACCCGAAAAACCCAAAAAACCTTCCAAAACCGACTAATCCAAACCGATATAGTTGGTTTGGTTTGGTTTTGATAAAAACCGAACCAACCCAGTCCATGTACACCCCTAGTGTTGGACACTAACCTTCATCCAAGCTTGTCACTACGTTTAGCCTAAGGTTAGATTTGTTACTTATAGAGTACATGGGGTCAGTTCTACTCATATTACGCTTCTGCACCTTGCGTGCAGATTTTGGAGCTGATGTTGATGTGTATGGCAGTAGTTGGCATTGAAGAGGTACCTATTTTCTAGACATAGCTATCACTTGTCCTTGGTAGTTTCAGATTCGTAGTCTGTTTATGTATATTCCAAACAGATGTTGTATTTATTCTAATACAACTTTGTAAATCTAAGTCTTAGTGGGTCATGACTTGTACTACCAATCTGTGAGTTATTGTATAGAAATTTATTTATTTCACTTATTGATTCTTATTATTCTCGTTTGAGTTGTGATGATTGTTAATTGACTTTCCCAGCAGGTTGGGTTAGGTGCCATCATGACTAGGTGAATTTTGGGTTGTGATAGTTTTCCACTTGTCAGTGAAGAACCAGGTTTCATCACTTTCTTTTTCTCAACATATGCAATATTTTTCAGGCTTGCTTGAATTCTAGTTGTGCATATTTCTTTGAAGTGTCCACTATTACTACAGTGAGTGCATAGGAGATTATTTGGGATATCTATATACTTGCTATGTGGATTGTATGGAATTTTAGCCTTTGTATGTCCTAGACCCTTTTTGTTGTTGTGGTTTTCATGCGTGTTAAATATTATTTGGGAAGACCAGGTCCATTTTAAGTTCTTCTCTAATTCAAAATTAGCCTTATCCAGATTTTCTTGAACAATCCTAAGCTTTTCAGCTTCAACTAGAAGACTGTTTTTAACTTCGTTTAGTTTATTTTCTAGTTTTTCTCAAATATTTTTAGCTAGTTCTTTCCCTTTATTGGGAGCATTGAGCAATTTGTTGCTCACAATTGATAAGGCAGTCTTTTCATCTTTTAGAGTAAGGATCTGGTCCTTGAGATCAACTACAAAGACTTCAAGTTTTTCTCTACTTATTTCAAGATCTTTGTGTTTAAACCTAAGTGATGCATAGTCATTCATTAACTATTTCTTTTCATCAGAAACCTTTTGATATGCATAAAGCAAGACACCAGACAAGGAGATTAATTTCTCTTTAGAGTAGGTATGAATTTTGTCTTTGATGTTTTGAAAACTTATCTTAGGTTAATCTTCCTTATCGGCATCAGAGTCTTAGTTTGCCATTAATGCCAGGAGATCTTCAGGTTCTGAATCACTATCTTCCTTGGACATCAGTGATTGATCCTCTTCGTCACTTTAATCATCATTATCACCAGACTCATCAGTTGAAGACGATTGCTTGGCAGCCATATCTCTTTTACAATTTTGGCCATAGCCTTATTTGTCATCCTCCGTCCATGAACCAAATCTATTTTCTGTTGTTTTGCCTTTTCAGGATTATTCCTCTTCCACTCAGCTTCCCATGATGGATAGTCCTTGATGAAGTGATCTTTCTTTCCACACTTGTAGCATCCATCTGTGTTGTTTTTCTCTATAGTCTTTGGTTTGGATGTGTTACCTTTTTTTCAAAAATCCTCCTTTCCTTATTACTCACTAGAAGCGTATAGTAAGCAGTGCCATGTCATCTTCTTCAATCCTGTTTCTAAGTGGTCTTGAGAACTAGGTTCTTGGTCTTGCGAAGTTCAGCAAATTGTCGATCTATACAATCTTGATTGAATTTTAAATCAAACATCTCCAGATTACCAATGAGATCACCAAGAGTCATTGCGTTCAAATTTCTTGCTTCGGTAATTACATTGACCTTACTATCACTTTCTTATCAAGTGTTACTGCAATGCATCAATCACTTTGTTCTTCCATATTCATATGTCAAGATAATCGATGTGAGCCTTGTATGCATCTTAAGGATGGTTTCCCCTCTTTCATCTTAAATAATTCATATTGCCGGGTTATCATATCAATCTTTGACTATTTCACTTGAGACACACCTTCATTAGCACACTGCAAGGTATCTCATATAAATTTTACATCACTGTATGTTGAGATCCGATTGTATTCATCCGGACCAATACCACAGATCATAATCTTCTTGGCTTTAGCATTCTTTTGAACTCCTTTAACATCCTCTTTTGAATATTTTTCTCTTGCCTTTGGTCCAGTAGGGAAACTTTTATCGTCAACTAGCATGGGAATATTTGGTCCCTTTTCAATAATATCCCAAAGCTCCAGGTATTCTCTTTCCAAGAAATCATGCATCCTTTCCTTTCACCAACCGTAGTATTTTTCATTAAACAGTGGTGTCCTGATAGTTGATTGTCTTTCTTGAGCATGCGATGGTGCAACCATTATAGATCCTTTCAAGGTGTTAGTCTCTCATGAAATAACCTGCTATGATACCAATTAATATTTTACGATATACCTAGATACAAGAAGGGGGTTTGAATTGTGTTTTACCCGATTTTTGTTATTTTAAAGAATCTGGTTCTTTGAACTATGTAAACAGACGCAAACAAAAATAATTGCGGAAATTTAACCAACACAGATTTTTACGTGAAATACCTCCTTGCTCAAGGGAGTAAAAACCATGACATACCTAGTAAGAGTTTCCTCAAATCTCCACTAAACTTTAGAAAGAAATTTTAGGTTACAACTCTATAACCAAGGGAACTAACTCAAGTTCCTTAACCCTTACAATTAACTCAATTATAGCAACCCCTTGCCAAACTAACTTTAGTTTATGAAGCTAACAAAAACTCAAAGTTTCCGCTCTAACCTATTGATTGCCCTTCACAAAAGCAAATAGGTTATAGTTTAGAACACCTTAATTCAACCTAACAACTAAAGAACTTCAACAACTTCGTCTTCAGGAACTGGTTCTTTAGTTGATCAGCTGGAGTCTCCAGAAGTATCTTCTTGCTATGATTAAAGTAATTCTATGTGATTTATCTCAATAGCAATAGTCTTGAACTGTGGAAAAAGTCTCCTTTTTTAGTTGCAAAGTTGGCAGAAAATCTTCTTCAATTAATGCTCTAAAATTTTGGTTAAGGAAAACAACACCTATTTAGATTTGGTTTTCTTATTTCTTTCCAACTCGTCAACCTTATCTTTCCACGTTAAAAAATCCTTTTTGACCATGAACTCCTCCAGTTGACATATTCCTTTTAAGGCACAGACAGAACTTTCTGAGGAATCCAACTTGCATGGGCGTTCTAACATTTTGCATCTGATCAACATTCTATTGCTGGTCTAGTACGAACCTAGTTTACTTGTCATTTGTATCTCTCAATAGTAAACATTCAGTTTGGGAGTTCTTTATTCCATTTTGTTTGAATTGTTTTAGCAAGAATAGGTTTTATCCAATCAGAATGAAGCTGCATGTAACTTTATGTTACAGAAATGCAAGTGAATATTTAGCTCCAAAAGGTCTGCATGTATTAATGGACTAGTACAAACGTACAAGTGCCTCACTTATGATATCCAAGGAAAGAGGATGAAAGATATTACTATGTCTAGAACTCCTAAGTAATTAGTCACTTAGATGTTTAAGGAAGATCAAGCTACTAAGCCACACTATGAAAGTATAGGAGAGGGTAGCGGAGATGAAGGTGAGAAAATATAATGACCCGGTCGGTCGTTTTAAGCATTAACATTTTATTTATGTAGTTGAGGTCTTGAATAGCTTTATATGATTATTTATTACTTGTGTGAATGGTCGGTTTTGGTCTTCGAATATTTTGAGATTGATTTGGAAGAATGACTCTCGATTTGGAAGTTTAAGTAGGAAGTATTGACCAAGTTTGACTTTTGTTTATTTAATCTCGGATCATAGTTTTGATGATTTTGCTAGGCCGGGATGATGATTTTAAACTTGGGCATATGCTTGGATTTGAGTTCCGTTGTTCCTAGATGGTTTTGAGGCTAATTGCCGAAAGTTAGAAGTTTGTAGGTTTGGAGAGTTGATAGGTTTGACCCATAGTTGACTTTGTGTCTACCGATGTTTGTTTGGGATTTTGAGCCTTGGAATAGGTAGTATGGTGATTTAAGATTTGTGTGTAAAATTTGGGGCATTCCGAGTTGTTTAGATGTATTCGGCGTAAGTTTGGAATTTAGATATTTGAAATAGTTCAATAAGCTTGAATTGAGGTGCGATTCGTAGTTTTGATGTAATATTGTGGGATTCGAGGCCTCGAGTGGGTCTGTGTTATATTTTTGAACTTGATGGTAGGTTCAGACAGGGACCTTAAGGGGCTCCGGTGTATTTCGGGGTGGTTTCGGACCATTTTCCCCTTGTTTTTGGTTGCTGATTTTTCTGATTTCTGGTGCTGGTCTGATGAGCATCACGATCGCGTAGGAGCTTCACGACCGCAAAGTGTGTTTTAGGTCCCTAGTGGTTTATTCATCATGTTCGTGTTGGGTGAATCATGTTCGTGGAGTGTTGAGATTGATTTTCTTCACGTTCGCGCATTAGGCATCGCGTTCACGATGTGTTAGGGGTCAGCGGTCAGCATGCCGCATTAACGTATGTCCATCCGTGTTCACGGATATTAGGCCCGATTGACCACCACATTCACGTGCGTCAGGACTCATTCACGAAGAAGTTTCTGAGGCAATGTACTTTTGTGCATCGCGATCGCATAGGGTACTACTAGGCAGTGCATATTAGTTGTTTTTTTCGAACTTAGAACTTATTTTACTATATTTTCAGATTGAGAGGTTGGATTGAGGTGATTTTTACCACTTGGATTAGGGAAAGTGTTCTTGACTCGGTTTTGATTATTATTCATGATTTCATCTTTAATTTTGGCATTTGATTGGTGGATCTAAAAGAAAAATTGAGGGTTTTTGGCCAAACCTTTCTAAAGTGAATAATTGGTTTTTGAACACCGATTAGGAGTCAGATTTGTATGAAACTTGTATGGTTGGACTAGTATTTGAATGGGTTGTTGAAATTTGTGAGTTATGTCAAGTTCCGGGGTGCGAGTCTCGGGTTGACCTTTTGGTTGACTTTGAGTATTTGATTAAAGATTCGACCTTTATTATTTTGGTTTGATTCCTCTAGCATTATTTGATGTTTTTGAGTTGCTTTTGGCTAGATTCAAGCCGTTCGGAGGTCCATCCGAGAGAAGGCATTTTTAGAGTATTGATTTGGCTTCTTTGAGGTACGTATCTTACCTAAACTTATCTGAGGCACTTATTGCCAGAGTTATTAGTGATAGTTACATTCTATGGGTGGCGTACATGTGAGGGGTGGTACCCATATCCGTGAACTAGGGTATTATCCATGCTCCGGATAATGCTTAGACTACGATATGTCTGATATTCGGCTAAAAATGTATATATGTAACCATTGTTGCCTCATATTATAATACTTTTAATCATCTTTTGAGTATTAATTATACTATTTTATGCTTAATATTATATTTTAACTTTGTAAGAATAAAGCGGCATGAAGATGAAGAGATTTGGAGCAAAATTAAATAAAATACAGAAGAAAAAAGAAAGGAAAATAAAATAATTAAAAGGAGGGAGACAAAGGGGGACACCTTCGGTGTTTGTCCCCCCAAGTGGAAGACAAGGGGAAAGAGATACAATTTAAAGAAAGAATGGAAAGAGGAGGCGTGAACGCTATTAGACTAGACTCAGCGCCAGGGGCAGCGCGACGCGCTACCCTGGATGTCGGGTGACGGGATTTTTTTCACTTCGTTCGGGACAAGGTTTTTCGGCCCTACACACCCCAACTCGTATAAAAGGGATCCTAAACCTATTTTGGAGGGGGAGGAAGTTTTTGAGAGTAACATTTGACCGAGGGAGAGCGCATAGCCTACGTGGAGGCCGGGTTTCATCTTTTCTTCCATCAAACATAGTAATTTTTATATTTCTTTGTATGATTTATTGTTTGGATACCATATCTATGTGGATCTAAACTTCACGTTCTAGGGTTGTGGTTCTTCCATGAATATTATTATTCGAATATTGATTTTGATTTTTTAATTTATCGTATTAGTTTATTTATTCAATCTTGCGCTGAATTATTTGAGTGCTTGATCACTAATTAAATACTATCTACGAATCTAAAATAAAAATTAAAAGTGGGAATTCTAGATTTCATATAGGATTGAGTAGAGAAAGTTCTTGTACCTGGGCATCGGAGAATGGATTCTCGGTTAGGATAGACATATGCTAATTGCCTTGCTTGGTTAATGCATTCTTGTTGATTCTAACTCTATAGACATATAAGCGTTGGGTTAGCTTGGATAGGCGAGTAAGAACTCGATAGATTCATATGAGCAATATTAATCATGTCAACCAATAAATTATATAGATTAGTTAGTCGACTCAATTGAAGAATATAATAGGAATGTTAGATAGCCCATTGTTACACCCTATATTTTCGTACGTAAAAGTGTGTCGTAACCAAACTAATGTAGGACCAAAAATGAGATAGTATTTGAAAGTATATAAAGTAAGTTAATCATGTTACCTTGGAGGTTACAAATATTGAAGGTCATGAACAACAAGTATAAATAGGGTTGGAAGGTTCAGAAGCTAAAGGAATTGAAGAAAATAATGTTTCGTCGAAAGTCGACAAGTTGGGAATGTTATAACATATAATTTTGGGGTAGGACTAGGGTGCTTAACATGATAAGGAGATTATGTTATGATTTATATTAGTTGTATGACAGCCGTGTGTTATGTTTTGAAGTCAAGCGAGTTGTGGAACAAAAGTCGATGAAAGTCATCACAAGTTACGTTCATAAGTTTTACTGAAAAGTTTGGTCAAATGTAACTGCGATTTTGTCCCAATATACTTAGCGTTACAGGGTGTTCCACCCATCATATTGAATATCTATGAGTCTACTTTCTAACGCATAAAATCGTTTATCAATACGACATCGGAGTAGAGAGATATGGGCGTTTTTACAAGACTATGCAGGCTGCTATGTGACAAGTAGGTGTGTCACCTACTTGCTTAAATGAGAACCCAAAAATGGGCCATTTCAGGTCGTCCAAAGAGGAATTTCAAATGCCTATTTTCTTCATATATTAGACTAAAAATAGGGCATAATAACCAGACATAAGCTCTGCAAAAATCCTCCCAAACATTTCCCACAAACCCTAATTGATTTTCTCTCCCTTTCAAGTTCTAATTGGAGGTAAAACCTAGAGTTTGAAGAACCAAGATAGGAGCTGAGTTATCCAAAAAATAAGGTGAGTTTACTGCTCTCTTTCATCAATTTTTTCTGCTGTAAATTCATTGTAAGTCGTTCTATACTTGTAATAACTCACGGGACGGTGATCGGAAGCCGTGAGTTGGAGTTATTCACTTTTAGCAGACTATTTTGTGAACTATTTTGTGTTGCTTTTGGGCTGCGTGTTTTACTACTATTTTGTGGGTCTTGGAGGAGGAAGGGGGTGGATAAACATCATATAAATGTAGGTTGGTGGGCTGGTCGTTCGTCGTAATATTTTCGAGTCATTTGATACTACTGCGGTGGTCGTTTTGTGTATGAAGAGATTGGGGTGCGTTGGGCTGTTTTGTATTATTTGATGGTGTATATAAGGCTGGACAATAATGTATATATGTTGTTATTGTTGTGTTTTTGTGTTTTTGGTGTTATCTTTAATTTGGAGGAGGTAAGGATTATAGGGGAGATGTTGCCCATTTTAATACAAAATAAGTTTGTCGTTTGTTGTGCGATAGTTGTACCTTTCGTAACTTAATGATAGTATTATTATCGTTGTTGTAGATTAAGGTGCGAAGAGGTGAGTTCAACTTGGTGATTTGAAAGATTGTGATAAGGTATGTTAAGGCTAAGCCCTTCCTTTATTTTGGCATGATCTCGTAATTACATGTGTTTGATAACGAGGCATAAAGAGAAGTTCATACTCCCGAATTTATATACACTATCCTAGTCTCATAGGTTACAGTATTCTCCCTTATCGGGACTTCACATTTAGTTTAGTTTTGTCTTTATTCAATCAAGAGAGTCGAGGGTCTATATATATACAGTATTATAGTATTTTCACCACCATCGAGCTATAATCGGTGGGCATGCCCTATTGGGCAACCTCTGATCAGATGGAAAGTTATATACCGAGCCTACTATGGTCGAGCGCTTATGAGCGAGACTACTACGACAGAGCAGTTACACATTCCAAGCCTTATAGGGCCGGACATTTATTTTACTTACTATATTGAGAGAGTTGAGTCAGTATCAGCAGGTAAGTATATCTCCAGATCATCTTTGACTCCCAGTTACTTTCAGTTATCATATTATCAGTTCAGTTTCAGCTTTTAGTTATTTTATTGCCTTACATACTTGGTACATTATTTTGTACTGACGTCCCTTTTCTGGGGGGCTCTGCATTTCATACGTGCAGGTTCAGAAAGACAGACGGGTAGACCTTCATCAGTAGGTGTTGCCCGAGTTCAGCCTGATTGGTAAGCTCCATGTCCTTCGGAGTTGCCAGGTCTAGAGTTTTGGGTACATCTTATATATATCTGTATATATATTATGGGTAGGTCGGGGCCCTGTTCCGATCATAGTACACCCATCAGTAGAGGCTTGTAGACATATCCTGTCAGTTAGTGCAGTATGTTGGGCTTGTAGGCCTTGTATGTATATTTTGTTGGTTTGTCAGTTGTAGTAGTTATGACGGCCTTGTCGGCCAAGCGTTATATTGATGTTTAGTCAGCATTAGTTTCCGTTCAGTTTTATATTTTGTTTCGCAAATTGTCTTGCAATGTGGTCCCATGGCCAACGTATGACATTATATGTTCAGAGTCCCTTAGTCGCAAGTTGGTACGCAAGGTTAGGTGAGGCACCGGGTGCCGGTCTTTCCCCCCAGGTTCGGAGCGTGACACCCATAACCCTAGATCATTTTCTTCAAATTGATAACATAAAAATTTGCTATTCCTTTGTTCAGAGTTCATTATTTATTTTCTTTTTAGCTTAATTAGTTTAGCATCGCTAATTTTTGGTTTAATAATTGTTTAGATAATTAGGATAGTCTAATTTAGTTAATAGTTGATAACAAGTCCTCGTGGGTTCTACACTCTATCTTATCACTTTATTACTTGATGACCGCGTATACTTACATGTGCATTTGGCCGCAACAATGTCTTGAATAGATTCCTAAGCCTCATGCTAATATGTTTCTTATATTTGTACCCCTTTTGTAAGGCCCCATAAAACGTTTACCAAGAATCTGAGGTTTTGTGGTGCCGAGGTAGGCTTAACGTGTTTGAAGGTTGTAGAAAAGCTTGTCCCGGTACGGACTTTTTGGGTTGTGCAATGTGCGTTGGGGAGTTGATGGAATAATTTTTGCAGAACCTGGAATTTATGCAGTCCATTATGCGACCGCAGAACTATTCTACGAACCGCAGATCCGCCGCAGAGTGGAACAGGAAAAATCCCAATTTTTGGAGGTTATTTTGCGGTCCATTGTGCGATCGCATAACTATTTAGCGGGTCGCACTTCCATCGCAGCTCCAGCATGAGAACATTCTGGAGGGAGATTCCGCGGTGTGTTATGAAACTGCATAACTAATCTGTGGACCACATATCTGTCGCAGACTAGGCCAGGCCATCCCAGTTTTGGAGGACTAATTTGCGGTCCATTCTGCGGACTGTATAACTATTTTGCGATTTGGTCTGCGACTGTAGATCCGGAACGAAGGTTGAAATTGTAGGATTTTCTAACCCGACTGTATTTTAATAAATATACTTAAGGGACAGTTTTTCAAGGGAATTTCTGAGATTTTAAGGGGGGGGAGGAACTCCAACACCTTCCACTTCAATTCCTTTCTCAAGTCTTGGGAATTCAACAAAAAAAGTTTGCAAGTCTTCTTCTAAGAGGTAAGGTTCCATACACTAGTCCTCAATTTCGAATTTGGGCAAAAGATGGGTAATGGGGAGTGTAATTGTTGGGTGTGGGAGTTGATCTTTATGCATGTATGTACCAATAAAGGTGCTGGGATGTTGTTCAGCTAATATTGGTGAGCTATTGGAGTGGGGATTGGTTATAGGGAGAAGTAATTCCACCATAGGAACCTTGTAGCCAAATTTGTGCTTTTAATATTTGATAAAATGCCTAAGTGAGATGAACCCATGAACATATTCCTAATTATGGTTCAACTCTGTCATATCTCTAATAAATTGAAATTGCTAGAAGTTTCGAAACGTTGTAGTACTCTAACGAAAGATCAACCAAGGTATGTTGGCTAAACCCTTTCTGTAGAATCAGATTCCTCGAAATTCTTTTAAACTTCGAGTATGATTTGATCAAGTTCCTATTTCCGTCATTTCTGCCTGCTTCTATGGTTAGCTGGTCCAAATGCCTACAATTGATTCATATTCCTTTGTATAATATTATGCTCCTCTTTTATGCTTATCATCAATGTGTTTTGAATTCTTACATGTTTGTGAGTTGAAGATATAATTTTCTCAATGTTTCAAATACCTTAAATGTATTAAGATGATCCTTGAAAGGAAATGAATGAATGAAAGTATGAAATGTGAAATACGACCATCGCGCTAAGAACGAAAATTACACTTGTGGCCAATAGTGCCAATGAAATGAAAGGAAGTGTGAAAGATTATTAAATGAGTTGTAACTCCTTTATATAATAAATGTTTTGGGAGTATCGTTTAGCCATCGAGGAAGGGTAGGTTGAAATAACCTAACCCTAAAACTACACTTACCGGTGTAGGAGTGATTGAGGGGTAAATCCATGTGCTGATGTGCTGAGATTATTCTCCTTAATAGGGATGAGATGATTGCTATCGATGGATGATGTCGACCCACACAGCATTGTGGTGAGACGGCTTAGTCAATCGGGCAGAGATCGGATGCCATGCCGCGCACATGGTGGTGTTGTGTTTTGATGTCGAGCCTTATACTTTGGGGGTGAGACGGCTTTGCCGATCGGGCAAAGATCGGACTCCGTGCTATATGCACGGTGGTGTATCGGTACAAATCATCTCCCAGCTTAAAAATATTGATATTTACTCGAACATTAACTTTTCTCTTAACTTGACCCTTTAATGTTATTTGAGGCTCTCATTGATTTCATGTCTCTCCCCTTTTATGTCGTTACTCTATTCCATGAGAGGGTATTTAGATTTACATACTAGTATTATTCCATATGTACTAACATCCCTTTTGCCGGGGATGCTGCATCTTTAATGGATGCAGGTGGTTCCACAGTTGGCGACATTAATCAGTGATAGCGGTACACCCTCTTCTCAGCTGACTTGGTGAGCCCTATTTCATATTGGGGTCTTGTGTCTTTTGTTTCTTATATATAGTATTTTGAGGTATAGCCGGGGCCTTGTCACCGGCACTATCATATTACTATTTTGTATCAATTAGCGGCTCCGTAGACACAATGTGGGTTGTTTTCTGATTAGGTAAAGTCAAACTTGAAATGTTGTACTGGTAACACATGTTTCCACTTTTAAACTACGAATGCGTAATATATTTTGGAATTATAAATGGAGTTTCTAAAAGAAATGAAATAGGTGTTGTACATGTTACTCTCTCATTGTCTAACTTGTAATATTCATCTTAGCATTACTCATGGTTAAGGTCGAGTAGAAAGAATCAAGTAGGCTTTCTTGACTAGGGTATCTAGGTTGAGCACCGATCGCGCTCCCCAAGGCCAGGGCGTGAAACCTTTGTGAGCTAATTGGATCATGTTAGATGTTACATATAGGTTAATTCCTTGATTGACATGATAACTGATATTTTTGTGATGCAATTGCCTAATTTGAGCTATGGTAGTATACTTTGCACATGCATACACCTTAGCATGTCACTTATATCAGTCCATGAGTATGTAATTTAATATCCACTATTCGTTTACGTGGCATGTATTCTTGTATGTATGCTTTCTGTGTGATATGGACTGGACTACTAGCACGCGAGTGGTCCGTACGGATCCGACTTATGATAGAACATAAGTTATCCATGCAGTTGTTATTTTGGCACGTGAGTTGTCCGTGTGGTGGTTATTATTGACACATGAGTTATCCATGCGGTTGTTATTATTGACACGTGAGTTATTCGTGCAACACGTGAGTTGTCCGTGCAGCGTATGGATAAGGATCCATCCCTAAGGGTCACCCTCTCATGTTTCTCTCTTGATGGTATACACGTAGGTTGTGAGAAACCGACAAGTTTATGGTTGATGTGAATTTTGGTAAATTTGACCATTGGTTCGATTTTGCATTGCTTCTCTATTTTCAAACTTCTTGTATGTATACATGATTTTTCTGCATATCTTCTCCATGTGCTACCCCCGGAATATATATATGTCTTTATGCATATCTTCCTTATATGCTACCTTACTTGATGATATGAGACATAGTACATATCTTCTCTATATATGAATATGTGTGACTTGACTTGTTTAAACACACATATCTTCTCTATATGCACTTGATGAAGGATTAATTGCTATTTCATGCATATGTTCTCTATATGCAATTGTGGAAGGATTATTTGATACTTTACGCGTATCTTCTCTATATGCAAGTTTGATGATTTAATGATATTGCACGCTTATATTATCTATATGTTGGACTGTTAACTGATTTACGACTTAGCACATTATCTCTTTGTGTACCGATGTGTTTTTATCTGTGTTATATTATTAGATGGCACAATTGTTATTCATTTGTGAAATTCAAAAATTTAACATTCATTTGTGAAATTCAGAAATTTAACATGTCATTAGCGAGTATCATTAATAATTCTTGCCGCTATTACCTCACCGAGGTTAGTTATGATACTTACTGAGTACATGTGTACCACTATTACCTCATACGACACTTCTACATCTCGTGTGCAGATCTTGGAGCTAAGCTGTTGTGGATGACGAAAGCTGGCATTGAAGATGTACCTGCTTTTCAGATATAGCTACCACTTGTCCTTGGTAGCTTTGGATTCGTACTCTGTTCATGTATATTCCAAACATATGTTGTGTTTATTTTCGTACCAGTTTTGTAAATCTAAATCTTAGTGGTTTATGACTTGTACTACCAATCCTTGAAATTTTATATGGAAAGTTTAGTTATTTCATTTATTGATTATTTATGATCTTCATTAGAATTATGTAACTATTGTTTGGCTTACCTAGTGGATTGGGTTAGATGCCATCAAGACTAGGTGGAATTTGGGTCATGAAATACTGAGGGTGTCTATTTTTGAGAGCCAATTTGGATTCATGCCAGGGCGATAGACCACATAAGCCAATCATCTTATCAGAATATTGGTGGAGAGGAAGAAGGACTAACACATGGTTTTTATCGACTTGAAAAAGGGATATGAAAATGTCCCAAGGGAGGTTCTATGGAGATTTTTGGAGGCTAGAGGTGCTCTAGTAGAATACATTAGGGTGATTAAGGACATGTATGATGAAGTAAGGATCCGGTTCAGGACAGTGCGAGGAGACTCGGGTCACTTCCTAGTCATGATGGGGTTTCACCACAGATAAGGTGTTCGCCTGTTCTTATTTGCCTTGACGATGTATGTATTGATGCGGCACATTTAAGGGAGGTGCCATGGGACATGTTATTTGTTGATGACATAGTGCTCATTGATGAGATATGAGGCAAAGTTAACGATAGGTTGGAGCTTTGGAGACAGGTCGTGGAGTCTAAAGGTTTCAAGTTGACCAAGACTAAAACTGAATACTTGGATTAAGCTTAAGGCTCCATACAGAATGGGAGCAAGTGCACCATAATCTGAAGTGTGAATGCTATGGATTTAACACTAATGGCTTCTTTCCCTTGGGAAGTCGATGGGCAGTATAATATTTTCTGAATGCCATATTTGGGCTTTCCACATGTTGTTTATGGTTGATTCGTCATTTTTTTTGTTTGTAATTATGCTTTGTCATTCTTAGTCCTCGGTATTTCACTTTTTTTTGAATAAATTAATTGAAATTTTTGAAAGTTTATCTTGTGGCCTTGGATGAAAGAAACATGTAGAACTCATAACCACCCTTTAGATAGACAAGCCGCGGAGTGCTCTCGTTCGACAAGAACCATAGCCAAAATCTAAGCTAACTAATGACATAATTCTTCCAAACATATCTCAACCAAATCTAATGGCACAAATTCCAAGTCCAAAATTCTCATTTTACCTAGTGCAAGCTACTTGACTGACATACCACACCGATGACACCTAGAGCTACGTATGATGCAATCTGTGCACCAAACAAGCAACAACTCGAATGTGACCAATGATGGAAGGAGAACCAAATAAAAGAACCATCCCACAAAATCAACAGATACCACCAGAAAGCGCAATGCTATGAACCCATCTCACAAAATAGAAAAAAGACACACGAAATAAGCACAAAGGATCATATCCCAACATAACTCCACAGTGGTGCGTAACCCGATCCAAATATACAAGTCCACGTGGATTACCCATAGCCCAAATTCTCACACTCATCATACATGTGTATATCAAATGCAAGCACGCGAATTGCAAGACCATAACAAGGGAGAAACAGATAACACAATATACCACAGACAAGAAGACCATAACCAAGGCGCAATCCACCATTTAATACCCCAAGAGTTATCTTGCTCGAGTTTCGCCGCAAGGCCCAAATAGAACAGCATCAAGTGTGTAAATAGTAAACAGACTCACAACCCATCGTAGCACATGAGAGTAACACATGAAACCTATCAGAACACGAAAAAGATCAACTCGAGTTGATAGCATACCCCTCAACACTAGTTGTGCGGAGTAACAAACCTAATGAGATGTAGAATACATATTCTCATTAGTTTTCCAAATGGGCCCCTAAATCAATTCTGATCCTCCCAAAATAGGTAAATAACCTTCAAAAAATCCATAGTAACCTTTCCATAACACATACTATCAGTTGTCCAACTCTGGCCCTACCTTCAAGGTCTACAACTAAGGAATAGTCCGTCTCTGAGAACTCCCAGTCACTAAATCCTAAGAATACAAGAATCTCCATATCCGATGCCAACTCCACAACTTACATGACTGACATATCCCCATACACAATCATCTCACAAGAAACACTCCCATGAATCTTCCACGCAACGTAGCAAAATTTTGAACATCAACAGTCAACAACTACGCGATTCTCGTAATACCAATCAAGCATAAGTCAAAACACAGTACTCCTTCTGAAATGTGCACCCTTCTCAGGTGATACCGGATAGTGCCAATATTTTTCTAAGCATCTGAAACCATCTATATTGTCTAGAACTCATGACCTTCCCTTCGAAACGGAACCACAACCTTGTACATGCAGATTTCAATCCCACACATCGCATCGCATCTATCATGCCATCGTATGAAAATACGAGAATACCATTATGATCTCTGAATCACAAGCAGGATACAAACTCGTCCAGCCAGAAACCTTTCACTTGACCCCCATCTAGGAGAAAAATCACAACACGTAACATACTTTTCATATTTGTAGAAGACATCCATCTCAAGTCATGGTCGACACTATCGAGAACTCTTTGAAACCCATTTGCACATAATCAAGCCATCAGAACTGAATCCATCTTACTCAACCAAGTAATGCAGATCGCCCAACTGATGAGTGTTACCAATAAACACCTGTAGAGTCTCACCACACCAAAGAAACTGATCACTTTTACTACTATGATGATCCAAACCACAACCAAGATGACCTATTTCTTCGAGTTCCTATCGACTTGCCTTCAAGTTAACACTTCTCCTTGCCAGTACACTATGATCCTTAACCCAAATCTCACCCCAAGATATCCTAGCATAAGACCATGTCATCTTAAGGTCTATATTCCATTGTGTTCCTCTTTAAGCGCCCAATAGTACTGCAACTGAGATACCCACTCTAAAGAGACCTTTGTGAGTTTAAAGATATTTATCTAACCTCTTTGATACTGAAATGTAGAATCACTAATGATATATAACTACAGCAAGTCTCGACACCATCCAATGCAAATCTCAGGTCTTAGACATATACAATTTTGGGGAATCCCTCAAACACCACATATGAATCAGTAACTCATTAAAACTTTCTCGAGAGTCGTCGACTCTACTCTAATTTCCAATGCACCACCAAAACGAGCCGAACGACTTGTGCTCTATTAGCACACATACACTTACAGAAGTAATTCCACCTTTAAGCAACTGTGTGAACCACTTCTCCTTGCACACAACATCCACCACGAATAACAAACCCGAATTATTCCAAGATTTATATATACCCATAAAGTATAGTACATCATGCATCTAAAAATTTCCTTACTCGAGTCATCCTCGACATTAACCTCTTCAAACCATAACTTATCCCCAGGTATGCCTTAGTCCAACTAGTATAACACATGACCATGCAATCTAATCGTCAAGAGCAGACTCCCCCACTTGGCTCCAAGCCATAGTACACATCATCTAATAACCACATCATTGTTACTTTATAACTTCCATGATCTCGCACTGTCATTCAACTAAATCCTTCATAATCTCATGTAGAACTAGTCATAAAATACCTCAAATTGTCTGCTAAGCGCATATTTATCCTCATGACAGTCCTGCGAGCTTCCTCAAGCGATCCAAATTCAAATTGCAGCACAAACAACTCACTAGTAGAAAGAAACTCTCCACAAAAACATTACAAGGATCACATATCCATAAACCACCCTACAGGAGATAACCACCTGCTTAGCCTCAAACAAGCATCTCTCGACGACCCTATCATGGTCACAACCACTATGCAATCACTTAAACTTATCAACACAACATAAGAATATACTTCATTCCACAAATAAACAATTGGAAGTTTCCGCAACACACTCACAACTCGAGACTGTACAACACATCAAGACAGAAATCAAGCATTGATAGTCCTTTCACATCCCAAGCAAATTTCTTCTCGTCATTTCTAAACCATCTAAGCATGTTCCTCAATCGTATCATACTCATCTTGTAGCTATTCAACCACTCACTGAACCATCAATCTCACTTCTAGGGACTATACCAGACATATAAGTCCAAAAGCACATACTCACATAACTGAAACCACCAAGCCCAAGCTGCAGTCTGAACCTGACCTCAAGTCCTCCAGACTGGCCTATCTCTACAATACAGAGAACACATCTCGCACCTCATCCATGACATCACAAGTCTTCGATGCACAGCTGATGCCGAGGGCTTAACATCACGTACGGAAGGACAGAAAGAAATCGAAAATGTAAACTTCAAGCTGAAATAAAGTTGTATGATAAAGAAAGAAAGAAAGAAATATGGGAAGTTTACTAGATGCCATGTAGCCTCTCTAAGATAAGTGTGAACGTAATCATACTGATCTACAGGACTCTACTAGATACTTTCTCATGACTCATAGAACCTATAAACCTAGAGCTTTGATACCAACATGTCACGACCCAAATTCTATCTAGTCGTGATGGTACCTAACCGAACCTGCTAGGTAAGCCAAAGAATATTTACACAATTCTTAGAAAGATCATAAGTAATCAATAAATGAAATAGTTAAGTTTCCATACAATATCCCAAGGATTGGTAGTATAAGTCATGAGCCACTAAGAGTTAGATTTACAAAGCTGGTATGAAAATTAATACAACATATATTTGAAATATACAAAAAAATGGATACAAATCCAAAACTACTAAGGACAAGTGGTAGCTATATCCGGAAAGCAAGTATATCTCAATGCCAAATTCCTTCATCCACTGCAACTCAGCTCCAAGATCTGCACGCAAGGTGCAGAAGTGTAGTACAATTACAATCGACCCCATGTACTTAGCAAGTATCATAGCTAACCTCGGTGAGTTAATAATGGTAAGAATTATTAATGACACTCGCTAATAACCTATCCAACTCCCTGAATTTCACAAGTACACAGCGATGGTGCCATATAATCACACAACACAGATAAAACCACATCAATGCACAAAGAGATAATGTGCTAAGACCTGAATAAACTAACAATCCAGCATATAGTGAAGATATGCACCCAATATCATTAAATCATAGAACTTCTATATAGAGAAGATATGCGTGAAATACTAGATAATCCTTCATCAGTTGCATATAGAGAAGATGTGCATGAAACATCAATTAATCCTTCAACAATGCATATATAGAAGATATGCGTGATTCAACAAGTCATATTCACATATAGAGAAGATATGTACTGTGTCTAGTCTCATAGAGTAAGGTAGCATATAGAGAAGATATGCATAAAGACATATATACACTCCGGAGCTAGCAAATAGATAAGAGATCTAGTAAAATCATGTATACATCCAAGGAATTTGGAAATAGAGAAGAGATGCAAAGTTCGACCAATGATCAACTTTACCTAAATCCACATCAACTAGAACACAACTTTTGTGGACACTAGAGTCAATAGCAGATGTAGATTTTATTTAATGACAGCTTAGGGAAGAATGATGGGTCACTAACGAGGCCCCTAAATGACCGCTCAGAAGGCCTACCTATTTTTTTTCCCAATCTGTCACTTGCAGTCCATCAAGAGAGAAATATGAGAGGGTGACCCTAGGGGGATGGATCCTTATCCACACATTGCACGGAGTACTCACATGCCAAAAATACAATCGTACGGATAACTTACGCTCCAATAGTAACAACCGCATGGACAACTCACGTGCCCATAATAACTAGGATCAGCACGGACCACTCACGTGATACTAGTCCAGTCCATATCACACAGAAAGTATATATACAACAATACATGCACAAGAACAATGGATATCAAATTACAAACTCATGTATTGATATAATTGACATGATAAGGTGTATGCATGTGCGAAGTGTCCTAACATAGCTCAAATTAGGCAATTTCATCACAAAAATAGCAGTTAGCTTGTTCAATAAGGGAATTTACCTATATGTAACCTCTAGTGTGATCGAATTAGCTCACAAAAGGGTACAAACATAAGAAACATAATAGCATGAGGCTTAGCAATCAATTCAAGACATATTGTATCCTAAGTACTACCCCGAGCATAGAAAATACCTCGGTGCACTCACATGGGCTCAACCCCACACATGTACACCACTCATAGCACGTAGTTATCACTAATAACTCAAGTTTAGGTATGAAACATTCCTCAAACAAGCCAAATAAATACTCTAAAATGCATTCCCGGGCGAATCAACCTCTGAATGGCTCAAATCTAGCCAAGAGTAACTCAAAGACATCAAATAATGCCATTAGAATCAAGCCCAAATGATAAAGGTTGAATTTTTAATCAAATACTCAAAATCAACAAAAATCTCAACATGGGCCCGCACCTCGGAACCCAACAAAACCCAAAAATTCTGACAAACTATTCGAATACGAGTCCAACCATACAAGTTTCACTAAAATCGGACTCCAAATCGATGTTCCAAACCTAATTATTCACTTTCGAAAAGTTTTGTCAAAACCCCCCAATTTCTCTTTTAGATTTACCAATTAAATGCCAAAATCAAAGATAGAATCATGAATAATTGATGGTAGGCTATAATTGCGTATTTTAGTCGCTTATCGCACTCTAATTTACTGCACTTTTATTGTGGTTGAGCTTTAATCGCTAGTGTTTTATACTTATTGTATGGTTTATGCCTTGTAGGAGCGATTTTGAGTTATGTAGATGTTTTGGAACAAATTCTAGCATTTGGATCTTTGAAGTATGAGTAAAAGCTCAAAGGATTAAGTTGGGATCGTGTTCGAGGGTCGAGGATCAATTCTGGACGTCAAAATTCAAGGAAGAAGCAACTGCTAAAGAAATGCACTAGTGCCAGGCATTGTGCGACGCATTAGTGCAAATTTTTGTCAGAAATTTCCAAACTTCAGAGACTGAGTTTTTTGTGGTCTGACAGGAAAAAGCATTAGTGTGACGCACTGGGCGATGCACAGTGCGATGCATGGAAAGCACTAAGTTTGCAAGTTTTCCTATTTCGGCTAGGAAAGGGAGATATCGTCTAGGCCCAACCCTACTTGGTATATAAATACATGTAAAACGTTATTTTGGGAGAGACTTTGGACTTTTGACATACTTTAGACCTGAGGGGAACACACATCATGTTTGGAGGAGGCTTCTAACTAATTTTTCTTCTCTTCTCTTCTTTTAGTTTCATAGTTTATTAGTTCTAGAGTTTTGGGTGCAACATGAACGTTCTAGTTTGAAGTTTGAATTGTTCTTATTATTTTATCATATTGGCTTATTTATTCAATCTTGCGCTTAATTATTTGATTGCTTGATCACCAATTGAATACTATCTACGAATCTAGTATTGAACTCGGGAGAGAGAATTCTATAAGATTGCATGACATCTTTGAACGAAAAGTGATGGGATAGTAAGTATTCTTGTTTTTGTGATCTTTGTCCATATTGTAAAGGACACCACTTGTGGAAATATTGTAAAAATATTCCTAGGACCGAGTTGTGTGCACCATCTCAATCATGTACTATTTGTGGTGGTAATTGGAATAATTATCCTAAGTGTTGTTATCCTACTCCAATCCCTTCTTATGTTGATTCTAATAATTCTTGTGAGTTTGACGGGAGTAATGAACTGGATGGTGTGGAACATGATGTTCGCATTCTTGATATGCATAGGAAATTATTAGAGGAATATGGAGGTTTCCATGAGAAAATTTCAAATCGGATGCAACACTTTATAGAAGGAAGAGCTGAACTGGGACAAGAGATCGACCAATTTGGCAAATCTATTCGCGACTTGGAGGATCAATTGAGTGCAAAGGTTTATGCGTGTAACGCACAACAATTTAGTGATGAGTTGTGTGAAGTTGAAAAAGATCTTCTAGGCCAAATTGAGGAGATAAAACGAGAATACCAATCATTAGACCATGTTATTGTGGATGATGCTGAGGTTGAGGAAGTATATATTATTGAGGATGTAAAAACTAATGTAGTTTTGGAGTTGGGACGTGTTGGTCCTCATTCTAGTCATTTTTCTACATTATGTTTGGATGGAGACATGGAGATAGAGCCTTTGTAGAGATGTATAGATGAAGAACAAGACCCTTACAATCTAAAATTTGTAACACCGAAAAGGCAAAACGGCATTCCTCACTTAAGGGCCAAGAAGTGCAAGATGCGATATCTATTGCTTGGTTCCTTTATTTTCACACCACTGCCCATGAACGTGACAGAAAAATTGATGCAAAATTGGGGGAGCAATTCATATCCTCAAAGTGGAAGGAAAAGTGGTGAAAGTGATGGCGTCGTGCCGCGACGTTAAATCAAGCGCTTGTTGGGAGGCAACCCAATTTTTTTAAATTTTTTTTTTTTAATTGTGTTATCTTTGTAGTGCTATTTTTTTGTTTTGTAGGAGTAGGAGCATGGAGTCAAAGCTAACAGGCGTGTGCAAAAGCGAGCAGGTGGTTGAAACTGTGTGTGAGGTACTCGCACAAAGGATAACAATCGGGAGAAGTCTGAGTATCCTGTGTGCTGCTAATTCTTTGGCCTTTGGCCTACCATGGAGTCTCTTTTACCTTCTTGTTATTGTATGCATTGAGGACATTGCATAATTTTAACTGTCGGGTGAGGAGATTGTCTGGGTGATTTTCTATGCTATCCTAGCTTAATTGTAGTATTCCTTCTTAGTGTAGTGATGCAAAGAAACAATTAGTGTGGTGATGCAAACAAAAAAAATTCTTTGAAGGTAGTGTAATAATTCCCCCTTGGTTTTTCTTTGTGCCGCGGTTCTTTTCCAAGGGTTTTGTTTAAATCGGATGTAGTTAGTTTTATTGTTTTTAGGAGTAGGAGCCATTGTGATGTGATTGGAATTGAATCAATATCTCTTGACTTTGTTATGCCTTGAGAATAGTGAGTACTTTGGTTGTGACGCGTATGCTCAGTTTTTTACTCTTGTATAAGTACCTTAAATTGTATGATCTTAATTTTGCTTAACTGCTTTGACTAGAGTGCCTTGAGGAGTCCAATACTAAGTGAGTTATGTGCCATGTGTGTGAGGTTTGTGTTTTATTATGTGCATTGCATTTGATGTCTAGAACTTTCCTCGTGTGTTTGCAAAGCGAAATAGTAGTTTTGTATGATCTTAACTTTGCTTAACTGCTTTTACTAGAGTGTCTTGATGAGTCCAATCCTGAGTGAGTTATGTTCCATGTGTGTGTGAGGTTTGTGTGTTATTCTATGCATTTCATTTGATGTCTAGAACTTGCCTCGTGTGTTTGCAAAGTGAAATAGTAGTTTTGTTCAGTCTTGAAAGTGATATAGGCGTTTCTTTGTTGAGCCAGATATATATATTTTACCCTCCTAATTGTTATGTATCGTAGTTGATGGTAGGCTATAATTGCATATTCTAGTCGTTTATCGTACTCTAATTTACTGTATTTTTATTGTGTTTGAGATTTAATCGCAAGTCTTTTGTACTTATTGTGTGTTTTATGCCTTGTAGGAGCAATTCTGAATTATGTAGATGTTGTGGAACTAATTCGAGCTATTTGGAGCTTTGAAGTCTGAGTAAAAGCTCGAGGGATTAAGCCGGGATCGTGTTCGGAGGTCAAGGATCAATTCTAGACGTCAAAATTCAAGGAAGAAGCAAATGCTGAAGAAATGCACTAGTGCGAGGCATTAGTGCAAAGTTTTGTCAGAAATTTTCAAAGTTCATAGACTGGGTTTTTTGTGGTCTGACAGGAAAAAGCATTAGTGTGATGCACTGGGCGACGCACAGTGTGACGCATGGAAAGCATTAAGTTTGCAAGTTTTTCTATTTCGGCTAGGAAAGGAAGATTTCGTTTAGGCCCGACCCTACTTGGTATAAATACATGTAAAACGTTATTTGGGAGAGACTTTGGACTTTTGACATACTTTAGATCTGAGGGGAACACACACCACGTTTGGAGGAGGCTTCTAACTAGTTTTTCTTCTCTTGTCTTCTTTTAGTTTCATAGTTTATTAGTTCTAGAGTTTTGGGTGCTACATGAACGTTGTAGTTTGAAACTTGAATTGTTCTTATTATTTTATCATATTGGTTTATTTATTCAATCTTGCACTTAATTATTTGATTGCTTGATTACCAATTGAATACTATCTACGAATCTAGTATTGAACTCGGGAGAGAGAATTCTAGATTGCATATAAGATTGAGTAGAGCAACATCTTGAACTCGAGCATCGTGAACGGATTTGCGGTTAGGATAGAAATATACCTAATCGCCTTGCTTCGTTATTATACGGGAATTATTAATGTGTTCTTGTTAATCCTAATTCCATAGGAATATAGGCGTTAGGTTAGCTTGAATAGGCGAGTAGTACTTCGGAAAAAGGCTACGAGCAATATTAACCCTGTCAATCAATAAACCCGATAAATTAATTAGATAATTTAGGTAGAAAACTCAACGGGATTGTTATCTAACCCATAGCTCTAGAATATTGTCCCTCATTGTATTCGTCTCTAATATTCGCCAAATTGTTTCCTTTAATCTCTTAGTTTGCTACTCTAGATTAGTTGTAGTTAATAATTTTTAGAAAATGGCTTGAATAGATTAATTGTCTTAGTTTAATTTAATTGATAGTTAATCACAAGTCTCTGTGGGTACGATATATGGACTTACAATCTTATATTACTTGTCTACCACGTATATTTGCGTGTGTATTTGGGAGAAACAATAATAATCAAAACCGAGTCAAGAACACTTAACCCAATCCAAGTGGTGAAAATTTCCTCAAATATCGCCGCAATCCGAGCTCCCAATCTCAAAATATGGTAAAATGAGTTCCAAGTCCGAAAATAATAATTTATATGCACTGCCCAGTAGTACCCTACGCGATCATGGTGCACAAAATTACACTTCCTCAAAAATGCTCTCCGCATTTGCGAAACTGACCATGCGAACGCGATGACCACAGATGCCAAACCTTCCACAAATGCGTCTTGGACCATGCAAACGCGAAGGCAAATCCACCAGCTCCCACTCTGAAATGTGAACGTGACTATCCTCTGCGAACGCTACGCTCAAGCCACTAAACCTCTGTGAACGAGACCCTCCAGTCACAAATGCGAAGAGGAAACACCACCCAGATCCAACATACACATCATGATCGTGGTCTCTCTCACGCGATCGCAAAGAAGGCATACATCACCAGCAAATCAAAGAAAAACTAGCAATCAATGACAAAGGAGAAATGGTTTGAAACCATTCAGAAACACACTCGAGCCCCTTGGGACCCAGTTTGAATATACCAATAAGTCTCAAACATAACACGGACCTACTCGAGGCCTCAAGTCACACATAATAATATTAAAACTACGAATCGCACCTCAATTCAAGCTTAATGAACTATTACAAATTTCCAAATTCCAAACTTACGCCGATCACGTCTAAACAACTCGAAATCACCTCAAATTTTGCACACAAGTTCCAAATGACATAACAAACCTATTCCACCTCTCAGAACAAAAATCCAAATCTGATAACATCAAAGTCAACTCTCGATTAATCCTGTGAACTTTTCAAACCTTCAAATTGCCTACTTTTGCCAAATAGAGCCAAAACCTTCTAGAAACATCCAAATAAGAATACGGGCATATTCCTAAGTCCAAAATTACCATACAAACCTATTGGAACCATCAAAACTTTGATATAAGGTCAAAGACGCAAAAGTCAAACTTGGTCAACTTTTCCAACTTAAAGCTTCTAAATTAAGAATCATTCTTCCAAATCAACTCCAAACCACTCGAAAACCAAAAACGACCATACACGCAAGTCATAATACATCATACGAAGCTACTCAAGACCTCAAACCATCAAACAGAATGTAATTTTTTAAAATGATTGATCGGGTCGTTACATTCTCTCCCACTTAAACATACGTTCTTCCTCGAATGTGCCAAGAGCCATTACAAAGCCATCAAATCACAATATAAATTCACAATACACATACCCATGGGTGATTCTATGTCACCTCTATCCATATGAGTCAGTCAACACAAGCTAACTAAAGGTTCTTTCTTTAACCTTAGTCCATAAACCTTAGAACCCGATCTCCAACATTCGTAGTTTATTATAAGACTTGATTCTTGAATCTATACACTATATAAGTCTAAACAAGATGTATCAATCTATAACCATATTAAAGATATGATCAAATGATATACCACATAACTCAGATACCCGTAGAAATAATTTCTGACCATAATAGTTACTCATTAACAAACCCAGTACCGGCGACATATCTCATATCAAAATAAAACCTTGTACTAGATCTTCGTATACTGTCAAGGATAAAAGAAACACATAGAACTCATAACCACCCATCAGATCAATAAGTTGATGAGTGCTCTCGCCTAACAAGAACCATAGCCAAAATCTAAGCTTACTAATTACATCATTCTTCCAAACATACCTCAATCAAATCTAATGGCACAAATTCCAGGTCCAAAAAATGTGATTTTACTCAGTGCAAGCTACTAGACTGACATACCACACCAATAACACTTAGAGCTACATACGATATAATCTGTTCAACAAACAAGCAACAACTCGAATGTGACCAATGATGGAAGAAGAACCAAATGAAAGAACTGTCCCGCAAGCTCAACTAATACAATTACAAAGCACAATGCTATGAACCCATCTCACAAATGAGAAAGAAGAACACGAAATAAGCACAAAGGATCATATCCAAACATAATGCAGTTGTGGTGCATAACTCAATCCACACATATCGGTCCATAAGGATTACCCATTCCCCAAGTTCTCATACTCACCAGACACCCGTACATCAATAGTAGTCACGCGAAGTGCATGACCATAACCATGGAGAAACGGATAGCACAATATACCATAGACAGGAAGACCATAACCAAGGCGCAATCAACCATTCAACACCCCAAGAGCCATCTCGCTCAAGTTTTGCCACAAGTCCCAACCAGAACAGCATCAAGTGTGTAAATAGTAAATAATCTCACAACCCATCGTACCGTAGGAGAATAACACATGGAACCTATAAGTAAGTGATTAAGATCAACTCTAGTTGATGGCACACCCCTTAACACTAGTTGTGAGGAGTAACAAACATGATCCGATGTAGCATACACATTCTCATTAGAACTCCCAATGGGCCCCTAAATCAATTCTCATCGTCCCAAAATAGGTAAATAACCTTAAAGAAATCCATAATACGTACCATTTGTTGTATAACTCTAGCCATATCTTTATAGTCCACAACTAATGAATAGTCTTCCTCTATGAACTCCCAGTTTCCAAATCCTAATAGTACAAGAATCTACATATCTGATCCGAACTACACCACTCAAATAACTGGCACATCCCTCATACACAATCATCTCATGATAAACACTCACATGAATCTTTCGCAACATATAGAAAAATTTCAAACATCAACAGTCAACAACTAGGCTATTCCAGTAATACCAGTCAAGCATCCGCAAGTGAAAATAAAGTGCGCCTTCTAAAAAGTGCACGCTTCTCAGGTGATACCAGATAGTGCAGACATTCTTCTAAACATCTGAAACCATCCAGGATGTCTAGAACTCTTGACCTTCCCTTTGAAATGGAACCGTAACCTTGTACATGCAGACCTCAATCCCACACGTTGCACCATATCGATCATGTCATCATATAAAAAGACGAAAATCCCATCATCATCTCTGAATCACAACCAGGATACATGCAAGGATTGAATTGTTATTGGCTTGAAAGTTGTGATCAATGTACATTTGGAATATTTACTTAATAACTCTCCTTGATGTTATTCATGCTTCCTTCCTTGCTTGTTATTGATATGCATATACTTGGTGAGGAAGAGTGTAAAACACGAAGGGTGATGCCGTGCCATTTCATATGCATTATCATGTGAGAAGAGTGTAAATCACGAAAGGTGATATCATGCCATTTCATATATATTATCGTATGAGGATGAGAGTAAAACACGAAGGGTGATACCATGCCATTTCATGTACATTATAATGTGAGGATGGGAGTAAAAGCACGAAGGGTGATGTTGTACCAATGTTTTAATATTATCATGTGTTCACGGCACGAATGGTGTTTTCGTGCAGGCGAGGATGAGAGACATGTATTATATTTTGATATCTTTTCCTTGTGTATACATTCATGCCTTTATCTTGAGTTGTTACTATTGCACCTATGTTTTCTATGTAACTTGTCGTTGTTGTTCTGTCTTTGTCCTTTACCTCAATTGTTGCTATATCATCCATGCCTTCTATCTGTTTAACTTGTAAATATCATACTTTCATTCTTTTTGTCATATCTACGTCTATTTCATTTCTCATTTATTGCACTTTTGTATAAGCCTTCTACCATGTTAGTTATCCATGCCTTCTATTTGTTTAGCTTATAAAGATCATGCTTTCCCTCTTGTTTGCTATATCTACATCTAAGACTCCTATCATTTTAGTTAGTGAAATTGATGTTCTTCTATCTTAATTGCTATCATTACTTTTATGCCTCGTACCTAGTCTGTTAACATTGTCTATATGCACTGCCTTGTTCGTTATTACTACCTGTGTATCTCCCACTTTGTCGTTACTATTATTGGCATTTCTTTCACCTGGTTGGTATTGTTATACATATGCTCAGTAAGGAGGAGATAAATGCATGAAGAGTATTGTCGTGCCAATTGATTTGATATAAATTCATATATTTGGTAAGGATGAGATATATGCACGAAGGGTGATGTCGTGCCATGATTTGATATCTTGAGTTCATTTCTCACACTATGAAAACTCTGGATTTACTACTATGGTTTGATGGTCATCTCTTTAAGAAAAGGATTGGTTGTGATATTGAGAAATATTGACCGTAATTTCTTCTAGTAATCATTTGCTACTTCGCATATTTGTTCTTGTACACTTCTCTGTTATGTTTTAGTATTGTTTCTATTGCTATTCTATTGCACATGTTATATCACTGAGTATATTTTAACTAAAAATTATCGTCACTACTTCACCGAGGTTAGTCAAGATACTTACTGGGTACATACGGTCAGTTGTACTCATACTACACTTCTGCACCCTACGTGCAGATCTTGGAGCTGATGTTATTGTGCATGGCAGGAGCTGGCATTGAAGATGTACCCGTTGTCCGGTCATGACAACCATTTGTCCTTGGTAGTTTTATATTTGAGTTCTGTTTATGTATAATTCAAACAGATGTGTATTTATTCATCATATCAATTTTGCAAATCTAAATTGTAGTTGCTCGTGACTTGCAAATCTAAATATACTACCAGACCTTGGGAAGTTGTATAAAATTTAGTTATATCACTTATTGGCTTCATATTAATTCCAGTAGAATTGTGTTGACTGTATTTGGCTTACCTAGCGGGTCAGGTTAGGTGCCATCATAACTAGGAAGATTTTGAGTTGTGACAAGTTGGTATCAGAGCACTAGGTTTGTAGGTTCTATAAGTCATGACCAAGTGTCTAGTAGAGTCTTGTGGATGGGTATGATGACGCATATACCTATCTTCAAGAGGCTACAGGGCATCTAGGAAATTTCCCTTCTTTCTTTTCTCATCGTGCGGCTTTGTTTCAGCTTGACGCCTATATCTTTGATTTCTTTCTATTCACTCGTATGCTAGGTTGCGCACTCAGTATCAGCTATGCACTGACGATTGTGATGTTGCGGATGGATTTTGAAGGGCTATGGATGCTTGATTATCATCTAGATGCGTTGTCTAGTCTTGGGAGTAGATGTAGTGATAGATATTTCAGACGTTCCTTTGTGGTGAGAAGCAAATTCTTGTATCTAGTTGGTAAACACAGACTTAGGAAGACTGGCTGGTGGCCTAGTTGTTGTGATTATGGTGGGTTCATAGTAAGGTGTTGATTTGAGTACAACTAGAGGTTATCTCCTGCGTGATGGGTTTGTATCATGTGTTTATATGAGGTTTCCATTTGATGGAATGTGTATATTATCACTTCAGAGCATTTGGGAAGGTTTGCTTGACTATTGCAAGGATGGGTATACATTTGGCAGACTCTTCAGAGTGTTCTATGACCAGTATTGCATGAGTTTTTTGAAGTATTCAGTTGAATAACAGTGCGGGATCAAGGCAGCTATGAAGATATGGTAATCTGGATTACCGACGATGTGTTCTATGGCTTCGAGCTAAGTGGGGGAGTTTGCTATCGATGATTGGATTGCAGGATCATGTGTTGTATCAGTTTCTGAGCTAAGGGATTGCTTGGTTGTTTCTTTAAATAGTCATGTGCTGGTGAAGCGTGGATTTCTCGGTGCGTATTGGCTGTGTATTGAAGATCAGAGTAAGGTGAGTGGTTATCGAGAAGGTTCAGATGAGTTCCAGATCATATGTTTCATTTAAGGACTCCTGAATTTGTGAATGAATATGTCACGACCCAAAACCCACTATTGGCCGTGATGGAGCCCAACATCATCATTAGGCAAGCCAACGGTGAACCATCTAAATAATTTATTTCTTTTGAAATCACAAGTTTTATTAAATAAAGAATTTAATGAATTTGAAATCATGGATACATACAATATTAGTAAGATATAAAATAAAAAGGTGACAATATTAAAGCAAAACCATTAACATCAACTAGAATATCCCAAAATCCGGTATCACAAGTGCATGAGAAACTACAAAGGAATACAATAACAATACAACATCTGTCTAAAATGTAAAATAGACAAGATAACATAAATGAATATGAAGGAGACTCAGTGTGCCACGGATCGTAACATGGGATGCAGCACACCATAAAGTCCCTGCAATAGCTGCGCCTTTGCACCTAAATGACCACCAAAAATATATACATGCACAATAAGTGCAAAAATATAGCATGAGTATGTAAATCAACACGTACCAAGTAAGTATCTAGCCTACCCCTAGAGGAGTAGTGACAAGGGATCGACATTGACACTTTCTAGTGGTCCAATAAATCAACATGTAATAAAATATAAATGAATATGAAACACAACAATCAAAGAATGACAGATAAGGAATATCATATAAATGTCATGTCTCAATCAAAGAAAAATCTCATGAATACTCGGACTCCTAGCGATATTGTGCACGATTATGCCGAGGTCGTACGTCCCGATTCAGAGTGGTGTGTACACTGCCAAGTGTCGACTAGCGTGAACTAGAGATGCATCTTAATATACTGCCGAGGCGTTCGGCCCGATCCACAAGAAAGGAAGAAACTTATCGAATTTCGAGCCACGTGCTTACAATATAGGTACAGGAACACAAAGTAAACATGACTTTTATCGTTTATGAAATATCTTGCCAAACAACTCAAGGTGATAAAGCTCGGCATAATATATTCCCAAATCAATTTCAATTATAAATTCAATTAATTAAGCTAGCAAATTGAGTTCAAATGATTCAAATATTATATGATAAAGTCCTAATCTACCCGGACATAAACATGTTTTTAGCTACTTACGGACTCTCATCACCTCGTGCGTACGTAGCATCCACAACTAGTAGCACATAATAATTTAATACCTACGAGCTAGTTTCCCCCTCAGAAGGTTAGACATGAGACTTACCTCACTCTGAAATCTGATAACTGGCTTCAACGCCTCTCTAACACCTCATACCGATGTCCATCGATCCGAAACTATCCAAACAATGTGCAAACAAATCAAAATATACCCAACAACTCTTAATTAAACAATTAACAACAATTCTCAACTTCGCTCGAAAAGTCAATAAAGTCGACTTCCTGGCCCACGTGCCCGGATTCCAAAACTGATAAACATTTCACATAGCACCACGAACTTAAATATATAATTAATTCCCAATTTCGTGTCCAATTTAGATTTTTAATACACCTGCCAGGCATCCATCTTCGTGATCACGGTCATTAGCCACGCGATCACATTTAACAAAAGATCCAACAATGTTTCCTTCATCGCGATCGCGGCCAAAATCACATGATCGCAATGTACAAATTACGTTTTCTTCTTCACATACACTTTTCAGTATAATGGTCATAACATTTTTTACAAAATTCAAAATGATAACTGATTTAATTTTCTGGAAACTAGATTCAAAGGATTACAACTTTCATTTTTGGATCATCCCCAAATTCCTTGTAGATTGCACGGTATAAGCTCCCGATATCATACCATCGACATCATAAATTCCTTCTACGCGATCGCGAGCTTCTTTCCCGATCGCGATTTACAAGGCCTGGAATAGCACTTTACTCTTCGCTATCGTGGCCAAACCTCCGCAATCGCATTTCACACCCTCGACACCAGTTATCAGCAGTTCCAAAAGGCCTAAAGTGGTCCGGAACCACCCCAAAACTCAACGCAAGTCCGAGGAACCCCGTTCAATCATTCTAACAAGTTTATATACCCTATGTAAACTTGTCTGAAGGCTCTGAACACAAATTACAACATCAAAACCAAGAATTAAAGATCAAACACAATTTCTTAAACTCTCTTAATTTTCAAACTTTCATCCTTTGCCGAACTCGTCTGAATCACACGTAAACATTTCGGAATGATGCCAAATATTACGTACAAGTCACAAATCACAATACAAACCTATTCTAAGGCTAGGAATCCCAAACGGACGTCGATAACACCAAATTACACTTTAAATCAAACTTACGAAATTCTAAAACCTTTAAAATGCCAATTTTCCTTATTAGGCGCTGAAACGCTCCAGGACAATCTGATACTCAACCCGAACATACACCCAAGTCCAAAATCATCATACGAATCTATTCGAACCTTCAAATCTCGATTTCAGGGTCGTTTAATCAAAAGTCAAACCTTGGTCAACTTTTTCAACTTAAAGCTTCCAAATTGAGAATATTCTATCTGAATCAACTCCGAACTTCCCGAAATTCAAATCTGACTACACGTACAAGTCATAATACATGAAGTGAAGCTACTCAAGGCCTCCAACCATCGAACGACATGCTAGAGCTCAAAATGACTTGTCGGTTCGTTACATTCTCCCCCACTTAAACATATGTTCATCCTCGAACGTGCCAAGAACTGCTCCGGAGTTGCCCAAAATCGTTGTTTAACACTTCTTGCACCTACCAGTGCCACCACAACCCATATGAGCACATTAGCTTGAGCTAGACTGAAGATCCTTTCTTTTACCTTAGCACATAAGCCTTAGAACCAAATTCCAACATCCGAAATTCTCTACGAGACCTAATTCTAACATACGAACATCGTATCAATCTCAGCACATTGTATAGAAACAATATCATGCACCCATGCTAAAATCACACAATTCACCGCATAATTGGTATGCCCATAATAACATCCCTCAACCGTAGAATCTGCAAATTCACTAACCCGATGCCCGTTGTACACTTCATAACACATATAAACCCTGATCCAACCCTAGCAATACTGCAACGATGAAACCAACACGTAGAAGCTCATAACCACCTGCCAAATCAATAATTCCTGGAGTCTCTCCGCTTGACAAGAACCATTTCCTCATTCTGAATTGATTACTGATATTCTCCTCCTAATATACATTATACAAGTCTGATTGCATTGATTCCAAGTCTAGCAACCTCGTCTCACCCAGTACAAGCCGCCCGGGCAATGAGCCACCTCAAAGACCGTCAAAAATCTCATATGATGCCACCAATGCGCCAACAAGCTACAACTCAAATAAGACCCATAAGGAAGAACGAACTCTGGCAAAGAAATATCCAACCCGCGTAATGAATAAAATGGCCAAACAGATGTTATGACCTACCTTAGATAATGAGAGACAAGGCACACACATAAGTATGAGGAACCGTACTAAACATCTCATTGTTGCGGTGTGCAACCCGATCCACACATGATACCATTGCAGCGTGCAACCCAATCAAAATATGACATCGTTGCAGCGTGAAACCCGATCCAAACATGACACTTTTGTGGCTTGCAACCCGATCCAATCAACATACCTGTGGCGGCATGCCACTGAATCCACACATAACAATAAATAAGGAAATACCCATCAAGCCATAATGCTCATACCTATGAAATACCTGAATATCGACCACAAGCATGCCAAGTGCATAAATACAACCCTGGGGAGACGGATAGATCCATACACTACAAAACGCAAGCACGACTAAGGTGCAATAAACTACTTGTATCTAGAGAGCCATCTTGCTCATATAACACCACAAGCTACATAGGATCACAACACATGTTCGAATAATCAAGCCATCTCACAACCCATATGGCATAATAGAGTATTACATAGAATAGTTGACGACAAGAATAACATCCAACACCCAAAGACTCCTCCATAAGCATTACTATGCTGAATGAACACATCCGACCTGATGTAGAGCATACATTCACATTAGATCTACTAACGGACCTCGAGCCGATTTCGATCATCCTATACTGGGCCAATAACCTTTCAAGGATCCACAGTGACCCCATTCATAAGACATACGAGCAGTCGTCAAATCCGGAACAAACTCCCACATTCCACAAACAAAGGAATAGAGCACCTCTTAGTCATAACCTCTCCCATTGGCGACAGTACCAAAATCTCCATACCTGATTTCAATCTCTAACAATTGAATGACTAACATGCCACACTTATACGATCTTCCTGTGGGATATACTCCCACAACCTTCCGCACCATGTAGTAAAATCTTTACATTAATGGCCACCGACAAAGTTATTTCTATAGTACTAGTCAAGCATCCGCATTTTAATACCCAACACTTCTTCCACAAAACAGACCATCCTCAGGCTACCTGAAAATAGTGCTAGCATACTCTGAACATCTATAAAATTTCCCGCTCCTTCGAGCTCGTGACATTCTTATCAAAACCGAACCGCAACCTTGATCCTCAAGTTCCAATTTCCAAACTGCTCACTGCACCTATCATGCTACTAAGCGAGAGTCAAAGAATTTCATCATAACCCCTGAACCACCAGTAGAATAAACACTTCATCGGCTAGAACCCATTTCACTCCTATTACTTCAAAAGAACTATTGCAACACGCAACCGAATTTCCATAACCGTAGAAAATGCAAACCTCAAGTTGTTGTCTAAGATGCCATAACTCTTCCGGGATCCATTTACACATAGCAAGGCCATCATAATCAAATACTTCCAAATTAATCAAATTACAGCGGTTGTCATGCCCGCACTTACAACCACAAATCACATGTATAGCCTTATCACACCGAAGGAACTGATCATTTCCACAACCATGCTAATTCAAACCATTACTAACTGACTCAACTTCTTCCAATTTACTCTTGACTTGCCTTCGAAATAATAGTTCTACTCAAACACATAACAGACCTCAAACAACACTCATCTTGAGTGATCCAAATCACGATACCACATCATCTCGATACCCATCCTCTATCTCATACCTTCCTTATGCACTCAATAATATCTCCAATTGATACACCCGTTTTGCAAGACCTCTTGCAAATCCGAAGTTGTTTTCTCCATCTCTCCAACATCGCACCAAGGACCCGGTGACATTCATAGAAATACTCCAAATCTCTTTCACATTTTGCTGCAAAGTAATTCCTTAGCCACACGACGAACTCGAAAATCCTCAGGCACCGCACTTTACTTCTTGAACCCACTAGAACCATCGTTTAGAGTCACCCACTCTAACCGGGTCCCGAGTATATAACCAAACATTGGTTCTTCTTTAGCACCTGAACACTTCCAATGAAGCAACCGGAAAATTTCTTTTCCTTGTACATCAGATCTACAAGAAGCATAAACTCTGAGTCATCCCAAAATATGCATATAAATCAATAAGGCAAAATGTAGCACACATTCATCAAGTTCTTTACCCGAATTACCTTTGATGTTTTCTTTCCTTATTCATAACTAATCTACCAATGTACCGATAAACCGGTACTGCCAAGGAACACAACCACGTGACCCAATCGTAGACGGTGTGCTCCCCCACTTAGTTTTAAGCTACGATCACATAAATACATAACCCACAATGACTCCTCTTTCTCAATCACCATGATCTCACACCGTTATATCTTGTTAAACCTTTCCTAAAACATTCCGAATTATCAACCACAATCGCACCTTTGACCACCTGACAGTCATACCATCTTCTTCAAGCGATCCAAGCTCACATTGTAGTACATGCCTCCCGCTGGGTAGAAAGTAGAACTCTTTGTGGAAACTTCATCAAAAATCATGCAACAACTAACCTGCTCACAGGATATAGAACACGTGTGTAATTCCATAATGAACATCTTCCAACGACATTGCCCCGGTTACAACTACCACAAAATCAGTAAACCTTCCTGATCCCATGCTCGTCAACCAGCTGTAAGAGTCCGTTCATTCCCCATTAGCATTAACTGAAGGCCCAATTATACGTTCCAGAACTCAAAGTCATGTTGCATCCCAAATAATAATCAAGCTTTCGCACCCCTCTTCATATCAAGCAAACTCATTTTCGCCATATTTAACCTTCCTCAGTACCGTAGTCACCATCCTAAATGAATTCATAGACTTTGTAATTATCCACCATGATCCCCAAATGCTCTAAAATTTCTCGAGGCATGTGGCTATCCTACCACAGAATCCATACGCTACTTTGTCGCTCCTGCTTCGGTTAAACCATCTCCTTAAGCAACTATTCGGCCCATGTTCATACTTGACCTACTAGCGATTCAACCGCCGCGAGACACCTTGCACTATGTCTTTCCTCTTCCTTCGCTGCCAAAATACTACCTCAGATCAAAATCCATCATTGTAGCATAGCGGATAAATTGCCACCAATTCTGAGCCTCCAAAAAGATCATCTCTCTCGATCCATCAACACTAGAAGCACTGATTCGACTTTGAAGCCATCATCTCTGATAACCGCTGCTTAGACACCATTCCACAACACCCTACCCCGAAGGATAATCAAAAGAGACCATACACCGGTGAGCCTTAATGCGTGCCAACAAGGACGATGACACCACGTCACAAATGAGAATTCCACCATGTCTGAAAATATAAAGTCTCGCTACTCCATCAATCAAGGCCTGAATATCCATAGTCCAATTGCCTTTCCTCCGCTGCAATTAAATGTCGAACCTCTAAACCATGAATCAAGAAATCCTCCTTTCGAGTCATTCACTGACGCGACACATTAATGAGAAATCTACCATTCACAACAACACAACGCGATAATAATGCATGAACCTCATAATACACTATACATAGCCTCGAAACCGTAGGCAACACTAGCATTGGGCGGAAACGTCATAGCGCCCTTCCACAAGGCGACGACAATAGCCCACTTGAATACGCAGGGAGAAACATCCTACACTACATCTGTAGTACCACCACAACTCCTCGATGCCCAGTTGACAACAAGCATTCAACATCGTATAAGAGTGAGTAGGAAGGAAATTAAGGCATAATATTCAATGGAATCAAATCGCATGACGAGGAATCAAGAAGAAAAGTGCTCCTAACAACCTTGTAGCCTCTCAAAGATAAGTGCAGACATCTCCATACCGAACCGCAAGACACTACTAGACTTCCTCATGAGTGAACCTAGAGCTCTGATACCAAGATATCACGACCCAAAATCCATTATAGGTCGTGATGGCGCCCAACGTCGCTGTTAGGCAACCCAACGGTGAACCATCTAAATAATTATTCATTTTATTACTTTTGAAATCACATATTTTATTAAATAAAGAATTTAATGCATTTGAAATCATGGATGCATATAATATTAGTAAGATATCAAATAAAAAGGTGACAATACTAAAGCAAAACCATTAACATCAACTAGAATATCCCAAAACTCAGTGTCACAAGTGTATGAGAAACTACTAAGAAATACAATACCAATACAACTATTGTCTGAAATATAAAATAGATAGGACAACATATATGAATATGAAGGAGACTCTGTGTGCCGCAGATCGTAACATGGAATGTAGCTCAACAAAAAGTCTCGGTAATATCTGCGCCTTTGTGCCCAAATGGCCACCAGAAATATATACCTGCAAAATAAGAGCAAAAGTGTAGCATGAGTACGTAAATCAACGCGTACCCAATAAGTATCTAGCCTAACCTCGGAGGAGTAGTGACGAGGGGTCGACATTGACACTTACTAGTGGTCCAATAAATCAACATGTAATAAATTATAAATGAATAAGAAACACAACAACAATAATGAAGTAAGGAATGTAACTATCAAAAATCCTCCAACATTTGTGACAATGTGAATTTCTCAAAATACCATATATTATCTCAATTGATAAGAAATATTAAGTGCTATCTTCAACAGATAAGGAATATCATATAAGTAACAGGTCTCAATCAAAGAAAAATCTCATGAATACTCAGACTCCTAGCGATATTGCGCATGATTATGCCGAGGTCGTACAGCCTAATCCAGAGTGGTGTGTACACTGCCGAGTGTCGACCAGCGCGAACTAGAGATGCATCTCAATATATTACCGAGGCATTCGGCCTAATCCACAAGAAAGGAAGAAACTTATCGAATTACGAGCCATGTGCTTACAACATAGGTACAGGAACACAAAGTAAACATGACTTTAATCGTTTATGAAATATCTCGCCAAATAACTCAAGGTGATAAAGATCGGCATAATATATTCCTAAATCAATTTCAATTATAAATTCAATTAATTAAGCTAGCAAATTGAGTTCAAATAATTCAAATATTATATGATAAAGTCCTAAGTCTACCCGGACATAAACATGATTTTAGCTACGTATGGACTCTCATCGCCTCGTGTGTACGTAGCATCCACAACTAGTAGCATATAATTTAATACTTATGGGGTAGTTTCCCCTCACAAGATTAGACATGAGACTTACCTCGCTCCCAAATCTGATAACCGGCTTCAACGCCTCTCTAACACCTCAAACTGATGCTCATCGATCCAAAACTATCCAAACAACATGCAAACCAATCAAGATATACCCAACAACTCTTAATTAATCAATTTATAACAATTCTCAACTCCACTCGAAAAGTCAACAAAGTTAACCCCCGGGTCCACGTGCCCGGATTCTGAAACTTTTCAAACATAAACATTTCACATAGCACCACGAACTCAAATATATAATTAATTCCCAATTTCATGTCCAATTTCGTGGTCAATTCAAAAAAAACCATTTCTATGTTTTCTTCCAAATATTTCACAATTTCTATCAAATTCCAATTAAGATCCATATATAACCCATGTATTTATCTTACAATAAGTTGGAATAACTTACCTTATGATATATGGCGAAAATGATCTTCAGGAATCACCCAAAATCGCCGCACATGTGCTCCAAGAACATAAAAGTGAAGAAATGAGCTCAAAATCCTGAAATTAGATGTTTAATACACTTGCCAGGCCTCCTTCTTTGCGATCGCAATCATTAGCCATGCAATCGCGTTTAACAAAAGAACCAGCAACGTTTCTTTCATCACGATCATGGCCAAAATCATGCGATAGCAATGTACAAATTGTGTTAACTTCTTCACAGACACCCTTCAGTATAATGGTCATAACCTTTTGTACTAAATTTCAAATGACAATAAGTTTGATTTTCTGAAAACTAGAATCAAAGTTCTACAATTTTTATTTTTGGATCATCCCCAAATTCCTTATAGATTGCAAGATATAAGCTTCCAAAGTCACACCACTGACAGCAGAAATTCCTTTTACGAGATCGCGACCTTCCTTCAGCGATCGCGATTCACAAGGCCTAGAACAGCACTTTGCTCTTCGAGATTGTGGCCCAAACCTCCGTGATCACATTTCACACCCTCAACACCAGTTATTAGTAGTTCCAAAAGGCCTAAAAGTGGTCCGGAACCACCCCAAAACTCAACCTAGGTCCGAGGAACCCCGTTCAATCATTCTAACAAGTTTATATACCCTATGTAAGCTTGTATGAAGGCTAGGAACACAAATTAGAACATCAAAACCAAGAAATAAAGATCAAACTCAATTTCTTAAACTCTCTTAACTTTCAAACCTTCATCCTTTGCCGAACGCGTCTGAATCACACGTAAACATTCCAGAATGACGCCAAATTTTACGTGCAACTCACAAATCACAATACAAACCTATTCCAAGGCTCAGAATCCCAAATGGACATTGATAACATCAAAGTCCACTATAAATCAAATGTAGCAAATTCTAATACCTTCAAAATGCGAACTTTCGATATTAGGCGATGAAACTCTCCCGGACCATGCGATACTCAATCCGAACATACGCCAAAGTCCAAAATCATCATACAAACCTATTGGAACCTTCAAGTCCCAATTCCTATGTCGTTTATGCAAAATTGAAACCTTGGTCAAATATTCCAACTTAAATCTTCTGGATTGAGAATTTTCTATCTGAATCAACTCCGAGCTTCCCGAAATTTAAATCCGACTACGCGTACAAGTCATAATATATGAAGTGAAGTTTTTCAAGGCCCCAAATCGTCGAACAACACGCTAGAGCTTAAAATGACCGTTCGAGTCATTACAGAATAGGGCTTGAGATCGGTAGTGAATGGTGACCAGATCTGTGGTATTTCTACGTCAAGAATGATTCTACATGGAAATATTATGGAGATGTAAGAAACGGATTAGAATTCATAGAAGGTTCCTTCAAAGAGGGCATATCGGATTGAGTGACTTTCGGGTTAGCAGTCTATATGACTCAGTTGAGTTAGAGGAGATCAGTTCTGATAATTTGATTATGTGTTAATGAGTTCTGAAGGATTCACCATGGTTATGGCCATGGCCCAAAGTTGATGTTTTCTACAGGTATAGAAGATGTATTGCATGTGGTGATGTTCTCCTGGATTGAGTTAAATGAAAGATTCTCGGTTGATGAGGTGTTTAACTTACTTGTGGTTCAGAGTTAATTATGAGATTTTTGTATTTTCATGAGTTAGCATGTTAGTAGCGGTGCACCGTATGGGGTTGAAAGTTGCGAGTTCAAGGTTGTAGTTTAGTTTTGAAGGAAAGGATATGAGTTCTTCATGACACGAACGATTTTAGATGTTTAAAACAATGTCGACACTAATTGATGTCGCCGGAGGAGAGTGTGCACGTTGGCAGGTGCATTGTGTTTTGACTTGTGGGTATTTTTGTATAAAATTATGGAGAATGAGTGACATATCAGCTATTTGAGTAGCAGTGTTGAGATCGGATATGGGGATTCTGGTATTCATGAGGTTCAGAGACTGGATGTTCTCTTAGGCAGACTATTCCTTGATTGCGAATTGTGAAGAAATTTTAAGGATTGGATAATTGATGGTATGTGTTATGTATAGGTTGTTATGGATTTTTGGAAGGTTATTTACCTATTTGGGAATGATACGAATTTGGTTTGGGGGTTATTTGTGAGCCTAAGGAGAATGTGTATTCTATATCGAATCAAATTTGCTTGCTCTTATATAACTGTTACCACAGGTATATCATCGGGGAGAATGGACGTTGTTCATGCCTTGGTCAATGTTACGTGTCTCTCTCTTATGCTATGACAGTTAGTGAAGGTTACATGGTTATCCGCATGCATATTGTAATTCTGCGTTGGCCTTATTGCGTTATGGGCAAGATGGCCCTCGCGATGATGATTTGCTTATTGCACCATAGTTGTGCTTGTCTTTCTCAGTATTGTTTTATGTATAATCATCTTCACACGTTTATATTTGTGCACTCTATTGTGCTTGATGTTGATGCACATGTGATTAGTGAGCCGAGCATTATGGCTAGATGGGCACCTCTATGTGGATTGATATGATTCGATCGGGTGGTGTGCTACAATAGTAGTGTGTGGTATCTGGTTGCACCCGCAACGGTAAAGTGATGAGATGTAATTTGTTATGTTTATTTTGTGTGTTTTGCTTCTACTTTGTGGAAAATAGTTCATAGGAAGATGCTAATATTGCCCCGCCTGCTTAACTTGCTTGGTAGCCTTCTTATTTGACCTTCTTTCTATTATTTGGCATATTTGAATAATTACTTGTTTGGTGTACGGACCGCGTTGTGTGGGGATCCATATGGATTTTGGTGTGACTTATCGGTTGGGCTACTTGTATTGGCAGAGATGAGATTTCTAGACCTGAGATTTGCACTATCCTATTGGGATGAGGAATGTTTGGGAGAATGATACCATATTTCTGCTCAGAATTAGGAAATGGTCCTTGTCGGACGAGTGAGATTTTTGACTTGTTGATCTGATGAGTGGTTATGAGTTTTTATGTGTTCCTTTCATCATCGGCAGTGTATGAAGGTTTTGAATGAGGTTTAATTTGATACGAGGTTTACAACCGGTACCGAATTTGTCTTTTGGGCAGCTATTGTGGTAAGAAGTTATTGCTGTGAGTATCTGAGTTATGTGGTATATCATGTGATTACATCTTGGGTTATAGTTATGACTTGGTACAGTTTTTTCAGACTTATGCATTGTATGGATGTGTGACTTGGGTCTTATAATGAATTCCGGATGATGGAAATTGGGTTCCAAAGTTTATGGACTAGACTAAAGGAAGAATCTTCGGTTATGTTGAGTTGGCGGACTTATATGGATTGGGGTGACGTGGGATCACCCCCAGATATATTCATGGTAAGGCTACACCATGATTTGATGGCTTTGGAACGACTATAGGCACGTTCGAGGGTAAACATTTATTTAAGTGGGGGAGAACGTAACGACTCGGCCGGTCGTTTCGAACAACTGCATTCAGTTTGGTAGCTTGAGGTCATGAGCAGCTTCATATGATGTATTATGACTCGTGTGTATCATCGATTTTGGTTTTCAGGTGCCTCGGGATTAATTTGGAAGAATGATTCTCAACTTGGAAGTTTTAAATTGGAAGAATTGACCAAGTTTGACTTTTGTGTATTTGAACACGGATCGGAGTTTTGATGAATCTGTTAGGTCAGCATGGTGATTTTGACTTAGGCGTATGCCCCGATTTGCATTTAGATATTTCTAGAAGGTTTCGGCAAAATTTAGCGGAATTTGGAAATTTTAAGGTTTGCAATGTTGATAAGTTTGACCGAGCATTGACTTTGATGATATCAGGTTTGAATTGTTGCTTCGGGAGTTGCTATAGGTTATTTATGTAATTTGAAACTTATGTGCAAAATCTGAGGTCATTCCGAGTTGATTTGATATGGTTCGGCACTAGTTTTGAAAGTTAAAAGTTCAAAAGTTTATTAAGTTGGATTTGAGGTATGATTCGTGGTTTTGATGTTGTTATGTGTGATTTGATACCTCAAGTAGGTCTGTGTTATATTTTGGGACATGTTGGTATGTTCGGAATGGGTCAATAGGTGCTCGGGTGAGTTTCGGACGTGCTTCAGATCATTTCTGATGGTGTTTGCATTGTTGGATGCTGGTGTGCCTGCAGAGCATCGCGATTGCAAATCAGGGAACATGGTCGCGTAGTGGAATTCTGTAGGTGGTTATTTTCTTCTTCACGTTCACAAAAATTTGACCTCTTTCGTGTAGTTTGTTGGAGCTTGAGCATCACGTTCACGAAAGAGGCTACGCGTTCATATAGTGTAGAACTAGGCTAGGTAGGTCTTCATGATTTCTTCATCGCATTCGCGTTGGAGCATCCGCGTTCACATTAGTTTATGCAGATGTTCTTCGCGATCGCGAGCCTAGGGCCGCGTTCGCGTAGATATTCTTTGAGGCTGAGTTGTTTTGTGCTTCGCGATCGCGAAGAAGGGTCCCGCGATCGCGAAGATTATACCTGGAGCAGACCTATAAGTACTCTATTTCGGACCTTTGAGTTATTTTATCACAATTTGAGTTGGGGAGCTCGGATTTGAGCAATTTTGGAGAGGATATTCACCATATAGATTGGGGTAATTACTTTCTACTTGGATTTGATTATATTTCATGATTCTATCTTTGATTTTGGCATTTGATTATTGATTTTGATATAGAAATTGGGGGGGTTTGTATAAACTACCCTAAAGTGAAATGTTGAGTTTTGAACATCAATTCAGAGTTGGAATTGAGTGAATTTAGTATGGTTGGACTCGTAATTGAATGGGTTATTGAAATTTGTGAGTTTTGTCTGGTTCTGAGGTTTGGGCTCAGGTTTGACTTTTCGGTTGACTTTAAGTATTTGATTAAATATTCGACCTTTATCATTTGGGTTTGCTTCCTATGGAATTATTTGATGATTTTGAGTTGATTTTGGCTAGTTTCGAGTCATTCAGAGTTTGATTTGAGCGGGATGAAGCTTCTAGTGTATCGATTTGGCTTGTTTGAAGTAAGTGTCTTGCCTAACTTTGTTGGAAAAAATTTTCCTACTAATTGATATTGTTTACTACAAGCGGGGGTAATGCATATATGAGGTGACGAGTCTATATGCATGTGCCAGGGTTAATCATGCTTGAGGGTAGATTATACGATTATTTGAGCCTTGTTAGTATATGTGACCTTCTTACTTCATATTTTACTTGACTTCTAGATTAATATGAATATGAAGTTAAATGCTAGAAACCATGATTTAGCTTATTATAACTTGATTAAATTTTGACAAACTCTCTTTGAAACTATTAATGTGCTAAATTCGGTCGTCACTATACTTAATCACAAATACATCGCTTCGACCGTTATTCTTGGGATATTGGATTCTTTACTTGGGTTGAAGATCATTTTTGAGATTTGTTGAGATACTTGAAAAATAAGGTTCTTGAGGTTTATTGAATTAATATTGGCTTGAAAGTTGTGATCGATGTACATTTGGAATATTCGCTAATCACTCTCCTTGATGTTATTCATGCTTCCTACCTTGCTTGTTATTCATATACATGTGCTTGGTGAGGAAGAGTATAAATCACGAAGGGTGATGTCATGCCATTTCATATACATTATCATGTGAGGAAGAGTATAAAGCACGAAGGATGATGCCGTACCATTTTATATATACTATCATGTGAGGGGGAAAGTAAAGCAAGAAGGGTGATGTCGTGTCATTTCATTTACATTATCATGTGAGGATGAGAGTAAAATCACTAAGGGTGATGATGTGCCATTATTTTTATATTATCATGTGTTCATAGCATGAAGATTGTTTCTGTGCAGGCGAGGAAGAGAGACATGCATGTGATATCTTTTCTTTGTGTATACATTCATGCCTTTATCTTGAGTTGTTACTGTTGCACCTATGTTTTCTATGTAACTTGTCGTTGTTGTTCTGTCTTTGTCCTCTACCTCAATTGTTGTTGTATTATCCATGTCGTCTATCTGTTTAACTTGTAAATATCATGCTTTCCTTCTTGTATGCCATATCTACATCTATGCCGTTTCTCATTTGATGCACTTTCGTATAAGCCTTCTACCATGTTAGTTATCCATGACTTCTATTTGTTTAGCTTATAAACATCATGTTTTCCCTCTTGATTGTTATATCCACATCAAAGCCTCATACTATGTTTGTTAGTGAAATTTATGTTCTTGTATCTTAATTTCTAGCATTACTTCTATGCCTTCTACCTAGTCAGTTACCATTGTCTTTGTGCACTGCCTTGTTCGTTATTACTACCTATGTATCTCCCACTTTGTCGTTACAGTTATTGGCATTTCTTTCACCTAGTTGGTACTTTTATACGTATGCTCGGTAAGGAGGATATAAATGCAAGAAGGATGTTGTCATGCCAATTGATTTAACATATATTCATATATTTGGTGAGGATGAGATAAATGCACGAAGGATGTTTTCGTTCCATTAGATTTGATATCTTGAGTTCCTTTCTCACACTATGAAATTTTTGGATTTACTACCGTGGCTTGATGGTCATCACTTTGAGGAAAGGATTGGTTATGATATTGAGAAATATTGACCATAATTTCTTATAGTAATCATTTGCTGCTTCACATATTTGTTCTTGTAAACTTCTCTGTTATGTTTTAGTATTATTTCTATTGCTATTCTACTGCACATGTTATATCAGTGAGTATCTTTTAACTAAGCAGCCTTGTCACTACTCCATCGAGGTTAGTCAAGATACTTACTGGGTATATAGGGTCGGCTGTACTCATACTACACTTCTACACCTTGCGTGCAGATCTTGGAGCGGATGCTGCTGTGCATGATGGGAGCTGGCATTGAAGATGTACCCGTTGTCCGGTCATGACTACCATTTGTCCTTGGTAGTTTTATATTTGAGTTCTGTTTATGTATAATTCAAACAGATGTGTATTTATTCATCATATCAATTTTGCAAATCTAAATTGTAGTCGCGCGTGACTTGTACTACCAGTCCTTTGAAAGTTGTATAAATTTCAGTTATTTCACTTAATGGCTTCATATTAATTCTAGTAGAATTGTGTTGACTGTATTTGTCTTACCTAGCAGGTCGGGTTAGGTGTCATCACGACTAGGCGAATTTTGGGCCATGACATCAAGTAAGGTAGCATATAGAGAAGATATGCATAAAGAAATATATACAATCCGAAGCTAGCAAATAGACAAGAGATGCACTAAAATCATGTATACATCCAAGGAATATGCAAATAGAGAAGAGATGCAAAGTCCAACCAATGATAAACTTTACCAAAATTCACATCAACTAGAAACCCGTCGGTTTCTCACAATCTGCATGTACACCATCAAGAGAGAAACATGAGAGGGTGACCCTAGGGCGATGGATCCTTATCCACACACTCCGCTGACAACTCACGTGTAACTCACGTGCCAATATTAACAACCGCACGAACAATTTATGTGTCCATAATAACTAGGATCCGTACGGACCACTCACGTGTTATCAGTCCAGTCCATATCACACAGAAATAATATATACAACAAGACATGTACAAGAACATGGATATCAAATTACAAACTCATAGACTGATATAAGTGACATGCTAAGGTGTATTCCTGTGCGAAGTGTACTGCCATAGCTCAAATTAGGCAATTTAATCACAAAAATAGCAATTGTCATGTTCAATCAGGGAATTTACCTATATGTAACCTCTAACATGATCCAATTAGCTCACAAGTACAAACATAAGAAACACAATATCATGAGGCTTAGCAATCAATTCAAGACATATTGTAGCATAAGTACTACCCCAAGCATGGAAAATATCCCGATACACGCACATGGGCTCAACCCATCACATGTGCACCACCCATAGCACGTAGATATCACTAATAACCCAAGCAACTAGTGCCTCTGAATGGCTCAAATCTAGCCAAGAGTAACTCAAAAACATCAAATAATGTCATTAGAATCAAGCCCAAACAGTAAAGGTCGAATCTTTAATCAAATACTCAAAGTAAACTAAAATGTCAACATGGGCCCGCACCTCGGAAATCGACAAAACCTATAAATTTTGACAACCCATTCGAATACGAGTCCACTCATACAAGTTTCACCCTAATCTGACTCCAAATCAATGTGCCAAACCCAATTATTCACTTTCGAAAAGTTTTGCAACCCCCCCCCCCCCCAATTTCTCTTTTAGATTCACTAATCAAATGCCAAAATCAAGATAGAATCATGAATAATAATCAAAACAGAGTCAAGAACACTTACCCCAATCCAAGTGGTGAAAATCTCTTCAAAAAATGCCCCAATCCGATCTCCAAATCTCAAAATATGGTAAAATGAGTTCCAAGTCTGAACATAATAATTTATATGCATTTCCCAGTAGTACCCTACACGATTGCGATTGTACCCTCGCGATCGTGATGCACAAAATTACACTGCCACAAAAAATGCTCTCGGAGTTCACGATAGTGACCATGCGAATGCGATGACCACAGATGCCAAACCCTCTGAGAACGCGTCTAGGACCACGCAAACGCGAAGGAAAATCAATCAACTCCCACTCTAAAATGCAAACATGACCACCCTTTGTGAACGCGATACTAATGCCACTCAAACTTCGCGAACGGGACCCTCCAGTCATGAACACAAAGAGGAAAAACCACCCAGCTCCAACATACATAACTCAATCGTAGTCTCTCTCACGCGATCGCGAAGAACTAGCAAATTAGAGAAAAACCAGCAATCAAAGACAAGGGAGAAATGGTCTGAAACCACCCCAAAACACACTTGAACTCCTTGGGACCCGGTTCGGACAAACTAATAAGTTCCAAAACATAACACGGACCTACTCGAGGTCTCAAATCACACATAATAACATCAAAACCATGAATCGCACATCAATTCAAGCTTAATAAACTATTTCGACAACAACATACCTAGTGTAGTCCCACTAGTGGGGTCTAGGGAGGGTAGAGTGTACGTAGGCCTTACCCCTGCCTTTAAAAAGGCAGAGAGGCTATTTTTAAAAGACCCTCGGCTCAGGAAGGAGAGAGGGGAGGGGAAATAACAAGCAAACTGATCTAACAACCAAAGAAAAAAATACAAAACTAACAAAAGGTAATGCAATCAAAAAACTGAAACACAAGACAACAGCAAGTAGTAACAGAAGACTAGGGGTACGGATAGAAACATGGAGCTATGTGTGGTGTATCAAAGTTACTGCTACAAGAAAGTACAACACTCGATAACCTAACCCTTTACCTTAATTCTCAACTCCACACCTTCCTATCCATGGCTATGTCCTCGGTGAGCTGGAGAAATGCCATATCTTGCCTAATTACCTCTCCCTAATACTTCTTCGGCCTGGCTCTACCTATCTGTTGGCCCTCACATGCCAGCCGCTCACACCTCCTTACCGAAGCATCGATGCCTCTCCTCTTCACATGCCCGAACCATCTAAGTCTCGCCTCCTGCATCTTGTCCTCCACAGGGGCCATACCCACCTTATCCTGAATAACTTAATTTCTAATTTTATCTAACCTGGTATGCCCGCACATCCACCTCAACATCCTCATCTCTGTCATCTTCATCTTCTGGACATGGGATGCCTTGACCAGCCAACAGTCTGCCCCATACAGCATTATCGGTCTGACCACCGCTCTATAGAACTTACCTTTAGGTTTTGGTGGCACATTCTTATCACACAAAACACCGAAAGAGAAGCTCCATTTCATCCATCCCATCCCAATATGGTGTGTGACATCATCGTCAATATCTCCATTCCCTTGTGTAATAGACCCAAGGTACTTGAAACTTTTTCTCTTAGTAATGACTTGTGAATCAAGCCTCACGTATTCGTCCTCTTCCTGAGTAACGCCACTGAACTTGCACTCCACGTATTCTGTATTGGTCCTGCTTAACTTGAAACCTTTAGATTCCAAAGTCTGTCTCCAAACCTCTAACCTCTCGTTAACACCACAATATGTCTCGTCAACCAGTACAATGTCCCAATTTCATATGCAAACAACATGCACCATGACACCTCCCCTTGAATATGATGCGTCATCGCATCGATCACCAGGGCAACAAAAATGGGCTGGGGTTGACCCCTGATGCAGCCCCATCACAATCGGGAAGTATTTCGAGTCCCCTCCCACTGTCCTCACCCTAGTCTTAGCACCCTCGTACATGTCCTAAATATCCCTAATGTATGCAACAGGAATGCCTTTAGCCTCCAAACCTCCCCACAGCACCTCTCTTGGCACTTTATCGTAATCATTCTCTAAGTTGATGAACACCATATGCAAATCCCTCTTCCTCACTCTATACAGCTCCATCAACCTCCTAACAAGATGAATAGCTTATGTAGTCGAATGCCCCAGCATAAATCTGAACTAGTTCTCTAAAATAGACACAATCCTTCTCACCCTCAGCTCCACCACCCTCTTCCATACTTTCATAGTATGGCTCAGTAGCTTGATACCCCGATAGTTGTTGCAATTTTAGATATCCCCTTGTTCTTATACAACGGGATCATCGTACTCCATCTCCATTCCTCGGGCATATTCTTCATCCTAAAAATGACATTGGATAGCCCAGTTAGCCATTCCAAGCCCGCCTTACCCACGCTCTTCAGAATTCCACCGGCATTTTGTCTAGCCCCGTCACTCTCCCCCTGATCATCTTATGCATACCCCCTCTACCTTCACAACTTCAATATGCCTGCAATACCCAAAGTCTCGATGCTAACTTTGCTTCCTTCTTAGCCACTTTATACCACTCCATGTTCGTCCTCTTCTCCTCCTCGTCCATGCTTTCCACAAGCTTCAAATAAGTCACTTTCTTGGCTTTCACTGTACCTTGGACCTCAGTGCTTTACCATCAATCCCCTTTGCAGCCACCAGAAGGGCCCTTCAATACCCACAATGTCTCCCTAGCAGCCTCCCTAATGCAATTCGTAGTCGTGGTCCTTATACTAATCGCGTCCCCACTGCTCCTTCATGCGCCCATAGCTAGCAGCTTAACATGCAACTCATGGGTACTGACCTCAGTCAAAGCTCCCTACTTGATCCTAGAAAGACCATACCTCTTTCTTCGCTTCCTCCTAATCTCCAAATCTATGACCAGGAGCCTATGCTGGGTCGTGAGGTTCTCACTCGGTAACATCAAAGTCAACTCCCGGTCAAACCTATGAACTTTCCAAACCTTCAAAACTCCTACTTTCGCTAAATAGTGCAAAACCTTCTAGAAATAACCAAATACGAATCCGGGCATACGCCTAAGTATAAAAACACCATACGAACCTATTGGAACCATCAAAACTCTGATCTAAAGTCAAAAACATAAAATTCAAATTTGGTCAACTTTTTAACTTAAATCTTCTAAATTGAGAATCATTCTTCCAAATTAATCCTGAACCATTCAAAAACTAAAACCAACCATACATGCAAGTCATAATACATTATATGAAGTAATACAAGACCTTAAACCACCAAACAGAATGCAAATTCTCAATACAATTGATCGGGTCCTTACAGATGTCATGGATGAGGTGAGAGATGTGTTTTCTGTATTGTAGATGTAGGCCAGTTTGGAGGACTTGAGGCCAGGTTCAAACCGCATCTTGGGTTCAATAGTTCAGTTGTGTGAGTATGTGAATTTGGACTTATATGTTTGGTAGAGTCCTTGGGAGTGGGATTGATGGCTCAGTGAGTTGTGGGCTAGCTATATGATGAGTATTATTTGACTAAGGAATATGCTTGGATGGTTTGAATGTAACGAGAAGAATTTCTTGGGATGCAAAAGGACTATGGATGCTTGATTTCTGTCTTGATGTGTTGTACGGTCTCGAGTTATGAGTGTGTTGAAGGATTTTTCAGTTGCTCATTTGTGGAATGAAGTATATTTTTATGTATTGTTAACGAGTTTAGATTCAGTAAGATTAAGTAATTACATAGTGGTCGTGACAATGATAGGGTCATAGAGTGATACTAGTTAGAGGCTAAGTAGGTGGTTTATCTCTTGCGGGATTATCTAAGGTTATGTGATCCTTATGGTGTTTCTATGAAGAGTTTCCTTTCTATCCAGTGGGATATATGTGCTGCAATTTGAGTTCGGATCGCTTGAGGAAGTTTGCACGTCTGTCACAAGGATGAATAGGCGCTTAGCATATGATTCGAGGTATTTTATAGATAGTGTTACATGAGCTTATGAATGATATAGTTGAATTATAGTGCGAGATCATGGCAGCTATGAAGGAAGAGTAATATGATTATTGGATGATATGTACCATGGCTTCGAACCAAATGGGGGAGGCTACTATCGACGATCAGATTACATGGTCATGTGTTATACTGGTTGGACTGAGGCATACTTGTGGATAGGTTATGAAAGTAAATTGCTTGATGCATGATGTATTACACTTTATGATATATGGAAATCTTGGAATGATTCAGGTTTGTTATTCATGAGGGGCGTAGTGATCAGGGAAAAGGAATTGATTGGTTGCTTCATTTTGGGTATTCATGTGCTGGTGAAGCACAATATGTTTGGCATGTATTGGATGTGCATTGGGGATTAGAGCAGGGTGGATGACTCTCGAGAAGGTTCTAATGAGTTCAAGATTCATATGTTGTATTTGAGGATTCCCCGGATTCGCATATTACTAAGATCTGAGATTTGTGTTGGGTGGTGCCGAGACTTGCAGTATTTCTATATCATTATTAATTATACATTGCAGTATCATAGAGGTTAAAGAAACAACTTCAAATTCATAGAAGGTTGCTTCAGAGTGGGCATCTCAGTTGCGGTACTATTAGTTGTTTACGAGGGAATACAGGGGTTTATGGGCCTTATAACGACGTGGTTTCATGTTAGGATCTCTTGGGTGAGCTTTGATTAAGGACCGCAGTGTACTGGTAAGGAGAAGTGCTAACTTGAAGGTAAGTCAAAAGGAACTCGTAGAAATGGGTCAGCTTGGTAGTGGTTTGGATCAGTATGGTAATAGTAATGATGACTCCTTTGGTGTGGTGAATCTTTACAGATGTTTTGTGGCAATACTCTTGGTTTGGGCAATCTTCGTGACTTGGTTAAGTTAGAGGGATTCATTTCGGATGGCTTAGTTATGTGCAAATGGGTTTGGAAGAGTTCCCGATGGTGTCGACCATTGAATTGAGATGGATGTCTTCTATGGGTAAGAGGAGTATGTTGTGTGTTGTGATTTTTCTCTTGGATGAGGTCAAGTAGAAGGTTTTTATCTGATGGAGTATGTATTTTGCTTGTGATTCAGAGTTGATAGTGAGATTTTCTTATTTTTTATATGATGGCATGATAGATACGGTGCACCGTGTGGGATTGAGATCGCATGTACAAGTTTGTCGTTCAGTTTTGAAGAGAAGGTCATGAATTCTAGATAGCATGGACGGTTTTAGATGTTTACGAGAATGCTGGCACTATCTAGAATCACCTGAGAAGGGTATGTATTTTAGAAAACACATGGTGTGGTGACTTGCGGATGCTGGACTTGTATTACGGTATTCACCTGGTTGTTGACTATTGATGGTCAAATTTTGCTACGTGGCACAAAATATTCATAGGAGTGTTTCTCATGAGATAAATGTGTATGAGGGATGTGTCAATAATTTGGGTGGTGGAGTTGGGATCGAATATGGATATTCTTGTATTCTTAGAATTTGGAGACTAGGAGTTCTCAAAGGCGGACTATTCCTTGGTTGTGGACTGTGAAGATATGGCAAGAGTTAGACAACTGATGGTATGTGTTATGGATAGGTTACTGTAGATTTTTGGAAGGTTATTTACCTATTTCAGGAGGATCAGAATTGATTTAGGGGCCCATTGGGAGGCCTAATGAGAATACATATTCGACATTAGATCAGGTTTGTTACTCCGCACAACAAGTGTTGGGGGGTGTGACATCGGCTAGAGTTGATCTTATTTGTGTTCTAATATATTCCATGTGTTACTCTCCTATTCTAGGATAGGTTATGATATTGTGGACTATTAACACATATGATGTGGTTCTATTAGGGCCTTGTTGGGAAATTCGTGCAAGATGGCTCTTGGGGTGTTGAATGGTTTATTGCGCCTTGGTTATGGTTTTCCTAACTGTGGTATATTGTGCTATCCGTTTCTCCATGGTTATGGTCATGTGCTTCGCGTGCTTGTCGTTGATGCACACGTGTTTGGTGGTTATGAGAATTTTTGCAATGGATATTCCAAGTGGACTGGTAAGTTGAAATCGGGTTACGCACTACAGTAGAATAAAGTTGGGATATGATCTTTTATGCTTATTTTGTGTGTTTTGTTTCTCCTTTGTGAGATAGGTTCATAGCATTGCACTTTGTAGTGGTATATGCTGATCTTGCGGGATGGTTCTCTCATTTAGTTCTCCTTCCATTATTGGTTACATTTGAGTTATTGCTTGTTTGGTGAACGGATTGCATTGTATATAGCTCTAGGTGCCATCGGCGTGGCCTGTCAATCGAGTAGCTTGAACTGGGTAAAATGAGATTGTTGGACATAGAATTTGTGCCATTAGAATTGGTTAAGGCATGTTTAGAAGAATAATGTCATTAGTCAGGTTAGATTTTGGCTGTAGTTCTTGTCATGCGAGAGCTCCATGACTTGTTAATCTGATGGGTGGTTATGAGTTTCTACGTGTTTCATTCACCTTTGGTAGTGTACGAAGGTTTGGAACAAGGTTTATTTGATATGAGGTTTGTTACTGGCACCGGATTTAGTAATGAACAGCTATTGTGGTCGGAAGATATTACTATGTGTACATGAGTTATATGGTCTATCATGTGATTATTTCTTGGAATATGGTTACGGCTTGATGCAGTGTTATTAGATTTACATAGTGTATAGATGCATAGATGCGAGAATCGGGTTTTATAAGGAAATTCCGAGGATATTGGGTTCTAAGGTATATGGACTAAGGTTGAAGAAGGGATCTTCAGTTAAGATTATGTTGACGAGCTTATATGGAACGAGGTGACATTGGATCACCTATAGGTATGTGTATGGTAAGTTTATATAGTGATTGAACTGCTCTAGAAAAACTCTTGGCATGTTCTAGGACGAAGGTATGTTTAAGTGGGGGAGAATGTAATGGCCCAACCGGTCATTTTGTGCATTAGCATTTCCATTTGGCCATTAAGGTCTTGAGTAGTCATATGATGTATTATGACTTGTGTGCATGGTCGGTTTTGATCTTTGAGTGTTTCGGGATTGATTTGGAAGAATGGCTCTCGATTTGGAAGCTTTAGTTGGAAGTGTTGACCAACTTTGACTTTTGTGTATTTTAATTTGGATCAGAGTTTCGATGGTTCTATTAGGTCCGAACGATGATTTTGGACTTGGGCATATGCCCGGATTTGAGTTCCAATGTTCCAAGCTGATTTTGAGGCTAATTACCGAAAGTTCGAAGTTTGTAGGTTTATAAAATTGATAGTTGACTTTGTGGTTACTGATGTTCGTTTGGTATGCTGAGCCTTGGAATAGGTTCGTATGGTAATTTATGATTTGCGTGCAAAATTTTGGATCATTCCGAGTTGTTTAGATGTGTTCGGCATAAGTTTAGAATTTGGAAATTTAAAATAGTTTATTAAGCTTGAATTGAGGTGTGATTTTTGATTTTGCTATTATATTGTGGGATTTGAGGCCTCGAGTGGGTCTGTGTTATGTTTTGGGACTTGATGGTATGTTCGGACGGGGTCCTGAGGGGCTTGGGTTTATTTCGGGATGGTTTCTGACCATTTCCCCTTGTTGATTGCTGGTTTCTCTGATTTCTGGTGCTGGTATGATGAGCACTGCGATAGCGAAATGTGTTTTGGATTCCTTGTGGTTTATCCAGCATGTTCGTGGAGTGTTGAGATTGATGCTTTTCGCGTTCGCGCATCAGGCATCATGTTCGTGATGTGTTGGGGATCAGCGAATAGGAGAGGTTGCGATCGCGTTTGTTCATTTGTGTTCACGAGCTTAGAGCCAGTTGGCCATCGCATTCGCGTGCATTAGGCTACATTTGCGAAGCAGTTTCTGAGGCAGTGTATTGTTTTCCATCGCGATCGCGAGGGTACAACTGCAATCGCATAGGGTACTGTTGGAAAATGCATACTTGAAACTCATTTTACCATATTTTGAGATTGGGAGCTCGGATTGAGGTAATTATTTAGGCAATTTTTACCACTTGGGTTGGGGTAAGTATTCTTAATTCGGTTTTGATTATTATTCATGATTCCATCTTTGATATTGACATTTTATTGGTGGATCTAAATCAGAAATTGGGGATTGTTGGCAAAACTTTTCTATAGTGAATAATTGGGTTTTGAACATCGATTCGGAGTCGAATTTCGATGAAACTTGTATGGTTGGACTCGTATTCAAATGAATTATCAGAAATTATGAGCTCTGTCAGATTTTGGGGTGTGGGTTCGGGGTTGACTTTTTTGTTGAATTTGAGTATTTGATTAAAGATTCAACCTTTATAGTTTGAGTTTGATTCTTCTGGCATTATTTGATATTTTTGAGTTGTTTTTTTGCTAGATTCTAACCGTTCGGAGGTCCATTCGCATGGGAAGACATTTTTAGAGTATTTGATTTGACTTGTTTGAGGTTAGTATCTTACTAAACTTAGTTGAGGCACTAGTTGCCTAAGTTATTAGTGATAGTTATGTGCTATGGGTGGCGTACATGTGAGGGGTTTAGCCCATCACTACTAGAAATACGGTAAAAATCTACCAAAAAAACCGATCAAAGTTGGTCGGTAATGGCCAATAACCGACCAAAACACGACCATTTACGTGTGGACGGTATTTTACGGGTCGAAAAGGAATACCGACCAAAGTTGGTCGGAAATTACCGACCAACTTTGGTCGGTCAATTAACTTCAAAAAAAAATATTGCAAAAAAGAATCGACCAAAGTTGGTCGGTATTTTAATTATGTAATCAAAAGATTTACCATCTGAGAATCGAACCGGGGTCTGTACTGTGGCAGGATACTATTCTACTACTAGACCATTGGTGCATTTTATTTTAAGACTGTCTTTTATTTGATTTATACTCTTTAATTATATTTTCGCACGAAAATAACCGACCAAAGTTTGTCGGTTTTATTAAAAAGTAAAATTACCGACCAAAGTTGGTCGGCTTTTTTAAATGACCGGCCGAATTAACCGACCAATTTTGGTCAGTTTTTTAAATATTAATTTTTATTTATTTTAATTGAAAACCCGACCAAAGTTAGTCGGTTTCTTTAAAAATAAATTTTGCGGGACTCAAAAATAGTTTCCCGCATTTTTGCGCCAAAAAAATCGACCAAAGTTGGTCGGTTTCGTAAAAAAAAATTAAAAAATAAAATATTTTGACCTTGATCGATTTTTGCCAAATTTCCAGTAGTGCATGTGCATGTACCGAGGTATTATCCATGCTCGGAGTAGTGCTTAGACTATGATATGTCTTGAATTTATTGCTAAGCCTCATGCTATTATGTTTCTTATATTTGTACCCATTTGTGAGCTAATAGGATCATGTTAGAGGTTAAATATAGGTTAATTCCTTGATTGAACATGATAACTAAAAATTTATGATGAAATTGCCTAATTTGACTACGGTAGTATACTTCGCACATGCATACATCTTAGCATGCCACATATATCATTCCATGAGTATGTAACTTAATATCTATTGTTCATGTACTTGTATTCTTGTATATATGCTTTATGTGCGATATGGACTGCATTGATATCATGTGAGTGGTCCGTGCGGATCCGAGTTATGATAGAATATGAGTTGTTCGTGCAGTTGTTATTATTGGCATGTGAGTTGCCGGTACGGTGGTTATTATTGGAATGTGAGTTATCCGTGTGGTGATTATTATTGGCACATGTATTGTCTGTGCGGTTGTTATTATTGGCACATGAGTTGTTCACGCAACATGTGAGTTGTCAGTGCAGCGTGTGGATAAGGATCCTTCCACTAGGGTTACCCTCTCATGTTTCTCTCTTGATGGTGTACACGCAGGTTGTGAGAAACCAACGGTTTCTTGTTGATGTGGATTTTGGTAAAGTTGATCATTGGTTGGACTTTGCATCTCTTCTCTATTTTCAAACTCCTTGGATGTATACATGATTTTCTTCATATCTTCTCTTTATTCTAGCTTCGGAATGTATCCATATCTTTATGCATATGTTCCCATATATGCTACCTTACTTCATTATATGAGACACGGTACATATATTTTCTAAATGTGAATCTGTGTGACTTGACTTGTTTAATCACGTATATCTTCTCTATATGCAACTGTTAAAGGATTATTTGATACTTTACGTATATCTTCTCTATATGCAAGTTTGATGATTTAATGATATTGGACGCTCATCTTTTCTAAATGCTGGATTTTTAACTGATTCAGAACTTAGCACATTATATCTTTGTGCACCGATGTGGTTTTATCTATGTTATATGATTAGATGGCGACATTGTTGTGTACTTGTAAAATTCAGGAATTGAACAAGTTAGTAGTGAGTATCTTTAATAATTCTTTCTACTATTACCTCACCGAAGTTATTTGTGATACTTACTGACTACGTGGGATCGTTTTGTACTCATACTACACTTCTTCACTTTGCATGTAGATCTTGGAGTTGAGCTGCTGTGGATGACGGAAGCTGGTATTGAAAATGTACCTGCTTTTCGGATATAGCTACCACTTGTCCTTGGTAGCTTTGGATTCTTACTCTGTTCATGTTTATTCCAAACACATATTGTATTTATTTCCGTACCAACTTTGTAAATCTAAATCTTAGTTTCTAATGACTTGTACTATCCATCCTTGGGATATTATATGGAAAGTTTAGTTATTTCAATTATTGATTATTTATGATCTTCATTAGAATTGTATAATTGATATTTGGCTTACCTACCGGGTTGGGTTATGTGACATCACGACTAGTTGAAATTTGGGTCGTGACAGGAAGAGGGTATCTATTTTCGAGAACCAGTTTGGATTCATGTTGGGGCGATAGACCTCATAAGCCATTCATCTTATAAGAAGATTGGTGGAGCGGTACAGGAAGAGGAATAAGGACTTACATAAGGTGTTTATTGACCTGGAAAAAACTTATGACAAAGTCCCAAGGGAGGTTCTATGTAGGTGTTTGGAGCCTATAGGTGTTCCACTAGTGTACATTAGGGCGGCTAAGGACATGTATGATGAAGTGAGGATCCGGGTCAGGACTGTGGGAGGAGACTCGAGTCACTTTCCAGTCATGATGGGGTTGCACCACAGATAAGCTCTTAGCCCGTTCTTATTTGCCTTGGCGATGTATGTATTGACGCGGTACATTTAAGGGAGGTGCCATGGGACATGTTATTTGCAAATGACATAGTGCTCATTGACGAGATGTGAGGCAAAGTTAACGATAGGTTGTAGCTTTGGAGACAAGCCTTGGAGTCTAAAGATTTCTAGTTGAGTAGCACTAAAACTGAAAACTTGAATTTAGCTCAAGTCTCCATACAGGATGGGTGCAAGTGCACCGTAATCTGAAGTGTGAATGCTATGGATTTAATACTGATGGTTTCTTTCCCATGTTTATCTCTTTTCCTTCTAAGGTAATATTTCTATTACCTTATCAAAGAGCAATGTCCTATTATCAACTAGTCCACACGTCATATAAATTGGCGTCTCACGTTAACTAAATTCATTCGAGTCTATGAATACTGAATGTATCAATGGGTTGATGAAGGTACTAGATAGTAAGTAGATAAATATGAAACTTGTTTCCTTAACAAAATCTTCTAACGCGAAAATTAGGTACCTCTAATTAAAGTAACCTCCGACTTTGATTAATTCATCTTTTATTGTCTCGTTGGTCGTTGAAATTGATTGCTTCTAAAGTTGAACAGGTGTTAAGCAAGAAGAGTATGCTCTTTCATGGGATTTTTTTTTAGGACAACAGTGGGAACTGGGAAAAGTTATGGGAGTCAGAAATGGGAAGGGTAGTATTGTCGTCTAAATGCTGTAAAAACTCTCTTTATCATCCAACCGGAGAGCATTTCTTTGGTTGGAATAGAAAGAGAGTGAATCTCTGAATTTAATAATGTATTGTTTCCCGAGAATTGGTTTGCATATCTACGTTGAGTCATTGAACTTAATTTGATTTTGTGGAACATTGTCTTGAGAAAGCAAGAAAGGAGAAAAAGTTAAATAGGTTTTGAAATTTTGGATTTGGTTTTGATGTGCATGCTTGTGTAATCCAAGTCAATGTGACAAGGTCGTTGTTTTTGTCGTAAAAAAGAATGTGACATGGTCCTTGTCTTCGTTATGAACAAAGAATGTGACATTGTTCCTTGTATTCGGAGTTGTTCTTTATTTATGGTGCTACGAGACATCTATAAGATGATTGCTTTAATGAAGCTCTTAATAGTTTGTTGTAGAAACAAGCTCTCATAGACTGTATTTTCCAGGTCTTAATTGGAATCAAGGAATGATCTGATATATCCACAAAAGGTGAGATATTCCGCTAAAATGCTATACTATGTCATCATTTACTCTATATTTTATTTATAATATTGATAATTTGTGCTATGTTTGTGCTAAATTGGGTTGATTTTGTTTGTAGGATCATTTGCGAATGATGTAGAAAGAAAGTTGGACAAAGAGGTATAAAAAATAACGAAGTAAAGCACGAGTGGAATAACGACGAAAGTCCACGAAAACGCCTCCCCTCATAGGGCGCTTGGCGACCAAATTTTGGCGCTACACGTTGTCTTGCGAGGTCAAAGGCGCCAAAGTCAGCGCCTTACATGGTACGAGGCGGAGCCTGGGAGGCGAAGTTTCTGTGTGGGCAAAGACGGCTTCTATCCAAGCAATTTTTATTTCTTTGTTGGTTTTGGACTTGAACACCTCAACTCTAACCTATAAATACTTCCTAAACTCATTTTTTAGGGGGGCGGACATTATTTTGGAGAGGTCAAGACGGCTAGAAGTATTGCAAGCACTGGATCACAAGAGTTTTTCTTCTGTTCTTGCTTAGTTTGTAGATTAATACTTTCAATTATTAATGTGATTGTTAGCATGACTATGAGTACCTGATTTATATCTAGAGTTTGATTGAATCTTTTAAAGGATGAATTCTCGCTACGTTCTACTATAATTTTGCCTTTGAATTTCTCTATTTCAACTACATGTTTATTTTGTTTAATTGAAGAGCTATCAATTAGTTGTGCCTATTTATTATGTATTACTTGAGAAAGAGTGCATCTTTGGGTTGTGAATAACGTCACTCCTTAGGTATATGAGAGATCAATATCGCGGGTTTAAAAGCGGGATTAGAGATGATGAAGCTTTGACGTGGTCATAGTGAGTAGTGAGAAAGTGTGAGCTAGCATAATTCGAGAAACTCTGACTAGTACGTTATTGTAGTTGCTCGAGAGATAATTACATTAAGTCGAGTTCTTACGATCAGTAGAGAATACTTTGGTGAAATTATAGGAGATGTAGCGAAAAGGATTTCGACATTTGGAAAAATCATACTCTAGGGTTTTTCAATCTTGTCTCTACCCTTAGTATCGTCAGTTGATAATTTTACTACTTTAATATTTTTTAGTTAGTTAGTTAGTTAGGAATAAAAATCTTAATCTTTATAACTCAAAAACTATTTGAACTTGTATTCTTAGTGATAGGGAACAGTTATAGCTAAACCTTAGTTCTCTGTGTGATTCGACTCCGAACTTTTAGACCGAATAATATTTGCAGCCACCCCTTAGTTCTTTTTATAAGGCATAGGTAGGCATAATTAAATTTTACCGTCGTTGCACGGGAACTAACGATGTAGTTTGCTAGGTTTCAAGTTTAAACTTCTATTTTGTTTTGTTTTTATTTTTATTTTTTATTTGAAAAACATGATATCTTGGAATTATGGGAAGTTTTAGTGTTGGTAATTCTACTTTTGATCTTCCTTATCCTCCCCCAACCCCTTATTATGATGGTTCTATTTTTTCTTGTAAAGTTTATAGGAACTAAGAACTAGGGGATGTTGACATGAAGGAGATTAAGGATATGTTAAAATGCCTCGTTAAGAGAGATGATGAGAAAAAACTGCAAATAGAAAGGCAAGAGGTAAATATTCATAACTTGGAGGCTCAAGTGAGTCAACTGATTGAAACTTTAAATTCTAAACAAGCTAATATTGCGGGCAATAGCCAAGAAGAGCATGAAATAGAGACAGAAATTGGGGTGCTAATGCAAGAATTCAAAGTAGAACACCAACAATCTAACCAACCAGAATATGAGGATGTCAATATTGAGGAAGTGATATTAGAGTCCGCCGAGGACATTGAGGATACAAATTTAGTTGACTCTAGTATCATTGGTGTTGAGGATGTTGATAAGCTTGAAATTCATATATTTGAGCGTGTCGGACCTCATTCCAAATACTTATCTATATCATGTGCAAACGATAAAATAAGAGTGGATCCTTACGAGTATAAAAGAGAATCAGGGGAAGAGGTAGACGAGTCATACATTCTGAAATTTGCAATACTGTCTAGGCAAAATAACAATCCTCGTTTGAAGGTTAAGAAGTGCGAAATGCGATATTTTATCTTGGGCTTGCAAGGTTTTGTGTCACCGCCCCAGGTCCATTTCCGTAAGCTTGAATCAAAACTTGGGATCCAATTCATAAGTTTAAAGTGGAGGCAAAAAATAGGTCAAGTCATGCCGCGACGATAGATCAAGCACTTGTTGGAAGGCAACTCAATTTTACTATTTTCTTTTATTTTCTATTTGTTTACTTTTTTGTATTATTTGTGTAGTATTATTTTTTATTTTGTACGAGTATGAGCATGGAAAGTAAAGCTATTGAAAAGATGCAAGATCAAGCGAGATGGTTGGAACTAAGTGTAGGGTGCCCGCACAAATGACCATGCCTAGAGAAGTCTTTGTACCCAATGAGCTGCTAATATTTCCGCGTTTGGTCTACTCAAGGAGTCTCTTTTACCCTCTTATTATTTATAAAAATGCACAATTTTAAGTGTGGACTAGGAGATCGTCCGTGTAATTTCTTGTGCTAGTTTTTGTGCTATTTTATGTTGTTGAAAATTAAAAAATCAAAACTAAAAAAAACATCGGGCTTCTCCAGACAATGGATCTCCTAGACAGTTTTTCTTAGGGATTAAGGTCTAAATAAAAATATAAATAATTAAAAAAATATAAAAATATATCTTTTTGTTTTCTTTAGGTAGTAATTATCTCCCATAATTTTTCTTTGTACCTCGATTCTTTTCCATGGGATGTAACTTAAATCGGATAATGTTTTTCACTTTTTAGAGTAGAGTAGAACTTAGGATATAACGTGGGAAATAATGACGTAATTCACACCTTTTAACTTTTTTGATAGTAGCATACTTAGGCCTTGGCATATGTGTCATTTTCCATTAGTTTTAAATATTTGATGATGCCTTGATAAAATTGGATAGCATGTCTTGTGATGCTTATGGCTCATTTATTTGACTTATGTTCATTTTGTGCTTTATGCCTAATATTTCTTGGGTCTGTGAATACTTTCTTTGATTTGAGAGTCGAAATGAGATCGTGCTTAGTGAGTCATGTGTCATTGTCTGAAGTTTGTTCTTATATAGTTCATGTTTTACAATTGCGTCTATAACTTGCCCGCTTATAAGTTGAAGCAAAATCTTAGGCATTTCTCAGTTTGAAAAATATTTCTAGGCCTTCTTTGACCTTTTGTTAAGCATTGTTGTTATCTACAAATAAAATCATCCCTATATAATAGTTTTTGAGTCTATAAGCCTTTACTTTGGCACCAGTATTATAAGCATATACACTTTTGTTCTTAATTGAATTATTTTAATCATTTACCTCTTAAAGCACTTGAATGATAAAAGAGAGTGCTACAAAGAAATAATAAAGGAACTTGGGATAACTTTTGAGTGGAATCAATGGAAGGAATAAAACACCATGTGGAGAAAGCAAAGTATAAGAAAAAAATTAGAAAAATATATTAGGAAAAAAAAAGAAAAAAAATATGTAGCAAAAGAAATAAATATATCTTGTCCTTGCTAGTGACTGTGAGTTATAGTAGTGCTTAAAGAAAAACAAATATTTTTGGAGTGATCTTGCTTGTGATATTTGAAGTGGGATGAAGAAATTTGCACTTATAGTTGACTATGTGATTTGTTAAAGTGCTTATGAGGGTTAACTACTGTTATCCATATTTATCCTACCCGTCTCTTAGCCCATATTATAACCTTGATAAAGTCTCAATCGATTTTATTCTAAGCGGACCAACATTAGTAGAGGATTGCATGCATGTGGCTTCTTTGTGAGAGTGAGTGATTTCTATAATATGTGTGAGTCCCTAAATATATTCGATCATTTGATTTGGATGCGTGGCCTGCTTACCTCTTGATTTGTTGTGAGAGCACAGGGTTTCACGATGGATAGTTAACGTTATTAGACTTCTCTTTTAGGTTGAGTGTTCAAGCCTTGAGTGCATTGTTATGTTGAGTTAATTTTTGAGGTTAGGATTGTTATGAGCATGTTGTTTATATTTTGAATATTTTGAAATTTGGCGTAAGTTATCGGAAGTATATGTTGAATGTGTATGCTAGAGCTCAATTGTTGCTATCAACCATGGTCGTGGGTATAGTTCGCTAGAAGGTGCAATGTTGTTAGGTGTTTTGATTTTAGTTTAATCAAGGGCAAACAACATTTAAGTGTGGGGTGTTGATTTGAAGCTAAAATGTTGTACTTTATGTCATCATTTACTCTACATTTTATTTGTAATATTAATAATTCATGATTTGTTTACGCTTAATTGAGTTGATTGTTTATGTAGGATTATTTGGGAATGAAGTGGAAAGAAAGTTGGACAAAGAGGTATAAAAAATAACGAAGTAGAGCACAAGTAGAATAATGACGAAAGGCCGCAAAAACACCACGCCCCTTAGCGACCAAATTTTGGCGCCTTACACGGTGCCATGTGAGGTCAAAGGCACCAAAGTCAACACCTTACATGACACGAGGCGGAGCCTGGGGCGACAAAGTATCGGCGTGGGGCGACGACGGCTTCTATCCGAGCTTTTATTTTTGTTGGTTTTGGACTTGGACACTTCGACCCTAACCTATATATATTCCCTAAACTCATTATTGAGGGGGTTGGACATTATTTTGAAGAGAACAAGACGGCTAGAAGCATTGCAAGCACCAAATCACAAGAGTTTTTCTTCCGTTCATCCTTAGTTTGTAGATTTAACTTTCAATTATTAGTGTGATTGTTAGCATGACTATGAGTACTTAATTTCTATCTAGAGTTTGATTGAACCTTTTGAAGGATGAATTCTTGTTACGTTCTAATATAATTTTGCCTTTGAATTTCTCTATGTGTTCAACTACATACTCATTTTGGTTTATTAAAGAGCTCTCAATTAGTTGTGCCTATTTATTATGTATTACTTGAGAAAGAGTGTACATTTAGGTTGTCGTTGAACAACGTCACTCCTAAGGTACATGAGAGATCAATACGGTAGGTTTAAAAGCGAGATTAGAGATAACGAAGTTTTGATGTGGTCGTAGCGAGTGGTGAGAGTGCGAGCTAGCGTAATTCAAGAGAATATGACTAGAACATTATTGTAGTTGCTCGAGAGAGAATTACGATAAGTCAAGTTCTCACGATCAGTAGAGAATACTTAGGCGAAATTATAGGAGATGTAGCGGGATGGATTCCGACAATTAGGAGAAACATAACTCTAGGCTTTTCCAATCTTGTCTACAACCCTTAGTATCGTTAGCTGATAATTTTACTACTTCAATATTTGTTAGTTCATTAGTTAGAAATAAAAATCTTTATCTTTTTAAGTCAAAAAATTGTTCGAATTTGTATTCTTTGTGATAGTGATCAGTTATAGCTAAACCTTAGTTCTCTGTAGTATTTGACTGCGGACTTTTAGACCTGATTATACTTGCAGCGATCGCTTAATCCTTTTTATAAGGCATAGTTGAGCATGATCAAATACGAGGGTGGAAGTGTTTTTCTTAGTCCTATTTGTTTCTCAAGCTTCAAATAGAAAAGAAGTTGGTGTGCTTATTTTTGTTAAGGGTGGCGATATTATATAAAATATCCATCAGAAGTTTATATTTCTTTGCCTACTGGACTGCTAATAGGTTGACGAAATTAGCCAACAAATTGTCTCATTAATGCTGACTAGTGAAGCAATTCGAGAGTTTTGACAACCCAATTCATAGACATATTGGGTACATTTCTCAGACCTTGGATTTTTTTGCAGATCTCAGCATGTAATTTCCTAAAATCAAGATCACGCACAAAGCCTAGAGCTCTAGGCGTGGAAGTATCCTAGTTGTGCAGAGCTCCCGATATCTGAAGCCCACTAGCCCAACAGGTCCCGATTCGCGCCAGAAAAGCCAACTAAGAGGTGTTAAAAAGCTCCCTTCCGACTCCCTCCAGAGAAAAGAAGCTCGTGCAACCTGCTCCAATATGACACGGGCAGGATGGACAGTGGATAACATACTCTGGCCATATTGGGAAGGTCTTATAAGAATTTTCCTCACTAGTGGTGTCATTTGAGCAATGCACCAATGAGCAATAACACGAGTAAAATGCCCTCGTACAGAAATTTGATCTTTATATCCACAAATGTATTCCAAATGGTACATAAAAAGGTGTTTAGAAAGGTTATCTTGAATGAATCAAAATCTTAATGTAAACTTTACTCAATCAAGCATATAGATCCGTGATGCAATGTCTTGTACCAGCCAATCAAATCCGTCAAGTAGCCCGTCTCCGGTGTATGCACTACATCCCACGATTCTCCAGTGCCGGCTATTATCCATGGCCTCCAGGTTAAGCACCTGAATCAGAAGAAGTTATTTTCCCTCTGTTTGAATGTAAACAGAACTTTAGGAATAAATGGCCATACACAAAAGAAAAATAGATAGGTCAAGGATCTATGTGAAAGAAAGTTAATAGCCAGCTGAAGTTATTTGAACACTACCTACTCATACTTTCTTAACCACGACCAGAAAAAAGCTACTTTCCTGGTCTCTCAGTACCTCAGTTTTCTTATTTGGATCTTTAGAAATAATGAGGAAGCTGCTCTCAAAAGATATCAAAAGAGGAAACTAGCATTTAATGAAAAGTGTACATTTAGTTTAAATGCACATGGTTCAAAAAGTCATAATGAATAAAGTTTTTAGAAAAAAAGAATAACAATAAAAAGAAAAGCTCACGTTCAAGATGCATGGTCAATTTATTCTTTGTATGTAGCAAAGTAAGACTTCATGATTCATGAGACACCACAAACTTTTAAGGGAGAGGACAATAACTAAGACAGTAATGTGAAAGCACGAGTTGCAAGCACTTAGACCATCCTTATTCCAAAGCTACAGAGAAAAGTTTTATTTATTTGATAAAACGAAATACTTGCTTCATAAATCCGGAGAGTTTTAGTTACATTTTGCCTTGCCGCATTGGATTATAACATAAGATCTTCACTGATCATGGACCCAAAGAGCATTCCTGGGCTAAATCCATCCACTTTCAACAAAGTCTAAGGAAAAGTTGTAAATAGTTACTGAGTCGGGCTTAAACATCATAAGCATGTGGTAAGTGCTTTTGCATTTGTTGAGTTGTGTCATGAATAGTCAAGGCTATAACCTAAGACTACCGTTCTTCTGTTGTGCAACAGAAGGGTTGGCTGAATATAATGCAGAAAGCTATTAATCAGTTCATAACTTTACTTCATTATTAGTAAAATATAGTTCAAGTGAACAAAAAAGAATCTCACTTAATTGTTAAGGATATCATTGATAGCACCCTATTCCTTACTAGTTTCAAGAATAAGAGTTCTACTTCATTGTTCACTCGACACAGTTTTTAAGTTATAATAAGAAGCATCCTTACTTTTGCTATTTCATCCGGAGAAAGACCGCCTTGTATGTCCTGCTTATTTGCAAATATCAATAACGATGCTCCTGATAGCCTCTGCCAAGAAGAAAAGAATAGTGAAGGATACTGAACAAATAATAGTGAGTAAAATAATATCTGATGGTAAAGCTCAAGATTGCAAGTTTCTTCTTTGTCGCTCTATTTTGTTAGTAGTGATACCAAGCCTCACCATCACCAGAAATGAACTGTTACTTTTATGAACAATAATGAAAGAGTATTTTCTGCAATAATCAAGTTATAGGTACTCCTGGTTTCACGTAGTGAAGTGCTTCAAGAGATGAATAACTTCTAAAGAAATATGAAAAACAAAACAATGTGGTAAACTAACTAAAATGACAGCTTTAATGCATACATCAAGCAAATCCAAAAAAAGCCAACACCAAGGATTATCTTATCCTGCCGTTAATAACACGATGATCTGAGGGTTTCACTTGGAAAAATGCAAATTGTGCCACCAGTATGGAAAATGCGACTAAATGATTAGCACTAATAATTTTGCATAGGCAGCTCTGCTATCAAATAGCTACAATACGTTTTTGCGAACAATTTAGTCATTTTCATAGCCAAACAAATAAGTCTCCAGACAACATCTTAGCTATTACTAGTATGCTTGTTTTGGCTGAGGGCAGAAGGAAGCAGTAACATGTCAAGGAGGGTTGCCATTTTCATCAAACCAAGAGATACCATCTGTTACTTCTAACCTCCCCAGAGGAGGAATGCCTGCATAAACTGGTGAGAACTAAGCAGCAAAAAGGGATGTCACCAGAAAATGATATGAGAAATGATTGCTAATGCTAATTAATTCGAGAATAACAAAATATTCAATTAAGTGTTATAATAAGCAGTGGCTAGCAACATATCCACAGCAAAGTCTGAGCTTGGATGAGCATTGACACTTGAATTAACTGAAAACCCATCCTCATGTCTATTTGACTCGTTAATTTTGCATATAGACCACTAAGAAATAGCATATGTATGCAGCATAAAAAATAAGCATGTATTATGTACCATAACAGAAACTCACTCCCCGTTTCTTGACAGTATGAAATAGGTTAGCAGCACGAAACATAAGCATGCATGGGGTAGTGTACCCACTGCAGAGGTGTCAAGTGTTCAAGCCAGTGATGCATTAGAAATAGGCCTTCTAAACCCATGCTAAAAAGGAACAAGCAGTATTTTTTGATGAATTATGAACAAGCTGTATCAACAACTCCATATGAAGAAGCAAGAGCTTCTGCCCCCCTAACAAAATGCAGCACTTATAACATACCTCATGATGTAACAAAACTTCCGTAATCAGAAAAATCTCATTAGGTAAAAGAACCAATGAAGAAGCGCATATTCAATGGTGGTGCTTCCCCAGATAAACATTGTATGAACCAAAAACATAAATATGTAGATCTTAAGAAAAAGAATATGTAACTATTGGGTTATAGCAGCAAGAAAAATTGTAATAAGTTATACCCTTTATTTGGCAAAATTTAGGAAGGACTCCCACCCCTGGATACACTCATATGGATAGATCATTGTCAAAGCTTAATAGACTAACTCTCATTTGTTTGCACTTAATGGGGGTCTGAATCTGAATGGTCCAGATCTCAGCCCATTAAGTGCATTGGTTTTTCACTTTTAAAACATCTGAATAGGTGTGAATTGGTCCGAATCGGTCAGACCTATAACCTAATCTTAAAAGCGTTCAGACCCTTTAAAAAAACACTTCTTTTATTTCCGAAAACTTCACGCTTCGTTTTTCTTCATATCGACAGAAAATTCACACCTCTTCTCCACTCTCTCTCCAACTATCAATCGGCTACCCAAATCCTTTCCTCTTGAAGAATTGAATTGGTAAGATTTCAAACCTTTTACAGGTACTTTGTCTGTTAATTTGTCAAATTCACTATATTCTTGGTGACTGCCTGCTTTTATAAAGAACTCTGAGAAATTTTGTTACCCAAATCTTAATTGATTCATTGAAGTGCAAAAGAAATTCATAAATATCTGTTGTGAAGTAGATATGCTGGAAATCTTAAAGCCTTCAATGATTTGTTTGAAACCTTATCTATGTTACCCAGTTGGAAATAAATTCTAATAGAAAAGAAAAAGAAGCTGAATCCTATATGCATGTTAGGCTCTCTTTGATGAACAATATTTCAATAGTTGGAAATATAGGTATTCCATGTGTGTGATCATTCATATGTATATGAATTTTATAATCTAATATTACAACAGTTCTCTTGTTGTCGGGTCTGATTTCCTTCGTAAGCATTGGGGGTTCCTGATTGATATAGAGTTTGCAGAGAGATACTATCTATATATGAAAATTTCAGTTAACTCGAAGTTTACATCATTCCCTCTTCTTCATACTCTTTAATCCTCTGTTTCATATTGGCTTTCAGCAAAGACTGCTATTTTTTTTTTTAATCTTGTGTTCACTCTCAACAACAAAAACCATACATCCTTCGCTCTCTATTTTCTTAAGCTCTCGTGGTATAGTGAGTCTAGCAAAGAAGTGCAAGAATGTGAGAGACTACTAGTAAATTTTTGTCTGCTTCTATATTCTAAATATAAAGCTCATTTTTAGTTTGATTTTCCCTAATTAGTTCTGTTTTGTTACTTTTGTTTGTGTTAGTCTATCTGCAATAATCATTAAAATTATATATTTCAGATATGGAATCTAGTGAAAATCTAAGAGTTGGAGATATATGGATATAGAAAAACTTTATTAGAAACTTGTATTCAAGAAGTATCCTTAAACTGGAGACTTGGAAGTAGTTTGAAGCCGGATTCATGGAACAAGGTTAAGCTAGCTCTGGAGACTTCTCATGGTTTTAAAGTTAACCAAAAGCAAATGAAGAATCATTATGATTATTCAAGAGAAAAGTATCAATCTTGGTTGCCAATAACTAAAAACAACAACAACAACAACCCAGTATAATCCCACTAGTGGGGTCTGGGGAGGGTAGTGTGTACGCAGACCTTACCCCTACCATGAGGTAGAGAGGCTGTTTCCAATAGACCCTCGGCATCCTTCCCTCCAAGAACTCCCCACCTTGCTCTTGGGGTGACTCGAACTCACAACCTCTTGGTTGGAAGTGGAGGTTGCTTACCACGAGAGCACTTTTTCTGTAACCAATACCATTCTAATGTCTAAAAGTGAGTAGGATGATTACATAAAGGTTAGTTCATTATCTAGTAAATGCTTCTTTTTCTGTAAATGGTTTGAGGTGCATACTGAAAGTATGACCTTATATATTTGGATATAGGCTCATCCAAAAGCCAAGACACTGAAGACTTCACCTCTACCTTCCTGGATCTTCGTACAGCACTTTTTGAGGGTTTGGTTGGAGTCCCAGCTGTACAACTCCCCGACCTAGTGTCTCATCTTTATCTACTAATATAGATATACTTGATGATGTTGAAGATCTACTACATGACAAAAATGATGGAATTTCTATTAGTTCTCCATCTCAATCTTCAGTTCCAATAGAAAGGAAAAATGCGGGAAAGAAATGAAAGAGCACATCATCTCGAATCGAAATTGATGATAAAATGAGTACTGCTTTGGAGCTATTACTTAAAAAAAATAGGACGCCTAACGTTGAGGAATGTATGGAAAAATTAGAGGGACTTGGATGGAAAGAACCATTATATAGTGCAACTGTTAGCATACTTTGTGAATGTGATAGCTATAGACAAGCATGGATGAAAATGGAGGTCGACAAATTAGAAAGTTGGGTCACAGCCATGGGAAAAAATGGGAATGCTTTGATCTTGCTAATTAGTTGGAATATATATTAGATGTTGATTTTATTTAGCATTTTCCTTATTTATTTTCCAACTAGTATCTACTATGGAACTTTGTGATACTATATTATGCTTATTGAACATATTTTGTTTGTCAAATATACTTTTACCGTCCTTGTTATGCTTCATGAGTATAGAATAATTTTTTATAATCACTTTATTGTGCTTCTTTAATTTTTTATGTTTTTACAATATATACCATGTTGTGCTTACTATTGTTTATTGATTTTTCTCCTTGTTAAAATAGATTCGACATGGATATCGACGATCAAATATTATTGTTGATGTGCTTATATTGCCTTAGAAGTAATTTTAGACTAGAGCATGATCAAAGAAATCAAGATATAACATCATCCTTATCTGGTCAAAAGTATACGTTAGAACTACAGTTGGGCTCTAATTGACAATCTATAGAATTGAAGTGCATGTCGCATATGCATACGTTCGGCTATGTCAACATTATAGGACAGAATGAGTGTTTTGTGGTTATTAAGAGAAGATCTCAACATTCTTCGGTAAACGGTTCACAAGTACTTTCATGAGGTTCTTGATGCAATGATGAAGTTTGAAACTGAAATGATAGCACCTACAACATTTGATTTGAATCCGCATATTCTTTGTTACAGAAATTGTTGTTACTGATATATAATTTTATTTATAGTTCAGATAGTTTAATGATTGGATCAACATAAAATACTCATTTATATCTTTAAATACTTCAATTTATCTCAAATAATGGTCATTTTTATTCAAGTTGGTATTTTCTCCAGTATTTTATTGAAATAATATTTAAGCAATTTTTATTTGAATTGTCTATTTGTTATGTTTAAATATAGATAAATTATACATATTCATATGTTGAAAAACAAACAGTCTTAACTATTCAATGTCCAGATCTACATACCACATTTTAATATTCATATATGCATTCATATTCATATGGCTAAATCTTAATAAAAACAAATGAGGACATTGGTTCAGAGAAGAGACTAGGGAATATTGGATCAGTGAACCACCCTGAAAATCCAAATACTTTTGGAGTTTTCACTTCAGGGAGTAGATGAAGGTTCAACAACAGAAAAGAGAACTAGTATGATATGTACCTCTTCTTTCAGAAGATTATGTAGCTCGTATCTGCAGTCATCTAGCCTTCTCAGATCAGAACTATCCACAACCCACACCAAGCCATCAGTTTGCTCAAAGTAGTTTCTCCAATAAGAACGTATCGTTTTCTGACCCCCGACATCCCAAATATTGAGGGTATACCTGCAGAATGTTAAGTTAACCTATCAACTATTTTGAAATTTTAGAAGTCTCAATTCCGACAAAAATCAATCAGTAGGCATTTAAACCACTAAAATGATCTAAGCACTACAGATGGTAACTTCAAAGACATAAATTACAAGTTGTCATACTCTGTTTGCTTCAGCGAAGTTCATCTAACCTAGTTGCCTGGACTCTGGACTTCACTGAGTAAGCCCCAGAAGTTTTAATGTCTGGTAGCATAAAACCAAGAACTCCACCTATTTCGCAAAACATAGCCAAACCAAGCATAATAAAAGAGGACGGTTTTAGTAGGTCGATGGACAATATAGACATAGTCTACTGACATAACAGGATTCATACAACCGAGCCCAACTGATTTGGGATTAAAGCGTAGTTAATTGATCAATACCACAAACCAAGGCCGTAGAAGGTAACTCAAAGGTAAAAATTAACTAAGAGTATGTGATGATGTTTTTTGAACGAACTTGATGATTCAATGGTACGCCTTCTCGATATTCACCTGATTTTTATTCCAATTCAGTGATTAGTTTATTTTTTGATAATGGTAGCATATATATTAATAAATAAAACAGCACTAGAGCAGTGCCAAGCCATATTTACAAGGAAACAGAAACCAGCTATGACAACCTAAGATTACAGTGCACCTATCAGGTCTACTAAAGATTCTGCCTCCTCTACCCAGTTTTCTTTACACCAGAAATAAAACAAAAGTAAACACTTCATCTTGATGTTCTTTAAAGAATTGCTTCTGTCTTCAAAAGTTCTTAAATTTCTCTCCTTCCAGACTGTCCACCATATGCACGCAGGAACCAATCGCCACCATTTCTTCTGTCTCACTATACCCCCATTGTAATTCCAACACTTCAACAGATCACAAGTGTTAGTTGGCATGCTCCATTTAAGGCCCACAATATTAAGAAACAGTTGCCACAGTTGGTCAGTAAAAGGACAATGAAGAAACAAATGGCTATTAGTTTCTATAGCTGTACCACATAATAGGCATTTAGAGCATAGCTGAAAATCTCTTCTTCTCAAGTTCTCTTGGGTTAGACAAGCCTTTCTTGTAACTAACCATGAAAAGCATACCACCTTAAAAGGTGCCTTTACTTTCCAAATATTCCTCCAGGGCCATTGTTCTAACTGTTGGTTTGAAGCAGCGAGTAGAGTATACGCGGATCTGACCGTAAAATTCCCACTCCTGCAAAGATTCCAACATAGTTTATCTTCAGTTTCTCCAAGACCTTGGAATTGTTCCAAGATATTAAAGAAATTTACAACCCTTTCTAATTCCCAATCATTCAAGGCCCTTCTAAAAGTAACATTCCATCCTTGCTGACCCCAGGCAGTGTCTAAAGTGGATGTAGGTGATGTTGCAATGCTGAAAAAATCAGGAAAAAGTTCTTTGAGAGGACCATGTCCTAACCAGAAAAGTGTTTTCCTTCCATTTCCAACCTTTATGGTTGTATTATCAGCCAGAGTATTCCAGTGAAGTCTGATTGACTTCCATACCCCAACCCCATGTGAACTATTAACAGAGTTAGAGCACCATAGTCCATTTTGTCCATACTTGTCACAGATTACCTTTCTCCACAAAGCATTAGCCTCCAGATTGTACCTCCAAAGCCACTTCAAGAGTAAACTCTAATTGTGGGCTTTAAGGTTCCTAATGCCCAAACCCCCTTTGTCTTTGCTTGTGATAAGGGAATTCCAGTTAACCAAATGAATAGCTTCCTTCTCTCTATTTCCGTGCCATATAAAGCTCCTTCTTAGTGCATCAATTCTTTTCATCACCTTGCTTGGTAAGGGAAACAAAGACATTACATATGTAGGAAGTGCATCCAAGACACTATTAACCAATACCACCCTTCCACCCAAGGATAAATACTGGCTCTTCCAGGTTGACAGCCTTTTTTCACATCTTTCAAGAACCCAATTCCATATTTCTTGAGCTTTGTTCTTGGAGCCTAGAGATAAGCCCAAATATATAGTTGGTAGAGAACCCACCTCACATCCCAGTATAGCTGCTAGGGCCTGGATATCATCCACTTCTTTAACTGGGAACAACATGCTCTTCCTCCAATTTACATGGAGCCCTGAGACTGCTTCAAATATAACAAGAATGACTCTTAGTTATTTTAGTTGATCTGCCTTTGCCTCACAAAAAACTAAAGAGTCATCGGCATATAGAAGATGGGTGATCTCCACTCTATCTCCCTCCATGTTTGAAGCTTTAAAACCTTTCAGCCAACCATTGTTGTTTGCATTTCTTAACATTTGGTTCAATCCTTCCATAGCAAAGAGGAAAAGAAAAGGTGATAAAGGGATCCCCTTGTCTCAAACCTCTCTCGGAAGGAAAAAATCCCTCTGGAGAACCATTCACCAAAATGGAAAATCTGACTGTTCTGATGCAGAAAGATATCCAGTTGATCCACTTCCTACCAAAACCCATATCCTGAAAAACTTTGAGTAAAAAGTTCCAATTAACATGATCATAGGCCTTCTCAATATCAAGCTTACAGAGAATTCCGGGAACCTGCCCTTTAAGTCTGGAATCCACACATTCATTTGCAATCAAGGAAGCATCCATGATTTGCCTGCCTCTTATGAAGGTCATTTGATGCCCATTTACTAGTTTGTTCACCACTTCCTTGAGCCTCTCTGTCAACAGTTTGGAAATGATCTTGTAAATGCTTCTTATAAGACTAATTAGTCTGAAGTCCTTGAGTTCCTTAGCACCATTCTTTTTTGGAATAAGTGCTATGTAAGTAGCATTGAAACTCTTCTCAAAATATTCATTGTTGTGGAAGTTTCTGATGGTATGCATGATGTCTTCTTTCACAATCTTCCAGCAATTATGGAAAAACCCCATAGAGAAACCATCAGGGCCCGGTGCCTTGTCAGTTGCACATAGCTTCAAGGTCTCAAACACTTCTTGTTCTTCAAATTCTCCTTCTAGCAATTCATTATCTTACTCTGTAATGCTGCATTCACCTTGGAATAAAATCTGGTCTCCAGATTTCTGTTTCTGCATATAGTTTCTGATAAAAAGACACTATCTCAGTTTTAATTCCATGTGGCTCAGTAATTTCTTCCCCTTGAACCTCCAGCTTATCTATATGATTGGATCTTCTATGATAGTTGGCAATTTTCGGGAAGAACTTGGTGTTTTTGTCACATTGTTTCACCCATACAGCTCTAGATCTTTGTCTCCAAGATATCTCTTCATTCTTTGCATTCTCCTAGAATTCCATGTGCAAGCTTGCCTTCTCAAGTAATTCAGCCTCATTTAATGGTTTTTGTTCCTGCAAAAGATCCAAGTTTTGAATTTTGTTCAAAAGCTCAGTCTTCTTCCTCTTCAAGCTCCCCCCATTAAGCACAGTCCACTCCTTTAACTTAACGTTCAACTTTTTGAGTTTACAGGCCAGAATATAATCTGGCCTTCCAGTGATCTCAAAGGAATTCCACCATCCTGCCACCCTCTCCTTGAACCCTTCCACTTCCATCCACCAGTTCTCAAATTTGAAATAAGATTTTGAGAAATCCCATTCCCCACATTTCAAAGAAATAGGGCAATGATCAGAGACAATTCTAGGAAGAAGAGACTGTTTGATATTGTTAAACTCTCATCCCACTCAGCTGAAAACAAGAATCTATCAATTCTTGAAGAACAATCATGATTGTTTCCCCTATCCCAACAATAAAGGAGGGTCAACAAGCTCTAGGTCTTCTATAATTTCTGAAAAATCCTTCATAGCTCTGGTAATACCCCTGCTATTCTTTCTTTCAGTAGCGCATCTAGTAGTGTTAAAATCGCCACAAACCACTCAAGCACCTTCACAAACTCCTTTAATCGCACCCAGTTCCCACCAAAGCTCCTCTCTCTCCCTTCTACAGTTTGGGGCATAGACCCCAGTAAGGAACCAAGAGAAATTCCTATTCAGAGAAGAAAATTTACAGGAGATGGAATGTAACCCAGTATTAACTAATTCCCCGGCCCACACCCTTTTGTCCCACATAATTAGAATACCTCCACTCCTCCCATTTGACTCAAAACCTACGTAGTCTACCCATCTGTTGCTACACAAAGACCTAACCACCGCACCATACTCCCCTTCCATCTTTGTTTCTTGAAAACAATAGATATCTGCTCTCCATTCTTGCATTAAAGATTTTATCATCCTTCTCTTTTCAAAATCATTCAAACCCCTCACGTTCCATGAGATAATTTGTACATTCATCAAGAACTGGTAGAGTTGTTTGTTCCCCTGCTCCTTGATCCACTTTCTTTGAATTTGATGCCAAATTGTAGATTCTTGACTTCATTCACCCCCTTTGTTTTGGGGTATATGGGTTAGAGCCACTAGTTTCCTTTCGTTTCTCGTGCCTCTTCTTGTCCAATTTCATGAATAGAGACCACGCCTCCCATTCACATCCCTGAAAGTCCACCCCGAACTGCTTGCTTAGCTTCATGGCATTTCGGTGAACCCATAATGAAGCTTCTAACTCAGCCATCTGAATCTGGATATCTAGCGGTTGGACATCTTCAATTGGCCAGTGTTGAGATTGTTCCACTAGAATTAATTGTAACCCAGAATTTTCTTGGTTTTCTATTCCCGCTCCCTCGATATCCGGTCCTGCATCATAGTAAGCTTTTTCTTTTCCTTCAGAGATTCGTAGAAGATTTTGACTCTGATAACTAACATGAACCTCTTCTTTTGCAACCTCGGCGGAATCCACCATTGATAAAGAGCCGCATGACTGCGAAGCTTGGTTAGCTTCGATCTCAAAGAGGAAAGAATCCACTATATTCAGTGGTCTGGGCTCTAGAGGAGGAAAAGGGCACAAAATTTGGTCTGGCCCACTTTCCTGCCTTTTGGCCCGGCCCAATTCCGATTCTTTACCCCCAAGAGACGGTCCATTTAAAACTAAATCCTCCACGTGCTCAACATGCCCTAATAACAATCCCAATTTGGAATTAGATGACTCCCCTTGTTCTCCCCCATAACCTGCCATAAAAGGAGTGGGCTTTTGTGGGCTACTCCCAATTCAGTGATTAGTTTATGTGACCAACGAGGTTTTTTTATAATAAGTAACTGTAGAAATTTTTTACCAATCTTTCATTCCAATAAAAAAATTTCAGACTTGTCCATTTAAATGACCCCATCCTAATTTAATGGAATAAAATAATCAAAATATCCAGCTAACCACAAACATTGCTTGACAAAGTACATCTTGGACATGTAGGTTACGGTAACTGAGTAACAACAATAAGTAATTACCAACATATTATTTAAATTTTATTGAAGCAGGACAGAGGCAAGGAAGTCTGAGAAACGAAAACAGAGAAAAGGAAACAGAGAAATCATACTTCTGATACGTGATAGTTTTGATGTTGAAGCCAAGAGTCGGACTGATGACACTTGTGTCTTCCCCATTTATTTTCAAAACTATCGTTGTTTTACCAGAGTTGTCAAGACCCCTATAGGAAAAACAGAATTAAGCAAATAGTAAACAAATAACCGATGCATACATAATTCCAAATGCCACAGGTTAAGAAGTGTTAGCTCGTAGACTTACACCATAAGGATGCGCATTTCCTTTTCTTTTCGCTTGATCTTTCGAATAAGGCTGAGAAGTCCCATTGTGTTTGCTCCTAGTTTCCTAGGAAAAGTTTGACATTCATTAATAGAAGTTGACATGTACAATGTGACGGTCGGGTAGGTCGTTTTGAGTACTAGCTTCTTTTTCTATGTTGAGACCTCCTATAGCTTTATTTGATGATTCATAACTTGCGTGTGTGGTCCGTGTCCTTTTCCGGAAAGTATATATGTGAAATTTTGAAGAAAATGCGATTTTTGACTTAAAATGAGACTAGAGTTGACCACGGTCAACGCTTTTGGTAAATGACTTCGATCGATATTTTGACAATTCTAGTAGGTTCATATGATGTTTTGGACTTTTACGCATGTTTGGCTGGGGTCCCAGGTGACCCGAGGGCGTTCCGACGCATTATGTGAAAAATTGAAAAATGAGTTTCAAAGTTGAAATCTTGAGTTTTGATGATCGATTACTGTTTATTTCTATCAGTTTTATTGTTTGTTTTATCTCGGACAAATGTATTTTTATTTCAGACTCTGTTTGTAGTACTTTTAGCAGCTCATGCACTTGTGAGTTGTGACACCAGTTTCTGGGGTTAGACTAGACAACGTATATGGATTATTATGTATTCAAAGCATTTCAGTCTTATTTCTTAATAATCTGCTTATAAAATTGTTAAACTGAATAACTGTTTAGCTAATGTTGGCTTGCCTAGCAAGCGGATGTTATGCGCCATCACGGCCCGTGGTTGGGAGTTTTGGATCGTGACACACACTAAAAATAAGACAAGTAATTAATCTGTCACAGTAGTGATGTCCAATGATATGTTTTGGCTCATTATATAATATATAAGGGAAACAAACTACTATGTGGCAGTAAATTCTCTCCGCTAATTTTTCATTTTTCTTTTTCATCTTTCATAAAATAACAAATGAGGTAGATTTGTTTTCCTTCTCAGAATCAATCCAAATATACAATACTTAAAACAGTGTCCTAAAGGATCAAAAAGATCATTCCATTAGCCATTGAACATAGTGCTTTTCGGTACCATTGGCAAAAAATGTAACAAAAATCTTTCTTTTCCCCTCCCCTCCCCCATGTAAAAGCAAGTTAGAAAACAGCTGTACTTGGTGACACTAGAAAAGTGAAAGATCTTCCGGACCTTATAATTTTTGAGAATAAAACCAAAAACGACCCCCAGTTTTGCTGGATCAATGAGGCATAGAATGTCTCTATAATAACACCTAAGAAAAGCAAAGAAACTGCATTTTGCAGATAATTAAGTTCCAATGCTTTAAGAATCCAAACAAATAACTAGTACAAAATAGATCTGACTAATTCACAAGCAAAAGTCCACCACAAAAGGGCAGTTTGTATCCCAAAATTCAGCGCAAAAAAGCTAAAGAAAAAATTGATAAACATAAGGGACACATATATGAAAGAAAAAAACTAGTAAAAGTGCAGTCATTTCAGTATATCCATTTAAATGCAAGCAAATGAAGAGCACAAAAGCCAGGAAATTAGAAGAAAAGTTTGTTTAAGTTAACAATATTATATCCATCAAAATGCAAGAGAATATAGAACATGGAAAAAACGGGTAAATGAACGAAGGGCTAATGAAAAACCCAGATAACTAAGGGCAAAAAGCTAAAGCAACTGTCCTGATTTTCTGACCATGAAAAGCCAAAAACCAAATTAGATACTAAAATTTGAAATATATGTAGCTTTATATGATGGAACAAACACAAGGAAAATCACTGTTAAGCATCCACCTTCAGTACCTGATCTTTAGTCAATAAGCTTTTCTCCTATAACTTTTCAAGAACCCAAATGGAAAAAAATAAGCTTTTTAAGAACCCAATTGGAAAAGGCTGGATGTTTGAGAGTTCTTGGGGAAAAACATCCTTCAATGGGGACGGTTAGGCGTGGCGAAAAATACAGTCTACAAAGAAAGAGGTATGACTATTTGCATAATTACATATAATGTGGAGGAGATTATGAAGAAGCGAATCACTTATTCATCCACTGCAAATTCACAAACCAGATCTGGTATATTGTTTTGAATTTGCTTGAAGTTAAATGATGCGTGCCAGAATATGCAATTGAAACACACATTTTCAATACAAAATATAAGAGAAAGAAAATGAAATTCTTGTAATCTAAACAAACATTTCAACCATAATTAACAGCAGATTTCACCAGCTTAATTCTTTAACAAAGAGAAGTCAGAAAAACAGTGACAGAACTAAGCAAATTTCGAAAAATCAAAAACTAAAAATGATTTTCGTTCAAACCCTAGGTAAAACCACGCACTTGGGGGAAAGCAATTAGAGTAAGTGTTTGGTTAATTCACAAAAAAAGAATGAAGGAGAAAATAAGAAATGAAAGAAAATGGAAAAGCCTAAAAGGAAATAGAAAAGATTAAGAGAAGAAGCAAACCGGTTTCAGGCGGAAATCGCCGGCGGCGAGCTTTGAGAAGCAGAGTTGAATGTATGAGTGAAAAACAGTAACTTTGATCGTCGGATATGTAATTTATTGGACAAAATGACAAAAACGGTTGGTTATGTTTGGGATAGATTTAATTTAGTCCCTTAAGTATAATAATGAGCAACTTGATCCTATTTCTCACATATATTTAACCAACTCTGACGGACGAAAATTGTGAAAAAATAAAAGATTTGATAGGAACTTAATAAAAAAACTAGTTAAATAAGTATAAGTAATAAATTTCAAAATCCTCGAATGAATTTTAGTAGAATTCCGAATAAATTTCAAGAAAATAAAATATGCAATAATAGTGTAACGCAACCTCAGATCCACATGCACAGATTTTGCCTCACTGGAGAGCTAATTTCCCCCATTTACGGCAAGAAAAATTTTAGGACATCAAGAATGTAAAGAGGAATAAACTGTAAAAGCTAGGAAAACAAATAAATAGTACCTTCAGTACAACTCTAAAAGTCCTCTTATCTGTTCACATGATCCAGTAGAAACGATTTGGGTATGAGCATGGTTGTGACGGGGGCGGCAGCTTTTTTTTTTATTTTTTTTTATTTTTTTTTTTATTTTTATTTTTGCTAGTTAGGCTCACACCTTACACTTGTATAGATAATAAAATTAAATGTGGTATAGATAGCACCAATTAGAGAGAATTGTCCACCAAACACAAAAAGCATCAAATTGTGCAAAAATATTAGTCATAATTCAAAAGTTGTAGTAACAACGTAATCTCATTCATGTTATAAGAAAAATCAAATTATGATGGATGTCTACTCTTCCTCCATGATCTTCTCAAATGCTTAATGACATATTCAATGACATATTTCTATGCTTAATGACATATTCAATGACATATTTTTCTTCACTTTTCATGCCTATATAAAGGCCTTGTAATAGATAGGAAAATACACACAATTGAAGAAGAAAATCTCTTCCTTCTCTCTATCTCCATTTCTTGTTCATGTTTTTCCTTGTTCTATATTGTTACTTTGAGCTATATTTTATAACACGTTATCAGCACGAAGTCTCTAACCTCAAGGTTGAATTCCACTTATGGTAAGATATATTTCGATGATCTATTGTCAAAATTATCCAGATTTTATTCAAAAAGATATGTAGTATTACAGACACGTCTTTCTGCTACAGCAACAAGTCCAAGCTTTTAACGAGATAAGTTTGTACCACTATTTAGAATAAGCAATTGTCTGGTTATTAGAAAATTAGTATTTATGTGGCTGCTAAGGATGTCACCTTGTTAACATTTCATGAACTAAATAATAGGTGGCTTGCGGTATACTAAATAATATACAAAATTAAAATGATATTTTATTATGTATGCTTATGGTTAATTTTACCTTATAATATAATTTTAGTATGCGTAGTATAATGATTATATATTAGTTTACTGTCAAATATATAATAATAATAATAATAATAATAATAATAATAATAATAATAATAATAATAATAATAATAATAATAATAATAATAATAATAATAATAATAATAATAATAATAATATTCGTAACTATTTTACTTTGATAAGATAAAATATTAGTACAAGAAGTATGTACTACACTAAATTTTTCATTGATGATAGTTTTTATCAAATTAACATGTTGAATCATTTCTATATGGAAAGCATATAGTAGTAGATAGTAGACAGAGATTTGTCCACTATTTTTTTGATTCCCTGATTGACTTAAAGGTTCTGTTATATCCTTTTGTTTTCTAGAGAGCATAATACTTAGTTTCCACAAAAGTGCATAGTAACTAGTAGTACTATTATTCTGTTTGATACATAAGTTTTCCTTAATGTTCCGGTCATATCACTTTCATCTTGAAGTAAGCTTATTGCAACAAACACCACATGTGAATTTTCAATATTTGAGTAAACGAAAGTCTATTGTTTTGAATTATATCCAAATGACATTATGAAGAGTTTAACTCAAGAGGTAAGCATTTCCTTCGTATTTGAAATTGTTTTTGTCATTTGCTATTAATGATATCAACTTCAATAAGTTCAAGTCGCAATGCACCATGAGGGTAAGACATCAGGATCAAGTCCCCATGCTCCATGATGATAAGAGTTGGGTTTGAATCCCAATTCATTATGGTTTAACATGCCTTTATATTGGTAAGATATTGGGTTTGAGTCTCACTATACCATATTGATGATATAATGATAACTAAAGAAAAATAATATATTTTTCATGAAAATGCATGAATATTGTCCCACTTGATTTGCTCCATTCTTGAAGTGAATGTGGTAGCGGCGCATAATAAGTCTGAATGAAGACAAGTGGTTGAACAATGAACGTGGGTGTTCCAAAGATCAAAATAATAATAATCATCACTATGATTATAAAAGGAGAATAATAAGGGTTCTCAAAATATTCCTTAAAAATATGAAGGCAATGTTTACCATCAAATTGGTATGAAAAATAATAAAGCACGCCGCTGATTATGATCCATTCCTTTAAAAGAATGTGACTTGTGATAAGCATTGAGAATGCAGACTCATCCCTAAAGGTGAATATGGCAATATGTGATAAAAGTAATGAATAAAGACATGCAATGCATGATTAGATGAATAACACATAACTCACCTCTAAGGGAGGTTTGAGTAAAATAAAGAGAATAAATATTATTGTGTGGTTACATGAATATGTCATTGGTCGCGCACATGTGATACGCCAAAAAATATATATTTTGTTGTGCCTTATAAAATGTTATTAAAGGCAAAATTAAAGCAAGAAATAATTTTGTTTATGATGATTTTGACCATGACAATTTATTATGATATAATTTTCTTCGTGAAAGAGACATTTACCATATGAATGGTGTGATAAAAGATCTTATAGTACAAAATATTTCTATAATCATAACAGGTAAATATAAAAGGTTACCTGATTTTCTTTCTATTTGTACTACACAAATATAAGCATGATGATGGAATCATAATGTCGCAAGTAAACTAGAGGTTTACTGAACAAATATTAGTTGGCATGACCGGTTAACCATCCCGGTTCAATTATGATGCGAAAAAATAATTGAGAATTAAATTGGCATATATTGAAGAAATAAAAGATTCTTCAAGAATTCTCTTGTGCTGCTTAGTCTTATGATATACTAGTTAAGGTTGGGATTGAATCCCTTGATTTCTAGAACAAATAAAAGGTGATAAATATATGGACTCAGTCACCTGCCATGTAGACCGTTTACTATTATATGATTTTAATAGATGCATCTATTCTATGGTCACATGTGCATTTGTTATCAACTTGCAGTTTGGCTTTTGCAAGATTGATTGCTCAAATTATTAGAGCACAATTCCAGAATATAAATTATGATGATTTATCTTGATAATACTAGTTTAAATCCAAGTCGGTTTAGCAGAAATTGTATGCCTCCAATTATATCTAAATCATTGGTTATGAGAACAAAACTGCCAAAATAAAATTTGGTATGTGATGTATTATTTAATATACAACAACACTTGTACATATCTAGCCAAGTTATGATAAGTTCTCCTTATCACAATCGGTTCAGGGTCAGGAACCAAATAATTTCTATCTAGAAATATGAATGTGCTATATGATTTAATTGTTCCACCACAATGCATAAAGATGGATCCCCAAATAAGGCTAGGGATATGTATTGGTGATCTCAATAATAGAGGGAGAAAATGGGCAGTTGAAAAGGTAATGCATGTAATGAATTATTATGAGTACATCTAGATCCTCGTACGAGAAAAAGGGAACTTGAAGTTCAAGTGATAATTCATTTGCAAAATATTGCAGGCGTATTTGCTGACCCAAAGCTAAATGTCATATTCAGCTGCTAATGCTCCAAATAAAATAAAATTCATAATGAATAGAGTCTATGGCATGCATGAAACATAATAGACTAATCGGTTCCAAAGATAAAACTCCTTGAAGAAGGAGAGGAGCAAATGTTCAAGATGATCATAATAAGGACCATGACATAACACTTCATAAGACCTCATGGGGCAGACTCAGGTACCTGAAAATAATAAGATAAAGAGATCTCAATAAGTTATGTTTTTATTGAGTAATAGTAGTACCAATTTAAATGATCGTCGACGATATTGTTTATATAATGTAGCGCTCAATATTATTAATATTGACGAGGATCTTGAGCTCAAATCTGTCATGAAATTTGGACAGATAAATGATTGGCCAAATAAAAAATACGCAATGAAAATTAATTTCACCTGAAAAATATGAAGTTGGACGGATAGTCCCAACACCTGAAAGTATAAAGCCAGTGGAGGTATAAATGTGTTCTTGTGCGGAAAAAAGGTCAAGTCGATAGACATAAAGACGACTTGTGTCACAAGAAGATTTGTAAATATCTTGGCATTGATTATATAGAGACATGTTCACCAATGGTTGATGTCCTTATTTCAGGTTCTAATCTGGCAATACAAGAAAAACGTGATATGCGTATAATGAAAATTATTGAATGATTTAAATTGTTCTGAAGCATATTAAGGTTTCCAAAAAAATTATTAAATAAGGCTTCAAAAATCCTTATACGGATTGAAACAATCAGGGCACATGTGGTATAATCGCCTGAGTAAGTACCTGTTGAAAGAAGGGTACAAGAATAATTCAATTTGTCCTTGTGTCGTTATAAAATGATCTAGATCTAAATTTGTTAATCGTTGATGATTTATATATCATTGGAACTCCTAGGGAGATTCCTAAAGCAGTAGACTATTTAAAGAAAGAATTTGAAATAAAAAATTTTGGAGTACTCCGATGGTATATGAAAGATGGAATTTTCGTCCATCAATCAACATACGCTAAAAAGATTTTAAAGCGATTCTATATGGATAAAGCACATCCATTGAGTACTCCGATGGTTGTTAGATCACTCGATATAAATAAAGACCCATTCCGACCTCATGAAAATAATGAAGAGTTTCTTGTTCCCGAAGTACCATATCTTAGTGAAATTGGTGCATTAATGTATCTTTCTAACATTACAAGGTCTGACATAATTTTTTCAGTTAATGTCTTAACAAGATATAGCTCTGCTCCTACAAGGAGATATTGGAATGGAATCAAGCACATATTGTGGTATCTAAAAGGGACTATCGATATGAGATTATTTTATGGCAATTATTGCAGTCCCGATCTTGTTGGTTATGCCGGTGTTGAATATTTATCTGACCCATACAAGGCTCGATCTCAAACAGGCTATATGTTTACATATGGAGGCACTGTCATATCTTGGCAATCGCCTAAGCAATCAATCGTGGCTACTTCATCTAATCATGCTAAGATAATTGCTATTCATGAAGCAAGTCGAGAATCTGTATGGTTAAGGTCTATAATACACCTTATTCGAGACAAATGTGGTTTGAAGTGTGACAAACTACCCATAATTTTGTATGAAGACAATGCAACATGCCTAATTGAAGGGAGGATTCATAAAAGGGGATAAGACAAAGCAAATTTCACCAAAGTTATTTTTCACACATGATCTTCAAAAGAATGGTGATATCAATGTGCAACAGATCCGTTCAAGTGATAATATGGCTGATTTGTTCACCAAATCTCTACCGACGTCAACCTTCAAAAAACTAGTGTACAAGATTGGGATGCGAAGGCTCAAGGATGTGAATTGATGCTCTTATCAGGGGGAGTTAATACGCGTTGTACTCTTTTTTCCTTATAAGGTTTTGTCCCACTGGGTTTTCTTCCAAGATTTTTAACGAGTCAACTAAAAAGCGTATTTCTAAACATGTGTACTCTTTTTCCTTCACTAGAATTTTTTTCCCATAGGGTTTTTTCCTAATAAGGTTTTAACGAGGCACATTATCTATGGACATCCAAGGGGGAGTGTTATAAGAAAAATCAAATTATGGTGGATGTCTACTCTTCCTCCATGATCTTCTCAAATGCTTAATGACATATTCAATGACATATTTCTATGCTTAATGACATATTCAATGACATATTTTTCTTCACTTTTCATGTCTATATAAAGGCCTTGTAATAGTTGGAAAATACACACAATTGAAGAAGAAATAAGAAATCTCCCCTCTCTTTCTCTCTATATCTCTTAGCTTGTTTTTCCTTGTTCTATATTGTTACTTTGAGCTATATTTTATAACAATTCAAATATTTTAAAATTAGAAAAAGGGAAATTATAATACGTGCATTCATCACAGTAGTCATTTAATTTCACTAGAATTTTATGAACAAGAAATCTAATATTCAACGTGTTCCCCATTTTCATACACAAAATGAACTTTTTTCATACTAAACTGAAATTTCAACCAAGAAAAGAAAAACCCATGAACAAAAATTTATCCAAACGTCTGAAAAGCAGCAGAAAATAGTTATATCCCAATTAAATTATAGCTACAAAAAGGTAAATATAGCAAAAGATATTATAATCTGAAAATATTGTAATAGCATTACGGAAAAGTCTGGATGTAACCTTAAATCACTTAGATGAAGATTTCATTTGGCGGAACTCAAAATGAAGGAGCCAAAAATTTGTGTGCAGCTTTTACTAAGAAGGAGGAGGGAGGTTATACAAATTATTTTCATAACTAATAGTACTTCTTGTTTGTTCCAAAAATTGCATATTTTATAAAAAAAATCTATATAACTGCAAATCTGCAATCCCCTAAATGACGCACCGAATGTTTAAGAAAATCCTTTCTATTTTTAAAGCTCAAAGGTTTGTTTGGAAAGTCACCCGGTAATTGAAATTGGTGTAATTACTAGGGTAGAAAATTGCTTCAAATTAGCACTATGACTCAAGATTCTTTATTCCTAATAAATAAAAAACTAACTACACCCGATTCAAGTAAAATCCTTGAAAAAGAACCGCAGCACAAAGAAAAATCAAGGGAGAATTACTACACTACCTAAGAAAGTAAAATAAAACCTGGATGTCTTTGACACTAATTGTTCATGAACTTTATTATATATGGAACTACTCTCTATTATTTGTGTGAGGGCGCATGACTTGTGAAGGTAAGGTAAAGTCTTTCACCTCTGTGTTAGAGTAACTGAATACGCTGTGAAAAAGGCGTGGTGCTTTTGAGTCGAGTCTTGAGGTTAGGATGTTATGATAGGGTGTTTAGTCGATTTTAAATATTCTTGGCATGATGTGTTAGGGATGTTGTTTAATGAAAAGGTCGTCCCTAGGTGAAGTGCAGTTTGATTTCTCGAGGACGAGCATAGTCTAAGTGCGGAGTGTTGATGGTAGGTTAGAAACCTGTGTTTTAGCCATAGTATTGCACTCTAATTACTGCATTTTATGTGTGTTTGAGCTTAACTGATAGTGAATTATACTTATTGCATGTTTTATGCCTTATAGGAAATGATTCTGGGCTATTTAGGTAATTTGGAGCGAAATCGAATAAGTTGGATCTTTGAAGTCTGAGTAAAAGCCCAAGAAATTAAGCCGGGATCACGTTCGGGGGTCGAAGACCAAGTTCGGATATCAAAAAGTGAATACATAAATTTACTCTGAGAAAAAGCTACTACCGCGCCGCATGGGGCACCGCAAGGCGCGAGGCGGTGGTGCAAAAGTGGTCTGACAAGCAAACTTCAAGCTCTCTGGATTTTCTCACTAGCGCGCCACATGGGGCAGCGCGGTGTGCGACGCATCTGTGTAAAATCGTCAGAGTGATTTTCAAGTTTGACTGAGAAAGGGTAGTTTCGTTCGGACTTATTTCTACACTGTAGAAATACACCAAAAATATGATTTTGAAGGGACATTTGACCTACGGGAGATTGGAGAACCACCCAAGGCAAGAAAACTCAAGAATTCATCAATACTACAACCTGCAATCGGTATAATACGGAAATTTGTATCGAATCATTAGAATTGATATTTTCTTTATTCTTAAACTTATTTGAGATGTATTACTCCATTGTTATGGAATAATTTCTATTAAGGTGTTGACATATATGGTGTTTCGATAACTTGATTAGGGATTCAATTCTTGTGAATTGTTAAAATTAATTGATGGAGCTTTAATTTATATTGTGAGTTATTCATTGTTTTGCTTAATCAAAAGAGGGGTTTGATAGCGATTTTCTTCACATCCTATACTCTAGTTTAAATTCGTGATTCAAATAGGTAATCAAAAGAGCCTTTTGAATTGTTAATCAAACTGGAAAATAGGGAAATATTCGTGAGAAATTACCCTTTAGATCATAACTATCATTTGATTGTTGCAATTGTTTACCGTGCTTCAATTGGATTCATTACTGAATTAACGTTTAATCGAAAAAGGAACATTAACTTCAAGTGCAATCTGATTATCGGTTGAATTCGTGAGAATCAATCGTATTATACAGATTGCTAGGGAATATAATTAATTAGTTGTCATGTATGTAAAATAGCTATTGCGGCTAGGTTTCTGAAAAGATTTCTTAAATTTTGCCTATTTATGTTTCCCCCCCTTACTATTACCACATAACCTTTAGTTTCGGGAATAAAATAATTGTGTCCGATGGGAAAAAATTGGTTGGTGTTGCCACTTTTAGGCCCCGCTATTTGAGTTTAGCCGTATTTTAAAATGCATTGGCAACGTAGCCATCGATCAAATTAAATTGACATTTTTGGCCCCAAGTAAAATAAGAAACACCACTCTAGCAATCGATACTTTGAATCCTCAGGAATAATTCCTGATTTTTGAGCTGTTGCTAGTGTAAAATTCATGAATGATTCATGGAGTTCAAAATAAGGTATGTGAAATAATGTAAAAGGATTTAAACCCCAATAATCGTTATTGGGGTTTGAATCTATATAGATTTAGATTCCAGTAATCGTTACTGGAGTTTGAACCTAAAAGGAATATTTTCACCAATGGTACCTCTTTTGAACTCAAGGATATTATCCTCGAGTTTCAACTTGTAAAAGTTAAAACTTTATGATTGTGTCAAGGAGTTCAAAATAAGGTACCATTGCTGGATTTTAAACCTATAAATATTTGAATTCCAAAATAGTGTGCTGAAATTTTACCTTTAAAAGCTCTAAAGTCTAATATCGTGTATTTTAAATTTCACCTATAAAGAGTATTTCAGACTTCATTATATTATGGGGGGGGGGGGGGGGCTTCACTTGTAAAATGTTTGAAATCCAGTATTGATTGTCGGAGTTGTTCAGTGTATCGGGATACTTTTGTCCAAAATATACCCGTATTTAAATAGAATGGCAAGTCTAATAGTTTTTTAAATCGTGACTAAACGCTAATATAAGGGACAAAAAGTAAATAATTACTAATTTTACTCGCCCAACGTCTTGATGGGCCCTTTGGATGGGACTGTTTTAGGGGCTGAGTTTTTGGGCTGTTGGTATGAAACAAGTGGGAAGTACACAAATGTCCATTTTGAGGACCTTATTTATAGATTTTTAGACTTTGACGCCTCAAATTGGCACACAACTGAAGGAATCTTAATGCTTGAGACTATTTGGAATCGAGGGGATCCAGACTCATCCTCTTGATATCTGGACCAAATAATAAAATTCAACTTAGTCTATGGGTGTATTTCGAACAGTTGCGCTTGAAGTCTTATCGCCTATATCTTATCTTAAGACGAGATCGACACTCTACATGCTTTAGTCTCAAATAGGACACAAATTGAGGTGAACAGACTGGACTGAACCTTCAGAAATGAAGAAGAAGCGGGTGTCTATCACATTTTTTTAGAAGTTATGACAATTTTCACTTGCTTTACAAATGTTGGTATTTCAATCAACAACCCTAAACAATAACAATAGATATTTTGGAATGAATTGTTTTTCAAAACAAAAGATTGTTTCTGTTCCACATGAGGAAGGGGAAGTCGGAAGGGGATGGGGAGAGGAATAGAGGAACAGTGAAAATCAAACCCACACTTGTTTTGTTAAAATATTTCACTAGTACTGTAAGCTTTGGTGATTTCTTTTGGGAAAAATATAAAATTGGTCGGTCGGTCGAAACTAATTACACTTCCTAGCTAAAAGTTATATAAAATATGCATATTATATTTATATAATACATAAATATACAAAAAAATATATTTTGCTCCCGAAAACAATGACAATTATTTCGGAGAATTTGTCGTCAGCGTTCTTATAATCCATTATTCCTCCTCCTTTTATATTGTTTGGAAACCAGTAACTTTTTCGACGTTAACAACTAAGGAAAAATAAAAGTTAAAAAAAATATAAATAAGTAATACTATATTTTTTCCGTACAAAATAAGTACTCAACATACCAATATTATTTTCACCTCTCATTTTCTTTATATTAGTATTAATACCCGCGCAGATATACAGACACTGATCATGTCAAATTATGATCTAAGTTATTTGGTTATGTCTAAATACCTTTAAAATTTAAACCTTATAGATAAATATAGATAATCATTAGATATTAATAAATAAACTGTACACACAAAAAATACTAACCATTTCTTAAATCTTGTAGCGGATAATTCTATTTTCCTTTTTGGTACTATTCTCGGCGATGTCATTGGAACCTAAAATAGTTAGGAACCAATAAAATTAATTTATATTTATGGCAAAGCAACCGAAGATGGAGACATTATGAAGGACTCTTTTGTAAAGACCCGACCGATCGTTTTGGGAAGTAGCACCCTGTTCGGCGGCTTAAGATCTCGAGAAGCTTTGTAATGTGTATCATGACCTGCGTGTGTGGTCGAAATTGGTTTTCACATGATTCGGGATTTAATTGAAAGAACAACTCTTATTTTTGAAATTTAAATGAAAAGAGTTGATCAGAGCTTGACCTTTGAGCAAACGGCTCTAGAATGGAATTTTTATGATTTCAACATTTTCGTATAGTGATTTTGGACTTAGGCGTGCGTCCGAATTTGGATTTGGAGGTCCGTAGGGTAATCTGAAGTATTTCGGCAAAAATTAAAAAGTTGAAGTTTTGGAAGGTTAAGAGATTTGCCCAAGAGTTGACCTTGGGGATATTGGGGGTCATAATGCGATTTCGAGAGTTGTATTAGCTTCGTTATGTCATTTGGAACTTGCATGCAAAATTTAACGTCATTCGGGTTGATTTGATATGTGTCGGCACGAGTTTTGGAAGTTGGAAATTCATAAGTTCGATTCGTGATGCGATTCGCAATTTTAACGTTGTTTGATTTGATTTGATTTAAGGCATTGACTAAGTTCGTATCGTGTTATAGGACGTATTGGTATATTTGGTTGAGGTCCCGGGGCCTCGGGTGGATTACGGATGGTTAACGGATCGGATTTTGGACTTAAAGAAAAGCTGAGGAGTTCTGGACCGGTGCCATCGCGCCTGCGATGGTTTTGGTCATAGGTGTGATACCGCATGGGCGAGACAGTGATCGCAGAAGCGAAATTTGGAGGGACTGGATAGTGGTCGCAGGTGCAAAGGATTTTCCGCACCTGTGTGATCGCGGACGCGGTGATGAAGACGCAGACACAGACGCGGAAGTTGGTAGCTCGGTGTGTGCTCGCAGAAGCGAGAATTCTTGCACACATGCGCCATCGCAGGTGCGGTGCCTGGGAACGTAGAAGCGAAGGCAGCGCAGGAACGGAATGTTGTTCGCAAAAGCGAGCTCGCAGGCGCGCATTATTGTCCGCAAATGCCGAAGGCCTGGGCAAGATCATATAAGTCGAGGGTTTGGCCATTTTCTTCATATTTTGAGTTATAAACTTCGGATTTGGGCAATTTTTGAGGGGTTCTTCAAGTGTTCGATTGGGGTAAGTGTTCTTCACCCAGAATTTATTATATTCCATGATCCCATCTTTATTTTTATCTTATAATTAGTGTTATGAGTTGAGGAAAATGAGAATTTTTGAAGAAATCTTTCAAAATGTAAAATGACGATTAGAAGGACGAATTGATGTTGGAAATTTATAATTTTGATATGGTTGAACTCGTATCAGAATAGGTGTTCGAATTTATAAATTTTATCGGATTCTGAGGTGCGGGCCCGGGGATTGACCTTTTAGTTTTAATTAAAGATCGAAGCTTTATTATCTGGAATTATTTTCTATGAGTTTTATTTATGGATTGAAGTTATTTTGGCTAGATTTGAGCCGTCCGGAGGTTGTTTCACTTGAGAGGGCCATTTTAGAGTATCGGTCTTGCTCCTTTGAGGTAAGTATCTTGCCTAACTTTGTGTGGGGGAACTACCCCTTAGGATTTGAGTCCTTGGTGCTAATTATGTCATATGAAGTCCGTGTACGCGAGGTGACGAGTACATGCTCGGGCTTATTTGTGGAAAGTTGACCTTTTTGGACTCTTAGGTTCTTATGTTCATTAGATATGAAGTTGTTTTGTTATGTTAAGTTTCTCATTTACTAATTTCATATCTACGTGTCTTAATTTGAATTAATTGCTTTATCTTCCACCCTTATTGCCTATTTGATTCTTGTGTGCCTTAACTGAAGTTGTTGCCTCTTCGATTGCCATGTTATCCTTTCCAAATTGCTTATCCTTAATTGAAATTATTATTATCTTTTCTATAATTCTCTATCCTTATTTGAGATTATGATTATCTTTTCCGTTGCTTATCCTTAATTGAATTTGTTTTATCTTATTATAATTGCTCAACCCTAAATGAAGTTTCGTTATCCTTTATCAAAGATGCCTCATCATTATTTGGAATTATTGACTCATGTTATCTCCCTTGTTGTCGAGTTGCACGTTTGTGGAATCATTTGTTACATACTATTTCTCCCTTGTTGAGCTATTATTATTGAGACTAGTATTCCTTATTGTGTTTATTCTTTGTGAGATCGTTCTACCGCTTATTTGTGATCCAAAGCTTTTGAGTTGATTTACTTGCCATATTCTCATGTTATTGTTGTTGTTATTGCTGTCGTACTTAGTCTGTTGAGCCGAGGTCTATGCACGGTTGTGGTATTGACACTGTTTAGAGGAAATATTATGGAATATGAGCACATGTTGTGAAAGGCATTCTATTATGATGTAGTGTTTTTGGCACGTGATATTGTTGGGAGGTTTTGTTCGGGTGTTTGCACGAGGTTTCTGCCGTGCTATTGTTACTATTGATGATGCGCATGTGGCATGACAAGGCGGGCTATATGTATGTGTTTGTGCATGTGGCGAGACAAGGTGGGAACATTTATATGTGCGTACGATGAGACAAGGCAAGCGTTTACTTATTTATTGCGCCTGTAGCGAGACAAGGTGGGCTATGTCAGAGATTAATTTATGGTGACTTGAGATGGCCTGGGGGCATTGTTGTTGTTGATATTTGTGTAGTGGCGTGCCTAACTTGTGTGAGTTTTACCTTGTACAAATTGTGGGGATCATTTTTTATGTGCCATGCATTTCCTCTACTCTTACTCTTTGGCCTGAACTGTGATTGAACACTTGCACAAGCATATACATAATTAATCACCCCTATCGGTTTAAGAAGGTGGGTCCTAATATTATTGATCATTCATACATACCCCATATATTTTCCTTCTATGTGATAATTGTTCTATTGGCACGTGCGTCGTCCGTACAGTTATCAGTTGTAATGAGGGCACAAGATGCCAAGTGATTAGGGTTCACGAATTGGGACCCGTGAATTATGAATATTCTTTTGAGGTTTGGTGCCTCGTGGGGATTATTGAATAAACCTGGTGTGAAAGTGGTTATCCTTATCGAGTTTCTACATGTCTTTCCTTATTTGTTTTTCACCGGATTTAAACTGTGTCCATCTTACTCTACTGTGTTATTACTTGTGGTGTCCCGCTGCTAATTGTTGCTTCTATTTCCTATTGCAAGCACTATATTATTGTTGTCATTATGCGTAGTTCTGTAGAGATATCGCACTCTATTAGTTCTATACCTATACTTGTTAAGGTTATCTAGTGCAGTAGGTGCTTTGATTGTCAAACACTCGTCACTACTCCACTGAGGTTAGTCTTGATACTTACTGTTACTGGGTACTGCTGTGGTGTATTCATACTACGCTTCTGCATATTTTTGTGCAGATCCAGGAAATTCGGAGTTAGTCATCGCTAGCTAGCTGTACGGATCTTGCTGTGGAGACTCAAGGTAAACCTGTTGCTGTGTTCATAGGCCTTGGAGTCACCTTCTGTTATTGTACTTATACTATTTTATCTCTATTTCGAAACAATTATACTTAGAGGTTTTTGTAGCAAACTCAGTAGAGCTTATGACTTGTACTACCAGTTTTGGGGTTGTAAGTTTTGTATAGAGGTTTCTATTTCATACTTGTCAGTCGCTGGTTAAATATTGCCATTTATTCAGTAAATGTTAGGCTTACTTAGTCCCTAAGACTAGGTACCATCACGACATCCTACAGAGGGAAATTTGGGTTGTGACATCTTTGGATACGACTTGAACCTTATTTGGTATGCTGTTATTTTTTTAAAGATATTTTAATTGAAAATTCTAATTTCTAAAACTTTCTATTTCAATGGGGATTACTTGTATAATAATGTAAGTGAAGATATTATCCTTAATTCAAAATCCACCTTAATCGGCTATATAAAAATTTAAATAATTCTTTAGCCGGTGAAATTTTATTTCACCATGACTCTATTTTGAAGATGTACAATAATTTGAAGCAACATTATTGATGGCTGAGGATGAAGAAAGATATTGTTGAGTATGTGGCATAGTGTTTGAACTGTCAACATGTTAAGTATGAACATCAGAGGCCTGGTGGGTTGCTTCAAAGACTAGATATACCGAAGTGGAAGTGGAGGCATATCACTATAGATTTTGTGGTTGGTCAGCCACAGACCCTGAAGAGATTTGATGTTGTGTGGGTCATTGTGGACAAACTAACCAAGTCTGCACATTTCATTCCAGTCATGACTACATACGCTTTAAAGCAGCTAACTTGGATTTATCTTAGAGAGGTTGTTCACCCATATGGTATGCCTGTGTCTATTATCTCGAATTAAGACACTCAGTTTATATCACATTTTTGGAGAGCTATGTAGCGTGAGTTGGGCACACAGGTCAAAATGATTACGACATTTCATCCCTAGATAGACGGACAATCCGATTGTGCAATTCAAATCTTGGAGGACATGTTGCGAGCATATGTAATTGATTTCGGGGGCCATTTGGATCAGTTCCTACCATTAGCATAGTTTGCCTACAACAACAACTACCAATCAAGCATCCATATGGCTCCTTATGAGGCTTTATGTAGGGTTCGATGTCGTTCTCCGGTTGGTTAGTTTGAGTATAGGGAGGCTAGGTTGCTGGGCACTAACTTGGTTCGTGATGTTTTGGGGAAGGTGAAATTGATTCAGGAGCGACTTCATACAGTGCAATCTAGGTAAAAGAGTTATGCTGATAGAAAGGCTTGAGATGTGGAATTCATGGTAGCTGAGAGGGTTCTACGCAGGGTTTCGCCCATGAAGGGTGTGATGAGGTTCGGGAAGAAGGGCAAGTTGAGCCCTCAGTATTTGGTCCTTTTGATGTTATAGAGAGAGTTGGTGAGGTGGCCTACAAACTTGTTTTGCCATCCAGCTTATCGGAAGTTCATTCGGTGATCCATATTTCTATGTTATGGAATTACTATGAGGATTCATCGCATGTGTTGGATTTCAACTTGGTGCAGTTGGACAAGGATTTGACTTATATCGAGGAGCCGGTAGCCATTTTAGATAGGCAGGTCCGAAAGCTAAGGTCGAAGAACATTACATCAGTGAAGGTTCAGTGGAGAAGTCAACCGGTCGAGAAGGCGACTTGAGAGACCGAACATGATATGCGGAGCAAATATCCTCATATTTTTGGCACTTCAGGTATGTTTCTAAACTTGTTAGAGGACGACGTTTGTTTAAGAGGGGAAAATGTAATAATCCGGCCGATAGTTTTGTGTATTTGAGACTTGTTCCCCTATTTGATGCTTTTTGTATGTGTATTTGTTATTATGTGACTTGGTGGGATGGTTCGTTTTGTTTCGGAAAGATTTTGGATTGAATTGGAACACTTAGTTCCTAATTTAGAAGCTTAAGTTGAAAGTATTGACCAAATTTGACTTTTGTGTATTTGACCTCAGATCGGAGTTTTGATAGGTTCGTTGGGCTCGGATGGTGATTTTGGACTTAGGTGTATATCCAAATTTGGATTTGGAAGTTCCTAGATTGATTTGGCTTTAACTAGCGAAAGTTGGCAATTTGAAGGTTTTATTCACAGGTTTGACCCATAGTTGACTTTGTGGTTATCGATGTCCGTTTAGGATTTCAAGACTTGAAATAAGTTTGTATAGTGATTTATGACTTGTGTGTAGAATTTGGGGTCATTCCGAGTTGTTTAGGCATATTCGGCGTAAGTTTGAAATTCAGAAATTTGTATTAGTTCATTAAGTTTGGATTGAGGTGCGATTCGTGATTTTAATGTTATTTTCTACGATTTGATGCCTCGAGTAGGTCCGTATTATATTTTGAGATTGGTTGGTGTGATTGGGCGGGGTCCCGAGGAGACTCAGAAGTGTTTTCGGATGGTTTCAGATCATTTCTTCATGGTTTTGGATTGTTGGTTTCATGATAAGTTACAGTGCATTGCGATCACGGAGCTTGCCTCGTGATCGCGGAGAAGAAGGAGCAGTCTGGAGGATTTTCCTCTTCGCGTTCGTGAAGAAGCACCGTGTTTGCGGAGAGGGGGGAGATGAAGCAGCGTGATCGTTTGAGGGGCATGCGTTCGCGAAGGAATGATGCCAGGAGGAAGAATGCCTTCGTGTTCGCGGAACACGGCTCACATTCTCGTAGGCTCAACAGGTGGTCAGGCATCGCGTTCATGATTGATCTTAGCGTTCGTGAAGGAGGAGCGACAGCTGGTCAAGAGTTTGGCCTTCGCGATTCTGAAGTGGGTCCCGCGATCGCAAATTATATAACTGGGCCGATATTTTAAATATTCTATTTTGAGGGTTTGAGTTATTTTATCATATTTTAAGATTGGGAGCTCGAATTTGGCCGATTGTTAAGGGAATTTTCACGATTTGAATTGGGGTAAGTATTTTTTAATCGGATTTGATTATTATTCATGATTCCATCCTTGATTTTAGCATTTGATTTATGAATCTAAGTGAGAAAAATTAGGAATTTTGGCAAAACTTTTCGAAAATAAAAATTAAGGATTTGAACCTTGATTCGGAGTCGGATTTGGATAATACTTGTATGGTTGGAATCGTATTTGAATGGATGTTCAGGATTTTTGACTTTTGTCGGGTTCCGAAAGGCGGGCTTGGGTTGACCTTTTGATTTTTTGATAAAGATCAGAGCTTTATTAATTGGAATAAATTTCTATAGCCGTGCTTGATATTATTAAATTATTTTAGGCTATATTTGATTTGGTTTGTTTAAGGTAAGTATCTTGCCTAACCTTGTGCGGGGGAATAACCCTTTGGATTTGGACTTAATTGCATATTCGTGTTATGTGAAAAATGATGTGTACATAAGGTGACGAACGTGTACACGAGTGCTATGTATGACTTATGACCGGATTAGACCGTAGGCTATTAATATGCCTTAATTTTATAATTTACTTTATATGAAACATGCTTAAACCACTTGTGACTACATGATCATGATCACTACATTTGACTTAGCCATAGTCATGCTTTATTTGTTGAACACCCGTCCACACTTTTATGTTATTGTCATATCCTTGTATACTTTGTTTTTAAGTTGTGAGCTTATATCTTGGTGAAATTTTGGTATTATTATTTTGTGATATTATGGCACATGTGAACGTGTTGGGCGGATTGTTGGATGTTGGCACGAGGTTTATGATGTGCGATTGTGATTGATGTTGTTGTTGTTGTGATGAAAATAATATTAAACCGGAGCGACAAGGCAGGATATTATTATATTGTCATGTGGGAGCGACAAGGCGTGATATTGTTAAATAGGAGCGACAATGCGGTATATTATTATTTTGTCAGGCGGGAGCGACAAGGTGGGATATTATTATCGTCAAGGCAGGGAGATACATGTGGCATTGTTATTGTGACAAAATTATGGGCACGAGGTGCCATATGTTTATGTTTCTATTTGATGACTTGTTGTCAAGATGAACTTTTACTTATTTGAGTTGTTATCACATATCCAAAAAAGGTTGTTGATGTTGTCTCTGCTATATATTCTGTTGTCAGTTTTCTTTTGATAAATTCTATATGTTATTTGACTAGTGAGTATCACATGACTTGAACCTCGTAATACTTTACTGAGGTTAGTCTTAATACTTAATGGGTACCGATTGTGGTGTACTTATACTACGCTTCTCCACATTTTTTATGCAGATCCAGTTATTTCTGATCGGACAGATCGTTATGCTTATTGGAGACTTCAAGGTATCCCTGATGTTCCGTTCGCAGGCGTCAGAGTCACCCTCTTTACTTTATTTATACTGTTTATGTTTTTCAAACAGTATTGTACTCTTCGAGACTTGATGTGTATTCCATTTAGAGCTTATGACTAAGTACTACCGGATTTTGGAAAGTTGAATATTGTATCCACGTTTGACAGTATTATCGTATTTTTGCAGTTTTCATTAATTTGAAGTTGTTATATTTTGATTGACATCATTATGTCACGACCCAATCTCACCTATAAGTCGTGATGGCGCCTAACACTACAGCTAGGCAAACCAACTTAATAAATTAAGCATATATTGACAAAATTTAAAACCCAAAAAATAATAAAATACCAAATTCTACCAATGTGTGTGCTAAGACCTGGTGTCACAAGTTTATGAGCATCTAATAGATTATACAAAATCTCAAATACTGTCTGAAATAAAAATAGACAGAATAAAAAATACAAGGAGAGACACTAGTAGCTGCAGAACGGCTCAGAAAGTGTAGCTCACCACTATGCCCCTGGATAACGTGGGTGTAATACGATAGGTCCCCCACTAGTACTTGCCTCAGGTCCTGCATAAAAGTGCAGGAAGTGTAGTATGAGTACGTAAACAACGTGTACCTAGTAAGTATCAAGTCTAATCTCGAAGTGGTAGAGACGAGATGACTGACTTTGACACTCACTATGGGTCAATAATAATAATTGAAATACAACTAGGATATTTAAATCAGCATGATTTACAGAATTTACAATAATTTATTTAATCAACGAAAATAATCAAATTCCTTCAAATGCAACAATTCTCAATATATTAATTAAATTCCTTAAATTCAAATAATTTCCAATTTATCAATTAATCTCATTTACAGGAATAACAATTAATTCCTTAACAAGCAGGAATAATAATTCATTAAATTCAAGGATTCTCCAATTTATCAATTAGCTTCGCAAGCAGAAATAACTATTAAAGTATCGTGTAATTATTATTATTAAGCACGATTTTTGCCGAGGACGTACGGCCCGATCCAGAGTGTCGTGTACACTGCCGAGGGCCGTGCTGCACGATCCATAGATGCATATATCCTGCCGAGGTATTCGGCCCGCTCCACAAGAAAGGAAGATATTTTTTTATGTACCTCCGGAAGGAGAGTATATTTATTTTAAGATAAATTCGGGAGGAAGAACAATTTCTTTTAACAATTAATTAATTTAAATAAAAAATCAAGCATATAAAATTTCCATCCTTTAATATCTTTATCTGACAATTCACAATATATTCTTATATATATAAATTAATATTTATTAAACAAAGAATACAATGTACAAATATAATTCATGCTTTGAGTCCTAAACTACCCGAACTTTAGCATTAATAGTAGCTACGCATGAACTCTCGTCACCTCGTGCGTACGTAGCCCCCGCAATTAGCAATAATTATTTAATTTAATCCATATGGGGTAATTTTCCCCTCACAAAGATTAGACAAGAGACTTACCTCGTCTTAAAGTCCACTTTCCAATTATCGCGTCGTGTAAAATTCTCGATTCGATGCCGAAAAATCCGAAACTGTCCAAAAGTTATATAAAATAATTAATATATGTTCAATAATTCAAAATTCATCTATTAAATAAATTAGCCTATCCAATATGAAAAAATTTCTAAAATTCACCCCGGGCCCATGTACCCGGATTCCGGAATTTTTTGGATGGAAACGTCACCCATAATCTCAAGAACTCAAATATATAATTTCTATCCAATTCCATAACTATTTTCGTGGTTAAAATGTTATTTTTATAAAAATCTAGGTTTTTCACCTAAACTCATGATTTTTAAGATTTACTAGTTATAATCTACCTATAATCTATGTATTTAACTCAAGGGGTGTAGAATTAACTTACCTTCCAATTGCTAGTTAAAATCCCCCTCTCAAAAGCTCTGAAATCTCCCGAAAATGGAGAAAAAATGGGCTCAAAATGTCTGAGCCCTGATTTTTAACCATTCTGCCCAACAATGATTTTCGCACCTGCGGATAGTGTACCGCACCTGCGTTCTCACTAGCCTTGGCCAAACTCGCATCTGCGCACACTGCTTCGCACATGCGCGATCGCAGGTGCGCCAAAATTCCGCATCTGTGGTGATGGCCTCCCCTTCCCTTTTTCGCTTTTGCGAAGAAATCTCGCATGTGCGAGTGCCGCGCCTGCGAGCTTCTGTCGCATCTGCGAATGTCGCACCTGTGACTGGCCAAGCGCATATGCGATTCTGATAGTAGTTGGGAGCTTCAATTTTGGCTCCCAATTTCCAACTTGGTCCGAGCCTCGTCCGGTTGACACTCGGAGCCCCCCGGACCCCGCCCGAACATATCAACAAGTTTAAAATCATAAAACGGACTCGCTCGAACTCATGAAACGTGTAAAACAACATCAAATCTATGAATCACACCTCAAACCAAATTGATTCAAACTTAAGAATTTCAAGTTCTTCAATTTATTTCCAATGCGCTGAAAGTATACTTAAACTATTCGGAATGACACGAAATTTTGCGTACAAGTCTTAAATCACTATACGAAACTATTCTCAAACTCGGAATTACAAACGGACTTCAATTACTCAAAATCCTACTCCAAACCAAATTTAAAGAATTTTAAACCTTCAAATAGTTGATTTTTACTATTAAGCGTCAAAACGCTCCCGGGTTATCCAAAACCCGATTCGGACATACGCCTAAGTCCAAAATCATCATACGAACCTATTGGAACCGTCAAATCCCGATTCCGGGGTCGTTTTCTCAAAATGTTGACCGAAGTCAAACTTGTCCATTTAAAGCTAATTTAAGGAACCAAGTGTTCCGATTTCAACCCACACACTTCCAAATCCCGAATCAACCATCCCCGCGAGTCATAAATTAATAAAAGCATGTTCGGAGAGTTTTATTTTAGGGAACAGATTTCTAAAAGTTAAAATAACCAGTTGGGTCATTACACATTATATGATAGATTTACCTAATTTTAGAGATTAAGTATCATCACAACCCCACATGATAAAACTTAATTGGGCATATGAATTGAACCTCTTCAGTAAAAGCATAACTATATAGTCCAGCGCACAATTCATACTCAGATTTCGACTAAAATTGTGCCTTATGTTTAAGAGTAGGTCTCATTTGATCCTTTCACATCCTTTAACTTTACTAAGCGGTTTTAGTTATAGGCGGATCTAAAATTTAAAATTTATGGGTTCCTATTGTAATCTCAAATTAATATACAATATTAACTGGATTCACAATTATATATTTATAGATATTTAATAAATTTTTTAATAAAAATACAAAATCTCCACAAAGGTTACTGAGTTCCTGAGATCCAGTAACTATACCTTACATCCGCCACTAGTTTTAGTCTATTTGACAGAAGCTCCAAATGAGACCTATAAACTAACAGTGGTTTAATGTTAAATCCATGTCACATGGGCTAAAGATCCGACTGCAATGATTTTTGTGGCTAAAGTTTCTAGTGTCAATTTGTCCAATATGTGAAGTGCTTCCGGCGTCAATGTGAATGGTTTTTGGTCTATGCTGTCTGCCTGAAGTGTTACGGTGTCATTTTGAATGAAACATGCGTGTGCTGTTAGTTTAGTGCTGTGTGTTCTATTTTTTTCTGTTAGGTGTACTAAGGCCTCATATTGTTTTTTTAAAGATTAATACGTATGAATCTGAATACATATTTTAATATTAAAATTTATATTAAGATTAAGATATTTAAATATGTAATTTTTAATATTTGAATATATTAAATTTATCTTTATTTGAAAATTAATAAACATAAATTCATACGAAATACTAATTAATCTAATATTCTATCAATAAAATATATAGTTTTTAAAAATATAATAGTTGCTGGTGGTGATGGCTAACGGTAGTGTTTGTGAATGTCGACTAGAGGCGGTGGTTGGTGGTAGTCTTGGTTTATGGTGGTGGTACAAGGTAATAGCTAGTGGTGACGATTATGATCGAGGATGGTAATGGTGGGTGGTGATAGTTAATAATAACAGGTGATGGTAGTTGTGATTGAGGAAGGTGATAGTGGTGGTGATAGTTTATAATGATGGATAGTGTCGGTTATGATTGTTGATGGTGATGGAATGGTTAGTTGTGGTAGTTAAGGTGGATGAGTGTTGGTTGTGGTTGAGAATGACGGTGGTGAGAGTGGTAGGGATGATGGGTGGTGGTAGTCTATAATGGTGGCGTCTATGATTGAGGATGGTGATGGTGACGGTGGCGGTGAAGGTGATGGTATGATGGGTGGTACGGTGATAGTTGATAATGGTAGATGGTGACTACAGTTAATAATGAATATGAGTAATAATATCTTAATGGAATTAAGTTTTTGTTATAAATCTTAATCACATAGATATATTCAGATCCAATAAATGATTGTCAAGTAAAAAAAATAAATATATTTAATAATTTAAATATTAATAATTAAGATGCAGATTTAAAAACAGGTTCAAAGTTTAGGAAAGTTAAAACGCAAGAGAGATTTTAACTAAAAACTCTTCGCATTTCCTTCACAACAATTGTGCGTATCATCCCAAATTTGAATGGCAATACTCAAGGCTGCTTCGCCGGTTGCCGGTGATCTCACCGCTTCCGCCGGCGGCGAAGTGATCGCCGACAAGGAAGACGTTCTAAGTGAAATTCTCCTCCGATTACCCACAAAAAATCTTCTCCAATGCTGCTGCGTTTCCAAACACTGGCACTCTCTCATCTCCGCTCCTCATTTCCGCCGCCGTCACTGCCGCCGCCACGCCTCCACTTCCGCCGCCACTGGTCTCTTGTTGTTCCGTACATTCTCCTTCAAACATCTTATGGACCACCTCGTATACTTACCCAATAATTCCAACGACAAAAAATGTTATTCTAGAACCATCCCTTCTTCCATTCGTAGGTTTCATTACCCTTTAGCCTTTTCAGGTTTTCATCACCTTCATTCTTGTAATGGGTTGTTGTGTTTTGGACTTTTGTTGGCTCCTTGTGAATGTAACCTTTATGTTTATAACCCATGTACATGCTCTTATGCTTCTCTTTCACTGCCTAAAAAATTTAGCCTCTCTACTATTAAAGCTATAAATTTAGCATTTGATCCGTCAAGATCCGATTTTTACAGAATTATTTGCATATATGCTTATAATTCGGAAAATGACAATGACCCTTCTGAGGATTACGTGTATCATATCTTGATTTATGCTTCAGAAAGTGGTACATGGAAGGATACAGGAAAGGGGTTTAATGATAAATATGATTACTTGTTGAAAAGGGGCGTGTTTTTGCAAGGTTGTCTTCATTGGGTGGGCGAAAACAAGCCTTTTCTAGCATTTGATGTCGAGAATGAGAGGTTTAGGACAATGCCTAGTACTAGTGTTCCTGAAAATGGGAGAAAGATTTGTTATTTTGGCGATTGGGGCGGGCGCCTCCATGTTATTCAGGAATGTGATGGGGGAGCAGCTTCACTGGTGGATGTAATGGAGTTGCAGATAGATTATTCCGGTTGGTCGTTGAAGTATCGCATTGATATTGGTTATCTTGGTAGGGCAATTGGAGGTAATGCTGATGGTATTAAGGTTGATGTACTTTGTTTGGTCGAGGCAAATAGAGAAGGGAAGACTATGCTTATAGTATCAGCTCAAGGCAGAATTTATTACTACGATATCGTTGGCAGGACCTTTGAGGAGGTATGTAATGTCTCAAACTTTGCTTCTGTCAAGCAGGATCCCTTAGAGTACAAGTATAAATGGGGTCAAGCCTTTCAACACTTTGAGACCCTTGCTTGTGTCTAAGATTGCATGCATTGTTTCAATCTCACTACTTGGCACTACTTAAGTGTAATGTACTAGAAGCAAGGAATCACGATGTTCTATAGCCAATCTTAATATCTAGTTTGTACGGGGAAGCTTATTCTGCTCTGACGTTGTCATAGTAGTATCTCAAAGTTCCTATCTAGTGTATGTAATTGGTGAAATTCTGATGGTTTGTCTCTTATCCTTTGCTTACATTCTTGTCTAATTGGCAAGTAGAGGTGGTGATCATATGTGTAATCTACTACTGAAGACAGAATGAAGGAGAAATACCTGTTATGACACCTGTTTATGATGATCTTATGTTAGCTTCAAGTATTAAGATTACAATGGGATTAGTAATTTCGGAAGAAGATCAAATTTGAAACTCTTAACAATTTGGAATTGGAAAGAAGCAGTATGAATGAGAGGGACATGCCTTATTCTGGACAATTAAGAGTGTATTAAAATGGCTAATGTTGCAACGTCATTGGGTAGATTTATCATTCAGCTCAAATTGTCCTAACAGCATTCTCATAAGATTTATTGCTTAGGAGATGATGAGTAGATCTTCACGTATAATCTTTTTTTGTTTTTGTTTATTTTGAGAAGGCTTCTTCTGGTTCATTTCTGGTATTTACTTCGCTGCTCATCCTCTGGTAATTTTTCTTTTAAATCCAATAGGTATCAAGTGTCGCTACTTTAATCTATTGATAATGACTGATCTTTTACCCAATGGAAAAGAAAGGAACGCGACAAAGCGTTCCCCTCTCTCCATATCTCTTTGACCCCATGGAAACTAATTTGATGCCTTTAGAAGAAGCACAATGAGTTGTATGTAAATGCATAACAAAGAATGTAAAACCCGAAGAGGAGAATGAAATGCTTCTGAGATCTTTGGCAGAAATCAGAATTTATTGATGACGATTGCTTATAGTTAAGCGAAAAGATCTAAAGTCTGAGGCAAGATTCAAGAAACAACATGGTTCAGCATTTCAGGAGAGCACCAGCAGAATTGAATCCTTTTCCTATGGAAGACAGGATAAGAGGAAACATGCTTGGTTTCTTTCCTTGTATGGATAGTGTAAATGGCACATACAGCTAAATCAAAACAGTAAATTTAGCTGCAAAATTACTTTCAGAATGCTAACTCTTTCATTACCAAAAAGAAGTAACAGTGGAATTAGGGAAAGGAAACCAAAAAAAAACAGAACGTATAACATGTCAGCATTTGCACAATTACTGAATTATTTTCTAAGAAAGATTGAGCATAACTATTTTCTAAGAAAGACCCAGCAGTGAGCTTTCTTCCTCTTAACTTCTCTAGAATCCAATTGGAAAATGGTTGGTAACTTATGAAGCCCAGAATAAAGGCAAACAGTAGTCATTCCAAAGAAGAAGGAAAAGAGAAGAAAACAAGTAGTAAGAAAATACCAATGGAAAGCAAAAGAGACAGGAATAGCTTGAGAAGCTGAGATATCGCGTCTTAGGCTGGACCTTAATATGGTTTTATCTTTTACTTCCACAAGAAATCATGGATGTATACTTTTTAACTTCTGTTAAAAGTTCTACCACGACTTGATGCATCTGTATATATATTAAAAGAAGACTTAGTTTCTGAGTTTGATATAACGTTTACAAAATAGTAACATCGGCAGGGCACCTGGGAGAAGTCAAATGAATGTACATCCAAGTTTGTTGCACTGATAACTTCATGTACTTTTGATACTTTAGGTATCAATCTTGATATATCTTAACCTCAAAAAGCCTAACATGTCTACCAAAGATTCTGTATCCTCTACAAGATTTTCTTTACACCAAAAATAAAATAGAAGAATACAGTACATCTTGACATCCCGAACGGACTTGTATCGGTCTTCAAAAACTCTTGAGTTTCTCTCCTTCCTTACTGTCCACCATATGCATGTAGGTATCAATCTCCACCATGTCTTTTGACTCAATAAGTCTCCAATGTTGTTCCATGATTCCCCGAGTTTAATAGTTGATTCTTGAGATTTAGTATTACTAGTAAAGTAAATTATTGTTTCTTACTTTTACTTTCTCTTAAACTGGGAAGTTCTTTGATTCTTGAGATTTAGTATTACTAGTAAAGTAAATTATTGTTTCTTACTTTTACTTTCTCTTAAACTGGGAAGTTCTCAGGAAACAATCCAGCTTGCAACCTAAGTTGCTCCGACACTGCAGTTTGGGTGCCGCACTTGTGTCGATACGACACTAGTATGGGTGCAGGTATGAGATCTGTATCGGATCTAATCAAACAGTTTTGGGTACTTTGACCACGACGGACGGAAAAAATTCTAGACGAGATACAATTTGATTCCCGAAATCAGAACCAAAACTAGTGTAAATTTGAAGAAAATAAAATACCTTATCTAAGTAATCAGTCCTTTACTTATCTACAACTTGAGAATAAAAAAGAAATTCACACTTTACAAGCTATACTTAAGTATTCCACAAAATTTCTCATAATTTAGACATATTTTTAAATTTATATTGAATTATTTTACCCGGATCCCAACACCTGTATTTTTATTTTATAATTTACATCTTGAAGGACCTGACCTCTAGATCGTACCCGTGTCAGACACCCGCACCCGTGTCCAAGCAACTTAGCTGCAACTGCCTCTTTTAGCTTTGTTTCTTTAGGGCAGATCCTTACTATGAGATTAAGTTACTTTAGTTCCAATAAATGAAGCTAATAATCAATGCGGTTGAAAACATGTATTTTTGAAAGAGTGGAATCTTCCGGGTATGAATAAGAGGAGGTGCTCATTTGGCTCTTCTCATGGGTTTGACGGTGGTAATGAGAGGAGAATCGATGTTAATAACCCTTAATTCTAATATGGTAACTCCTTTAATGCAGGTGTGAAAAGAGACGAAAATATCAGACTTAACTGTTGAAATTTGGTTTGCATTGTTATAATTTTCAATCTATGTTTTTCCCTATCACGTGTTGTTGACTCTTGCATGCCATTTTGGTTCATCTCTCTGCAATGTTAGGTCACCATTTGGTATAGTTGGATTCAAAATACCATTTTTATGTCAATGGGAATATCATATTTCCTTTTCGTTTGTATTTTAGTCCGGAAGAGGAGAAATGGAGTTTTTGGCTCCCCTTATGATATGTTTAAGTCAATCTATTGTTATTTGAGATAGAACGTTCTTATTATCTTTGCTACAACAACTGAAAGAACCATTTTAATTTTTATCTTATATATGCTGGGGCGAAGCTACACTCTTGTATACATTGTATATATATGTAAAAAAAATATTAGGTGTTAGAGATATATAATATATATTGAACACCCTTTATCGAGGAATTTATTTTGCTTCTTTCAAATTTGAACACTCTTTGAGAAATTCCTGACATTGACACTGTATGTATGGTGAAAGCTAGAGTGAAATATTTTAGAGCTATTTCTTTCCGTTTCCAAGTTGACATGTTTATCGCCTTTTGGTTTGACTTACATTTCTTTCTATGTTTCAGATTTTAATACCAAAATTTGTACTTGTAGAAATAAAATATTTTATCGCCCATGGTTGCATGTATTGTCCAAGTCACTTCTCGTACAATCTTGGGCGATGGTCCTAATTTCAGTGCTCGATTGAGTTTAGGAAATTCAATATCATTAATATAAGCAACAAGGCAAACTTCAACCGAGTTTAAGGAATTTCACATCTTTGAGATGATGGTGAGGGTGAACCTCAATTGAATTTAGGCATCTCACATCTTGAAGTGATGGAGAGACGAATGTCAACGAGGGTGCTGAGTCTTTATGTAGAAGTTAGTTGTGATACAACTGTCAATTAGCAATGTACAACTGTCACTTAGGTATTAAGTTAAGTAGAGAAGAGTTAGTTGAATTAGTTAATATATCATTGTCTGTCGGTTAGTATATAAAAGAGTAAAGAGTCTGTAAATACACAGAGATTTATTTTCATTTGTCTCTGTACATCAGAGCTTATCAATGGAGCTGTTTCTCTCTCAATCTTCTCTGAAACTCTCTCTATCTTATTCACCATGGCTGAACTAATCAACATGGTATCAGAGCTTTGGTAAATCGGCCAACTCAGCTACTACAGAGGAGTATTAGAGAAGTGTATTTGTTCTTAGATCGAGCTATTTCTTCATCTGGAAAAGTTCCTCTGCAACCTAGGGATTGTGGAACTTGTTAATTTCAGTTGAATCTCGACAAATTACTGTGAAATTCATCTCTAATTGCTTGTTGTGGTTCCAAATCAGTAACCTAACTAAGTTTTCTGAAGAAACATAATGGCAATTGAGGAATATGATTCCGTCTCTGCTACTCAGGGTGCTACAGCTCCAACCCCAAATCTTCATGACTTGGATCTAGTTCATCACAATCATTCTTCATACATTCATCCATTAGATACGCAAGGTTAGGTACTAATCTCTATTCAACTTCAAGGATCTGAATATTATTCAATTTGGAGTAGATCTATGAAAATTGTATTGCATGGCAAAAATAAGCTAGGCTTTGTTCTCAGTACCTTTAGGAGGGAAATGTATGATCATAGTCTACACGAACTGTGGGATAGATGTAATGGAATTATTCTAGCTTGGATTATGAATACTGTTTCACCAAATCTCATTAGTACTGTGATTTACGCATCTAATGCACACAAGATGTGGGAAGATCTTAAGGAAAGGTTTGATAAAGTCAACGCCTCTAGAGACTGCTATATTCACAAGGAAATGGCTACTTTGACTCAAGGTGTGTCATCTATGTCCGTGTACTTTTCCAGACTTAGAGAATTGTGGAATGAGTACGAGGCCCTAGCACCTCCACCCTCTTGTGGTTGTCTCGAGTCTAGAAGATATGTTGAACATTATTAGACACAAAATTTGTACCAATTTTTGACAGGTTTAAATGAATCATTTGAACATGCTAAGGATCAAGTTCTTATGACTCGTCCATTACCTAACATCAATCAGGCATATGCCATGATTATTAATATTGAGAGTTAGAGAAAAAATGGTGTTGGAATCACTGTTGGTATTGGTGCTAAAGTTACTGACCCTACAGCCTTGCTGAGCAACAAAACTTCAGCAGGAGGTTACAGACAAAAGAATAATTCTGGCAAGGCCTTGGTTCAATGTGACTACTGTAACTACAAGGGACACACCAGGAAAAATTGCTTCAAATTGCATGGTTATCCAGTAGGTTTTAAACCTAAGAAGAAAGGAGGACCTCCAAATACTTATAACAACACATATGCCAACAATGTAACTAGTACAGGTGGTCAATATTCAGGGGGTCAACATTGCTCTCAACCTGGAGTTCCTTCACAAGCTCAGTTCTTCACTCCTGAGCAATACTCTCAGATTCTGCAGCTTCTCAACAAAGGAAATGAAGTTGCACCTATGGCTAATGTAGCCAAAGCTGACACTGCAGATACCTATTCTGCCATGTTGTCTACTCTAGTTGATACTAATTGGATAATAGACACAAGTGCCACTGATCATATGGTACACAATATGGCTTTGCTTAATAAGTGTTCTGATTTACCTAAAGAGACCAGAAGTAAGGTACTCTTACATACTGGTGGTCAAGTCTCTATTACTAAATCAGGAGAGTCCTCAATCTTCCAAGATAGAACAATTCACAATGTCTTAAATGTTCCAGAGTTTAAGTACAATATGTTGTACGTTTCCAAAATCACTAAGGAGCTAAGTTGTTTGGCTGCATTCTTCCCCGACTTCTATTTATTTCAGGAGCTCTTCAGTGGGAAGGTGATAGGGATTGGTTGAGAAGGTCATGGTCTCTACATTCTGCAAGCAAATGGTCTAGCTTCTTCCTCACACCATCCAGTTAATAAAGGGGATAAGTGTCTGCATCATTCACTTGTAAATACCATTACTAGTTCAAGTAATAAACCTAATGGTGATATAATGAATAAGACTTGTGACAATACTTCTTTGTGGCATAGAAGATTAGGCCATGCTCCTTTGAGAGTCTTGAAAAATATTGATGGTTTAAACACTATACAATTGAAAGATCATCAATGTACTATGTGTCCACTTGCCAAACAGTCAAGATTACCTTTTACTCTCAGTAATACTTGTTCTGTTCATCCTTTTGATCTTGTGCATGCTGATGTTTAGGGTCCCTACAGAGTATCTACGCTTTATGGTAAGAGGTATTTCCTGACTCTAGTAGATGATTTCTCTAGATATACCTGGATTTTCTTGTTGAGTACTAAGGCAGACTCAATTGTTGTTCTGAAATATTTCTCGGTATTGGTTAGAAATCAGTTTTGTTGTAATGTAAAATGTTTGAGAACTGATAATGGATATGAGTTTGTCAACACTCATATTAATTCTCTATTAAAGGACTTTGGGATAGTTCATCAAAGCTCATGTGTCTACACTCCTCAACAAAATGATATAGTAGAACGAAGGCATAGGTATATTCTAGACATGGATCGAGCCTTAAGGTTTCAAGCCTTCATCCCTTTGAAGTTTTGGGGTGAATGTGTTTCTACTGCAGTTTACTTGCTGAATAGGCTGCCTACTGCTCTGCTGAAAGGCAAGTCTCCCTTTGAGAAATTGTTTCTTCGACCACCCTCTTTGCATCATTTGAGAGTGTTTGGTAGCCTATGTTATGCTACTAATGTGAGAAGACAGATAAATTCAGTCCTAGAGCATTTCCTGTAGTTCATCTTGGGTATTCATCTTCCCAGAAATGTTATCTTCTCTATGATCTCTCTACTTATCACTTCTTTGTTAACATGGATACTGTGTTTAAGGAATATATCTTTCCTTTTCAACATCTACAGTCTGGTCATTCTCCAATCTTCCCAGTTCTACAACTTTCAGCAGTGGATGCTTCTGTCTCACCTCCTGAAGTTGTCCAACCCATAGTGGAGATTGAAGCTCCTATATGTGAGATGCCTCCTCCTATTCAGTCCACTGATGTACCAAGCACTCCTTCTTCTCCTACCTCTCCCCCGCCTCTCATAAAGTCTTATAGAGTGTCCAAAACTCCTATTTGGATGCAAGACTATACAATTCATACTAAGCAGTCCACCTATGCCTATCAAATAGCTATGTATGTGAACTATGATCAATTGTCTTCTGCTTACATAGATTTTGTTGCTGCATATTCTGTTGTTTTTGAGCCTAGGACATTTGCTGAAGCAAGAAAGGATCCACAGTGGGTGAATGCTATGAAGGCTGAGATCTCAGCCTTGGAGGACAATAAGAGTTGGTGTATTGTTGATCTACCACCTGATAAGGTTCCCATAGGATGCAAATGGGTGTTTAAAGTGAAGTACAAGTCTACTGGGGAGGTGGGAAGATTCAAAGAAAGACTGGTTGCTAAAGGTTATAGTCAACAAGAGGATCTTGACTACAAGGAGACCTTCTCTCCTGTAGCCAAAATGATGATTGTCAGAACAATGGTGGCTCTAGCTACAGCCTTTAGTTGGTACATCTTTCAAATGGATGTCCACAATGCTTTTCTACAGGGAGATCTTGTTGAGGATGTCTACATGCAGATTTCAGATGGCTTTTCAATCCAGGGGGAGTACAAGAAGGTCTCTAAGCTTCATAAGTCTTTGTATGGCCTCAAGCAAGCACCTAGGCAATGTAACTTAAAACTGACAGAGGCCTTGACTAATATGGGGTTTGTGCAATCACACTATGATTATTCTTTATTTACAAAAGGAAGGAAAGAGAGTTAGTCATTGTTCTTGTTTATGTTGATGACCTCTTGGTCACAGGTAGTCACTTAACACTCATTCAGCAAGTTAGAAAGGACCTTCAGAACAAGTTAAATATGAAGGACTTGGGAGAACTGAAGTATTTCTTGGGGATTGAATTCTCCAGGTCAGAAAAGGGAATTCACATGTGGAAGAGAAAATATGCCCTTGAACTTGTCTCAGAAACAAGGCTAGCAGGGGCTAAACCTGTTGGAACTCCTTTGGAGTTCAATCACAAACTCACTTCTATAGAATTTGACAGAGTTGTAAACAATAAGACATATGCTGATGATCAACAACTTGAGAATAAAAGTGGTTATCAGAGGATTGTTGGCAGGCTACTATACTTGACTATGACCAGACCAGACATATCATTTATTGTTCAAGTACTCAGTCAACATATGCATGCACCAAGGCAATCTCATTTGGAAGCAGCCATGAGAGTGGTTAGATACATCAAGAATGCACCTGGACTTGGACTTTTTATGCCATCTGACAACACTTTGAAGCTAGCAACCTATTGTGATTCAGATTGGGGAGTTTGTGTTGAGACACGAAAATCAGTCACTGGCTATACAGTAAAATTTGGTGATGCCTTAATCTCGTGGAAATCTAAGAAACAAGAAATTGTGTCCAGAAGTTCTGCCGAAGCTGAGTTTAGAAATATGGCTGCTACTGTAGTATAAATTACATGGTTGATAGGTATATTCAAGGAATTGGGAAGAGAGGTACCTGTACCAGTTAGGTTGTTCTGTGATAGTAAAGCTGCCATTCAAATCGCAGCTAATCCTATCTTTCATGAAAGAACAAAACACATAGATATTGATTGTCACTTTGTAAGAGAAAAGATTCAAGAAGGGAAGATTCATATTCAACACATTGGGACTAAAGAGTAACTTGCTGATCTACTTACAAAGAGTCTGTGCAGACCACAACATGACTATCTGATGGACAAGATGTGAATGAAGAACTTGTATTCATCCCTCAACTTGTGGGGAAGTGAGGTTAGTGGTGATACAACTGTCACTTAGCAATGTACAACTGTCACTTAGGTTTTAAGTTAAGTAGAGAAGAGTTAGTTGAATTAATTAAGATGTCATTGTCAGTCGGTTAGTATATAAAAGAGTAAAGAGTCTGTAAATACACAGAGATTTATTTTCATTTGTCTCTGTACATCAGAGCTTATCAATGGAGCTTCTTCTTTCTCAATCTTCTCTGAAACTCTCTCTCTCATTCACCATGGCTGAGCTAATCAACACTTTAAGGGATGGTGTACGTAATATCCCGGCAAACCCCATATTGGCAAAACATACGAGAGATGCTGAATATATGAGGAAGCAAGTTTTAAACTATCGTTACTCGTTTTAAAGTTGTGCGAGTTTAGGCTCAAAGCGAATACTATTTATTATTTGTAGGTTGATTTTTATGCTAGTTACATTTGCTGGACAAATACTAAATTTGACTCTCTTTCTTGTTGTTTTAGTTGGCATATAAACCTTTGTACTGTTGTTTTCAGCCTTAACATCTTGGTGGAGTATAGGATTTTTAAATCACAATAACAGGGAACAATTCCAAATTTTGAGGCCACAAGTAGTTGCCATTGTGAAGCTGATAGCTCATCGGCCGCCTTCCACATAGAAAAACCACACCTTAAGATGGTGAATATTCGATATAAATATGATGTCAAGTTGGTGATGGCTATGACTTCATTTCATTCGTTTGTTAGTTTCTTTAGAAAAAAACAATGTAAGGACATAACCTGCCTCTATTGGCAAAGCATTATATTTTGGTTGTATGGTTTTAAATTTCAACACGAATTTCCAAGTTTTCAAACAACGGGAAAATAGACAGGTTGATCCAAATAAGTGTGTGGAGAAAACAGAAAGTATGAATTATGCTAGAGGCATAAATGCTATTTGAGGCTAAAAGAAGTTTGAATGATACTAGAAAACATCAATGCTTTTTTGAAGCTAAAAAGGTTGAAAGAAAAAAAAATAAAAATAAAGAAGGAAAACTTGATTCCAATTATTTATTACGAGACGATGAAACTGCAAGAAGTTTCACTAGGTGTCCTCTTCAAGGACCGGTGTTTAAATTTTGATCCTGTTAAAAATACAAATTAAATATAATTATTTGCTAGAACTTATGCATTTCCTCCTCCTCCTTTTCCTCGTTCTTTTTCATCTTCTTTATATGTGCTATAAAAAATTGAAAATCCATTTGTTAGTAGATGGTTTGGTTGGAAAAGAACTAGGGCTATTCAAAATTGAACCGTAACCGTTAACCAAATCGAACCGATGACTTATTGATTTATTGGTATCAGGTTTATTAGGGTAATGGTTGGTGAACAGATTGAGATTTTATAATTAACGGCTTAACGGTTTGGGGGCAGATTATTCAATTTTCTTATCGGATAAATCGTTAATCCGTTGAGAATTTTTATATATATATATATACACACGACCTCCTCTGAAGACTTCAAAAGGATTTATATATAAACACACTACCTAGATGTACATGCTTGATTGCATATTATAAGTTTTCAATCAGTTTGATCAGTTTTGCAATCTTTCCTTTTTTCTGACGTGAAACAGTTAGTTATGCAACAAAAAGAAATACTTATAATAAGTGCATTAGTGCAATACAAACTACAAGTGTTAACAAATTCTATCATATAGCAACAACTGTAAACAAGCCTGGTAAACTAAAGTGCAGTACATACTAACGAGGAAGTCGAGTCACTTTTTCATGTTTGGCCATTTGGTATTTACAAGACTAGGATTGTTTAAAAATTTTCTATTTGGTTTAGCCGATAAACTGTCCGATAACCGCTCGATAATCGTTAATCCGATATCAATTCGCCCGTTATCTTAATGGATGGCGAATGAATTACTACATTTATAATCCGATAATCGATAAGCCGAATCGTTAAGCGTAATTCTCCGCCCGATAAGCACCCCTATAAAGAACTACCGTTATTGAGTTTTGTTGAGCTTGTTTGTTAAAGAAGGATTTGGTTGAATCTAACCATTGAAAATTATTGGAATTGATATTAGAATGTTGGATATCAAATTTGGAACCACGTCGAGTTAATTTAGACCAATTTGATTTGATTTTGAAGCAAAAATAGGTTGAGTTACCATACATTATGTACTAAAGTCTTGACGATCCGCTAGGATTCGTGGAAAGCCTATCAATTAAAAGCCCCATGATGATCCGCCGGAATAATTTTATACTAAACTCTTGGTGATCATCATAATTTAAGATTATGATAAGCTCATCCATCAGAAACTCATGGTGATCCGCTGGGACAATTTATACTAAATTTCCGATGTGATAGTGCAAACTTTAGATGTGATCGAAGTTACAAATTTTGGATAATATTTGCGTCTAAATTTCTCCTCCTGACCGTACAGACTTTAGACAATCGCGTATCAAATTCACCTAAAATTTTGGGTAATTTTGCGTCTAAAATCCTCCCTGTAACAGTACAAACTTCAAACAATCGCTTCTGTGGTTCACCTTAAGCAAGTGTAAAACTGTGTAGTCCTTTTTACTCTTATTAGCCGAGAATTACCCTCTCGTAGACCTGATCTTCTTTTTGGGATATACTATTAACCATGAGGTTTAAACATAGTATTGTGTTTTATGATTTATAGAACAATTATTTATTTAATTTATTCAATTCAATAAAGCACTATTTTAAATAGATCATTTGTTACATGTGTGTCCTTTAGTTATGTAGTAGACAATTTAGTGTATGGAGTCTTAGCTCATGCACAGAAGATTAAATTGTCGGTTCTCATAATTAATAAACTATGTTCACAATCAAAGATATTATTGAGAAAAATATCTTGGTGATTGTAGCACAAAATTATAGTATAATTTGTCTTGATTATGGGAGTGGTTTTACTCTGACTTCTTGTGCTAGTATACTGTAACGACCCGACTGGTTATTTTGAGTATTATAACTCTGTTCCCCCATTTACTGCTCAAGTTATGCTTTACAATTATTTTATGACTTACCAGGTTAGTTGGTCCAGGCCCGAAAGGATTTCAGAGTGAAATGAGACACTTAATCTCATAATTAAAAATTTAAGTTGAAAAAGTTGACCGGATGTTGATTTATGTGTAAATGACCTCAGATTTGAATTCTGATGATTCCAATAACTCCGTATGGTGATTTTGGACTTAGGAGCGTGTCCGAAAAATTATTTGGAGGTTCGTAGTGGAATTAGGCTTGAAATGGCGAAAGTTGAATTTTTGGGAAGTTTGACCGGGGGGTTAACTTTTTGATATCGGGGTTGAAATCTGATTCTGGAAATTTGAATAGGTCCGTTATGTCATTTATGACTTTTGTACAAAATTTGAGGTCAATCGGACGTGATTTGATAGGTTTTGGCGTCGTTTGTAGAAATTGGAAGTTTCAAAGTTCATTAGGCTTGAATCCATGTGGAATTCGAGTTTTGATGTTATTTGACGTAATTCGAGGGTCTGACTAAGTTCGTATTGGGTTATAAGACTTATTGGTATGTTTGGTTGAGGTCCCGGGGGGCCTCGGGTTGAATTTTGGTGGTTAACGGACTTCGAAGTAAGTTGAAGAAGCAACTGAAGTTTTACTGCTGATAGTGTAATCGCACTTGCGGAGTGGGAACCGCAGGTGCGAACCCACATAAGAGGGGAGGGAGCCGCAAAAGCGACCATGAAGGATTTGGGCAGGGGGTGCAGAAGCGAGAGGACGGGCGCAGGTGCGCGCAGGCGCGCACGTGCGATGGAATTTTCTGCATCAGCGAAGGCGCATATACTGCCCAAGGCTCGCAGAAGTGGAGGCAGCTGGGCTAAGTGACTTCTGCAGATGCGTAAATATGGCCGTAGGTGCGAAAGCACTGGGCAGTATACAAAACAGAAGGGTCCGAGAAATTTTATCATTTTTAACATTTCCAAAAGCGGGTGGGGCGATTTTTGAGAGAGAAAAAAGGGGAAATCTTGATGTAAGTCACTTGTGATCATTTCTACTCCATAATATTGAATTATCATCGAATAATCCGACTAGATTACATGTTTTAAGGTGTAAATTGGGGATTTGAACTTAGGGATTTGAAAATAAGATTTGAAGATTTGGAGGTCGAGTTGAGGTCGGATTTTGGTAAAATTGATATGGTTAGACTCGTGGTTGAATGGGCTTTCGGATTTTGTAACTTTTGTCGGGGTTCGAGACGTTGATGTTTGAGCTAAATTTTGGATTTTTTGGAAAATATGTATTTTCTTATGGAATTAATTCCAATAAATTTTATTGACTGAATCGAATTATTTGTGTCTAGATTCGAGGTGTTTGGAGGCCAATTCACGAGGCAAAGGCATAGTGGAATAAAGAATTACACGGTTTGAGGTAAGTAACAGTTCTAAATTTGGTCTTGAGCGTATAAAACCCCAGATTATGTGTTATGTGATCGGTTTGAGGTGACACACATGCTTGGTGACGGGCGTGGAGGCGTGCAATGTAGGAATTATGATTTGGTCAAATTCTATGGAACTGTGTAGTTGAATAATCTGTTGTTATATGTACATTCTCCATGTAGTAGAGAAACTAAACCACAAATCATGTTTAGATTATAGTTTACTTGTTTATTTTATCTCAATCTCTATTGTTCATTATTGATGCGTCGTATCATTGTTGTTTGGGTTGATTTCATGATTATTGAGAGCCCGAGAGATTGGAGAGATTTATGACTGAGTGAGGCCGAGGGCTTGATTGTGAGATAATATATTATATCACGTGAGTTGTCCATGCAGCGCGTGAATTGTCTGTACGGATCCATATATTATAATTAGCATGTGAGTTGTCCGTGCAACACGGTTGTTATCCGTACAGATCCAGATATTATACTATAGCACGTGAGTTGTCCGTGTGGATTATAATGCTTGGGTTGTAGGAGCCCCTCTGGAGTCTGCACACCCCCCCCAGTGAGAGCATGTACCTAATGGGTGCGAGTGTTGAATGCTCAGTGAATGGAATGGATGAGTGACTGTGGTCTTGAGAGGATGCATTTGATTTCATTATTATTGCACTTCAACTACCATATATCACTGTTGTGGAAATGTTTGAGAGATATTATCTTATGTTTCAGTTGAACTTGACATGAAATTACTGTTTTGGCCTTAAATGTTGAACTTGAAAGCATGCCTACCTTATTATGTTGGAAATTACCGTAATTGGACTCAGCTGTGAAACACGTCACTACTTTAAGTTCTTTATTTAGTATTGTTACTTGCTGAGTTGGTTGTACTCATACTATACCCTGCACCTCGTGTGCAGATCCAGGTACTTCTGGACACGGCGATTATTAGTTCTCAAAGTTTTATCTGTTGGAGTTTATCGAGGTAGCTGCTTGGCGTCCGCAGACCTTGACTCTCTTCTTTTCAGTTGTCGTACTGTTCTACATTTTTCAGATAGTGTTTTTATCAGTCAGACTTTGTTATCATTTAGATGCTCATATACTCAATGACACCGGGTTTTGGGAATGTATTTTATGTCAGTGGTTTGTGAGATTTCTTCCACTGAATTTAATTATTGTGTTTTCAAATTTAAAAGATATGTGGTTTATTGAGATTGTTGGCTTGCCTAGTATTGAGATAGGTGCCATCACGACAGGTGAGATTTTGGGTCATGACAGGTTGGTATCAGAGCCTAGGTTACATAGGTCTCACGAGTCATGAGCAGGTTTAATAGAGTCTTGAAGATAGGTACAGAGATGTCTGTACTTATCTTCTAGGGGTTTCCGAACCCTTAGGAAAATTTCACTTTCTTGTATTCGGTCATGCGAATTTGTTGATTCCGAAAACTAAATTTCTGTTATTCTATTCTCTCACAAATGGTGAGAACACATACTACCAGATCAGACGGTTGGCCACCAGTGCCACAAGTTAGGGCCGCGAGAGGCCGGGTCGTAGTAGAGGCCAAGGCCGAGGTAGAGGTCGAGGTGTAGCTCGTACAGTAGTTGTATCAGCACCTGTAGCACCACCAGTTACTCCACCTCAGCAGCAGATTCCAAATATAGTTGAGTTGGCGGGACCAGCTCAGGCATCACCTGTGCCCATTGTGATTCCAGGCCTTCAAGAGTCTTTGGCCCAGATATTGACAGTTTGCACTGGCCTTGCCCAAGTGGTTTCGCCTCAGGCCACACCAGCCACTTCTCAGGGTGGGGGAGGTACTCATACCCCTGTTTCCCGTACTCTAGAGCAGGTAGAGCAGGGTCTTCAGATACCGGGGGCACTACCAGCCTTGTCGGTTGCAGCTATTCAGGCCCCGATAGTCCCCGTTATGGAAGATGATGAGCAGAGGAGACTTGAGATATTTGGGAGGCTTCGACCTCCATCATTTAGCGGTGCTGAGTCAGAGGATGCTAAGGGATTTCTGGATAAGTGCCAGTTGATGCTGCAAACAATGAGTATACTGGAGACCAGTGGGGTCTCGTTTACTATTTTTCAGTTTTCTTAGGCTGCCTTCAGATGGTGGGAGGATTATGAGAGGCGCAGGATGGTCGGTACAACACCAATTTACATGGAAGGAGTTCTCCGTTCTCTTTTTGGAGAAGTTTGTGCCACAGTCTTGCAGAGAAGAGCTGCACAGACAGTTTGAGCAGTTACATCACGATGGAATGTATGTGACCCGATATGAGATGAGATTTTATGAGTTGGCTCATCACGCAGTTTGGCTGGTTCCTACTAATAGGGAGAGGATTATGAGGTTCATTGATGGCCTCACGTATCAGCTGCAGTTGCTTATGACTAGGGAGAGGGTATCTGGTGCCACTTTTGATGAGGTGGTTGACATTTTTCGGCATATAGAGTTGGTCCATAGCTAGGAGCGTGGTGAGAGGGAGGCCAAGAGTCCTCGAGGTTTGGGTAGTTCTGGTGGGGTACCTCCTGGAGGGCAGTCCTACCACAACAGGGGTCGTCCGTACATGCACGCTTAGACGGGTCGTCCAGTTCATCATGGTGTATCATCCAGCCATGGTCCATATAATTCTCATCACGGTCAGTCATCTTTCAGTGCACTACTAGAGCATAGTTCTCACCATGCCTCATCCGCTCAGGCTTCTACAGGTAATTCCTCGGGTTATTAGGAGCAACAGTTCCGTCAGAGGAGGGTTGTTTCGAGTGCGGAGAATTTGGTCATTTCAAGAGAGATTGTCCTCGGCTATTGAGTGGGGCTCCACAACAGAGTTCTTGGCCGACGACACCAGCACCAGCGATTACACCACCAGCTCGGCCAGCTCGGGGTGGAGCTCAGCCAATTAGGGGTCGACCAAGAGGGGGAGGACGATCAGGTGGCGGTCAGGCCCGATTCTATGCTTTTCCTGCCAGGCTAAATGTTGTTGCTTCAAATGCAGTGGTCACAAGTATTGTCTTAGTGTGCCATATGGAAGCTACTATATTATTTGACCCTAGTTTTACTTATTCGTATATATCATCGTACTTTTCTCATTATCTAGATATGCCCCGTAAGTCCTTAGTTTCACCTGTTCGTGTATCTATGCCGATGGGCGATACTATTATTGTGGACCGTGTGTATCGGTCATATGTGGTAACTATTGGGGTACTGGATACTAGAGTTGATCTTTTATTGCTCAGTATGGTTGATTTCGATGATATTCTGGGTATGAATTGGTTGTCTCCATGTTATGCTATCCTGGACTATCACGCAAAAACTGTTACGTTGGTGATGTCGGGGTTGCCGAAGGTTGAATAGAGAGGTTTTCTAGATTATATTCCCAGCAGGGTAATTTCTTATTTGAAGTCCCAACGTATGGTTGGGAAAGAGTGTTTGTCATATTTGGCCTTTGTGAGAGATGTTGATGCATATACTCCTACTATTGATGCATTACTGGTCGTGAGAGACTTTCCCGAGGTATTTCCTGCAGACCTACCGGGTATGCCACCAAATCGGGATATTGATTTCGGTATTGACTTGGTATCGGGCACATAACCCATTTCTATTCCTCCATATCGTATGTCACCAACTTAATGGAAAGAATTGAAATAACAACTTAAGGAACTCCTTGATAAGAGGTTTATTAGGCCTAGTGTGTCATCTTGGGGTGCACCAGTTCTGTTTGTGAATAATAAAGATGGTACTATGCAGATGTGCAGTTATTAGAGACAATTGAACAAAGTTACAATCAAGAATAAATATCCTTTGCCACGTATGAATGACTTATTTAACCAGATTCATGGAGCAAGGGTGTTCTCCAAAATTTATTTGAGATCCGGGTATCACCATTTAAAAATTCGGGATTCAGATATTCTAGAAATGACATTCAAGACTCGTTATGGCTGACCAATGCCCCAACAACATTTATGCATTTGATAAATAGCATATTCCAAATGTATCTTGATTCGTTTGCCGTGATATTTATTGATGATATCCTGGTGTACTCAGTCAGGAAGAACATGCACAACACTTGGGTATTATATTGCAGAGGCTGAGAGAGGAGAGACTTTATGCTAAATTTTCTAAGTGTGTGTTCTGGCTTAGTTTAGTGGCATTCTTGGGACACATAATGTCTAGTGAAGGGATTAAGGTGGATCCAAATAAAATAGAGGCAGTTTATAGTTGGACCAGGCCATCTTCAGTTAATGAGATTCGGAATTTTCTCGGCATGGCTGGTTATTATCGTCGCTTCGTGGAGGGTTTCTCATCTATTGCGGCGCCTATGGCTAAATTGACCCGAATTGTGCTCCGTTCAGGTGGTCAGATGAGTGTGAAGAGGGCTTTCAGAAGCTCAAGATGTCTTTGACTACAACCCCAGTATTGGTGTTGCCTACAGGTTCAGGGTCTTATACTGTGTATTGTGATGCGTAGCTATTGGTCTCGACGCAGTGCTGATGCAAGACGGCAGGGTGATTGCCTATGCATCCAGACAGTTAAAGGTACATGAGAAGAATTATCCGGTCCACGACCTTGAGTTAGCAACTATTGTTCATGCCTTAAAGATTTCACGACATTATTTGTACGGTGTCCATTGTGAGGTATATACTGATCACCCGAGTCTACACCATCTGTTTAAATAGAACGATCTTAATTTGCGGAAGCAGAGGTTGTTGGAGTTGCTTAAGGATTATGATATCACCATTCTCTATCATCCCGGAAAGGCCAATGTGGTGGCTGATGCCTTGAGTCGTAAGGCGGAGAGTTTGGGCGGTTTAGCATAATTACCGGTAGCAGAGAGGCCTTTAGCCTTTGATGTTCAGGCCTTGGCCAATCAGTTCGTGAGATTAGATGTTTTGGAGCCCGATTGGGTTCTATCTTGTGTGATTTCTCGATCTTCTCTTTATGATCGTATCAGAGACTGTTAGTATGATGACCCTCATCTGCTTGTCCTTAAGGACACGGTTCAGCACGGTGATGCCAAGAAAGTCACTATTGAGGATGACATCGTATTATGGATGTAGGGCATGCTATGTGTTCCTAATGTAGATGGGTTGCGTGAGTTGATTCTCCAGGAAGATCACAGTTCACGGTACTCTATTCATCATCCAGGTGCCACGAAGATGTATCAGGATTTGAGGCAACACTATTGGTGGAGGCGAATGAAAAAAGATACAGTTGGGTTTATAGCTCGGTGTTTAAATTGTCAACAGATGAAGTACGAGCATCAGAGACGGGGTGGATTGCTTCAGAAACTAGAAATTCTGGAGTGGAAGTGGGAGCGTATTACCGCGGACTTTTTAGTCGGGCTTCCACGGACCTTGAGGAAGTTTGATGTTGTTTGGGTGATTGTGGATCGGTTGACCAAGTCCGCGTATTTTATTCCAGTTGGTACTACATATTCTTCAGAGTGGTTTGCTGAGATTTATATCTGCGAGATTGTTCGCCTACACAAGGTGCCCATGTCCATCATTTCGGACTGGGGCACGTAGTTTACATCACAGTTTTGGAGAGCAGTACAACATGAATTAGGTATACAGGTTCAGCTAAGTACAACATTTCTCCCTCAGACGGACGGGCAGTCCGAGCTCACTATTCAGATATTGGAAGATATGCTACGCGCTTGTGTTATAGATTTTGGAAGTTCTTGGAATCAGTTTCTTCCACTCGCGGAGTTTGCTTACAATAATCATTACCAGTCGAGCATTCAGATAGCTCCATATAAGGCTTTATATGGGAGACAATGTCGGTCTCCGGTGGGTTAGTTTGAGCCAGGTGAGGCTAGGCTATTGGGTACTGACATAGTTCAGTTTGCTTTGGAGAAGGTTAAATTGATTTTGGAGTGACTTCACACGACACAGTCTAGACAGAAGAGTTATGCCGACAAGAAGGTCCGTGATGTTGTTTACATGGTTGGGGAGAAGGTTCTGCTTAAGATTTCACCCATGAAAGGTGTGTTGAGGTTCGGGAAGAAGGGCAAGTTGAGCCCTCGGTATATTTGGCCTTTTGAGATACTTAAGAAAATTGGAGAAGTGGCTTATGAACTTACTTTTCCACCTAGTCAATCAGGTGTTCATCCAGTATTCCATGTATCCATGCTTCAAAAGTATGTCGGGGATCCGTCTCATATTCTAGATTTCAGTACAGTACAACTGGACGGAAATTTGATTGATAATGTGGAGCCGTTGGCTATTTTAGACCGCCAGGTTCAAAAACTGAGGTCAAAGAACATAACATTAGTGAAGGTACATTGGAGAGGCCAACCAGTCGGAGAAGCTACTTGGGAGATTGAGCAGGAGATGCGGAACAGATATCCACACCTATTTGATATTCCAGGTATGATTCTAAACCCGTTAGAGGACGAACGTTTGTTTAAGAGCGGGAGAATATAACGACCCGCCGGTCGTTTTGAGTATTATAACCTTGTTCCCCCATTTACTGCTCAAGTTATGCTTTACAGTTATTTTATGACTTACCGGGTTAGTTGGTCCAGGTCCGGAAGGATTTCGGAGTGAAATGAGACACTTAGTCTCATAATTGAAAACATAAGTTGGAAAAGTTATCGGAGGTTGACTTATATGTAAACAAACTCGGATTAAAATTTTGATGATTCCAATAGCTCTGTATGGTAATTTTGAACTTAGGAGCGTGTCCGAAAAATTATTTGGAGGTCCGTAGTAGAATTAGGCTTGAAATGGCGAAAGTTGAATTTTTGAAAAGTTTGACCGGGGGGTTGAATTTTTATATCAGAGTCGGAATCAAATTCTGGAAATTTGAATAGGCCTGTTATATCATTTATGACTTATGTAAAAAATTTGAGGTTAATCAGACATGATTTGATAGGTTCCGGCGTCATTTGTAAAAATTGGAAGTTTCAAAGTTCATTAGGCTTGAATCCGTGTGAAATTTGTGTTTTGATGTTGTTTGAGATAATTTTGAGGGTCCTAATAAGTTTGTATTGGGTTATAAGACTTTTTGTTATGTTTGGTTGAGGTCCCGGGGGGCCTTAGGTTGAATTCGGGTGGTTAACGGACTTGGAAGTAAGTTGAAGAAGCAACTGAAGTTTTACTGTTACTAGTATAATCGCACCCGTAGAGTGGGAACAGCAGGTGCGAGCCCACAAAAGAGGGGAGGGTGCTGCAGAAGCGTCCAGGAAGGATTTGGGTAGTGGCCACAGATGCGGACCTGTGGGCGCAGAAGCGCTTGCGCAGAAGCGGGAGGACGGGCGCAGGTGCGTGCAGGCGCGCAAGTGCGATGGAATTTTCCGCACCTGCGAAGGCGCAGATGCAGTCCAAGGCTCGCAGAAGCGGAGACAGCTGGGCTAAGTGACTTCCGCAAATGCAGTGTTTTCACTGCAAAAGCGGGACCGCATATGCGGAAATATGGTCGCAGGTGCGAAAGCACTAGGCAGTGTACAAAACAGAAGTGTCCGAGAAATTATCATTTTTGACATTTCCAAAAGCGGGCAGGGAAATGTTTGAGCAAATTATCACGGGAAATCTTGAGGTAAGTCACTTGTGATTATTTCTACTCTATAATATTGAATTATCATCGAATAATATAACTAGATAACATATTTTTGTAGTGTAAATTGTGAATTTGAAAATAAGATTTGAAGATTTGGAGGTCAAGTTAAGGTCGGATTTTGGTAAAATTGATATGGTTAGACTCGTGGTTGAATGAGCTTTCGGATTTTGTAACTTTTGTCGGGTTCCAAGACGTGGTCCCCACGGGCAATTTTTGAGCTAAATTTTGGATTTTGTTGGGAAATTTGTATTTTCTTATGGAATTAATTCCAATAAATTTTATTGACTGAATCGAATTATTTGTGGCTAGATTCGAGGCATTTGGAAGCCAATTCATGAGGAAAAGGCATAACGGAATAAAGAATTACACAGTTTGAAATTTTGTCCTGAGGGTATGAAACCCTGAATTATGTGTTATGTGATCGGTTTGAGGTGACACACATGCTAGGTGACAGGCATGTGGGCGTGCACTCTAAGAAATTTTGACTTGGTCAAATTTTATGGAACTGTGTAGTTGAATAATCTGTTGTTATATGTACATTCTCCATGTAGTAGAGAAATTAAACCACAAATCATGTTTAGATTATATGTTGGCACTGTAGGGACACTCAGAGGTCGTGTACATGTTGAACTATCTGCTTAATTGTTATTTTGTACTCACTCACAGTTTACTTGTTTATTTTATCTTAGTCTCTATTGTTCATTATTGATGCATCATATCATTGTTGTTTGGACTGATTTCATGATTATTGAGTGCCCGAGAGACTGGAGAGATTTATGACTGAGTGAGGCCGAGAGCCTGATTGTGAGATATTATATTATAGCACGCGAGTTATCCGTGCAATACGCGAGTTGTCTATGCGGATACATATATTATACTATATCACGTGAGTTGTTCGTGCGGATCCAGATATTATACTATAGCACGTGAGTTGTCTGTGCAGCACGTGAGTTATCCGTGCAGATCCAGATATTGATACTATAGCACATGAGTTGTCCGTTCAGCACGTGAGTTGTCCGTGCGGATTATAGCGCTTGGGCTGTATGAGCCCCTCCAGAGTCTGTACACACCCCATTGAGCGCAGGTTCCTACTGAGTGCGAGTGCTAAATGCTTAGTGAATGGAATGCTTGAGTGACTGTGGTCCTGAGAGGGTGCATTTGGTTTCATTATTGTTGCACTTCAGCTGGCATATATCACTATTTTGGAAATTTCTGAGAGATATTATCATATGTTTCAGTTGAACTTGACATGAAATTACTGTTTTGGTCTTAAATGTTGAACTTGAAAGCATGCCTGCCTTGTTATGTTGGAAATTACTGTAATTGGACTCAGCTGTGAAGCTCGTCACTACTTTCAGTTCTTTATTTAGTATTGTTAATTACTGAGTTGGTTGTACTCATACTGCACCCTGCACCTCCTATGCAGATCCAGGTGCTTCTGGACACGACGATTGTTAGTTCTCAGAGTTTTATCTGTTAGAGTTTATGGAGGTAGCTGCTTGGCGTCCGTCCAGACCTTGACTCTCTTCTTTTAAGTTGTTGTACAGTTCTATATTTTTCAGACAGTATTTTTATCAGTCAGACTTTGTTATCATTTAGATGCTCATGTACTCAGTGACACCGGCTTTTGGGAATATATTTTATGTCAGTGATTTGTGAGATTTCTTCCGCTGAATTTAATTATTGTGTTTTCAAATTTAAAAGATATGTGGTTTATTGAGATTTTTGGCTTGCCTAGTATGAGATAGGCGCCATCACGACGGGTGAGATTTTGGGCCGTGACATATACTTAGTGTATATTGAACAAACCAAGTAGAGAAAATATATTTTTGTACTGAATATATATAAAATATTTTCTCTAATTCATTGAATGAGCTTATACTCCTAATCTTGATATAATTATTATGATCAATGTGATTTGTTTATTGTTTTGATTTTTCAGAAGGTACAATTCTATTCAAAGTTAGTGTATGTTTGATAGATTGGACAAAAAATTAGATTGATTTTTCAGAATCCATGCTTCGTTTTTGAGTTCGATGATACCCTTTATGTAAGCTTATAAGTTTTCATGTGAAAACCCGACCGGTGCATTTTGTATTTGTCGCATGAAATAGTGTAAGCGAAATTATAAAGGATTTAATTAGTTGATTACATTAAATTATCAGTGATTTAATTTAATTGACTGATATTTTGGATCTTAGCACGGGGAGTTAAAATAAGTGTTAGTGAATTTTCGAAATTCATATTGAGGAGTTCAATTGAAGTTTTAGAGGAATAAACTGCAATTAATTATAATAGGAATTAATTCATGTGAAATTTCGAATTAATACTATAATTAGTAGCCTCTTATTATTTCTGTGGTCCCTGCTATACCTAGTAAAAACCTGGACTGACTTGGGTAAAAGGTGATTTGAGAGAAAAGTCATCCAGTAGAGTTAGAGTAGGATTCTACTTGCACAAGCAGAATCCTATACGTTTTTTGAACCCTTTTTAGTTGAAAAACGAGTCTACATAAGGAAGACTTTTTTCACCCAATAAATTACTTTTTAGAGTTGTATTGTTCTTCCCACTCAAAGCAATTTCGTCCAAGGTCTTACTAGGACCATAGTAGAAGATTGCAGCCGTGGATTCTTGCTTTGTGGAAGACCTGTGCAACGATTTCAAGAGGTTAGTGGTTTCTAATCTCATAATTGTATCATTGTCTAGTTTACATGTATTTGATGTATATGAATTGTATACTTACTTCAGCTGTTAATGTTCTAACACTTATATCCACAAACACCGCTGACTATTAAATAGAACCGAAATCCCAATGTATCACACAAAACAAATGGTTGTGGTCAACGCTTGAGTTGCGGCTGGACACGTTACCTTTTGCATGTCTCTATCGGAATTTCTTTACTATAGGAGATTGGGTGTTTGAAGGATAAGAAGAAAGAAGCCGGAAAAACTATATGTAAAGTGTTATGTGTCCTTACGCCTGGGTACCAGTTAAATATTTTGAGAAAAGTCGCAATATATTAAATTAACGCGATCAAATAGGAAATCTTTACTTTTCCTTTTTGTGTGAGTAGCCCACGACCCACAATTCTTTTGGGCTAAGAAGGCGTTTGAATTGGGTTAAAAGTTGGTCAAATCATCTTAAAAGTACTTCTGGGTTTATTTGAGTGTTTGAATAGATCATAAAAGTATTTTTAAGTCAAATATTTTTAAGTTAAAACACAAAAAATAAGGCAAAAACAATAAGTTGGGGTTGTCCAACTTATTAGTTTTTGGCTTACAAGCTCCTTATCTTTGATCAAGTAATTTACCCTATTATCCCTTTCATTTTTTCTGAACCCCAAAACTACCCTTCTCTTACCAATTCTCGTGTCATTTAATCACCGTTTTCAAGCTTTCTATTGCTATTTTTCAAACTTTTGTCAATTTCTTCAAAGAGTTAAACGTAAGCCAACAGTAGTTTTGTAAATTAATGTTTTATAAATATTGTTTTTTTAGCTTCTTTTTTGGTTCTATAATATTTTTAAACAAAACTTTGCTGTTAAATTATTTCTTTTCTTTTTTAAATTTGTGAAACTATATTCTAAATCAAATCTTTCACCCAGTTTACATTTTAACCTAGAATTTGAAGCTATGAGCGGAAAAAATATAATTTTTGGTCAAACAAATAATTTATATTTAGACAATCAATTTAATTGAAAGTGAACTAAGATATAAATTATTTGTATATGGATTAATGAAAAATATAATATTATAGTAATCATCGTCTTTATAGTGTTAACAACTTTAAGGATATTTCAGTCATTTTAACAGATTCAAGTATTTACCAGCACTTGTTTACCAAACACTTCAATAACACTTTTATCCAAATACTTAAATGCTTATTTTTAAAACAAGCTCCAGCACTTAAAAAGTGCTTTTAAGCGCTTGTGTTTAAAAGCTACTTTTTTAAGCCAATCCAAACGGGCTGTAAAACTAGGGTTATTTTAAATCGAACTGTAATCGATAATCTAATTGTAAAATAATTTTTTTTCCTTCCTATACAATATTTAAAAATTTATTTACCAAAATTGTCCTAGTTTTGTATATTACCCACCCTAAACAAAGATTACTTACAAATTATATACAATCCATTATTAGTGCCTTGTATTAGGGAATTTAGTTACATCCTTTTTCTTTTTTTTTCTCCTCTCCTCTTTCCTCACTACCGCATCTCTCATCAACTTTTCTTTATTTCTTCATATTTCTCTCTCACCATTTTTCTCTCTCAATAAGGTAAGCCTAAAAATTATCTTCTGCCAATCAACCTATTGAAGTAACCTCCAGGTTGTAGGAATTGAAGATTCGAACACTAATCTATCATAAAATTTTGAATTCGAATTTGGATTTTTAAAAATTATTATTTGTTTGGATTGGGTGTTGTAGCAAACAATTGGGAATATTGTTTGGAGTTTATATCTCAATTTTGAGGGTGCTTGGTGAAGATTAGACTTGGTTCTGACTGAATTTCAGATTGAAACTCGAAGAAGAAGAAGAAGATATGGCATACAATATACTTACGAAATTGTAGTAAAGTTGTAGTAAAATTATAGGTAAATTGTATTATGTGGTAGTTATCTATATGTTTTTATTTGAATATTGTATAAAAGTTGAAAAATAGTTGTATGGTGATAAAATCTAGTTTCCTCCCCATATATAATTTGAGAAACTGGTGATATTTGACATATTAACACCTCTTGGCATTTAACTCTAATATTCACACAATTAAGCACTACAGAATTCTTCTTTAGAAAATGTCTTTCAATAAATAATATTTATTTGATTACGCTATCAGCTTAACACAATTGATTTCTTTAAACATGCAATACTTTTCGTATCGCGGAGGAAATCAAAACTATATTATAAGCACGAAAGCCTGCAGGTCTATCACGTAACCAACTTGAAAATAGGGCTCCTTATTAATTAGACAAATGGCAATTCTTAGTACAAGAGAATTGTTACAGAGACATTTTGAACTTATCGACATTTTTGACAATTATAGTCACAAGTTATTTGATCAAATTACATAATCAATTTTACCCTCAATGAAATTATAGTCAATTGCGACTTGGAATGTAATATTGAATTAGTCACATTTCATTTGATTTTGTAATATTGAATTACAACTAACTATACATTATACACTTATTTACAACCAATCTATAATTTATCTACAACTTTCATCCATTATTTCTACCCAGTTAAATACAACTGCAATATCATACAACTTAAATACAATTATTATATAAATTTTATACAATATATCTTTTGTATATTTTGTTTCTGATTTGTATATATTTTGTGTGTGGGATATGATTCTTCCTCTCTAAAATTCCAATCAAAACTTACTCTTAATATAATTTTGATACATATCAACAACTTTATGTAAAAAGATAGCATTGATAACTTAAATGCAAATTTTATACAACGATTCATACATAATACAATTATTTTTTAACTTTCATACAATATTTAAATAAAAAAAAAAAATATATATATATAAAACTACAACATAATACAATTTACCTACAATTTTACTACAACTTTACTATAATTTCGTAAGTATATTGTATGCCATATATTCTTCTTCTTCTTCTTCTTCTTCTTCGAGTTTCAATCTGAAATTTAGTCAAAATCAAGTCTAATCTTCACTAAAACACCTTAAAAATTGAGATATAAACTCCAAACAATATTCCCAATTGTTTGCATCAACACCCAATCCAAAAAAATAATGATTTTTGAAAACCCAAATTCAATTTCAAAGCTTCAAAGCTTTTTAATGGATGTCAATTGTGGAATCTCTATACAACAAGAAATCCATTGATGAATATACTACAATATCTTCGCCTTATATTTGGTAATTCTTTTCAATATTTGCAATCCGCACTTTTGAGTTGCAATATTTGTTCTGTGAACTCTAAATTTTATAATAACCAATTAAGTATGAAAGTTCCATTGCCATAAATCATATTCTTTTATTAAGATCATACTATTGGAAAGAAAGCTAGACCATGGGTATACTAGAAAAATCAGAGAGAGACACGAAGAGAGAGAGAGAGAGAGAGAGAGAGAGAGAGAGAGAGAGAGAGAGAGAGAGAGAGAGAGAGAGGACAAGTATAAAGGAAAAATGAAATAATTGATATTCCTTATTCAATTCCTAATATAAAGGGATAATCATTTAAAACTTATTTGTATATAATTGGTAAGTTATATATGACAATGTAATTAAATTGAAACTTGAGCATGAAGGGTAATAAGGTTTCAAATAATGTATAGGAATGTAAATAATCCTTGTAAAATTGACTTACTGGCTTATTGGTACAGGTTGTTGGATTAACGGTTGGTGAACAAATTGAAATTTTATAGTTAACTGTTTATTGGTTTGAGAACAAATTACTCAATTTCTTAATCAGCTAAATTGTTAATACGTTAGGAATTCTACCCCAATGTATGTAAAGTATATATTAACCCTAAAGACTAAAGTCCCATTTACTTCCGGCAAATATTGCCTTCTCCAACTAATATACATCTTCTTGGATCCAAAGAATTAATCCACTTCCACTCAAAATTTTCGTGTCTAGTGCCAAAAAGCATGATACACCTCCTAGTTACATTTGTGATTTGTAACTTCTAAAGCACCAAGGACATTATTTTTCTTTAAGATATTAATATGACAGATTTTTCCACAAGACTATGTTTAAAATTTTCTACAATACTCGACCACACCGAATTTTAGTTGAACCTGCCATAGACTAACAACACCCACCCACTAAGAAATCCCAATTGACTGGCTCAACAGATTGAGAATCCATTGCTAATCAATAACTATTAGGAGAGAAAGAGATGAAAACCTTGTGTTGATTTGTAAGACCAAACAGAGCGAGAGAGGACAAAGGAGGCTCAATTGCAATTAAAAATGCAAATCGATTAGCTAGCGGAATAGTTTATGTGAGCACTTAATTTTTGCATTGTATAAGATTACTCCTAAAACATTCCACAAAATAGTTTTCTAATTGTCTTTTGATTTTTATTGATTTTTTAGAAAATTTTCTTTATTTTTTGTTGGCATTTATTTGCTTTTATTTGCAGTCGTGCATATTTAGAAATACTTTTAATCATGAAAATCATCAAAAATATTTTAATCTTTATTTCATGGCATTTGTAGGTTTTTAATTGAATTTTTAGAATTTAACCACATGTTAATCGCATTTCTAAAAAAAATAGAAATCACAAAATACATTAGACATTTTGCATTTTTGCAAAATTAGTTAGCTTTAAATTAGACATTTTTGCAAAATTAGCTTTAAATTAGTTGGCAAAATTTTGCATTTTACATTAGACATTTTTGCATTTTAGCTTTAAATTAGTTAGTTTTTTTCATTAATTTACAATATTAATTAGTTCATTAATTAATCGATTAGGAGAATGGATAGTGGGGTTAATTCTGAAAAAATAGTTCTAATTAGACTAGATGTTTAGTGAGGAAATTAAAACAAAGAGGGAAGAATGAGGCTTATTTTTATTTTTGTTGTTGAAATCAAATTGGGCTAAATGCTTCAGCTCAGATCTGTTAAAATCCTGCCCAGTCCACTTCGTCACCCGATCTAGCCTTTTCCAACGACCAAACGACACCGTTTAACTTAAATTGATCCTCACCATCCGTTCCATCCAATCTAATGGTTGGTAATTAACTTCCCTATCCCTTAAAAAAGCCGGACTAGTCCTAACCTCCACTCACATACCTCTCTCTTATACCCCATATTCTCTCTGCCTCTCTCTGCCGCCCTTCGCCCGAAATTGCCTACGGCGGCGAACTGACTCCAAATCGCCCCAAAACATCACCCTGTAATCTCCTCTTCATCCTCTTCCTTAATCTACAACCCATTCCTTTTAGAAACAAGTCAATCTCCATGGTTAGTAGATCTAAGAATATAATAACCCTCAAAACATCCCCTTTTCGATTTCTCTCTAATTTCGGCTCTTTTGAAGATTGAAATTACATCAATAGAAAGATCTTGGTAAGAGCTATCGATTGGTGTAAGTCACAACCCATTTCTCGGCTACCTGGGGTCGGTCAACTCGTCGTTGACTGACCATAATCCTAATAACCTTCCATTATAACCTCTCTTCATGAACAAACTTTCAAATCTTCAAAGGTTTCTTACCTATGAAGTACTTACCAAGCCTAACGGTTGCGTGAGTACTCATAGGTCAAAAATCCGTGGTTGATTTTGAAATGACGAATTGGCGGAGCCTAGATTCTTGCTATGCTTTTAATTCCTTCAACATGCTGCTAATCTCGTGGCGTATTTCTCGTTTCTCCTCTTTGTTTCTATAGATTGGTCACTTCTGCTATGTTTCGATATTTGATTTTAGTTGCATGATTGATATAATTAGTAAATTAGTCTTGATAAGTGTTCAATCATGTTGTTTACATGTTGTCAGTTGACATTTATTTGTATAATTAATTAGTGAAATTACTTCTGAATCTATTTGTTTGTCTTGAATGTTTGTTTCTGCTCATTAGAACATAAGGTTTGGGCCTGCCTTGCTTGACATGCAGGATTGTTGATTTTAGAATTTAACAGGGAAAAGGTTGAACCTGGGTCATGGGCCTGTTGGCCAGATGCCCAGGCAAGGGCTAGCAGTGAAGTGCAATTTATAAAAGTTTAAAGGTTTAACAGGAGAATTAGATGTGAAGGAATAATTTATTAATTGTCTAGGAAGTTTGTAGAAGCGGGAGAAGGGACCAATATGCAATAAAAAGAAGAGAAAAGGTCGGGTGTGAGGGGCTTGAGGGATTCAAAAATAGAGAATGGGGAGGAGTAAGGGTGCAAAATAAATAAAAGAAATTTCTAAATGTAGCCTACAAATAAGGATCCTTTTCATATTTTAGAGACATACACATTCACACACACACTGAGAAGCACCCACTAGCAGCTACGAAATTCTGGAATTCAATTTCAGATTTAAAACATTCAAAAACAAAATGGTCTCCAAACACAAAAACGAAACCAAAAAAGGGATTGAAAATTGAATCAAATTCTACTCTTCTACCTTACATCTTCTGGGATTTTCATGGGCTGATTGAGCTTTAGAACTGCTTCTCACTGCTGATTTTGCTATTTGTTCTGCTGTGAAGTACTGAGCTCCATCGTTGAACTCTTAGACTTTTATTTAGTCATTTCCTGTTGTTTTCCTGCAATGTAGGTATCTTCGAAGTTTATATGTCATCTGTTGTTACTTCTATGAATGAATTTATGTTGGTCAAAGATCTATGATGAATGATTTTGTTCTTTAATATGCATGTTCGTCAGTAGTATTAGAAACATGTTTCCTCCGGTTGAATTAGTATGATTGTCACGACCTAAAATCTACTAGTCGTGATGACACCTAACTCAACCCGCTAGGTAATCTAACTAACATTCAACATATTCCAAATGAGATTAATGAGAAATAAATAATAAGATAACTGAACTTTCATACAACTACCCAAGGACTGTTAGTACAAGTCATGAGCCACTAAGACTTAGATTTCCAAGACTGAATTGAAACTATTACAACATCTGTTTGGAATGTACATGAACATAATTCGAATCTAAATCTACCAAGAACAAGTGATAGCCACAACTGGAACATGGGTATATCATCAATGCCAGCTCCCTCCATACACAACAACAATAACTCCACGATCTGCACGCGAGGTGCAGAAGTGTAGTATGAGTACAACTGATCCTATGTACTCAATAAGTATCCTAACTAACCTCGGCGAGGTAAGATAAGCAAGAACTATAAATGATACTCATCAATAGCTGTACATTTCATAATTTTAACAAGTATAGAACAAATATATGATCAAATCAGAAAATCTCAGGTAAAACCACTCTGATGCTCACAATTCTTTGTTTTTAAAGTGTTCTACTGAGCCAACAATTCAACCTATATATAAGATATGCAAATAAATCACGAAAACAATCAAGGAAATTAGAAGTAAAGATGAAATACAATAACCAAATATCAATCTGTTGCGGAGCGCAATCAGACCAATAACAACACGCCAATAAGGCATGTTACGACGTGCAACCCGATCCAAATATAGTAACCAGCTCTCCCAGAGCTCACATCAGCGAGAAACTAGTGTTTTTCTCAGAATCCGCGTGTACACCATCAATAGAGAAACATGAAAGGGTGACCCTAGTAGATGGATCCTTATCCATTCGTAAGCACAAACATATCATAATTCATCCGGCGTGGTTACAAGTTCAATTTTATAATTCATCCGGCATGGTCACAGGCTCAATATCATAATCTGCTTGGCGCGGTCACATGCTCAATGTAATGGATTCGCCCGACGTGGTCACAAGCTATATCATAACCTGCCAGACGTGGTCACACATATATCAACACAATCTGCCAGACGTGGTCACATGCATAACAATACAATCCGCCTGGCGTAGTCACATGCATAATAATACAATCCGCCCGACATGGTCACATGCATTCAGTCCAAATCACATTACACAGAAGCAAGTATACAAGAACATATCTATATGATGAATAAATATCATACATGCTCCTGGAATGGTATAATAACATGCTAATGTGTAGGCGTTTGCAAAGTATGCTAGCATAACTCAAATAAGCAAGTTCATCATAGAAATAACAATTACAAAGTTTATTCAAGGAATTAGCCTCTTCGTAATCTCAAACATGGCTCAAATAGTTCACAACAATGTTATAAATATGAGAAATATTATAGCATAAAGATTAACAGTCAACACAAGCCATGAGTGATGTGCCAATGCAATGTCGCAAATAGAGGTTTTTCGGGGTGTCGTGTACGAGGACGCATCCAGGGCACGACGTCAGACGTGGCCATAGAGCAGTGTCATGGAAGTTGTGGCCATGGCCCGACGTCGGATGCGGCCATGGCATGGCGTCAGACGTGGCAGGGCGTGGCCATGGCACGACACAGGACATGGCAGGGTATGTCCATGGCACGATGCAGGACATGGTAGGACGTGGCCATGGCCCGGTGTCGGACGTGTCCATGGAACAACATCGGACATGGAAGGACATAACCATGGCACGATACAGTATATGTCATGATGTAGGACATGGCACGACGTGTCCATGGCCCGACGTCGGACGCGACCATGGCACGTCTCTACTATACCCAAGTCAGAAGAACAATTTGCACGTTAGTATCGTTGTGGGCCTCCACCATAGTTTCCTCTAGCTTTGCCCTTCTCAGGCATAGTTCACCATATTTCGGGTCCCAACATGTATGCTTACACCCGAACCTTTCATAGAGGATCAATGTCAGTTGGCGGTGCACCCCTTAGGGGGGTCCCACCAATCAGCTTCCTAATACCTTACGGGTTTACTCGCCTGTTGACTTGCACACATATCAGACTCCTTGGTCTGTGTTTCAAGACAGGTCGAATGGGAAGCCCACATGATAGCATCCGGAGCATGCAGATGCCGAAGCACCCCAGATGCACGAGCTTCCTACCACAATCAAGGATACGACATTTCACGAGCATATCGAAAGCCCGAGCTTTGGCTGCCCCCCAATCCACGCTGGTCTACATCACGAGTCGATCAGCGGACCAGCTCAACACCTTTCCACATCCGACCGGGGTGCATCGTCGGCCCCCATCCGATTCCCTCCTGTCAATTTCAATCACACTTTGACTCTTTTTTCAAAGTCCTTTTCATCTTTCCCTCGCGGTACTTGTTCGTTATCGGTCTTTCTCCCGTATTTAGCCTTGGACGGAATTCACCGCCCGATTTGGGTTGCATTCCCAACAACCCGACTCGTAGACAGCGCCTTGTGGTGCGACAGGGTCCGGGCACAATGGGGCTCTCACCCTCTCTAGCACCCCCTTCAAGGGGACTTGGGCCCGGTACGCCGCCGATGACGCTTCTCCAGACTACAATTCAGATGAAGGAGCCGCCTGATTCTAAGACTGGGCTATTCCCGCTTCGCTCGCCATTACTGGTCTTGCCTGACCTGTCGCAGTTGGATCACCTAAGCGTAATAAAGGTCGGGGAGCCCAAACATGAGACAGGTTGGAGCCGCGACATTACGATAGTTAAGTTTCAACCACCACTTGTCGTGACGTCCGTCGCTGTGGACTTGCATTTAGGCCGACTGCACGCTCGGGGTGCAAGGGAGGCCAGTATCTATCCCACGACACCACAATGACCATGATTCTAGGTGCGGTGTACAGGGGCAACACGATATGTAACGCCCAGGCAGACGCATCCTCAGTGTAATGCTTTGGGCACAACTTGCGTTCAAATACTCGATGGTTCACGGAATTCTGCAATTCCCACCAAGTATCACATTTCACAATGTTATTCATCGATGCGAGAGCCGAGATATTCATTACCGAGAGTCGTTTGTGTTTCAAAAGAAGCACAAGTACCCCGCGCGCACCGCGAATGGTGCACGAGAGATAAACTTTCAATTTAGTATTCCTCGGTGCTTTCCGTGCCGGGGTTCGTTAATCACCTGGCACGCACGCGAGCACTGGGGATAGGAGGGTGCCACGCTGATGGAGGCCAAAGCACCTCGGTCGCGGCACTCCCCAGTATTTAAACAAGTTTGCAGGTCGTTCTGCTTTGCATGTTGCGACAATGATCCTTCCGCAGGTTCACCTACGGAAACATTGTTACGACTTCTCCTTCCTCTAAATGATAAGGTTCAATGGACTTCTCATGACATCGTGGGCAGAGAACCTCCCACGTCACTATGATCCAAACATTTCACCGGATCATTCAATCGGTAGGAGCGACGGGCGGTGTGTACAAAGGGCAGGGACATAGTCAACGCGAGCTGATGACTCGCGCTTACTATGAATTCCTCGTTGAAGGCCAAATATTTCAATGATCTATCCCCATTACGATAAAATTTAAAAGATTATGTAGGCATGTCAGACAAGGCTATAAACTCGTTGATTATATCAGTGTAGCGTGCGTGCGGCCCAGAACATCTAAGGGCATCACAGACCTGTATTGCCTCAAACGTCCGCGGCCTAAAATGTCGTATTCCCTCTAAGAAGCTGGCCGCGAAGGGATACCTCCGCATAACTAGTTAGCAGGCTGAGGTCTCGTTTGTTAACTTAATTAACCAGACAAATCACTCCACCAACTAATAACGGTCGTGCACCACCACCCATAGAATCAAGAAAGAGCTCTCACTCTGTCAATCCTTAATATGTCTGGAACTGGCAAGTTTCTTCGTGTTGAGTCAAATTAATCCGCATGCTCCACTTTTGGTGGTTATCTTCCATCAATTCCTTTAAGTTTCAGCCTTGCAACCATACCTCCCCCCCCGAAGCCCAAAAATTTTGATTTCTCATAAGGTGCTGGCAGAGTCCTAAAAGCAACATCCGCTGATCCCTAGTCGACATCGTTTATGGTTGAGACTAGGACGATATCTGATCGACTTCGAGCCCCCAACTTTCATTCTTGATTAATGAAAACATCCTTGGCAAATGCTTTCGCAGTTGTTCGTCTTTCATAAATCCAAGAATTTCACCCCTGACTATTAAATACGAATGCCCCTAACTGTCCCTATTAATCAATACTCTAATCCCGAAGGCCAACATAATAGGACCAAAATTCTATAATGTTATCCCATGCTAATATATACAGAGTGTAGGCTTGCTTTGAGCACTCTAATTACTTCAAAGTAACATCGCTGTAGGCACGACCGACCAATTAAGGCCAGGAATACATTGCCGGCAGAAGGGACAAGATGACCGGTGCACACCTAAGGCGGACCGGCTGGGCCATCCCAAAGTCTAACTACGAGCTTTTTAAATGCACCAACTTAAATACACGTTATTGGGTAATTTGGGTAACAACTTAAATCCCGTGTCAGGATTGGGTAATTTGCGCGCCTGCTGCTTTCCTTGGATGTGGTAGCCGTTTCTTAGGCTCCTTCTCCGGAATCTAACCCTAATTCTCCATCACCCGTCACCACTATGGTAGACCACTATCCTACCATCGAAAGTTGACAGGGTAGAAATTTGAATGATGTGTCGCCGGCATGATGGCCATGCGATCCGTCGAGTTATCATGAATGATCGCAAGCGAAAGGCAACCGATTGTGCTTGATAATGCATGGGCATTAGGTATGCAACACAGAAAACCGATGCCGAACAAGCCTAATTTGCGCTTGTCCCATGACTGAGATGGCATGCGGGCTAGGATGTCACTGCACAAGTAGGGATACAACCTAGCCACTCAAGCCGAACACCACTCATGTGCCGCACGTACACTTGCCTCGCCGATGCATACCGGCAACATCCCCATCACGTGACGCGCAACCATGTGTTGTTGCCAATGCTAACATTGCAAAGCCAAGACAAGCCCCGCCAGGCACTATTAAGGGGTTAGAGTGTAGAAACGAATAAGGTGCCACAAGTTAAAGGCACGTACACAACCCACAACAACCAATCGCCTTCGGAATATACTGAGCTTAGCCCCATGCGTTCGGACCTTGCGGCGCTACTTGTATGAGGCCTCGTCGTTCCGTTGCCAAAAGCCATCAGCTGCCACGAGCGATGCCGCCACCCGATATTGGCCACAACACCTGATGGCAATAGGCATGTACTGAGCTTAGCCCCATGCTCATGGCACCTTGCGATGCTACTTGCACGATGCTTCGCTGTTCTATTTCCATAAGCCATCAGCCGCTATAAGCGATGCCAGACACAACCCACAACAATCGATGGCCTTCGGCATGTACTGAGCTATCATGCCCCAAACCTGGGGAGGGGTGTCTGGCACCCGGTGCCATACTGGTCCGAGAGAACCACTCTATAACTTTCGGTTTGTAACTATATTGGGTCAACATGTCCACAACTTGTAATGTAAAACTATAAGTGAGCAAACACTTATCAATGAACTATCGTTCTTAAAACATGAATACATATGGGTCATCAAGGCCTCTAACATACTGTACAATATGAACCTCTGTCTACAAAGACTCTAAGATTATTTGACATCAAATGGAACAGGGTACCGGCCTACCCATAAGTCTGTAGCAACAACTCTGACACGATGACTCATACACTCGGATGCACTCCAAATGAAGTGGAGTCTTACCGATCCTTCGTTGAATGCTAACCTCGTCTACTATGAGGGCTCGTCAAACTGATTATCTATACCTGCAGACATAAATATAGCGTCCCCAACAAAAGGACGTTAGTACAAAAAATGTACCGAGTATGTAAGGCGGAACTGCAATATAACAATAAGTCAATATTGATTAAAGACATATAAGAATCAACCTGAATCTCTGAAGTGCCACCGAATATGCATACTTAGTATAGTTATATATATAATACTTCTCTTTGAGACTATTATCCATATCGTATGATGCATGACTTCCCAACTGATCAGTGGTAACTACTCGACCGACCGTAGCTCGGTGGTAAATGGATAACTGCCCAACCGGTGGTAACTGCCCGACCAACCGTAGAACGGTGGTAAATGAAGATGCATGTATCACTATATTATAAACATTAACATATTCATCAAATACCTCAATAAAAACATAGGAACATACTTAGACATACTTGAATATAACTTTACCGGAATGAATAACATAGGCATTCTTAACTGTTAAGAGTAGAACCACTTATGGAATAGCATTACGTTTACGTATCGCTACTTGGATCATGCCAAAAGAAAGAAGTATTAGCCTTAACATACCTAGACCGATTCTCTTGACAATCCTTCTAACAAATGCCAATCGCGACGAAACACATAACGGCAGATTGGAGTAGGAAAACATTCCGTATGATGTTCTTGAGAAAGATTATACCGGGCTCCCTTAGAATTGCAAATCCCGCTGCTATTGTGTAGTATAACTTCTTATAAAATTGTTTTGTAGAAAATCACGTTGCTATCGTCTAATCTTGTATGAATTTCGTGGCTTCTTATTGCTTGTCTTGGACATACTTTTGTATAAGTTTGCTGAAGAAAACCACGTTGCCATCTAAGCCTTGTAAAGGATTCATATGAATTTCTTCTTTGATAAATCCCATACGTTACTTTGTAGTAGGCTCTCAGTGTTTGTAGTTTACAGAAGCTTTGTATATTAGTGGGGTGGGCCCCACTTGTGGGGATTATTTTGTCCTAAAATTCTCCTAACATGCCACCGATTTATAAAGACTAATGAGTCATTTGGTTGAATAGCCCATGCGACCACGTTAATGCACTTAAACTTATCCAAATTTTCACACCTTTTTCCTTAATCAACTTATTAATCCTCTACTAATCTAGTAATTAACCAATTACCCATATAATTAAGAATTATCTCAAATTACTTAAAATACTACTCACTTTTAACACACTTTGTACACCTTAATATTATGGTCATGTGGTACCATATAAAATCAATGCAAATACTATTATTTCATTAAAACATCCATGTAAAAATACATATATTTTCTCAACTTCTAATTTTCCGAATCTCATATAAAGAGTACAAATTTTCGTACGCTTAATTCTTAGAATGGTAAAAGATAACCTTCTTTTCTTGTGAGAAAATAATTTCTATCTTTACAATAAAGAAAATCTCATAAACTTTCTCGTATTATGCGTATAATTTAAAACATATTCGAAAGTAGTAATATTAATAACTATATAAAATCATATTTTTCAAATCTTTTTTTTACAAAAAATGTTCCATTCAAAATACCATATCAAATGTATATAACGACATCAAGGTTGTTAATCTTACAGGGTCTTACAATAACATAATCACAAATCCTTTATAACCTCGTGAATGGTCTTAGTCCCTTCAAGCTCATATGGATTACTACGACTCATCCTATTATTAAAGTGTAGCATCCTTCCCCCCTTTAGAAATATTCGTCCTTGAATGTTAACTCTTAGAGATTTACAAATTTTTTGCTAGGGTCTCCTCTGTAAACTAATCTAAAACCCAATCTCTATCTGATGTCTGGACTATTCACAACCTTTTGTACTTGAGTATCTCGTATCTTCTTCACCTTTACCTTACTCACTTTTCAATCTCGCATCGTATCTTCTGTCGCTTTCATAACCTCCCTTCCACATAGGTAGAAATTATAACTACGCGTTAAAGCTCTATTGTGATAGCATTTCTGGTGCATACAAAATTCGGTGGAAGCTTTATAATGAATTATTATGACTTAGCTTTATGGCACGATCTGAAAACAAAAGAAGGGTAACATTTCCTAAATTTACCCTATAGCATCTCAATTATAAATGTGGCACGCAACATACCCATAAGTGAGACTCTACTAGGCACGACTTTGTAGACTCCCTAGGACATGACTTGCTCTGATACCACTTTGTCATGCCCCAAACCCGGGGAGGCGTGGCTGACAATGGCGTACTGGCCCGAGCGAACCACTCTGTAACTTTTCTTTTGTAAATATATTGGGTCAACATGTCCACAACTCGTAATGTATAACTATAAGTGAGCAAACACTAATCAATGAACTATCGTTCTTAAAACATGAATACATATCGGCCATCAAGGCCTCTGACATACTGTACAAAATGAACCTCTGTCTACAAAGATTCTAAGACTATTTGACATCAAATGGAACAGGGTACCGGCCTACCCATAAGTCTGTAGCAACAACTCCGACTGAGTCGTTTCCAGGGTAGGCAGGCTGTTAAACAGTAAAGAAAACTCTTCCCGAGGCCCCCGATGATGTCTCCGGACTTCCTAACGTTGCCGTCAACCGCCACGTCCCGGTTCAGGAATTTTAACATGGTCGGATGTGGCCATAGCACAACGTTGGACATGGCAGGACATGGACATGGCACGACGCATGATATGGCAGGACATAGTAGGGCATGGCCATGGCTTGATGTCAGACGCAGAAGGACATGCCCATAGAATGATGCAGAACATGGCAAGGCATGGCCCTTGCCCGACGTCAGATGTGGCCATGGCCCGACGTCGGACGCGACCATGGCAAGACATGGACATGGCACGATACAGGACATGGCAGGGCGTGGCCATGTCCTAATGTTAGACGTGGCCATGGCACGGCGTCGAACGTGGCAGGGTGTGGCCATGGCACGACGTCCGACGCGGCCATGGCAGGACTTGGCCATGGCATGATGCAGGAAATGGAAATACATGGCAGGGCGTGTCCATGGCCCGATGTCGGACGTGGATGTGGCATGATGTCAAACGTGGCCATGGCACGACATCGGATACGGCCATGGAAAGACATGGCCATGTCACGATATCGGACATGTAAGGACATGGACATGGCACGATGACATATTAGGGCATGGTCGGACGTTGCCATGGCGCGATGTCGAACGTGGAAGGACATGCCTAACGCACAACGTAGGATATGACATGAAATGGTATAGCGTGGCCATAGCCCAATGTCGGACTATGCAGGGCGGCATGGCCATGGGACGGCGTCGGATGCGACAGGACATGGCCATGGCACAATGTAGGACATGGTAGGTCCTAGCCATGGCATGGCGACGGACGTGGCAGTACATGGTCATAGCCCGACGCAGGACATGGCCCGCCATCAGACGCGACCATAGAACGACGTAGGATGTGGCAGGGCATGTCCATGGAACGACGTCGTACGTGGCAAGACATGGCCATGGCACGACGCAGGACATGGCAGGGCATGGATATGGCCCGACACAGGACATAGCAGGGCGTGGACTTGGCAGGAAATGGCAGGACATGGAGCATGTACTGAGCTTAACGCCATGCGCATGGGGCTAATCTCAGTACATGCCGAATTCCATAGGTTGTTGTGGGCAACATCGGGTGGCGGCATCACTCATAGCAGCTAATGGCTTTTGGAAATGGAATGATGAGGCCTCGTGCAAGTAGAATCGCAAGGTGCCGTGCGCATGGGGTTAAGCTCAGTACATGACAAAGGCCATCGGTTGTTGTGGATTGAGTATGGCATCGCTCGTAGCGGCTGTTGGCTTTTGGAAAAGGAACGACAAAGTGTTGTGCAAGTAGTGCTACAAGGTGACATGCACATGTTTTAAGCTCAGTACATGCCAAATGCCATCGGTTGTTGTGGGCAATATCGGGTGGCGGCATCGCTCGTGGAAGCTGATGGTTTTTGGCAACAAAACGATGAGGCCTCGTGCAAGTAGCGATGCAAGGTACTGTGTGCATGAGGCTAAACTCAGTACATGCTGAAGGCCATCGATTGTTGTGTATTGAGTATGGCATCACTCGTGGTGGATGATGGCTTTTGGCAACGAAATGATGAAGCGTCGTGCAAGTAGCGCTGCAAGGTGCCATGCGCATGTGTTAAGCTTAGTACATGCCGAATGCCATCGGTTATTGTGGGCAATATCGGGTGGCGACATCGCTTGTGGCAGTTGATGGCTTTTGGCAACGGAATGGAGAGGCCTCGTGCAAGTAGCGCCACAAGGTGCCGTGCACATGGGGCTAAGTTCAGTACCCGCCGAAGTCCATCGGTTGTTGTGGGTTGTGTCTGTGTCTTTAACTTGTGGCACCTTCTTCGTTTCTACACTCCAACCCCCTGTTCGTGCCTGACTGGGCTTGTTTTGGCTTTGCTATGTTGGCATTGGCAACAACACATGGTTGTGCGTCACATGTTGGGGCTGTTGTCGGCATACATCGGCGAGGAAAGTCAACGTGCGACACATGAGTGGTGTTCGGCTTATGTGAATGGGTTGGATCCCTGCTTGTACCGCGACGTCCTAGCCCGCATGCCATCTCAGTCATGGAACAAGCGCAAATTAGGCTTGTTCAGCGTCGATTTTCTGTGTTCCATACCTAATGCCCAGGCATTATCTAGCATAATCGGTTGCCTTTTGCCTCTCACATTCCACGTGTGGGGTGAACCAAATGTTGCAGCCGTGTCCCACGTCGTCCTCGATTCGTCGTGCAATGTCTTGATCCATGACTTGTATGCTCGGACTCTCAGATTCGGTAAACACAATGGGCATGGTGTCTTCATTGGTCCGTAGGCTCAAACTCCACACATATGCGCACCCATAGCACATAACTATCACAAATAATTCAGGAAACTAGTGCCTCGACCAAATTTAGCTAAGATTGTTACCTCAAACAAGCAAAAACAAATACCGAGCAAGCCAAACACCTCTCTAGAAATGCCATCCCGCGCGTATCAACCTCTCAACAGCGCGAAACTAGACAAAAGCAACTCAAAAATATCAAATAATACCATAGGAGACAAACCCATTCGATAAAGGTTGAATCATTAATCAATTACACAAAGTCAACCAAAAAGTCAAACTAGGGCCCGCACCTCGGAACCCTGTAAAACTTACAAATTCCGACAAATAATTCAATTATAAGTCAAACCATACTAATTTCACTCAAATCCGACACTGAATCAATGTTCAAAATTCAAAATTTCACTTTGGGAAAGTTTAGATAAAAACCCCTAATTTCTCTTTAAAATTCATAATCCAAATGCTAAAATTGAAGATAGATTCATGAAATATTAACAAAACCGAGTTAAAAATACTTACCCCAATCCATATGGTGAAAATCCCCTTCATAGTCGCCCAAAATCGAGCTCTAAATCCCTAAATGTGATCAAATGATTCAACCCTTGAATATAAATACAATCTGCCAAGCATTTTCGCATCTGTGAAATATTGGCCGCTTATGCGGCGTCACTATTGCGACCAAACTCCACTTTTGTGGAAAAATCTCTGAAATTCGACCCCTCACGCCTGTGAAAATATACACGCTTCTGTGATATCGCAGGTACGAGCCACCTACCGTTTATGTGAAGATTCTCGCTTCTGCACCCCAACTCACCGTTTCTGTGCTTCCGTAGATGCGACCCAGCTCCCCGCACCCGTGACTTCTCGACAACGGGCCACCTTCGCTTCTACGACCACAGTTTCGCGTCTGCGCCTTCGCTTATGTGATGGAATCTCTGCATTTGTAGACTCCTGTCCCCGGCTCCAATTTGCACTTCTGCACTACAAGTGTCCCTTCTGCGGCTCCGTACCTGTGCCCAAGGCTCCGCAGGTGCGGTTACACTAGGTCCCTACACAAACAAACATCAACCAACATGATCCAAAATGATCTCAGCCATGTCTGAAACTCACCTGATCCCCTCGGGACCCCTTCCGAATATACAAACAAGTCCCAAAACATAACACGGACCTACTCGAGACCTCAAATCACACATAACAACATAAAAACCACGAATCACACCTCAAATCGAACCTAATGAATTTTTGAACTTTTAACTTCCAAAACTCGTGTCGAACCATATCAAATCAACCCAGAATGATCTCAATTTTTTTACAAAAGGTTCCAAATGACATAACGAACCTATTCCAACTCCCGAAACTATAATTAGAATATGATATAATCAAAGTCAACTCTCGGTCAAACTTATAAACATTCCAAACCTTCAAAATTCTAACTTTCAGTAAAATGGTGCCAAAACCTTCTAGAAATATCCAAATGCAAATCCGGGCATACTCCCAAGTCCAAAATCACTATACGATCTTAACAAAATCATCAAAACTCCGATCCGAGGCCAAATACATAAAATTCAAACTTGGTCAACACTTCCAACTTAAAGCTTCCTAGTTGAGAATCATTCTTCCAAATCAATTCTGAATCACCTGAAAACCAAAACCGACGATTCACACAAGTCATAATACATCATATGAAGCTAATCAAGACTTCAAACAGCTGAACGGAATACAGTTGCTCAAAATGACCGGTTGGGTCGTTACATTTTACCCCACTTAAACATATGTTCGTCCTCAAACGTGTGAAGAGTCGTTCCAAAGCCATCACTTCACTGTGTAACCTCAACATGCATATGCCCGTGGGTGATCCCACGTCACCCTAATAATATAAGCCTGCCACCACAACCTAACTGAAGATCCTTTGTCCAACTTTATCCCATAAACCTTGGAATCAAATCTCCAACATCCGAAATCCATTACAAGACCCGATTCTCGCATTCACACACTTTATAAGTCTGAACAAGCTGTACCAAGCCATAACCATAACCCAAGATGTAATCACATGATATACCATATAACTCAGATACTCACCAAAATAATTTCCGACCGCATTAACTTCCCAAAAACAAACCTGATACTAGTAACAAGCATCATATAAACTAAAACCGTGTCCGAAACCTTCGTATACTTCCAAATGGTGAATAAAACACGCAGAAACTCATAATCACTCATCAGATCAACCAGTCATGGAGCGCTCTAGCCCGACAAGAACCATAGTCACATTCTAAGCTGATTAGTGACATTATTCTATCAAACATACCATAATCAAATCCGACAATACTTATTCCAGGTCGGATGACCTTATCCTATCAAATACAGTTACTCTACTAACATGCCACACCAATTCCATCTCAAGGCACATACCGTACAATTAATGCACCAAACGAGCAACAACTTAAATGCTCCCAGTAATGGAAAGAGAATCAATTAAAAGAGCCGTCCCACAAGCTCAACGGATACCGCCACAAGCACAATGCTATGAACCCATCATACATAGTAGCACTAAAAGAAATGAGCCTCACACAGAGAATCATATCCCAACATGACTCTGTCGCAGTGCGTGACCCAATCCAAACATCGGTCCACTTGAAATACGTCAAACCAAAATGCTCAAATCCACAACCCTATGCAAATCAACAACAAACACATGAAGGACATGAACGTAACCACAGAGGAATGACTAGCACAATATACCACCAACAAGAAAGACCATAACCAAGGTGCAATCAACCATTCGATATCCCAAGTACCATCTCGCTCGAATTCCGCCACAAGACCCAAACAAAATCACATCATGCGTTCAAATAACCAACAAATCACAACCCAACGTATCAGAGAAGAGTAACACATAGATCATCTCATAACACGAACAAGCTTAACTTTAACCGAGTGACACACCCCTCAACAATAGCCGTGCTGAGTCAACAAATATGACCCGATGTAGAATACACATCCTCATTAGGCCTACTAGTAGCCTCTAAATCGATTTCAAAAATACTCAAATAGATAAATAGCCCTCTAAAAGTCCACAATAATCTAACCATAACACATACTTACAGCTGGCCAACTTGGCCATATCTTTGCAATCCGCAACCATGAAACAATCTACCTATGAGACTCCCAGTCTCCAAACCACAAGAATACAAAAGAATCATCAGATCTGATCCTATCTCCACCACTCAAATGACTAACACATCCTTCATATAAAATCGTTCCATGAGAAATACTTCCATAATTCTTCCGTCTACATAGATAAATCCGAATATCAGTAGTCGATCAACCATGCGAGTACCGCAATACCATGGAATATCCGTAAGTCAAAATACAAGGCGCCTTCTAAAATGCAAATAGTCTTCTCATGTGATACCAAATAGTGCTAGCATTCCTCTAAATATCTGAAACTGTCAATGCCGTCTAGAACACCATAACCTTCCTTTTGAAACTGAACCGTATACTTGCACATGCAAATCTCAATCTCACACAACGCACTGTGTCTGTCATGCCATCATATGAAAATACGAGAACATCATTATCAACTCTAAGTCATAAGTAGAATACATAATTAATCAGTCGTAAACCTTCCACTTGATCCCATCTAGGAGAAAATCATAATACGCAACATACTCATCATGCCGGTATAAAATATCCATCTCAAACCATGATAGAAATCATCGAGAACTCTACGAAAGCCATATGCACATAACCAAGCCATCAGAACTAAATCCCTCTAACTCAACCAAGTCACTCAAGTCACCAAACCCAAGAGTATTGCCACAAAACACTTGTAAAGCCTCATCACATCGTAAGAACCAAAAGAACCAAGCATACAATTACCATACTGATCCAACTTTCTACCAAGCTGTTCTATTTCCTCCTAGTTTCTTCTGAATTTCCTTTAAGCTAACACTTTTCTTTGCTAACACTATGACCCTTAACTTAACGCCCACCACGAGAGATCCTAGTATATAACCACATCACCCTAAGGCCCATAAGGCGTTGTATTCCCAATTTAACACTTAGAAAACCGTATCCGAGATACCCACTATGAAGAGACCTTATGTGAATCTAAAACTGTTTCCTTTACCTTTATGATACTGAAATCTAGAATCCATAATGATATAGAAATACTGCGAGTCCCAACATCCTCCGATGCAAATCTTAGGTCTTAGCCACTCACAAATTCGGAAATTCTTCAAATACCAAATGCAAACCTTGAACCCATTAGAACCTTCTCGAGAGTCATCCACCCTATTCTAATCTCACATGCACCGCCCAAACAAGCTAATGATCTGTGCCTCATCATGTCTTCCACACTCAAAGAAGTAACCTCATTTTAACAAACTGAGTGAAGCTCTACTCCATGAACACTACATCATTCAAGAAACCAATTCAAACCATTCCATGATTTCCATATATCCATAAAGTGTAATATATCATTTATCCAAAAAATTTCTTACTCGAGACATATTCGATCCCAACCTCTGTAAATCATAACTGATTCACAAACATACCTCAGATGGAAACCAATACAACACATAACTATGCAATCTGATCGTTGATAGCATGCTCCTCTACTTGGCTCGAAGCCAAGAACAAAACATCTGATAACCACAATAACTTTTGCTTCACGAATACCACAATCTCGCACCGAAACTCCGCTAAATCCTTCATGAAATCATATATCACTAATCATATAATACCTCAACTCATCAGATAAGCTTACATTCATCCTCATGACAATCAAGACAACTTCCTCAAGCAATCCATACTCAAATTGCAATGCATATAACCCACTGATTGAAAGAAAACTCTTCACATAACATCATAAGGATCACATAGACTTAGAACATCACGCAGGAGATAACCCACCTGCTTAGTCTCAAACTTGCATTTCTCTATGCCCTTTCATGTCCACAACCACTATGCAATCACTAAATCTTCCCGATTCTGAACTAGTCAATAAGACATAAGAATCTACTTCATCCTATAAACGAACAATATGAAGATCCCTCAACAAGCTCAGAACTCGAGACTGTAAAACAATTCAAGATTAAATTCAAGCACCCAATAGTCCTTTTTGCATTCCAAAAGCAACCCTTCTCATCATATAAAAACCACCTAAAATCACCCCGCAGTCACATTATACACGTTATATAGCTACTAAACCACTCATCGAGTCGTAAATCCCACTTTTAGGACACCACTGGACATATGAGTCCAACAAGCGCATACTCGCACAATTGCAACAACCGAGCCCAAGTTGCAGTCAAAACCCAACATCAAGTCCTCCAGACTGGACCATAACCAAAATATAGCAAATATATCTCATCCATAGAACCACAAGTCATCGATGCACAGCCTATACCGAGCGCTCACATACCATACGAATGAATGGAAGGAATTCAAAGAGATACGATTCAAGCTGAATCAATGTCGCACGATAAGGAATGAAAGATGGGAAGTTTATCCTAGATGCTCTGTAGCCTCTTGAAGATAGGTATGGACATCATCATGCCGATCCGCAAGACTCTACTAGACACTTGCTTATGACTAATCGAACCTATAAACCATGAACTCTGATACCAACTTGTCACAACCCAAAATCCACTAGTCATGATGGCACCTAACCCTACATGCTAGGTAAGCCAACTAACAATTAACATATTCCAAATGAGATTAATGAGAAATAAATGATGAGATAACTGAACTTTCATATAACAACCCAAAAACTGGTAGTACAAGTCATGAGCCACTAAGGCTTCAATTTAAAAACCTGAATTGAAATAATCACAATATCTGTTTGGAATGTACATGAACATAATTTGAATCTAAATCTACCAAGGACAAGTGATAGCCACAATTGGAATACAGGTACAACTTTAATGTCAACTCCCACCATACATATCATCAACAACTCCAAGATCTACACGCAATGTGCATATGTAGTATGAGTATAACTGACACCATGTACTCAATAAGTATCCTAACTAACCTCAACGAGGTAAAAGAAGCAAGAACTATACATGATACTTACCAACACCTGTACAAGTCATAATTTCAACAAGTATAGAACAAATATATGATCAAATCAGGAAATCTCAGGTAAAACCACTCAGATGCTCACAATTCTTTGTTTTAAAGTGTTCTACTCATTCAACAATCCTACATATAAAGAAGATATGCAAGTAAATCAGGAAAAAGAGTCAAGGAAATTATAAGTAAAGATGAAATACAATAACCAAATATCTGTCTGTTGCGGTGCGCAACCTGACCAATAACAATAAACCAATAAGGCCTATTGCGGCTTGCAACCCGATCCAAATACAGTAACCAGCTATCCCGGAGTTTACATCAACCAGAAAGCCATCGATTTCTCACAATCCGCATGTACACCATTAAGAGAGAAACGTGAGAGGGTGACACTAAAGGGATATATCCTTATCCACATGCTACCAGCCTGGCGTGGTCATAGACTCAATATCATAATCCACCCACTGTGGTCACATGCTCAATATCATAATCCGTCTGGCATGGTTACATGCTATGTCACAATCCGCCCAGCGTGGTCATAGTCATATCAACATAATCCCCCCGACGTGGTCACATGCATTACAACACAATATACCCGGCGTGGTCAAAGGCATAACAATACAATCCGCCTGGTGTGGTCACATCATAACAATATAAACTGCCAGGTGTGGTCATAGGCATCCACTCTAAATCAAATTACACAGAAGCAAGTATACAAGAATACATATCGATTTTCTGCTCCTGGACTGGTATAATAACATGCTAAAGTTGTCACGACCCAAATCAGAGGGCCACGACTGGCACCTGATGCCTACTCAACTGAGCGCCACACACCTTATCACTTTTTATTTTCTATAAGACCAGTCACGGGCCATGATAGGCCACATCTATATATATATAATTGACAATATTAAAACATAACTCACATAACTAATTCAAAAAAAAGATTTATATAGATACATAGGGGCCGACAAGGCCGTTGACATGTCATACCTAAAACAATACACAGGACACTGTCTACAAAACTTCTAAGAAAACATGACCATAATATATAAGTCGGGACAGGGTTCCCGACATCCTCATAAAACAAAATAACATATATAAAACGTGACTCGGCAATACTCCAGGAAGATATGGAGCTCACCAACCAAAAGCTGATATCTGGAGGTAGCCTATAATGGATGGTCCTCACCTTGCCTATCTATACCTGCGTTGCATAAAACACAGCGCCCCAGGTAAAGGGACATCAGTACAAAGAATTTACCAAGTATGTAAGGCAGAAATGAAACGTAGTAATAAGATACTATCTCGGGGAGGGATAAGAGTCAACTTATAACCTCTGACTTGCCGTTGAGGGCCATAACTTATAGAATAAGACCCATCTAGTATATATAAATAAAAATACAATATAATAATTCTAATTACATTATTCTCGTGGCGTTAACTGCTCAACTGATCAGTGGTAACTGCCTGACCGATCTAGCGCGGTGGTAAATACATGACTTCCCAACAGGCCGTAGCTCGGTGGTAAGTATGTAACTGCCCAATCGGCCGTAGCTCGGTGGTAAATAATGATGCATATAATACCATTATAAACATTAACATCTTTATCAAATACTTCAATAAGGAACTAGATACATACTTAGACATGCTTGAATATCACTTTACGGGAATGAATAACATAGACATCTTAACTGCTAAGAGTAGAACCACTTATGAAATATCGTGTACGCATCGTTACTTGGATCATGCCAAAAGAAAGAAGGATTAGCCTTAACATACCTGGAGTAGGGAAAAATCCGTATGATATTCTTAAGAAGGATTACACTATACTCCCTTAAAATTGCAAAATCTCCGTTTAATTTATTGAAGATACGTGCTTGACACCGTTAACTGCTGGTTGTCTCATACGTTAGCTTCAGATTGTAGCTTCATATGAGCCCTTCCTATTTTTTTAAAATGTTGGAAGATTAAAGATTTCTACTCTTTAAAAAATATTGGAAGATAAGTATTTTAGTTATTAAAAGATTCGTAGCTTTTCTAATTACATGGCTTGTCTTGGAATTGGGTTGCCACCTAATCTAATATGACTAAGAGTCATTTATTTTGTTAGTGGCTTGCTGCCACGTGGGGGTGAGGTTTTAATCTTATCCCAAATGCATTAGTTAATTAGGTAATGTCCCGTTACCCGATAATTAACCAATTACCCATATAATTAACAATTATCTCAAATTACTTAAAATACTACTTATTTTTAATATACTTTATACATCATACTTATCATGGTCATATGGTACCTTGTATGGTACTAGTCCATAAATATTGGGTATTATAGCTCAGACCGTGTTTTATCCCAAATCGACAACCTTCAACGAAACTCATTTTCTTTGATTCGTGTACCCTTTATCCTTCATGGCACTTACTTATCACTTATTATAAATATCATAAATATGATAACCTCAAGATAATCTCATCCCTGCGTCTATGTCGATTAATCCGAAGACGAAATTTTAACGTACGAAAACGCGAGATGTAACATCCTTCCCCCCTTAGAAACATTCGTCCTCGAATGTTTAAACTTGAAAGATGTACATACATACTCATTAATTATAAATGTATATATATTCCCGGGCTATACTCCAATGAAACAAATATCAGGCTCTCACGGGGTCAGGACGTCGTCCCTCCCTAAAACTACTTCCTAAGCCATTCGTCACCTACGACTCTGTTAATCTATCTTCTAGGCGCTGACACTTATTAGTTGTAATATTAATAACCGGGTTCAGAACTTTTTATTCCATTATACTAACTTTCCCAAAATCTTGCGTACTATATGTTGTTTCCTCCCTTGGGCGTTACAGCTATCAGGGTTCTAACTTCTTAATGTTCTAGGTTACTCCCCTTTTATACCTTAGTCCACTATCCTCGGGTTCTTACTTTGCTTTCAAGCTAGCCTTGGTTTCCCTTAACCCTTCAGACGTAATGCCAACTCACTCTTATATTAATCATATTAACTGGGCAATTTGCGTTAATAAGATCGAACATTACCCATAGTCACAGTACCTGACACATCATCCGGTGTAGCCTCTGGGTCCTGATGACCTGCCTAAGCATATATGCGATTATGACTACCGCCGGAGCTAGATGCTCCACTCTTGCCTCTACCTCTACCAGCGGATGCCTGAGGGCCTCGTTCTTGAGGGCGTACTGAAGAGGAGGAGACTGTTATAGACCTGGTAGGCTGAACCATCCCGCTTTTGTCATTCATAGGACATTCCCTCATGTAATGACTAGGGTCTCCACAGGTATAGCATACATTAGATCCCTGACGACATTGTCCAGAATGAGCTCTATAGCATTGACTGCACCGCGGACGAGGCGGCCGCATCTGTGCTGAATCCCTCCGTTTCTGAAAACCAAAAATTCTCGAGCCTTCGCCTGATTCAGAATAGACAGATCCCTCATAATACGGCTTCTGTAATTGTCGGACACTTTCTACAGGATATGGTGACATAGGATCATCCGGAAAATCCTCAGGTTGCCTAGCAGACCTAGACTTCTTACACTGACCCTTATCACGATTCTCGTATTGCTGTCGTTTTCTATCCTCCAAATTCTGAGCATAAGCCTGGATGCGGGAAATATCCATACTATCGAGTAGAGCGGCCGTGAAACACTCATTAATCAGGTGCGGCCCAAGTCCTACCACAAACCGATGCACTGGGTCACTCCTTTCAGCTACAATCGAGGGGGCATACCTCGCCAAGGAATCAAACTGGAGACTATACTCCCGCACACTCATATTCCCTTGTTTAAGAGCCAAGAACCTATCTACCCTTGCCTGACGAATCCCCACCGGCAAGTAATGACGCAACAAAACCACTGAGAACTCTTCCCATACCGCTGGAGAAGCATTTGTCCCTCTAGACAATTCTACAGTTTCATACCACTGAACCGCAACATCCCGCAATCGGTAAGAGGTCAACTCTACTGACTTAATGTCTGATGCATGCATCACCCTCAAAGTCCTCTAAATCCTATCAATAAAGTTTTGCGGGTCCTCATCCTTGTTGGATCCGGTAAATACTTTAGGGTCCAGGTTGATGAAGTCTCGAACTCTCGCGCTAATAATCCTGTCAATGTGACCAACACCTGTACCTACCTGGCGCTGAGCCTGAGCGGCTACCAATCTAGTCAACAACCGTACTGCACTCCGCATATCCATATCCTTATCTTGAACAATAGGTGGAGGTACTGGGTTCCTCCTCATCTCCTCGGGTGCTGGCGAAATCGGAGAACTATACGAGAGTGTCGTATTTCCCCTCGGGGCCTCACTATGGCCCTCACTAGACATTGGTACTCTACTCATACCCACATATGCCACTGCTTTACCCTTATCACTAGCCGTAGCTTTCCTGGTCATAGGAATCATTGTATATATAAAACAAGTCAAAGGTCATGTGCTTTATTCCCTATGACCTGCTATATTTCACGATCTAATATCAAGAAGGAAGGGTAACCAATCCCTAAATTCCTAATAGATTCCTGTTTATACAACGCGGTGCACAACACATTCATAAACATGACTCTACTAGACACCGCTTCCAAACAACCCTAGGACAGAACTGCTCTGACACCACTTTTGTCACGACCCAAATCAGAGGGTCACGACTGGTACCCGGTGCCTACTCAACTGAGCGCCACATACCTTATCCCTTTTTTATTTCTATAAGACCCGTCACGGTCCATGATAGCCCCCCTCCCCCCTCCCCCCACACACACACACACATATATATATATATATATATATATAAAATTGACAATATTAGTACTTAACTCACATAGCTAATTCAAAAAAATAATTTATATAGATACATAGGGGCCGACAAGGCCGTTGACATGTCATACCTAAAATTATAAACAAGACACTGTCTGCAAAACCTCTAAGAAAACTTGACCATAATATATAAGTCGAGACAAGGTTCTCGACATCCTCATAAAACAAAATAACATATATAGAACCTGACTCGGCAATACTCCAGGAAGATGTGGAGCTCACCAACCAAAAGCTGATATTTGGAGGCAGCCTACAGTGGATGGTCCTCACCTCACTTATCTACACCTGCGTGGCATGAAACACAGTGCCCCAGGAAAAGGGACGTCAGTACAAAGAATGTACCGAGTATGTAAGGCAGAAATGAAACGTAGTAATAAGATACTATCTCGGGGAGGGATAAAAGTCAACTTAAAACCTCTGACTTTCCGTTGAGGGCCATAACTTATAGAATAAGACCCATCTAGTATATATAAATAAAACAATAATTCTGATTACATCATTCTCATGACGTTAACTGCCCAACTGATAAGTGGTAACTGCCCGACCGGCAGTAGCTCAGTGGTAAGTATGTAATCGCCCTACTGGCCGTAGCTCGATGGTAAATGCATGACTGCCCGACCGGTCGTAGCTCGGTAGTAAATATGTAACTACCCAACTGGCCATATCCCGGTGGTAAATAATAATGCATAAAATACCATTATGAATATTAACATCTTTATCAAATACCTCAATAGGGAACTAGATGCATACTTAGATATGCTTGAATATCACTTTACAAGAATGAATAACATAGACATCCTTAACTGCTAAGAGTAGAACCACTTATGAAATATCATGTATGCATCGTTACTTGGATCATGCCAAAAGAAAGAAGGATTAGCCTTAACATACCTGAAGTAGGGAAAACTCCATATGATATTCTTGAGAAGGATTACACCGTACTCCCTTAAAATTGTAAAATCTCTATTTGATTTATTGAAGATCCGTACCTTTCTACTTTAACTGCCAGTTGTCTCTTACGTTAGCTTCAGATTGTAGTTTCAGATTGCCTTACGTAGAGCCCTTCCTATTCTTTCAAAATGTTGGAAGATAAAAGATTTCTACTCTTTAAAAAATGTTGGAAGATAAGTATTTTAGTTATTAAAAGATTTGTAGCTTTTCTAATTACATAGCTTGTCTTGGAATTGGGTTGCCACCTTATCTAATATGACTAAGAGTCATTTATTTTGTTAGTGGCTTGCTGCCACGTGTGGGTGGGGTGGAGTTTTAATCTTATCCCAAACTCATTAGTTAATTAGGTAAAGTCCCATTACCCGAAAATTAATCAATTATCCACATAATTAAGAATTATCTCAAATTACTTAAAATAATACTTATTTTTAATATACTTTATACATCATACTTATCATGGTCATATGGTATCTTGTATGGTACTAGTCCATAAATATCGGGTATAGCTTGGACCGTATTTTATCTCAAATCGACAACTTTCAACAAAACTCATTTTCTTTAATTCGTGTACCCTTTATCCTTCATGGCACTTACTTATCGCTTATTATAAATAGCATAAATACGTGAACCTCAAGATAATCTCATCCCCGCGTCTACGTCGATTAATCTGAAGACGAAACTTTAACGTACTAAAATACGAGATGTAACAAAATTGTAGGCATGTGCAAAGTGTGCTATCATAGCTCAAATCGACAATTTCATCACAAAAATAACAAATAGAAAATTTATTCAGGGAATTAGCCTCTTCGTAGTCTCAAACATGGCTCAAATAGTTCACAATAATGTTATAAATATGAGAAATATTATAGCTTAAAGCTTAAAAGTTAATTTTAGGCATATCATAGTCTAAGCACTACCTCGAGCATGGATAAACACCCTGGTGCTCGCACATGGGCTTAAACCCCACACATATGGGCACCCATAGAACGTAGCTATCACAAGTAATTCAGGCAACTAGTGCCTCAACCAAGTATAGATAAGATACTTACCTCAAACAAGCCAAAACAAATATCGAGCAAGCCAAACACCACTCTAGAAATGCCATCCTGTGCGTATCAACCCCTGAACCGTTCGAAACTAGCCAAAAGCAACTAAAAAATATCAAATAATGCCATAAGAGACAAACCCAATCAATAAAGGTCGAATCTTTAATCAATTACACCAAATCAACCAAAAGGTCAAACCCATGCCCGCATCTCGGCACCCAATAAAACTAACAAATTTCGATAACCCATTCAATTACATGTCTAACCATACTAATTTTATTTAAATCCGACTCCGAATCGATATTCAAAACTCAAAATTCACTTTGAAAAAGCTTAGACAAAAAACCCCAATTTCTCATTTAAATTCATAATCCAAACTGCAAAGTCGATGATTGATTCATGAAATATAATCAAAACCGAGTTGAAAATACTTACCCCAATCCATATGTTAAAAATCCTCTCCAAAACCGCCCAAAATCGAGCTCTAAATCCCAAAATATGATAAAATGAACCAACCCTCGAATATAAATACAATCTTCCCAGCATTTTCGCATCTGGGAAATATTGTCGTTTCTGCGGCGTCGATTTTGCGACCAAACTCTAATTTTGAGGAAGAATCTCTGAAATTCGATCCCTCGCACCTGTAAAAAATATACCCGCTTCTGCGACATCGCAGGTGCGAGCTACCAACCGCTCCTATGAATATTCTCGCTTTTGCGCCCCAACTCACCGCTTCTGCACTTCCGCAGATGCGGCCCAACTCCTCGCACCTGCGACTTCTTGACAACGGGCCACCTTCGGTTCTGCGACCAAAATTTCGCATCTGCGAAGGAATCTCTGAATTTGCAGACTCCTGCCCCCAACTCCAATTTGTGCTTCTGCGCTACAAGTGTTCCTTCTGCGGCTCCACAGGTACGGTTACACCAGGTCCCTGCACAAACCAATATCAACAAACATGATCCAAAACGATCCAAACCACGTCCGAAACTCACCCGAGCTCTTTGGGACCACGTCCGAATATACCAACAAGTCCCAATATATAATAGGGACTTAATCGAGGCCTCAAATCGCACATAACAACTTCAAAACCACGAATCACACTTCAAATCGAATTTAATGAACTTTTGAACTTTCAACTTGAAAAACTCGTGCCGACTTATATTAAATTAATCCGAAATGACCTCAAATTTTGCACACAAGTTTCAAATGACATAACAGACCTATTCCAACTCTCTGAACAATAATTCGATCCCGATATCATCAAAGCCAACTCTCGGTCAAACTTATGAACATTCCAAACTTCAAATTTCCAACTTTCGCCAAAATATTGCCTAAACCTTCTAGAAATATCCAAATGCAAATCCGGACATATGCCAAATTCCAAAATCACTATCCGGCCCTAACAGAACTATCAAAATCATATCGGAGGCCAAATACACAAAAGTCAAACTTGGTAAACTCTTCCAACATAAAGCTTCCTAGTTGATAATCATTCTTCCAAATCAACTCCAAATCACCTGAAAATCAAAAACCGACGATTCACACAAGCTACTCAAGACTTCAAACAATTGAACGGAATGCAAATACTCAAAATCACCGATTGGGTCGTTACCATGATAGGCAATGACTTCAATCAAATATGCTTGGATCTACTTGCTAGTTGTCAATAGCTGAGATGTTTCCTCTTGCTGAATTCATATGCTTGTTTAACGATTATAAATGAACATGCTTGGATCTAATTTGCCAATTGTTAATCATTGCTGCACAATTTATTGTCAATCCGACACTAGGATGTTAGATTTAAAGTAGTTCCACAAGAAAGCATTGGAGCTAGCTAAGGAAGTATTCTGGAGAGGAAAACTCACCTTTGGCAAGATAGTGGGAAATTATCTCATGTTTAAGGATTTAACCATTATAGGTGAATTGTTATCCATGTAATAAAATGAATCTCTGTGTTTGCTTCGTTTGAGTAATTACAAATGTATGAACGAAAGTAGTTGGATCATAATTTAGTTTAAATAGGAACAATAGGAAGAGCCTGAAATTGAATAAATCCTGGTCTGTAATTAATCAAGCTCACAGCCTTGTACGTAACTTTGGTACATGGATTAGTGATCAGATGTGTAAAGACGGAGTGGCTACTTTTCTGAATTAAAGCATGAATTGTTTTCTTCTGGAAGTAGTGTTTGAATCTAGATGGAATTGGTTTTATTGATGATTATCGTAACTGAAACTTGAGCTTGTATCATGGGATTTTTACACAAATAGTCGGCCATATTAATTATTTATTTTTTCTAGCTATATACATAGATTATACATATTTAATACATAAATTATACATATAATATATGTTCGCTGGCTATTTTTAGTTTAAATTATAGGGTGGACAGCTATTTAGGTTAATTCTTCCAAATATAATTAATTTTAATAGACCGTTGCCTACACGATGCATTTGGGCTTGGCAATTGGCCCAGCTGGGCAGGCATGAATTTTAGAGTTGATGGAACTCTGAATTTGTGCAGTTTGATTTGGATCATTTATACTGGGATCAAATAAAGTCCTTCTGTCATGGGCTTCATGTCCGAGCCCAGTCACACTCATACCTGAATGGCTGAAAGTTTTTAACATTATCGCTTATTTAAGATAGAGATTTTTTCGTTCCTATATAATATTTGAAACTTATTTACCAATTTTTTTTCTTCTAATTTTGTATATTACCATCACTAAAGAAAGATTATTTACAAATTATACCACCTTAAAAGGCTCACAATCCATTATTAGTGTCTTCAACCAAGGGATTTAGTTACACCTTTTTCCTTTTTTCTCTCCTCTCCAAATCGAACTTATATTTAGGGATTTCTGTTTGATAATTGATTCGTGATACATTCGTTAAAGCCATGAGATATTGCTGAAGTTGTCATCTTTTTTCTTTTGGGTCAAAGAGCAAAAATTTAAATTGCAAATAATACAAGCAATAAGTCTTAGTTTTGAATATCAACATCTCTGTATCTAATGATCTCGACACCCAAGTAGTCAACAAACCCTTGGACAGCCACATGAGGCTTTCCAACTTGAACGCGAACACATATACCTGAGAATACCTAGTGAGGATTGTCGATCCAATGAGTTGAGCCACAAATTCTAGCAGATTTGTAGAGGGACCTTCCATCACCTCTTTCAGTACTATTTCGTATATATTAGAGTAACTTAGAGTACCCGATAAGCATTCAGATTTATCAGCAGCTCGAAGATCCATCCAAGCATCGACATCTACCGGAAACTTTTGACCTAACTCTCTTTCTTCTTGCTTCACTCCACCCAAATCATTCAATTCCCATCAATATTCAAGTTTTTCAGTTTAAACAAATATGAATCGCTGTACATGTGTCGATTTGGTATTCATTCTCTACTTTTATTTTCTTAATAAATCAACTAAGAGACGAACAATATATGGTACATTAACATACAAATTAAAAATAAATTTCGTACAAATTAATGCAAATTTGAATATCTACAACAACATACATAGTAAAAACAAATTTCATGCAACTAATTATATATTATACTACTTATTTATAACTTATTTACAACTTTCATACATTATTTCTACCCAGTTAAATACAACCACAATGTCATACAACTTATCACACCCTTTTTTGCCCCAAAAGATATGTATTATGGATTATTGTGGGTTAAAAAGTTTTTCCAATTAAAGTGACAAATTTGAGTAGGGATTATTTTATTAATAGAGTCGCCACTTGGAATTAATTTTTTGGGTGTTCCAAATCACCTTTTATTTGAATCAAGAGTGAAAGGAAGATTCGACTCTATTATTATTGGTATGCGAAAATAAAGTCCGAGTAAGAAATTCTGTTGGCCTGGGAGAAGGTGTAAGGCATTCCCCGAGTCCCGTGGTTCTAGCACAGGCGCTTTATTGACTACATTTGGCTTATATTATTGTTGGATAACTTGTGTTTTATTGGTTCTCATGTTTTACCTATGTCCGCTTTTATTGCTTGATTAGATTTATGAAAATTATCTTGAAATAAGTCACGCATACGTATTTTTGTTTGGCGTCAAGAATCATGTCACGCGTATGTGTACACAATCAATAACACATTTATTATTATTCGAAGTTGATTGGTCAAGTCACGTGAATGCGCGCTTGTATTATTTTCCTAAACTAATTTGAAATTATTATAAGACCAAGAGTTTATGGATAGGAAATTATTTTAAAGTCGGGAAATATTTTAGCTATCTAAAGTATTGACAAGTTATCCACACTTAGAAGTATTTACAACTCACTGCACTATCTTTGAAATTATGAGACATTTATCTATTATGGAAGAATGGGCTAATTATTAATCTAGTGACAAAAATTATTAGGCCTGACAGATTTATACTAAATCCAACCCGTGTCTAATTCTTTCTTTCCTATTAAATGTCATAACTCATTTCTGGTTCACTTACTTTAACTCCAACGCATAGCCCATTAATATGGAAAGATCTTCATTCTTAATTCTAAATAGAAAATCTCATTAAGATGAAATCCTATTCAAATAACATGTTGACAAATAGTTTGAAACATGTGAAAAGAAACTACAACATGACAATGTGTATAAATAAAATAACACAAAATATTATCACATGAATCTCTATAAGAACGTCAGATAAAATAATGAAATAATTAACAAAGGGAGGATAAGTAATGAACCTTTAAGCAAAAATTTCGTTCAGAACTTGATTAATACAAAAAATAATTCCGAGCCAAACAAGTACACCAAACCAAGGGCAAATCGGCAAATGAGCAGAAAATCTAGTGACGAACCTTCTACAATTCGAGCCCGGACCGAAACTCGATTGTACCTCGTGAGGTCATTGGTTTTTGGCGTGAGAGAGGTGACTACTAATGAAGCTTCACATGGTATTTTTAGTCTTGAATTTGAGGCATTTTAGGTCTTAATATAGGGTGATATATTGCTGGATTTTTCGAAAGAAAGACGAAGAAAGAATGATACGAGTAGAAATTTCTTTAGCGTAGAAGAAGAAAATATATTTCTCTCAATTCCCTCCTATATTTTTTTTCTTCCCTCTCTCCCCTCACATTTTCTCTTTTATTTGTAGAAAAACTTTCGGAATGTTTTCATATTTTTTAAAAAATATTTTATTAAATTTTTAATGAATACGATTCCCACTTCCCATTTTTCTTCTTTTAAAAAAAAAAAAAATTCCCCACTTTCCTTTAGTTTTATTTTTTAATTTCTCACTTTTTAATTTTATTATATTTATATTCCCGCATTTTTTACTTTTTTTATTTATTTTTCACTTATTTTACTTTTTTTATTTCCACTTTCTTTTACTTTTGTTTTAAAAATAATTTTCACCTACTTTTACTTTTATTTTTTATTTCATACTTATTTTACTATTATTTTATTTCCATTCGAAAATTAAAAAAATATTTAATTTTTAAGGTTTTTTTATTTTATTTTATTTAAAAATAAAGATAAAAAATAAAATAATACTAATAGTAATAATTGATCTTTTAAATTATTTTTAATTTTTACCCTATATAAAAAAATGTAACAAAGCTAAAACATATATATTAAATTTCTAAAAATATTTACATAGTAAATGGTGATAAAAATTCAAATATAGTAAAATATTAGGTGCTCACAGCTGCCCCTTTTTGCTTGAAAATATGAAGAGTATTCAGGCAAAGACTAGGTGAGCCATATGACTAAGTTTTGACCAAACCGTTATTCAAAAGGAAAATAAATAAAAGATTAGGTGCAACCGAGTCTTGGTTTTGGACATCCTACATATCCCGGGTTATAGGAGAATCAGGTCGCGTGTAGTTCAAGGAGAGTGATGAAATGATGAGTTGGAGAGTCAAGTGAGGTTTCTTCGAGGCTCCGGTCTATGGTCCTGTTATTACATCAAAATCAAAAGAAACTAAACAAACCTATCAACTATGAGTTACAAGATTCCTATTTATAAGTCTTCTAAAACTTGGTCTTGAGTCTTCACTGGTTCTTCACGCAGACTCTGATCTGAACCTTGATGCTTGCTAGCTGCAGGTGCTAGTTCATTCTTCTACGACTTCTTCTGGTCAAAACGGGAAATGTAAAGCTCGTAACTTCAGTCGTCTTGAGCAATCCACATCTTTTCATCCACTTCTGCATTTTTGATTTACTTATTTTGTTTTATTTTCTTTATTCTGGATTGAGAATTCTTCTTTTGGTCATCTCAAACCATGTACCTCGAGGTAAAACCTGCTCAGACACCAAAACAAACAACAACAACAACCCAGTATAATTCACTAGTGGGATCTGGGGAAGGTAGTGTGTACGCAGACCTTACCCCTACCCTGGGTTAGAGAGGTTGTTTCCGATAGACCCTCGGCTCCCTCCCTCCAAGAACTCCCTACCTTGCTCTTGGGTGACTCGAAATCACAACCTCTTGGTTGGAAGTGGAAGGTGCTAACCACTAGAGCAACTCACTCTTGTCAAACAAACGAAAATTTTCTGCCCCCGTTTTCACTAGGAAAATTTCGTGAGTTATTTTAACAAAAACTCTATACTACTTCATTATTAAAACCAATAAAAGGTCGGGATTTGTGTACCCTAGAAAAATATGATTCTTTGGGAATGGTGTACCCTGATTGTGTAAATGGTGTTTCAACTAAGGATTGATGTACCTTATGTTGGAGAAAATGTGGCTATGGAATGATGTAGCCTGCATTTAAGCTCAAATCAACTAGGGAGTGGTGCACCATTTGTTATTAAAAGGAAATGTAACAAGGGGTCGGTACCCTGTATTACTGATATAAAATATAACCAGGGGTTGGCATCTTGTATTACTGAAAATATATGTAACTAGAGGTTGATATACTGTATTACTAATATGAAATGTAACTAGGGGTTGATGCCCTGTCTTACTGAAAAAGGAAATATAACCAGGGGTTGGCACCTTGTATTACTGAAAAGGGATGTAACCAGGGGTTGGTGCCCTGTATTACTGAAAAAGAAAATGAAACCAGGGGTTGGCGCCCTATATTACTGAAAAAGAAAATGTAACCAGGGGTTGGCGCCCTGTATTACTGAAAAAGGATGTAACTAGGGGTTGGTGCCCTGTATTACTAAAAGGGATGTCACCAGAGGTTGGTGCCCTGTATTACTGTAAAAAGCAAATGTAACCAGGGGTTGGCGCCCTATATTATTGAAAGGGGATGTAACCAGGGGTTGGTACCCTGTATTACTAAAAGGGATGTAACCAGGGGCCGGTGCCTTGTATTACTGAAAAAGCAAATGTAACCAGGGGTTGGCGCCCTGTATTACTGAAAAAGGGATGTAACCAAGGGTTGGTCCCTTGTATTACTGAAAAGAAAATGTAACCAGGGGTTGGAGACCTATATTTCTAAAAAGGAAATGTAACTATGGTTTTGTTCCCTTAAGCGAAAATGTTCTACTTGTGTTAAGCTACGTAAAACAACCTAGGCAAAGAGTACTTCTACTCGAAAATTTGAGCTGGATCCCCCGAGGCGAAAAGGTTCTACCTGGGTTAAGCTATGAAAAGCAAGTCTCGGCGAAGAGTACTTCTACCCGGGAATATGAGATGGATCCCCCTAAGCAAAAAGCTTCTACCTGAGTTAAGCTAGGTAAAACATCCTGAACAAAGAGTACTTCTACCCGGAAACTATGATCTGGATCCCCCTAGGCGAAAAGGTTCTACATGGGTTAAGCTACGTAAAACATTCTGAGCGAAGAGTACTTCTACCTGGAACTATGAGTTGGATTCCCCTAGGAGAAAAAGTTCTACCTGGGTTAAGCTATGTAAAATACTATGGGTGAAAAGTACTTCTACCCGGAACTATGAGCTAGATCCCCTTAGGCGAAAAAGTTCTACCTGGGTTAAGCTACGTAAAACAACCTGAGCGAAGAGTACTTCTACCTGGAATATGAGTTGTATCCCCCTAGGAGAAAAGGACATACCTGAGTTAAGCTACGTAAAACACCCTGAGCAAAGAGTACTTTTACCCGAAACTATCAGCTGGATCCCCCTAGGCGAAAAGGTTCTATTCGGGTTAAACTATGAAAATTAGCCTGGGCGAAGAGTACTTCTACCTGAAACTATGAGCTGGATCCCCTAGGAGAAAAGGTTCTATCCGGGTTAAGCTACGAAAATTAGCCTGGGCGAAGAGTACTTCTATCCGAAACTATGAGCTGGATCCCCCTAGGGGAAACGGTTCTACCCGAGTTAAGCTACGGAAAACAAGACTGGGCGAAAAGTACTTCTACCTGGAAATATGAGCTGGATCCCCCTAGGCGAAAAGGTTCTACCTGGGTTAAGCTACATAAAACAAGCCTGGGCGAAGAGTACTTCTACCCGGAAATATGAGCTGGATCCCCCTAGGTGAAACTGTTCTACATGGGTTAATCTACGTAAAACAATCTGAGCGAAGAATACTTCTACTCGAAAATATAAGTTGGATCCCCCTAGGAGAAAAGGTTCTACCTGGGTTAAGCTACGAAAAATAGTGATGCATGGTGAGAATAAAAGAAAAATGGAGATTTTTAGGAACTTACCTTTGGTGACATTCATCCTTTGAGAATTGCCATTCTGCACTGCTTTGTTCCTGCTTCAAACAAAGCGAAATTGTGAGTTTTCAAAGTGGTGGTCGGTTTGTGGCCTTGATGCCCTGAGTAGTATGAATTCACGGGTACTGTCGTCGAAGAACCGATTCTGTCAGTGTGGTACCGAGATTCTCGGATACTCTGTATCGCATTGTGGTGACCTTGACTTTCCTACGTTCCTCCCGATTGTTTCATACCCGGATGTTCATGGTACCTCTAACCCTTGTCCCTAGGGCAAGGCAAGTTTTTCGTTAAAATCAAACTTAGTTGTCTTGTACCTAGTATCAGTTTGTGTCCGTAGTGCTTATCAACTTTCCCGTGAAGAAAATCTTGCTTAGGCGACCTTTTCAGTTTCTTTGAGACAACTTGTTTGGCTTATCAAAAGAGATCACAGATGGATTTGTGCCTTCTTCAATGCCGTATGTGCCCCAAATTATGCTCGTTATTACGGGGAAGCTGTAGCGAGTTTTGCAGACATTTCTTTGCTTTGCTTTTAAGCAAAATTAGACATAAGGGACTCAAATAAAAATTATTGAAAAAATAGAAGACCTATTGAAAGTGAAAAAGGAATTGTGTCTAAACAAATGGTGTCCCTATCGGGGAGAGAAACAAGGAGACTTATCTGAAGGTATGTGCCGGCTTCAATGAATCATGACATGCATTTTGGACTGGACGCCCAATTCGTCTTAGCTGTATAATTCTCAAAATCCGTCGAAAATGTTCTCTTGAAACTGTCTTGGTTGTGCTCATGCCTGAGTATCGAAGAACCTTATTCGGCTAGTAGCGCCCTTTGCATGTTTTTGCTAACAAACTTCTCTCATTTCTATACTCACCGTCGCCTTATGGTTCCCATCTGGGTTTTCACCAATAAGACACTCTTTTTTTCTTTTATTTACTAAAATACTGCATGCGGAAGGTTGCCAAACGCCTTTGGCATGGGGACTTCAAACATTCTCAAAGATCGATAAGAAGTTCCTAACAGGGAAAAGGCTAAAAGAACCTTGAACTGAATTACAACTTTTTGAACCTTTCAGGCGAAACCATTGCCACACCAATGTAACATCTGCCCCAATTTTTACTTTTGGCGGGGATGTGGATTTTTTTTTTGGTGTGACTGAACCCGAGAGAGAGGCTGCCTACGTATCTTTTTGAAATCAAGTCGAACGTAGTTCAATGACTCAGAAGATTTGTTGTTGTTTTTTTACAGGTACAAAGATTCCAAAAAGTGGGAAAATAAAGAAGACAAATACGGCTCAAAAGGGTGACACATATTTGGGATAGTGAGCAATGATAGCCTACGTTATCTCGATCTGAGAAAATCATGCGTGGAAGTTTTGCAGTGGGTATGTATCAAACATAATATCTTTTGCCTGCATCTGCATTAATAGTCTTGTCTGGTACCAGTCCTTCTTCATTTACCAAGAGCAAAGCCCCTTTTGGTAACACTTTCTTGATGATGTAGGGTCCTTGCCAGTTCGAGGCGAACTTTCCTTTAGTTTCTACCTGGTGCGGAAGGATGCGTTTTAAAATGAGCTGGCCTACCTCAAAAGTTCCTCGGGCGCAATTTCTTATTATAAGCGTGTGCTATTCTTTGCTGGTATAACTGGCCAAAACACACTGTTGCTAACTGTTTTTCATCAATCAACATTAGCTAATCTAATCTGGTCTTGACCCACTCGGTGTCTTCAGTCTCTGATTCCATAATGATTCAGAGAGAGGAAATTTCAACTTCAGCCGGTATTACAACTTCTGTTCCACAAACCAACAGATAAGGAGTTGCACCCACAGGTGTGCAAGCAGTCGTGCGGTATCCCAAAAGAGCAAAAGGCAACTTTTCATGCCATTACCCATACCCTTGGATCACCTTCCTAATGATCTTCTTGATGTTCTTATTAGCCTCTTCAACGACTCTATTGGCTTTAGGCCGGTAGCGGGTAGAATGGCGATGCACAATTTAAAATTGCTCGCATACCTCCTTCATCGTATGACTATTTAGATTGGTTGCATTGTCAGTGATAATGGTCTTTGGGATAACAAAGCGATAGATGATGTTGGAATGAACAAAGTTTACCACAGCTTTCTTGGTGACTGCCTTGAAAGTAATTGCCTCCACCCACTTGGTGAAGTAATCAATGGCAACCCGAATGAATCTATGCCCATTTGAAGCCTTTGTCTTGATTAGCCCAATAACATCCATTCCCAAGCAACAAAAGGCCAAGTAGAGGACATGAGATGCAACTCAGAAGGAGGCGAGTGAATTAGGTGACCATGAATCTGTCATTGGTGACACTTGAGAACAAAACTAAAGTAAACTTGCTCCATAGTAAGCCAATAATACCTTACCCGCAGAATCTTCTTCGCCAAAACATATCCATTCATGTAAGGTCCGCATACCCCCGAACACACTTCACTCATTATCCACTCAGCTTCTGTGGTATCTATGCATCTCAATAAGTTCAAATCTGGGTTCCTTTTGTATAAAATGTCCCCATTCAGGAAGAAACCACCGGCGAGCCACCATATAGTTCTTTTTTGATCTCCCTTGGTATGTTCTGGGTATTCCCTTGTTTTCAGGAATCGTTTTATGTCATGATACCAAGGTTCACATTCTGGATCTGTCTCAATAGTATTGTAGTAGCGGTGTTGATTCTGAACCTGGATTTGCAATGGATAAATATGAGTATTGCCAGGATAAGGGAGCATCGAAGATAAGGTCGCCAAGGCGTCAGCTAACTCATTGTGAAACTTGGGAATATACCTGAATTCAATGGATTTGAATCTCTTGCTCAGGTCTCATACACATTGTCTGTATGGAATAAGCTTGATGTCTCGAGTCTCCCACTTGCCTTCAGTTTGCCGGATAAGCAAGTCGGAATCTCCCATAACCAATAGTCCATGCACATCCAGATCGAGGGCCATTTTTAGACCCATTATACAAGCCTCGTATTTAGCCGTGTTATTGGTACAGAAGAAACGAAGTCGGGATGCTGCAGGGTAATGTTGTCCAATAGGTGAGATAAGGATTGCCCCGATGCCAACTCCTTTGATATTGACAGCCCCATCAAAATATATTTTCCATACACGGATGACATCTGAAACTAATTCCTCTATTGAGTTGACCTCTTCGTCTGGGAAGTATGTGATCAGTGGCTTGTAATTATCATCAACTGGATTCTCTGCCAAATGATCTGCCAATGCCCGTGCTTTCATTACGGTGCGAGTGATATAGACGATGTCGAACTCTGTGAGAAGAATCTGCCATTCTGCGAGCCTTCCAGTAGGTATTGGCTTCTGAAAGATGTACTTCAAAGGATCCATTATGGATATGAGGTAAGTAGTGTAGGCCGAGAGATAATGCCTCAAATTCTAAGCGACCCAAGTCAAGACACAACATATTCTTTCTAAAAGGGTAAACTTAACCTTATAATTGGTGAACTTCTTGCTCAAATAATAGATTGCCTGCTCCTTTTTTCATATCGCATTATGTTTACCAAGAACGCATCCAAAGGAATTGTCCATCACCGATAGATATAAAAACAAAGGCCTACCAGGTGCTTAGTATCTAATATGAGTGTGTCTATGTCCATGAATGCAATAAGGTTTATGAATTCTTTTCCTTTCAAAATTTTTGACGTTTTGATTGTTTCAAATTTTTGAACAAAGATAGTAGTCATTGCAGGAAAAGAAAGAAGAAGGCACTTAGGGCGTTCTAAACTCTTTTAAATTTGCTTTGATTGTCCATTATCATATTTAAGTGAAAAATAATTTTAAGTTGACTACTATAGTTTTGTTCATGTCTGTTAAAAATGAAGTTTCGTATATGATTGATGCTTGCAAGATGAAATGTCTTTAAAGACCGCGCCAAGCGTAGATCAGAAAGATGTTGAAAGATCGTACAATTTGACGAACATCTAAAGTACTAAGATCTCTGTTATGCTATATTTGATTTTTTAATGTATATTTATCATGATATGATATTGATTTAGTTAATTCTCAAAGTAAAAACTTCAATTGACATTTCAAACTAAGTTGATGTTTTTGTTTCAAGTGAATGTTCACTTGGTTAAACAATAGATACTTTTTACCAAGTCTATAAGATATAAGATGATATATAGAGAGCTATTTTTTTAATCATTCTATTGAAAATTTTATGTTTTATTAAAAAAATAATACATTTCGTAAATTTAAAATGTCTTTTACGATCGCGCGAAGCGCGGGCAACTAAACTAGTTTGTTATAATAGATATTCAATGCGTTGCAGTAGTCTCAAAAAGGCATTGCATTAGCACCAAATATAACAACCTCTACAAACCGTTGCTATAGACTCAACAAATGGTGCGTAAGATGATAAAATGACGGTTTACCACCGTCCCAATTAAACATGTAACCGTTACAATAGATATCATGTGGTGACGGTCGGGAAATCGTTGCAGTAGAGTACCTATGGCGACGGTTTGTTAACCGTTGCACAAAACCGTTATAATAGACCTATTGCGACACAAACCACTGGGACGGACCCCTAAACCGTTCTAATAGGTCTATGGCGACAGTTTACCTATCTATTGTGATGGTAATTAAGGTGTTAACATAGGTCTATTTTTTAGTAGTGACTGTAGGTTCGGATTTTGTTTCGGGATTTGGAATACGTTCATTTTGTCATTTGGAACTTGTCTTCAAAGTTTGGTGTCATTCCAAATTGGTTTGATAGGAATCAGAAGTATGGTTGTGTTTCTAGTGTTTCTTGAGTTCATTGTGATTTTCTATGTGTTTTGATATTTGATTCGTGGTTCCAGACATTATTTTGGTGAATTAATCACGCGAGCGAGTTCGTATGATATTTTTGGACTTGTGTGGATATTTGGTGTGGAGCCCCGAGTGTTCGGGTGAGTTTCAGATGCGTTTCGTCTTGGTCTGGTAATATTTCATAGTTTCTAGTGTTGGGCAGGTATTGCAGGTCTCACAAATGCGAAAAACTGTTCACATTTGTGAACCTTGTATTTGCAAGGTGAGAGTCGCATTTGCAAGGTGGGCTGAGAGGCTGTCAGGTTTGCTTTTGTGAACTATCGATCGCATTTTTGATCAGGCACCTGGGCAAGGGAAGTCCGCATTTGCGATAAAATGATCACTTTGGGGTAGACTTTGCAAATGCAAAGTCCTTGTCGCATTTGCGACATCCCCTGAGTTCAGAAGGCATTGCTTTTGCGAGGGAATCTTCGCATTTGCGGGGTTCGCATTTGTGGGGTTCACATTTGCGAACCCCATGTCGCATTTGCAACTTCTGCATCTGAACAAAATAGTGAGTTTTCGGGATTTAGCTTTATTTATCACATTTTAGAACCCTACACTCGGTAGGAGGCGATTTTGAGGAGATATTTTCATATACAACTAATGAAAAAGTTATTTTGATATAATTTCAATTATATTACATGATTTTTTATGAGATTTAACATCTACTTCATGAGAATCTAAGAGAAGTTTTGGGGGATTTTGTCTATGCTTTGAAAAAATAAAAATTTGAGATTTGAGAGTCGAATTGGACCCGAACATAAAAACAAAACACATATATGGACTCATGAGGTTATGGGTTGTCGAAATCTATCCTTGGACTAGAGTTTTGACCAGTGTGGTTCCGAGGTTGATTTTTGTTGACTTTTGGGGAATTGTGTAAGGATCTTGACTTTATTTATCAAAATTGCCTTCTCTTGAATTGTTTGATGATATAAAGTCATTTTTAATTAGATTTGAGTCGTGAGGAGGTGAATTTTAAAGGAAAAACTATTTTTGAGCGTTGATTTGGCATAATTATGATAAGTATCTCGCCTAACTTTGTGTGGCGGAACTACTCCGTAGGATTTGGTTTAATTGCACTATTTGAATTATGTGGAAGACGTGTACATGAGATGTGGTACCTCGGAATGGTTCTTGTTATAAATCCTGTGTCGGAATGGCTTGATTATTTGAAGTGTTATTGCTTTCCTTAATTTTTTCACTTGTATTTAACTGTGATTTGATTATTTGTTATTTTATCTCATGTTTACTCTTTGTTATCATTTATTTATTTAGTTTCCGTTATTAGCTTCATGCCCATATTTTGCATAGGTTCTTTTTATGTATGGTGAATATCTTGACTTGAACCTCGTCACTACTCTATCGAGGTTAGTGTTGATATTTACTGGTATTTTTTTCGTATACTCATACTACGCTTCTGCATATTTTTGTGCAGACCAGGTACCTCAGAGCATGCCGTATTCTAGCTAGTTGTTTGAGTTGCAGAGGAAACTTCAAGGTATACCTGCCATCCCGCTTGCGGGCCTCAGAGTCACCTTCTGATATTTACCTTACTACTGTTTAATTTTCATTCCAAAACAGTGTTGTATTGAGATTTCTAGTTGACTCTCATTAGAGCGTATGACTCCGTACTATCAATTTTGAGGATATATGACTATTGTTGACTCTCATTATCATTTTATTTTAATAATTAAGTTGTTTATTTCTATTAAATCTCAGCATATGGTAGGCTTACCTAGTCTCTTACCTAGTCTTAGAGATTAGGTGTCATCACGATCAGAAATGTGGAATATTGGGGTCGTGACAATCAGATCAATAAAGGCATGAGAAAAAAAATTCAAATAATAAAGCTTTGATCTTTACACAAATACGCTAAGTCTACCAAAAATTCAACCCCGGGCCCGCACCTGCAAACACGACATATTTTTAAATCTCGAACACTCATTCCAATATGAGTCCAAATATATGTATTTCACCGAAATTCGACCTCAAACCGACCCCCAAATCACCAATTTTTACTCCAAAAATCATATCAAAAATCCCCAAATGTTTCCTTTAAATCACATAGTCTAGGAAACAGCTCGGATAGTTGCAGAATGGTTACCACCAAACGTGATGAACTGAAAACGATGTCAGAGACACGCTGAAACTTGCACAACCTAATTCAGTCTTTGATATTGTGAATGATATACATGAACTGGCATGCCAAAGAGATCCTCTTGCCAAGATTCCTTACATATTGACATCTTCATTTTCAAACTTAATTAACATTATTAGATCTATGTTTACTTACCAGGTGTATTAAGGTTTGTTGTAGTAGCATATTATGTAGGAGAGTAGGTTCAGTGATCGATCTCATCCTTTGGCCACAAAGTCTTGGTGTGCCCTTTGTAAGCTGTAATGTTTTTTGCTAGACAAATAGTTGTCCTTGGTTAAAAAATACAAGAGGCCGAGGGTCTATCAGATATAGTCTATCCCCCTTCATAAGGTAGAGGTAAGGCATGCGTACACATTACCCTCTCCAGGCCCCACTTATTTAATTACACTATGTTTATTGTTTTTGTTGTAGTCTAGGTGTAATAACCCATGGGCAATAAGATCCAATATCAAAATCATGTATAGATTACTTACTCCAAATTGTAGTGAAAACCCATCCAAAAATTGCCTCTAGCCGAGCTCCAAAACTCTAAATAATGGCAAATAACCAAAACCTCGAAATAAATATTCTATCCAACAATCCTCGCATTTGCGGACCAAAATCTCGCTTCTACGGTACTGCATCTGCGGAAACACCATCACAGATGCGGAAGTCACTTTAACTCTCGACCATTCTTTTATGGGGACTCCTTGTCGCTCGTGTGCATCCACTTCTGGGGAGGTACCTTTGATTCTACGCTCTCAACTCAGCATCTACATACTTAGCCTCCCTCAGCCATGGATCATATCTTCAGCCACAGATCCGCTTATGCAGACTCACACATGTGCCCAATACATGCAGGTGTGAGAAAAGCAGACCAGAACTGCCATACAACATGGAAATAATCGTAAAATCATCAAAGACACACCTGAGTCCCCCCACGACTCAGTCCAATCATACCAACCAATATCAAAACACAACAAGAACCTACTCGAGGCCTCAATTACACAAAATGACATCAAGACCACGAATTTCACCTCAATTCAAGCCTAAGGAACATATCAACTTCCAACTTTCCAAAACTCATGTCGAACCATGTCTAATTAAATCGGAATGACCTCAAATTTTGTGCACAAGTCCCAAATAACATAATTAACCTATTTCAACTTCCGAAACAATAATATGAACCCAATATCAACAAAGTCAACTCCCGGTCAAATCTATAAACCTTCTAAACCTTCAACTTTCCAACTTTCGCCAATTCAAGGCAAAATAATCAAGGAACCTCGGAATTCAACTACAGACATACACATTTGTCTAAAATCATGATCCACACCTAATAGAACTATCAAATCTCTGATCTGAGGTCAAATATATAAAAGTCAAACCTTGGTCAACGCTTACGACTTAAGCCTCCTACGGTGAAAGTAAGTTTTTTGATTCACATTAAAACCTCCCCGAACCCAAGCCAGTCATCCCCACAAGTCACATAGCACTGAACATATACGAGGAGCATAAAATAGGGTAACCGGACTAAAATACACATAGCGACCAGCGGGGTCGTTACGATTACAGGCTCCATGTATCGAGACTTTTGGATTTGACAACCAATGCAACTTGGTTGAATTAGAGAGATTAAGTTTTAATATTTTTATTGTGTTGAAGTCAGCTTCGAGGAGCTCGAGATGATTTTGACCATAACTTTAAAGTTTATGTTGCCTACAAGATTGGAGAGTTTATTGCAAGTTTGGGGAATTGTCTCACAAAATAAGTTAAGATCTACGCTTCTAAGAAAATGAGGTGTTATTGAGAAGAAATATCCTATTAGGGAATTTAAAGTTGATAATAGAGTTATCATACTTGAGTGGTGGTCTCATTTAAGTCATAGTGAGCTATGTGAGGTTACACTGATTGGTAAAGGTTGCTATTGACCTTCGGATAGAAGATCTTGAGTTGGAGAGAAGACGGAAGATTTGAGTTTCTTAAGGGTATGGTTGTACGATCTTACATCACCTGCGAAGAATATGGTTGTATAATACATATCATGAATGAAGTCTATAGACAATTTGACTAAGTTATATGGTAATTATGTGATAGGTAGTCATTGAGATTCAGATTTTTGTTCCATGGCATGGAAGCATTGAATAAAATATGTTTTTTGAGGTACTTACAGGTGTGACTTCACAGTTGTATTTGGGTAGACAGGTAGAGATCACTAAGATGAGGATTCTCGTATTTGAAGGTTTAGATATCAAATTTCTAGAGGTGAAAATATCTTTTGTTTGTGGTCAGTGAAAGTGTGTTAATGGTTAGATAGTCGTTTGTGTGTATCTAAAAAGGAAGACTTGAGCATGACGGGGCCTATGGTTAATAGTACTTGATATGGGCAGGATCTTCTTAATCGTAGTGAGATACCTCATTTGGAGATCTTTTGGTTGAGGAGTAAGGCCCATAAAGGTATAATCCTTGTTTATTTGTATTGGAATGGTAACTAGGTTAAGTAAGGACTTCAAAGACTAACTATTGGGATCATTCAAAGAATTTAGGTTGTGTGAAGGTATAGTAGCTAAGTTGTGTCCTATTCAGTTGGAAGGACATGAAGGGAAATGATAAAAGATATTACGATACAAGATATTGCTTCTCGATATTTGAGTTGATACTGGTAGGTTAGAAACTTCCAAGATATGCATGAGTGGAAGTTAGGACGAGTCACTAGGGACTTGTGGAAAACTTAATACCTATTTTAGAATGATTTTGAATCAATTTGGGATGTCTAGTGAAAGGCACATTGAGATTGTGCATCCTATATTGGGTCACACTTGCTTATACAATATAGTATTTGTTTATCCGAAAAACGGATATAGTTAAATTTATACGTAGTTCTAAGGGTATGTGGTATAACTTGACACAAATCGTAAGAGTAAATAGAAATATCAAATTTTGATTATAAAGAATGAAAGATAAGCAAAGTTGGAAAGAAGATGATTTATAGATTCAGCAAGATGAATCAATCTATGAAGCTAAAAAATGGATAACTCTTCAATATAGGAGTGTATGATATCTCAGTTACAATGTATGCCAAATTTGATTCTTTATAGAAATATAGCCATCTCTTTTATAGTGGGGAGATCTTACTTTAGATATAATTAAAAATACATAGTGGGGAACCCATGATAAATCAACTTTTCCCTAATTCCCGTCGAGATTCTCTCCATTAGTGCGGCTGCAACGACTCTTGTCTATGAGCTCGATCTTGATCGGACTCAGTATTGGTCAGTTTCCTATTTTAGAGCTCGATGCGGGTTTGAGCTTGATGCCAACTCGGGGTCCGGTAATGACTTGGGCTCGGTATTGGTTGGCCTCTGGCTCTTAAGCTCGATTCCATCACATCTCATCATCGTTCGATTTGGACCTGAGCTCGGTAATGACTTCGAGCTCGATATTTGACCTGTCCCTGAAACTTGAAGCTCGTTTGTGCCTTCTTCGGATCCATCTCGATATTATAAAGACTTTTTTCGGTCCATTATATTCCCATCTCGATCATACGTACGAAGGCCAAAATTAGTTTCGACCGTATACAGATAGTCCTCTCGTTTCTCGGGAAGGATGTGGCGAGAAACGATATGATTTCCCAACGACTCGATCAGATATAAGCTGACGTTTATATCGGGATCGATCATGACGCACGTGATAGCTGTCCCGTCGGTTTAGTTATCCAAGGCATTTAAAGTGTGTCATACGATGGTCGGCCACTGTTGATACTGAACCGACATTACTTAATCTATAAATAGTCCCTTTCTTTACCATTTGTCACTTTTGCATCTCCAATATCCAAATTTTATAAAGTTCTTTCTTGCATCTTCTGAGTTTATCTGTAAATCTGTGATTTTTCACTCCAAAACCTCTCTTCAAAAACACCAAATCTTTGTTACCTCCTTATATTTTCGATCTTTAAATCCAAAATGGCAAAAACATCAAAAACCATTCCTCAGAAAGAAAAAGATTCTTCTTCACAGCCTGCCGCCGACAAAACATCGGTGGAGCCATGGCCTGAGGAGTGCTTTCCTGGGACGTGCGTTCTTACCTCTGATTTTAAGGTCGACAAAGGCTCACCGATTTTCGGCCGATGTGAGCCAGTATCGAGGTATATGTGTTCGATAACCGAGGGGCACCTCGAATAGATAAAGAAAGATTACAATTGGGAGAACAAAGAAATACTAATCCCATCTCCTGAAGAAGATATCACCACTTACGTGAAAGGGTTTTTAAGTGTGTATACTTACCCTTTCACGTTAGGTCCCCTCGACCCTGTTATTATTGATTTCTGCCGTCAATACCAAATAACCCTAGGCCAGATCCATCCTTCTTTTTGGCAGATCGTTATTTTGATCCGTTACTCCGTGAACAAAATCGAGGGGATGCCTTTCACCCTCGACCATCTCATTCGATTGTACTGCCCTAGCCTCTTTCAAGGCGGGTTAATAAAACTACAGCGCCGGGCTACCAAGGTTCTGTTCTCGAGCATAGATAAGGACAGGGATTGAGGCTGGATGGGCAGGTTCGTTCGAGTGAAGACTTCAGACCTGATTCCGACAGAAAAGATGCCATTTCCCGAGGAGTGGAACATGAAGCGTAAGTGTAATTCTGCTGTTATCTCCTACTATTTTGCCCCTTCATTTTATCCCCTTTTTGTGATGCATCAGTTCCTTGGATGCCCGATGCAGTTCCCGACCTCAAGAACTAGGTACGGGATCTAGCTTCGACTTCCACATATACCGAGAGCTCATGGCGTGATTTGTCAAAGGGCCGATGGGAGGCCAAAAATCATGGTAAGCCTCTTTCTCGTATCTTTGGTAGTTCGAACAAGATGCTTTCCATATACTTAAATCAATTTTCCTGTATGTAGGTGTGGGCAAAGATGCAGTTTTGAGCCCCCCTCCCGTCGAAGAAGAGGCTTCAATCTCTGTTCCAAAACCGGTGAAGGATAATAAGAGAAAAAGAGCCTCTGCTTCCGAAGATCCAAAACCGAAGACGAGGACGGCTCGTAAGTCGAGGAAGAATACCATCCCTTTAACCATGGAATCAGTTCTGCATCTAAGGGATGAAGACGAGGAAGAAGAAGAAAATGACGTGTCTGTGCTGGTGGCCCGAAAAACCATCGATGCCCCAAAGGCAGCTGAATCGATGGTGATTTATAAAGCTACGCCTCGGACTAAGGAAATATCGGAGGAAGGTTCGGGCAGAGTCCTCGAATCGTTAGAGATCGAGGATGCTTCCCACCGAAGTCAACAAATGGTGGGTATATTAGAAGGGGCCGGTCCTGAAGCTCTCCGAACTGAGGAGAACGCCACAAGCGAGTCGCTTGGGGTAATAGTAATCAGAGACTCTCCCACTCTCCCTGCCTTTTTCGAAGGGGTAATTCGGGAAGCCCAAGCTTTGGGGGCCCTCGAGATAAACCGGTCTAATGAAGGGGAGGACCCCTTCTCTGATTTGTTTACTGGAGTTGAGGATATTGCTGGCCCTAGTGATGTGTCGGGCCTTTTCTGTGAAGTGCAGCAAGCTCTGAATCGGGTAAGCTTTAACTCCCTTCGTTGATATTACTTTTATGTTTACTATTCTTCTCTAACTTCTTTTCTTCTTTCTTACGTAGGCCACAACGGTCATCGAGAAACATGTTCTTGTTCTCGAGCTGAGCTACGTCAGTACGAGGCCGACCTACGACGGGTCACAGAGGAGAGGAATGCCCTTAGACTCCTCTTCGGGCAAAGGGAAGAAGAAATCAAAGACCTCCGAGCTGAGTTGGCCAAGGCTCATCAAGCCCGGACCGACCTGACCGAGCAGGTAATAATAATCTTAAAAACCCACGGACTCGATCCTGGAACGGTGGATAATATTTCGATCTCACAGCTGCAGCAGAAGCTTGAGGTGATTCGGAAGCTTCGTGAGGAGGTCGATATGATAAAGAAGGAGACCTTGTAATGGAAAGATGGCATGGACCGTCTTGCCGCAGAAAAAGAAACTGCTCGAGCCCAATTATCATCGGCTGAAAACCAACTTCAAAGCATGAAGGAGAAGAGATCGGTTCAAGCAAGAAAAATAGAGGAGCTCGGAGCTCGGTTGGCCTCCAAACTTGCCAAGGCCAAATTTGACACCGAAAAAGCAAAGGCCAATGCGGATGCATTAGTGGCCGTCTATCGGGTGGATGCTGAAGCTGCTCAGGTTCAAGCAAGAGAGGCTGCCGAGACCGCTAACACTCGAGCACATTGGGTTGCCGAACTTGCTAAATGCTGATTTCGGAGGGAGACCCTCGAGGAGATCCATGCTCGAGGTTTCGATCTTGCCGAAGAAATAAAAAGGGCTAAAGATCTCAAAGACGATGCTGAAGTCTTATTTTCCGATGATGATGATGATGATGATGATGATGATGGGAGTAAGAGTGGGTCCGAGAGCGGGGAAGAGCCTGATGGAGAAGAGACCGCCCCTGGAGATAACCAAGAAACTTAGCCCTTAGTTTCTATTTTGGTTTTGTTTTGTAAGGTCCTATTCGGACATTGTAAACATTCTTGTATATATATAAAGATCTTTTATTTTCCCGACTTGCCTCTATTTTATTCTATGCCTTGTGAAGATTTTGTTTCATTCATGCCTTATGAAGGTTTTCATAAGGCTTTAGGCAATTTGATCGAATTTTGACCTTGTAGCCTTTATAACCGAGTGAGTGCTTGCTTAAACTCGAAATAAGGTAGCCCGTAGGCTTAGTAGTCGAGTGAGCGATTGCTCGAACTCGAAGTAATATATCCCGTAGGCTTAGTAGTCGAGTGAGTGATTTGAACTTGAAGTAATGTACCCCGTAGGCTTAAGAGTAGCCCGTAGGTCGAGTGAGTGATTGCTCGAACTCGAAATAAGAGTAGCCTGTAGTCTTAGTAGTCGAGTGAGTGATTTGAACTCGAAGTAATGTATCCTGTGAGCTTAATGGTCGAGTGAGTGATTGCTCGAACTCGAAATAAGAGCAGCCCGTAGGCTTAGTAGTCGAGTGAGTGCTTGCTCGAACTCGAAGTGATATAGCCCGTAGGCTTATTAGTCGAGTGAGTGATTCGAACTAGAAGTAATGTAGCCCGTAGGCTTAATGGTCGAGTGAGTGATTGCTTGAACTCGAAATAAGAGTAGCCCATAGGTTTAGTAGTCGAGTGAATGATTCAAACTCGAAGTAATGTAGCTCGTAGGCTTAATGGTCGAGTGATTGATTGCTCAAACTCAAAATAAGAGTAGCCCGTAGGCTTAGTAGTCGAGTGAGTGCTTGCTCGAACTCGAAGTGATGTAGCCCGTAGGCTTATTAGTCCAGTGAGTGATTAGAACTCGAAGTAATGTAGCCCATAGGCTTAATGATCGAGTGAGTGATTGCTCGAACTCGAAATAAGAGTAGCCCGTAGGCTTAGTAGTCGAGTGAGTGATTCGAACTCGAAGTAATGTAGCCCATAGGCTTAATGGTCGAGTGAGTGATTGCTAGAACTCAAAATAAGAGTAGCCCGTAGGCTTAGTAGTCGAGTGAGTGCTTGCTCGAACTCGAAGTGATGTAGCCCGTAGGCTTATTAGTCGAGTGAGTGATTCGAACTCGAAATAATGTAGCCCATAGGCTTAATGGTCGAGTGAGTGATTTCTCGAACTCGAAATAAGAGTAGCCCGTAGGCTTATTACTCGAGTGAGTGCTTGCTCAAACTCAAAGTGATGTAGCCCGTAGGCTTAATAGTTGAGTGAGTGATTCGAACTCGAAGTAATGTAGCCCGTAGGCTTAATGGTCGAGTTAGTGATTGCTCGAACTCGAAGAAAGGTAGCTCGTAGGCTTTATAGTCGAGTGAGTGCTTTGCTCGAACTCGAAGAAAGGTGGCCCGTAGTCTTTATAGTCGAGTGACTACTTGCTCAAACTCAAAGTAGTGTAGCCTGTAGGCTTAGTGGGACTTGATCTCGTTGAATTTTTGGTTGGCAGTCCCCGATTTATGGGGTAATGGTCGGCCCTTAAGCCTGCTTGCAAAATAGATCACAAAATAGAGGATGGATTCTGAGATATCGGTAAGAAATTCTCTTTATGTCATTATACATGTGTTTATGTTCTGTACCAGGGATCGATCAAACTACATGGGCATGGTTCGTTTTGACCATTTGGCTCTTACAATTTTTCTTATCGAAACCCTATTGTTATGAAGTAAATTTCTTACATCGAACTTGATATATTTGAGGGTAATGCCCCCCCAGTATTCGAGGTTGATTGTAAGGAGGCCTCGGATACTGTTGAATTGTTCTAAGTTAGCATGATTAATGGTTTCCTCATTAAAAACCTTGCCGAAAAACTCATTTGGGATAAAACCGGCCTAAGGGAAAAAGAGTGCAACGCGTGCTTTCAGACCTAAAGCTTTGTGTTGAATGATCCATCCTTGTTCCTGATCAAACTCCTGCAAGGGTTAGTTTCAAAATATAAACGAACATCGGAGGGTCGTACCTTAGCAGTAGTATCGTTTTAGGTGCGACTGATAACTAGGGGTTTTAGCCTATTATTTGCTCTCTTTTGCTTAGATTTTAGGTAAAAAATGCATAAAGGTATTCCCGAAAACTAACTTAATGTTCTTGCTTGCAGGTTTTGGTCAAAACGAGGCAAAGAAGCTATAATCAACTCATGAAGGAGTCAAACCTGCACGAATCCAAGGCTGAGACTGGAGTGCTGAGAGCAGCAGAAAAGCGCGGCCGCGTAAGGACCACCGCTGAGGTGGCCACTATTACGCGGTCTGCGAAAGTAGATTCAGAGAAGCTGCTTTGAGTACTATAATCACCGCTGACCGCGTTGGAAAGGCGCAACCGCGAAGGGATTTTCGCTGAGAGCGTAGTTCGAGGTTCAGAGACTCTACAGTTTGGGCTCAAATGAAGACCGCGACTCGCGTCCAAATTATGCGGCCGTGAATTGATCTTACGCGGACGTGAAGGGAATTTCGTTGAGAGTGCATCTTCAGGTTCAGAGACCCTGCAAGTCGGGCTTAACTGAAGAATGCGGTCCGCGTCCAAATTACGCGGCCGCGATGGTAGCACACGTGGACGCGGTTGAAATTATGCGGTCCGCGAAACTAAGCCCAATCCAAGCCCGGTATTAAAGAAGCGCATACTGCGCTCATTATTACGCGGCCGCGAAAGCTCAAGTGCGGACGCGGTCAGAATTACGCGTCCGCGAATCCTCCGCAGGGGCATTTTTGTCCAAAAATTTTAGCCTAGTATAAATAGATCCTTTTATCAATTTTAGGTGAAGTTTTGTTTAGCAGAGCACGTGAACGGCTTGATTTTCCCTTTTTGGGCATTTTTAGAGTAGATTTACCTTCAAACTTTAGATTTTGAGCTTGTACTTTAATTATGGCTTATAATTCATCTTTATATTTGATTTCTGCTGTTATTATGAGTAGCTAGACCCCATAGCTAGTGTTGTGACCCAACCCTAGCATGGGTATTTAATGGGTCTTGAATTTTAGGGCTTAATTTTTTATGGGTTAGTGATATTTAGCCTAATTCATGCTAAAATTGTAGAATTAGTGGTTGCAAATACTGACTCATGCCTTTATGACTTAGGCTCTTCTTGAGAAAGAGGGACTAAGTATAGGAAAATTAGGCTAACATGGAATTGGGGTGAACTCAAGAGATTGATAGCCCCAATTAAAGGGTTAAACCTAGAGATAATAATATCCGACTTGAGCCAGTTTCACTTGTATTGTATGAACACCCATTTGGGCTTGAGAAAGCCAAATCGGGAAAAGTCACTCAAACTACCGAGAGGTATAGAGTGAGCACTTATGTGTGATGGTTATATCACGACCCTAATCATAACAAGCTTGTCCTAGATTCTTGATATCCATTAGATACTCACCTAGGCGGAAGTCACTTCCCTAGTGCCTTTTAACACTTGAAAACTTTCACCAAAATATTGTACTTAGCTTACACTTAGCATACAATAGTATAAAATTAGAATAGAATAAATTACAACAATGTTTGAAAGTGCAATCAGGAACAACACGTACATCTAGATTAGTTAGATACCCAACTCCAAGCCAAATTAACTCCCTGTGAAAATCGATCCCGACCTCGTTGGGTAAAACTACATCGACCATCCTCGCTACTCTATAGTAGTGTAGGTTTGTCCTCGACCAGCGACACGTTTCAATTGCTTTGTAGTTGTTTGATGTTCATAATACCGAGCTTGTAGGATCCTTTACCGACATTTTCAAGTACCTGATACGGTCCTTCGTAGTTTGGCCCCAGTTTTCCTTCATTCGAATTTCGGGTGCTGAGGGTGACTTTTCTTAGCACTAAGTCCCCGATTTTAAAATGGCGAAGATTGGTTCTTCGATTATAGTATCTTTCGATCCGCTGCTTTTGGGCGGCCAATTGGACGAGAGCGTCTTCTCATTTTTCATCCAATAATTTGAGGCTAGTATTCATAGCCTTGTGATTTGACTCTTCTATTGTATATTGAAACCTGGCACTGGGTTCCTCGACTGGAATCAAGGCTTCGGAGACATATACTAAGGAGAATGGGGTTGCCCTTGCACTGGATTTTGATGTTGTTCGATATGTCCAAAGAACTTCGGGTAGGATTTCTCTCCATTTTCCCTTAGAGTCGTTTAACCTTTTCTTTACGTTTTGAATGATAGTCTTGTTTGTCAATTCGGCCTATCCATTCCCACTAGGGTGATACGGTGTTGATAATATCCTTTTTATTTTATGGTCTTCAAGGAATTTCGTCACTTTGCTGTCGACAAATTATTTTCCATTGTCACACACCATTTCGGCGGGTATCCCAAAACGACATATGATATGATCCCAGATGATGTCGATAACCTCTTTCTCTCCTACTTTCTCGAACGCCTGTGCTTCAACCTATTTAGAGAAATAGTCAGTCATAAATAAAATGAACTTAGCTTTACCTGGGGCCGATGGCAGAGGGCCGACGATATCCATTCCCCATTTCATGAATGGCCATGGGGATAGGACTGAGTGAAGTTGCTCTTTGGGTTGATGGATCATCGGTGCAAACCTTTGACATTTGTCACATTTTTGAACAAACTCCTTTGCATCTTTGTCCATATCGATAAAATAATATCTTACTCTGATTATTTTTCAGACTAATGAATCGGTACCGGAATGATTTCCACAAGTACCCTCGTAAATCTCACGTAGGATGTAGTCGTTGTCTCCTGGTCCTAAGCATACTGCCAATGGTCCATCGAATGTCCTTCGGTATAATGTTCCATCGGCAGTCAATGTGAACCGAGCAGCTGTGGTTCGTAGGGCCCGATGGGAGCTTTCCATTCTCCAAGTATTTAATATACTTATTCCTCCAATCCTATGTTAAGCTTGTACAGTTTATCTCGGCATGACCTTCCTCGATCACAGATCTCGAGAGTTGAACGACAGTCCCCGAGCTGATCTCATCTTCCTCGACCGATGACCCCAAATTTGCAAGTGCATCCGGCTCACAGTTTTGTTCTCGAGGTACATGCTGTAAGGTCCATTCTTTGAAACGATGCAAAGTTACCTGTAGTTTGTCCAAATACCTTTGCATTCTATCTTCTCGAACTTCGAAGGTTTTGTTTACTTGATTTACCACCAGCAAAGAGTCACACTTGGCTTCAATGACTTTTGCTCCCATGCTTTTAGCTAGCTCGAGACCTGCAATCATGTCCTCATACTCGGCCTCGTTGTTAGTCAACCTAGTAGTTTTGATAGATTGCCTAATAGTGTTACCCGTGGGTGTCTTTTAAAATGATGCCTAGCCCGGACCCCTTCACGTTCGAAGCTTCATCCATGAAAATGGTCCATACCCCCGATGATGTACCCGATTTCAATAAGAGTTCTTTTTCAACTACGGGTATGAGGGTTGGCATGAAATCGGCCATGAAGTCCGCTAAAGGTTGAGACTTGATGGTCGTTCGAGTTTGATATTCGATATCGTACCCACTAAGTTCGACGGCCCATTTGGCCAATCGGCCTGATAGTTCGGGCTTATGTAAAATATTACGAAGTGGGTAAGTGGTTAATACACATATGGGGTGACATTGAAATTATGGTCTTAACTTTCTAGAGGTGCTTATCAGTGTAAGTGCCGATTTATCTAAGTGTGGATATCTAGTTTCTGCTTCCCCTAAGGTTCGACTTATATAATAAACGGGAAATTTCGTACTTTTCTCTTCTCGAACTAGGACACCACTTACCGCAATTTTCGATACTGCCAAGTCCAAGCAAATTTTCTCGTCTGCCTTTGGAGTGTGAAGCAGTGGTGGGCTTGATAGGTATCGTTTCAATTCCTCTAATGCCTGTTGGAATTCCGGGGTCCAGGAGAAATCTTTTTTCTTTTTGAGTAGAGAGAAAAACCTGTGACTTCGATCCGACGACCTTGAAATGAATCGGCCTAAGGCAGCAATCCGTCCCGTTAGCCTCTGCACGACTTTTACACTGTCCACGACGGCGATGTCTTCGATGGCCTTGATTTTATCGGGGTTGATCTCAATCTTTCGATTCGATACCATGAAGCCAAGAAACTTGCCCGAACCGACGCCGTAAGCATATTTCTCAGGGTTGAGCTTCATGTTGTATTTTCTTTAAATCTTGAATGTTTCCTGCAAATGAGCCAAATGGTCCTCTACGCGCAGGGACTTAACTAGCATGTCATCAATATAAACTTCCATTGATTTACCTATTTGTTCCTCAAATATTTTATTTACTAGGCGTTGGCAAGTAGCTCCTGCATTTTTTAGCATGAAGGGCATCACATTATAACAATATGTTCCATACTTGGTGACAAATAAAGTTTTTTCCCGGTCTTCCGGGTTCATTTGGATTTGATTATGCCGTGGCATCGATCATGCAATTGATGTTGGGCAGCGGAAAAGAATCTTTGGGGCATGCCTTGTTTAAATCCTTATAATCAACACACATTCTAAGTTTGTTCCTTTTTTAGGGACTACAACTACATTGGCTAACCATTCGGGGTATTTAACCTCCCGAATGGACCCTATTTTAAGAAGTTTAGTTACCTCGTCCTTTATGAATGCGTGCTTTACCTCGGACTAGGGTCTTCTCTTTTGCTTCACTGGTTTGAACCTAGGGTCCAGGCTTAGCCGATGCATCGTTATATCCGGTGGGATCCCTGTTATATCTAAATGGGACCAAGCAAAATAATCTATGTTATCGATAAGAAATTGAATAAGCCTTTTTCTGACTTCGTAGGTTAATCTCGTTCCTAGATATACCTTTCTTTTGGGCAAATTCTCGATTAGTATGTCTTGCTTTAGCTCTTCAATCGTTGATTGGGTAGCGTCGGAATCATCGGGGACCACGAAGGATCCAAGGATCCTTTGATCATCTTCTTCATTAATCTTCTGATTTTCTAGTTGGGTTGAAGCTGACGTCTGTGATTGCTATTTGGCATCTCATTCCCCTTTTGAGTCTGACCCCTTTGTTGATGAAGGTGAGGATATCGGAATTGCTACTTCGACGTCAAACATTTCTCTCGCGGTCGGTTGTTCTCCGTACACTGTTTTGACTTCCTCCGATGTTGGGAATTTAAGAACCTGGTGGAGGGTCAAAGGTACAGCTCTCATATTGTGGATCCATGGCCTTCCAAAAATGGCGTTGTACCTCACGTCACCTTTGATTAAGTGAAGCTTTATTTCCTGGATGGTCATGACCACGTTTATCGGCAGAATTATCTCGCCTTTGGTGGTTTCACATGCCATATTGAATCTATTTAGAACCAGGGTCCTGGGTACGACCTTGTCCTATAGACCAAGCTGTTCTACAACCTTCGATCTAATAATGTTGGCCGAGCTACCTGGATCAATTGACACACGCTTAACTTTAGTTTTATTCATAAGTACGGATATTACCAGTGCATCGTTGTGAGGTTGCATGACTCCTTCTGCATCTTCATCATTAAAGGACAAGGTTCCTATAGGTGCGTAATCCTGAATTCGAGGTCGGTTTTCTCTCATAACCAATGTTTTAGTGCATTTAAGCACCGCCCCCTGAGGGGTATCGACGCCACCGATGATCATATGGATGATGTACTGTGGTTCTTCCTGTTCGTTTTGCTTACCGAAATCCCTGTTTTTGAAGTGGTTTTTGGCCCTGTCACTTAAAACTTCTCGAAGGTGCCCTTTATTGAATAACCGGGCTACCTCCTCTCTTAGTTGCCTGCAATCTTCCGTTCTTTGGCCATGGGTGCCATGATATTTGCACATTTGATTGGGGTTCCTCTGGGCAGGATCGGTCTGCATGGGTCGAAGCCATTTAGTGTCTTTGATGCATCCGATAGCCGACACGATGGCAGATACATCGATGCTGAAGTTATACTCCGATAATCGTGGTGCTTCCTTAGGTCCGGTAGGCCTGTCGAACCCATTTCTGTTCATCAACCCCCGAGACCTTTGACCTCGATCACTCCTTTTATTGCCTTGTCCGGGCTTACGTCTCGATTCATTGATCATGTGGTTTCCATTATATGGTCGGTATCGGTCCCTGATCGGACTTTGTTCTCGATTGATGTCCCTTCTAGCAGCAGGTTCAGAATCCAACTGATCGTCTTCGACTCTAATTTTTGACTAGTACCGATTAGGCATGTCGGCCTAAGTAATAGATGGATACTCGATCAGGTTATGCTTCAACCACCGTGAAGCCATCGAACTTCACTCGTTCAAACTTTGAGTGAAAGCCTGAACAACCCAATCGTCTGTGACTGGTGGCAGATCCATTCGTTTCATTTGAAAATGAGACACGAACTCCCTTAGCATCTCGTTATACTTTTGTCTTACCTTGAACAGGTCCGACTTCCTGGTCTCGACCTTTATGGCCCCGGCGTGCGCTTTTACGAAGGAATCTGCAAGCATAGCAAAAGAATCGATAGAATTAGATGGTAAATTATGATACCATATCATTACTCCGTTTGACAGGGTTTTACCGAATTTCTTCAATAATACGGATTTGATTTCATCGTCCTCTAGGTCATTCCCTTTAATGGCACATGTGTAAGAGGTGACTTGTTCGTTGGGGTCGGTAGTTCCGTTATATTTAGGAATCTCGGGCATGAGGAATTTCTTTGGGATCGGTTTAGGAGCCGCGCTTGGGGGGAAAGGCTTTTGTACGAATTATTTTGAATCTAAGCCCTTCAATATCGGTGGTGCCCCTGGGATCTGATCAACCCTGGAGTTATATGTTTCCATCTTTTTGTCGTTTGCTTCGATCCTCCTTTCTCCTGATTCTATTCGTTTGGTCAGTTCTTCGAACATCTTAGCAATTTCGGGATTAGTCCCCGACTCTTAGAAAATCATACGCAAGCTGACGCCATTTTCCTCGACATTATGGGTATCTCGAGCTGCAGATCGAGTGCCACCATGAATGCTATTTTTAGGTTCAGAATGTAGGTTTGCCTCAATGGCCACATGCGAATTAATGTCTAGTGGAACTTCGATTCGAGCTCCAACGGCGTCGACAAGCGGCCTTTCGGTCCTGGGCGTCAAGTTATTATTCTCACCTTGAAGACCAGCTTCGTTGTCAATAGGTAAGGCCATTTAATTGATAGCTCATCATTGCTAATTCGAAATCAAAGACACTTCCGAAAACAAGCGTAAAATGGCGTGTTTTGTTGTTTCGTATCAAATAACCACTGTTATCCTTAGCCCCACGGTGGGCACCAAACTGTTTACCCGAAAAACGGATAGAGTTGAATTTGTACGTAGTTCTAAGGGTATGTGATATAACTTGACACAAATCGTAAGAGTAAATAGAAATATCGAAATTTGATTATAAAGAATGAAAGATAAGCAAAGTTGGAAAGAAGATGATTTATGGATTAAGCAAGATAAATCAATCTATGAAGCTAAAAAAGGATAACTCTTCAATATAGGAGTGTATGATATCTCATTTACAATGTATGCCAAACATGATGCTTTATAGAAATATAACCATCTCTTTTATAGTGGGGGGATCCTACTTTAGATATAATTAAATATACATAGTGGGGAACCCATGATAAATCAGCTTTTCCCTAATTCCAGCCGAGATTCTCCGCCTTAGTACTGCTGCAACGGCTTTTGTTTATGAGCTCGATCTTGATCGGACTCAGTATTGATCGGTTTCCAATTTTAGAGCTCGATGCGGGTTTGAGCTTGATGCCGAATCGGGGTTCGGTAATGACTTGGGCTCGGTATTGGTTGGCCTCCGGACCTTAAGCTCGATTCCATCACATCTCATCATAGTTCGATTTGGACCCGAGCTCGGTAATAACTTCGAGCTCGATATTTGACCTGTCCCTGAAACTTGAAGCTCGTTTGTGCATTCTACGGATCCCATCTCGATATTATGAAGACTTTTTTCGGTGTATTATTTTCCCATCTCGATCAGACGTACGAAGGCCGTAATCAGTTTCGACCGTATATAGTATTTACTACCGAGACATCATCTGGAAGGTTGTTATGTTGTCTAAATATTTATAAATGGCACAAGCCCTGATTATTCAGATTTGATAGAGTGACAACTCACAGTGTGATCATGAAAGTTGTGTCATGTGGTTGGATGCACGAGTTGAGTTAGGTTGGGTTTACTTATCCGTTACCTGACAGATTGATTTAATAAGTTGTATAGATACTCAAAAACTTGTTGAGAGTGTATACTATTGACTCAGGGGTTGATTGAGATGATCTGTTATTTTTTAAAGTTTGACATGTTTAGGCATTGACTACTACAATACACAAACCATGTCATCTAAAGATTGGTGTAGAATTTATGGTGTGTATGGGTTGAATTGTTTTACCCGATAAGACAAAGTTAACAAATTTAAAATGAGCATATTCGAACTAGGTTAAGAATGTTTTGGAACAAAAATACTTTAAGATAGTTCAAAAAAAGACAAAAGCTCTATTCGGACGAGAGAAGTACATGATTTAGAGTTGTGGTAGATTGTTGTATGTCCTTGGAAGTTTCTTTTTCATTTGGGGCATAATAATATCGTAGAAGTAAGGTAAGATTAGATCAAGGTATTTTGCCGGAACAAGTTTAGGAATTGTTTGATGTTTTATTTAAGAGGTTACCTAAATGGAAGGTTAGTTATGGTTATAGAAGTATATGATATAATATAGGATTTCTCTCTAGAAGTATAATTTTGACTTGACACATATATTGAGATTGATACGGTGAATATATACAAGAATCAAAATGATGTTTTAGATATCGAAGTTGGGTTTAAAGGATTATAAGCTTATAAGTTAGGGTTAGTGGAGGAGTCTTCAGTCAAGATTTGTTAATGAAATTATCTGTACAAAGTTGACATGAGATCACTCGTAGATATTTATGTAGCGAGGTGATATAGCTATTCGACAATTTTAGAACGATTCTTGGCATGTTCGAGAATGAAAAGTTAATTTAAGCGAGAGAGAATAATGAGTCAACTAGTTATTTTGAATTCTAGCATCTCATTTTATTATTTAAGACATCTCGTAAGTTTATTCGATGATTTATGATGCTGGTATAGGTGGAACGGGTCCCGAGAGGTTCGGGAACATTTTGAAACACTTGAAGTCAAACTGGAAGCCTAAAGTGCATAGAGTTCATCAAAGTTAATATTTTGAATAAACGAGCTAAGATTCATGGTTTGAAGCTTCCAATGTGTTCATATTATGATTTTGGACTTGTATATATGTTCAGATTAGGACCTAAGAGACTCGGGTGTAATTTGGCACTTATTGCATGAATGTTGAAAAATAAAGATTCATAAGTTTAATTAGGGATTTGATTTTGAGTTATGGTGTTTGTCTTCCTGTTTTGAGCCTTTGGATAACTTCATATAGGGTATTTGGACTAGTTGCGATGGTTTGAAGGGGTCCCAAAGAGGGAGGAGGGAGGGTGAGATTCGAGCATTTGGAAAAGAAAGTTGCTGGTTTCAGCACTAAGAGCACTATGGCACGGAGGCGGTAGCACTGGAACTGAAGTTTGAAAGCTTCAATGACCAGTTCACCGTGGCACGGTGGCTGTAATGATGAATCAAACTTCTAGAAAGTATAAAAGGGGTTCGATTTTATGACTTCTATTTTAGTTTTCACTTTGGAGAACTGGAATCTCGATTTTGGAGGATTTTGACCTAGATCATCATTTACAAGTTTGGGGTAAGTAATTATAACTTAAACCTATAGTTTATATATGAATTTATCTCTAGATCCAACATCAAAACATGGATTTGAACAAGGACAATTGAAGATTTTGAGACCAATTACAATCACCCAAATTGAGTTTTGATTATCCAAATGGACTCCAAATGAGAATTTAATTATATATTTAGATTTGTGGGATCACAGGTCGCCGAGATTGGCTCTCTTTTCAAACTTTGACTAAATGAACTCGGGGTTGACTTTTTATTAACTTTTGTAATTTTATTAAATATTGAGTCTATTTTCTTATGGGATTAATTCCTATAGCACGATTGATCTCTTTAAGTATCCTTTGGCAGATTGTAGACGTTTGGAGGCCATAGAAAAAGTAAAAGGTGCCCTTGAAGCTTATTTAGAGAAGGTAATTATCCTGCCTTACCTCGACTTGCGAAAGTTTTTTAAAAATAAACTTATGTGCTATATGCTACGTATTTGGGTGTGACGTATATTTCAGGTGGCGAGTGTATATACGGGTACCATATACTTTCCATGCTTGGGGTATTATCTTAGGCCTTTTATGCCTTGTTTTACTATATGCCTTTACATGTTGCATGTTATATTTGTTTATATGATTACTTGAGCTTCTTATCCATACTTGAATAATAATATAAATGTTATTCACATGACTCAACAAATAGATATAACTACATATATTTTTAATGCTTCAATATTCTTGATGCAATGAAAAAAATTGAGAACAAACAAAAGAGGTCACAATTGTATTTCTGCTCTTTTACCTTATGAATAGCTTATAAAATAGTTACTCATACATTAACACTTGAATTCTAGAGAAGGCCAAAAGAGTGTAGAATAGTAAAAGTGAATGCACTTTTGCATAGAAAGGTTATAAAGAGATAAAAAGAATGTGGGATCATTAATAGTAATATTTATATATTAAAAAAGTAAGGCAAGAAGGTAAATGTTCACACCGTTAAGTAGGGAATGAATTCCAAAATACTACTCTCCTCTCCAAAGGTCCCATCTTACCTTGAAAATTATTTACTTTATTTTAAAATACCTAAGATTCTTAAAGAAAAATTTACATATGTAACTACAACAATTGAGAAAATTCCTCCTCCCCCAAAAAACAGAGCGAAAAAAAAGTCGCATGATTCAAAACCCCCATAAAACATATGACAATAAAAAAAAAAGAGATTCACAATCCCCAAAATATATCACAAAGAAAGAGTCTTTTCTTTGAGTATGACATGATTCCAAACCTCAAAAATAGCTCACAAAAGAAGAGTCATGATTCAAAACAATATATCAGATAAAAAAACAAAATCGAAAGAAAAAGAAAACCTCAAAGGATGAAGAAGGTGAGGAGAGGGGGAGGCGGTGCCGGCCTGAAGCGTATCACATGTAATATTTTTTTCTTTTTCACTAGGTTTATTGTACTTTCGGACGTACGTTAATGCTTTGAAGTGAAAATAAAACTAGTACTCTAGTAGTTGTATCCGCGAATATTTATGAAAAATATTATATTATGATAGAATATTGATATCATAATTTTTATAGAAGAAAATCAATATATACTAACAAGCAGAATTTTCATGATTCTATCATTTTTGTAATATATAATGCAAAGTTTATAAAATAAAAGATTCTGTAATAAACATATAGATTAAATATTAAACAATCCATATATAAATTAGTATATGTGAACATTGAGTAATAAAAGAGATAATAAAACAAAAGAAATAGTAAAAAAGAAAAAGATGTGTAACCAACCCGCTAGGTTCATTGTACTTTCGGACCAACAATCTTTGTGATCCGCGAATATTAAAAAACTAGTTAAATTGCAAGCGCAATAAAAGAAATAACACTTTCTTAACACCAACAATTTTAAAACAATCTGTGTATCTTGATACTCCGAAGTCCATATTGATTGAATACAATAACATAATGTGAACTTCTGCAGGCTTCTCCTTCTGGTAGCAATTGCTGCATTATTGAATGGAGTAAGGGGTCTAGGAGCTGAAGGCCCTGGTCGTGGAGCAGGGGGTCAAGGATAGGGTCAAGGAGCTGATGGCCCTGGCCGTGGAGCAGGGGGTCGAGGGGGTCAAGGAGCTGAAGGGCAACCTCTTCCACCTCAAGGGCAGCATCAGCCTAATCTTGCTCAACAAATAAATGGTTTACTCAACCCACACAAGCAGCAATGAATGTAGATGCTCTTTTAAACCCAGAAGCAATGGCAGCAATGGCTGCAAATTTGGATGGAGATAATGCATTGTTCGAACTCCATGGAGCTGATGGCCCTGGCCATGGAGCTGGTGGGCAAGGAGCTGGAGGGCAACCTTTTCCACCTCAACTAATGAATGTTTTGCCCGACCCACAAGCACCAATGGATGCTCTTTTCAACCCAGAAGCAATTGCAGCAATGGCTGCATATTTGAATGAAGATAATGCACAGTTCCAACAGCATCTCGACGGGTTAAATCACTAGAAGGGGTGGTGGGTCGATGCAGTTATCCTGAAGCAAAGCTACAGTAATAACATGTGATAACTACGTAGACCTGCTGCTTTTTAAATTCTTACGTTCTAAACTTTTACGTGCAATATACTGCTTACTAAACTCTGTAAAGTGGCAGGAGTTGCCATTCAAAGAATTGAGATGTAATAGCATTGAACTTTAAGTGTTTCACAGATTTAGGTAGAAAATAAAGTGTGAACATCAGTTTTATTTGCAAGAAAAGGCAGGCAGGTTCTTCATACCCCATTACTTATCTTGTTCTTTGAGCATTCCGGGAAGCTAGTTTATTACTTATATTTTAGTACTGGTTTTGCTTTTAACACACTTTCTTTGAGATGAAATGTTTCAGTTGTCAAACATTAGGGGAGGCGTAAAACACATAAGGTTGTTAAGTGAAAAAGTTGTCAGAACACCAAATGGCCCTAAGCTTATGAACAAAATAGTTTTATAGGTTTTGCCACATGGTGGCCTCTAGTAGCCTGTGCTCCGACAACTTTTTCACTTATCTAGTAGAACAAATATGTATTTTCAACTTCAGATCTTGTAGATTTAAATGGGAATAGTTAATGTGGTTTTTATATCAGAGTTAAAAAATCTTTTCTGCACTATAAAATAGAGAAATATTCCCTAGCAAGTAAGTCATCGTATCCATCTGATGGGATTTGACATTCATACCTCTGAGCTGTCAAAATCTTTAGTTAGTACTTTTCTTTGTGAACTTTCATCATAACTCTAGTAACTACAAAAAAGAAGTTGATGCATCATGTCAAGAAGCACATGGTTTTCAAGAACACTAAAAAGAAACCAAGTAATTATAAATTACCAGATTAGATATGCTCTTTGAGATGACCATTAAAAGCTGTTGTCACAATACTGGAGCGTCAAGAAACCCAGAACCAAAAACTAATCAGAACCAAATTAGTAGAGAGAGAGGCAACAGAAGATGCCCTTGAGGTGGCGTCTGCATCTCTCATGTCATTACTTGGAAAAAATTGGGGAAGCAACACGTACTTTATGTCGGATTCTTTTAAATATAATACTACTGTCCGATTAGTTGGAAAAAATTGAGCATCTGTATCCTATAAACTGTAACATCAACCTGAAAAATGCGCCTCTGTGTGCTATGATCTATAACCAGTGTATGTCAGTTCCAATAATATATATCATCAGTATCGGGAAAAGATCTACAACTAGCTAGTGGCTCGGTTAGACAAAGACAAACCTCTTTTTATGACAACCGGTGCGGTTGGATCATGTCGTTGTCCCTAAGAAAATTCGAAAGTTCAAGTCACAGAGACTTGATAGTTAACTCTACATTACTAACGTTGGGTTGTATCACAATGTGAACATAATTTTTTCAGCTAACTGGTATTTATTAATTTTTTTTATTTTATTATATAACTTTTTTTAAAAAAAGCCAGAGATGCAGCATATTCTCAATAGAGAACTATCATAAACACACAGTTCAAAACTCAGTTCAAATATAGATCCTTCCAAATACATAAAAAAACTCCCCTACTCAAAAATTAAGATTACATCTTCCCAGGAAAAAAGAGAGTCAGAAGCAAAATTTATTCTTTAAGACCGTCTCCAACCCAACACTATTTTTGACGCCAAACGCTATTTTGGTATAAGATTTGGTGTTTTGGTGCTCCAACCCAACACCATTTTGGTGTGTGAATAGTGTTACACCAAATTTGGTATAACACTATTCATCTACACCATTACTATTCATCAATATTTTATTATATAACACTTTTAATTTAACATATTATAAATTTTGTAATTACTTATACTTTTTATGTACTAACTACTATCTTTATGATATTCATTTTATATTTTAATTTTAGTGTATAGTTTTTATAAATTAATTTTCGTATATTTTATTTTTATATAAAATTATAAGTTATAATTGTATAAAAATATATAACAATCAAAAAAATAAAAAGTGCAAATCTAAAATATAATATATTGTTAATAAATAACACAATGTTCATTAAATAACATAAAACTAAATATTTAATCCAGTAGCGATTGACATAGATTAAAATTGAAAATACATTAAATAACATAATAGGATCAGAAAATTACAACAATAATCTAGTACTCTGGTAGGTCACTTTAGAACCGCCAATATCATTAAAATATTGAGTGTATGGGGCAGGGATTGTTGCGGTTGTGGCTGTTGAAATTGTTGACTTCTTTTATCCATTATTGTTTTGGCTATGATTTTACTTGTGAGTGTCATTTGCAAGAAAAAAAATTGAATATAATATGTGAATGCTACAAAAAGTAAAAGCATGCATAGAATTTCCATATGAATGCTAGAAAATATCACCTCCCATCATGTAATGACTCAACTGGTCGTTTTGAGCTCTATCATCCCGTTCTTGGATTTGAGACTCTGTAGGTTCAGTTAGTGATTTATCACTTGTGGTTATGGTTGCTTCAGGTCCCAAGAGGTTTGGAAATGATTTGGAACACTTGGCTTCTAATTAGAAGCCTTAAGTTAAGAGAGCTGGCCAAATTCAACATTTTGAGTAAAGGGATCTCAAAATCATGATTTGAGAGTTCCTATAGGATTGTATGATGATTTTGGACTTGTATGTATATTATGTTTAGCACCAAAGAGTTCGGGCGTGATTCGGCGCTATTGTGAGAAATTTGGAACTTCTTATTTTTTTGAGATGGATTAAATTCCATGGATATCCTCTCTCTCTCTTCAAACACACTCTCTCTCATTCTGCTTCCTCTAACGGCTCCCTGCCACAACCGCTGACAAGCCAAGCTTCGGCATCGGCGACGACTACCACCACCAGGTAAGGTCTCTCTCTCCCCCTTCTTTTTGTTTCTTCCATCGCCAGCGGCATTGCCCAGAGCCGGTGATTGCTCCCCTTTCTCTTTCTCTCCTTCCTCTACTCTATCCCCCTTTCTTATCCCTCCCCCTCCTTGTGTGTGCGTGCGCAGTGCCGACGGAACTAGGGTTTCCAGCGGGTTTCAACCACGTGGCGGCATATGTACAAGCAAATTTCTGGCCAGAAGTTCCCGTTTTGGCACTCGCCTCTTCAAAATTGCCTTGACCCACAATGTTCCAGCCGGTTCCGACGAGATCCCCATCACCCCGGCTAACTTTTCGGTGACTTTTTTCCGAGGAATGTCGTTCAAGAAGTGGCTCCTCTCCACTCTCTCTTGGAGCCGATTCTTGGGGCTCTTCTCCACTCTCTCAAGACCCCCAACCTTCTCCCATCTTCAAGGTAAGCAATTCCCATTGTCTTGGTGTGAATCTTATCATTTCTACACTAGAAGTACTTCAATCCACCATGAAATCCTTAGATTTTTAAGAAATTTCTTCAAGAACTCAAGGGAGACTTTTGCAAGATTTCTTCCAAAAGGTAATCCTACACCCTTAGACTTACATGCATGGATTCATTATGGGATAGTGATTGAAAGCCATAAGTTCCCAATTTAAATTCATAACCATTGTAGAGATTGAAAGGTAATTATTTGATCGAATTTTGTTAGTTGGGTGTGGATGGTTGGACATGCATGTGACGTTGGAAGTTATACATTACTTGGGGATCATAGTGGGATAAAAGTTTAGTAAATGGTGGTAGTTGGATGAACTAGTTCCATGGATAAGAAACGTAGAGATTTATGCATACTAGATGTTTGATAAAATACCTAAGTGAGCTGAATGCTATGAACCCCTTCCTAATGATGGTCCAATTTGATCATGTTTCTATATATTGAACTAGGAGTTTCAGGACGTTGTAGTAATCTAAAGAAAGCTCAAGCGAGGTATGTTGGCTAAACTTCCTCCATAGAATCGTATTCCATGATCTCCTTGTGAACTCCAAGTACGGTTGCTCGAAGTACCAATTCTTATCATGTTAGATTATCTTGAAGACATGGTTTATCATATGCCGATATGCTCAAGTCTTGTTTCAATTTCTATCCCTATACACTCCTACAAAGATACTTCAAATGAGGTTGATTTAACGAATGTCTGATTCCAATTTATGTTTCAAATAAAATGGGTATAGATTCCTTGTAAATGTTTCCAATGTGTTATAAGCTCTTACGTTCTCACAGATAGAAGCTACGGTGTTCCTAAATGTCCTAAGTGTTCTTAATGTTCTATGGTCACACATGGCAAGTAAAATGAAGTGATAGTATGAACATGAAACGTGACCGCTTGCCAAATGAGGATTATAAAGCATTGTATGTTCCGATGGTTTCAATCATAGTAAGAATGCTTCTAAAACAATAAATGCAAACGACTTTGTTAAGTCCCCAAGAATCATGAACTTAGCTAATGACCTTAAGATGACAAGAGAGTACATAACGAGATGAAAGAGAGATGTCCTATGCTAAATGATTGGGTCCATGCGCCATTGAAATCTACTTATTGATTCAACATGCATGCATTAATGTAATAAGCTATGTTTCTCCATGATGACCATGAACATGAAGTATTCCAATGATTCGGGAACTTACGACCTTAAATGAAATGTTAATCATGTCGCTTTGAGCTTATATATGCTCATGTTCATAATAATGTGTTATGAACCATATGGATGGTCAATGAAGAGCATAGGTGTACAATATAGGTGAACACTATGGACGAGCTATGAAATGCATAGGTGTACAATATAGGTGAACCCTATGGACGGTCTATAAAGCGCATAGGTGTACAGTATAGGCAAACCCTATGGAAGGTCTATGAAGCGCATAGGTGTACAGTATAGGCAAACCCAATGGACGGTTTATGAAGCGCATAGGTGTACAATATAGGTAAACTCTATAGATGGTCTATGAAGCGCATAGGTGTATGATATAGGTGAATCCTAAGGACGGTCTATGAAGCGCATAGGTGCACAGTATAGGTGAACCCTATCGACCAGTGAACCCTATAGACGGCCTATGAAGCGCATAGGTGTACAATATAGGTGAACCATATGGACAGTCTATGAAATGCATAGGTGTACAGTATCGCTGAACCCTATGGACGGTCTATAAAACGCATATGTGTACAATATAGGTGAACCATATGGATAGTCTATGAAACGCATAGGTGTACAGTATAGTTGAACCATATGGACGGTCTATGAAACGCATAGGTGTACAGTATAGTTGAACCCTATGGACGGTCTGTGAAACGCATAGGTGTACAGTATAGTTGAACCCTATGGACGGTCTATGAAACGCATAGGTGTACAGTATAGGTGAGCCCTATGGACGGTCTGTGAAACGCATAGATGTACAGTATAGGTGAACCTTATGGACGGTCTGTGAAACGCATAGGTATATAGTATAGGTGAACCCTATGGACGTTCTGTGAAACGCATAGGTGCATAGTAAAAGAGGGCTATGGATGGTCTGGTGAGACGCATAGCCAGCACGAACAATAAGTGCCACTTTCATTGCCCTTGTTTGTACATATTACATTTACATTATATTTTCTATCCCACGTACAGTTCATATGGCTCACTTGATTCCAAAATAAGTTCAGAATTATGTAAGTATAAGACTTAGACAAGTGATTCTATGGGTCATTTCGTAGTTTCTTGATTACTTCATGTGCCTCTTATTTGAGTTACCGTATTTTCATACGTTGTTATGTCTGCCTTACATACGAGTACTATTCCACATATACTCCTGTCCCTTTTACCGGGGGCACTGCATCATCTATACTTCTACTGGATGATATGGATCTTTGATAGGGATCTTCCTCACTACTCACCTTATGGTGAGCCCACTACAGTTCTAGTGGGTATTTGAGTCGAGTTCGTTTTATGTACTTAGGTATCTATTGTCATAGAAGCTCCATTTACACTGTGGGTCATGTACTTAAGTTTAGGGTTTTGTTATGTATTTATGCTCACAGTATTTGCAGATATTTATAAAGCTATGTATCCATCATGAGAAGAATTTTAGGTCATTGAGCCAAATGTATAATGTATTGAATTTAAAAGTCAAGATCTAATTATGTTATGGTAAATAATGCATGAGTAATGAGGAGAGGTTTATATAACGTAGGCCGGCTCGACTAGGTTAATTTAGTTGGCTCCCCAAGGTTGGAGCGTGAAAAGCTTGGTATCAGTAGGGAAGTTCTGGAGTGGCTTACGAGGTTGTTTAATGTCATTTATAGGCCGACAATAATGCCTGATGAGTGGAGATGATCCCAGTATACAAGAACAAGGGTATCAAACTACTATGCCACACTATGAAGGTCTGGGAGAGGGTGGTGGAGATGAGGATAAGGAAGGGGTGTCTATCTCTGAGAACAAGTTCGAGTTCATGTCGGAGGGTTCGACGACAAAAGCTATTCATCTTGTTAGGAGATTGGTGGAACAATACAGGGATAGGAAGCATGACTTGCATATGGTGTTCACCAATTTGGAGAAAACATATGACAAAGTCCCTAGGGATGATCTATGGAGATGCTTGGAGGCTAGATGTGTACCTGCCGCATACACTAGAGCGATTAAGGACATGTATGATGGAGCTAAGACCCGAGTGAGAAAGGTGAGAGGAGAATCGAGGCACTTCATAGTAGAGGTGAGGTTGCATGAGGGATCAGCGCTTAGCCCGTTTCTAATTGCCTTGGTGATGGATAAGTTGACACGACACATTCAAGGAGAGTTACCTTGGTGGATGTTATTATCACATGATATAGTACTGATTGACGAGATACGTGGCGGTGTTAATGCTAGAGTCTAAAGGTTTCAAGTTGAGCAGAACCAAAACAGAATACTTGGAGTGCAAGTTTAGTGACATGGCTCGGGAGGCTGATATTGAAGTTTAGTGAGGTCCGTAATCCAAGGAAATAGGGAGATTGACGAGAATGTCACACATTGTATTGGAACGGGGTGAATGAAGTAGAGGTTCGCATCCGGCGTTTTGTGCGACAAGAATGTGCCACAAATACTTAAAGGTAAGTTTTACAGAATAGTTATTAGACCGATCATGTTGTATGGGGCGGAGTATTGGCCAGTCAAGACCTCTCATGTTCAGAAGTTAAGATTTGCGGTGATGAGGATAATGAGATGGATGTGTGATCATATTAAGAGAGATAAGATTAGGAACGAAGATATTCAAGATAAGGTAGGAGTGGCCTGTATGGTGGATAAGATGCGGGAAGCTAGGATGAAATGGTTCATTGACGTGAAGAAAATAAGCGTAGATGCCCTGTGAGAAGGTGTGAGAGGTTGGTAATGGCGGGTTCAAGGAAAGGGTGTGGTAGGCCGAAGAAATACTGGGAGAGATGATCAGACAGGACATGACACATCTTCAGCTTACCAACATGACCCTTGATAGGAGGGTGTGAAGATCGAAGATTAGGGTTATAAGTTAGTTAGTAGTCGAATTTATTTCCTTTTCACATATGTACTTCCTTCCCTAGTTGTAGTACTAGTGTTATTCTTGTGTTCCTTATTTTTAGATCGATACTTTTTTACTTGAGGTTCTCTTTGCTTCATTTTATTTTTCTGGTTGTTACTATTTCGTTTGTTGTAGTTCTCTATCATAACTGTTGTGATTTTGTCTAATTGAGCCGATGATCTTTCGGAAACAGCCTCTCTACCTTCATAAAGTAGGGATAAGGACTACGTACATAATACCCTCCCCAGACCCCATTTGTGGGAATATACTAAGTATGCTATTTTTTTAGATGGTAACAGAAGTCTCTTAGCTAGTGTCTGGACATATATTTGGTTGAAACTTGAAAAGACAAGCTTTTGAAGATGAGATAGAAAAATAGTTTTTGAAAGTTGAAATTGTGTTTGGACATACATTTTGCTTAAGGAGAATTTGAAGTTTTGCCAGTAGAAAACTTCGAAAACTGGTCTAAACCACTATTTGAAACTTGAAAAATTCATCTTCAAAAAATGGTCACTATTTTATAAGCAAACAATGTTTTCAATTTTTCTTTTTGAAAAAAAGTGCATAAAACTTATGGCCAAATGAGAGCTAATGTTCTTAAGTTTTATTTGCACCTTGGTTCTTTATTGTGATGTTTCCGCATGTATTTTGAGCCTTTGAACAAGTTCATATAGGGTATTTGAACTTATTGAGATGGATTGGAGGGGACCCAAGGGGCCAGTGCGAGTTTCGGCGTGTTTGGAGCAAGTTTTGAGAGATTTGAAATGTTGAAATAAATTTTATGGACTTGACCTTACTTCAACAAGATAATTGATCTCAATCTATAAGGAATTTGGGGATGATCTAAAAATGAAGGCTGAAGCTCTTTGAATCTAGTTTCCAGAAATTTAAACCGTTTGTCATTCTGACATTTGTACAAAAAGTTATGACTGTTTTAGTGAGCAAGGTCAATGTTGTCATCTCTGAAAATAGGCACCAAATATTTTTGCAATTGTATATATCACTTTATTTCATACTTGGACTTCATTTTATCATTTAGGGAGTTACGGAGCTCGGATTGAGGTAATTTTTTAAGCGATTTTCTCCTAAGATGGTGCGGTAAGTGATTCTCAATCAAATTTATAATTACAACATGAATCTAATCGATTTTGCCTTAGAATCAAGGATTCAAAAGAGGAAAAGAGGATTTCTAACTTGAAAGTTAAGAAAGTGCATTTTGGGGTTTCGAATAACTTGGACTCAGATTTGAAAACTAATCATATGTTTGGACTTGTAAGGTTACAGGTCAACGGGATACGACTTATGTTTTATGATTTGACCGTGTGAGTCTGAGTTGACTTTTGAGATTTAGTTAAAGATCATTTATCATTTAGAATTGATTTATATATCTTTTTTTGACTTCCTCGAATACTCTTTGGGCTAGATCGGGCTTGTTTGATGGATTTAGAGCTAGAAGAGGCGAATTTTAAAGAATAGAGCAAGATCGGATAAGGTAAGTATCTTTTAACCTCGACTTGAGGGAATTTTTCCTAAAATGAACTTATATGATACATGCTACATGTTTAGGGGTGACATATATACGAGGTGACGAGCGTATACGTGGATGCCGAGGTTGTACCATGGTTTGAGTAGATTTTAGACTATTTTTTGGCTTGTTTGGTGTATGTCTCACTTCATATGCTTTACTTGATTTACTTGTGTCATGATTCTTTGCCATCTTTATATGTTAGTATCATGTTATAGGCATCTCTCTTATGCTAGTGTAACATGCTAGGATATTTTACGTCATGACTTGTTGAATGACTATTTTAGCATCTTATTCATGCTAGAATAATGTTATCAGCATCGTTCACATGCTAGTTTAGTATTACAAATTTAATGTACTTATATTATATCCATACATTGTCTCCTTAGATGCACCATTCACATCATTCATCTGAGACTGTTTGGGCGCGTGGTTTCACGTTCCTATATAGAGGTTCTATTTGGGTGTGTTTATACACGTTCATGTGTTGAGACATTTGTTGGGCGTATGGATTCAAATTCCTTATTGAGATACTTGTTCGGGCGTACGGATTCCCAATATAGATGAGATCAGTTCTTTGTGTCTTCATCTATGCCAATAAAGCCGCCACAACTGTCTATGATGGAACGAAAGGCATCAAGGGTCCAAGAATGGAGAGGGATACCAAAGGCCTTTACCCAACGATGCTCACTATTCTGACTTATCATCTCTTATCTCGACATCGGCGACCACCATTTTAGTGATAGCTTCCTATCATTCCAGAACCAATCCCCTGCTTTGATTCTAATTGCTTCTTATTTCGATGGGAAATCAAACAAAAATTGGTTGTGGTTAATCGTTGTTACCCGGAGACCTGCAATAACTTGCCATCTATTTATAAACCACTTTTATATTACCTTCGGCTTTGGGCTGAGATTGAAAGGATCATTGAAACACCCGATGAGGCTTTTGGCTAGGAATTTGGAATTATCATACTCTGCTGTAGGAGGGCTTTCAGAGTTTTTACCTACAAATCTACTTGCTGTAGCTTCTGGAATTTCAGGCCATTTGATAATTCTGGCAGCTTCAATATAAGGTTTTGCATGTGATTGGGCTAGATAGAATCGTGGGTTGTGACCTTTCCCCAAAAAGCGAATAATCTTCACTGCAATATCTCCCTAACCAAGATTCCACTCTTACAAAACGGCCATGTATATTGAAATTCTAAAAGACTCTGCAAGTGTAGATCTGGATTTTCCTTCCCCTATCTTTGGCAACTATTCCCTGTAATTAGTGAGGCTTCTTTAAGAGCTTCACACACCCATCTTACATTCCTCTCGTCAACTTTAAGGCTGCAAGTGAATCTTCTCCCACGCTCAATTAATAAGAACCATCTGTCATAATCTTCACTAATGTCGACTAACTCAAAAGATTTATCACCTGAAATGAAGAAAACATTATCTCTCATGGCTGGAAATATTAAAAGTTAGAACGAATTTTTATAGCTTTATTTGACTTATACTCTTTGGGCTAGATCGGGCTCGTTTATGGATTTGGAGCTAGAAGAGACAAATTTTGAAGAATAGAGCTAGCATGTAGGGTAAGTATCTTTCTTAACCTCGACTTAAGGGAAGTTTTCCCAAAATAAACTTATGTGCAACATGCTATGTGTTGGGGGGTGACGTATTTGGGAGGTGACGAGCGTATACACGGATGTCGAGGTCGTACCATGTTTTGGGTAGATTTTAGACTACTTTGTGCCTTGTTTAGTTTATGTCTCACTTTATTTGCTTTACTTGACTTGTGTCATGACTCTATGCGCAACTTCATACGCTAGTATCATGTTATAGACATCTCTCTTATGCTAGCGTAATATGATATGATATTATATGTCATGACTTGTTGTATGACTACTTGAGCATCTTATTCATGCTAGAATAATGTTATAGGCATCGTTTACATGATAGTTTAACATTAAGAATTCAATGTATTATTACACGGTAGAATTGCGTATTCATAGATGGTCTCCCAGTGTTTTGGATAGAGAGAGAGAAGCAACAAAAAGCATCGAGGACCCGCTTCACTGAGGCGAGAAGCGAAGCGCTCACTTTTTTGAAGTGAAACACCAATTAATACAAAAAATTAAAATATTAAAATTGCATATATAAATAACTAAAAACTCAAATAACCATCAGATGATACCATTGAATATACTGTGTATAAAGAAAAATTAATTGTAATTAAAGAGAAAAAATAAGAATTAAATGTAATTGTAATTGAAATTATAGAATATGGAGTGGTTGATAAGATACATGGTGTGAAGAAGAAAGAAGAGGAAAAAGACTATAAAAAGAAGTTCTACTAGAAAAAGTCACCAGAACACAGAGAAATCCGTACTCGAGTATCAGTCCTTACGCCATAAAAAGAAAAAGAAAAGAAATAATAAAGAAAAGAAGAAAGAAAAGAAGCAAGAAGAGAGGACTTACTGCCTGGAAAATTCACCGGAAAACAGAGAAATCGGTACTTGAAAATTTGTACTTACACCGGAAAAAGAAAAAGAAAAGAAAGAAGATGAAAGAAGAAGAAATACGTACCTGAAATTGAAGATGAGCAGCGGCGACAACTGAATTCTGAAGAGTGTCTAAACTATGAAGTGAAGAAAACCCTAACGTTTTTTAAGTCCCTTAGTTTTTTTTAAAAAGAAAAAAGAAAAATCGGCGCTTACTCGCCTCGTCGGTGCTTTTTGAAAAACGCGACGTAGCAACCTTAAAAAGTGCATGAGCCTCACTTCGCTTCTTGCTAGCGAGAAGCGAGCTCTATTTACAACACTGTTGTCTCCTTATATGCACCACGTTAGCATATAGATCTAGTTCTTATCATTCATCTGAGACTGTTTGGGCGTGTGGATTCACGTTCCTGTGTTGAGGTTCTATTTGGGCATGGGGATTCACGTTCATGTGTTGAGACATTTGTTGGGCATGTAAATTCACATTCATGTGTTTAGACATTTGTTGAGCGTACGAATTTACGTACCTAATGCGTGTGGATATGGATCTGTCCCTCTAGAGTCACTGAACACCGAAATCTCCCCGGAAAGAGGGATAAAAAGAAGGCCATGAGTACAAAACATGAACTTGGAAAAGGTTGTTGGGGCTGAAGGGGTCAAAAACATATATGAGAATGAGGGTTGGGTTTTTACTGGCCAGAACCTAGATCAGAGGAAGCTCCAACTGAGACAGAAGCAGATGCCTCGGAGGGCAACACCCCATGACGGCCATAGCCAGAGATGAATCTTGGGGATACCCTTTACCTAGAAAACCATGAAAAGTAGTAGTTGCTGCAGCTTCAGGTTTCACTTCATTATCAGTTGTAGTACTACCACTACTAGCATTTTTGTTACTCACGACATTCTTGTTTAATTCAACCATGAGCAAAATACCTTAAAATCCCCCTAAACTTGACACTGATTATTAGTTGCAGCCTTAAACTATTCGTGGTCTTAATTACCCCCCTCAACTTGGCCTTTTGAGAGCCATTACCCCCTGAACGCTGATGTGGCAAAGAGTGTGGGTACACTCGCTTGCCACGTGGATTTTTCCTGTATATGTGGCATTTTTTTGAAAAATAAAATATATTTTTAGCTTTTTAAGTATGTTAATTCTTTAGATAATTTTTTTCGAATACAATTTTAGATAAAACTTGGATAGAACTACATTATTTAGGCTAAATATTTTTATTTGGCTAAAAATAATGAAGTTTTAGTTAATCTTTTTTTGAATTTGACCTGAAAATAAAAATTTATACAATTGAAATAAATATTCAAGGCATCTAAAAAGTTATAAAAAAATACATAGTTTGAAAATAATTATTTTGGCTATAAGTTTTTATATAGCTCTAAATTATGGCGCTCTAAAAATATATTTTTTTACAGATTTTACTTGAAAAAGTAAAAATACACAGTTGAAATAAATAGTCACTGCATCAAAAGAAGAAATAAAAAGAGTACACTCTTTTTATAGTTGAAGAAATTGTACACAGTTGAAGAAATTGTACACTCTTTTTATTACTTCTTTTGATGCAATGACTATTTATTTCAACTGTGTATTTTTACCTTTTCAGGTAAAATCTGTAAAAAATATATTTTTAGAGCACCATAATTTAAAGCTATATAAAATATTATAGCCAAAATAATTAATTTCAAACTATGTATTTTTTATAACTTTTTAGATGCCTTGACTATTTATTTTAATTGTATAAATCTTTATTTTCAGGTCAAATTTAAAAAAATATTAACTAAAACTTTATTATTTTTAGCCAAATAAAAAAATTTAGCCTAAATAATGTAGTTCTATCCAAGTTTTATTATAAATTGTATTCGAAAAAAATTATCTAAAGAAGTAACATACTGAAAAAAGGTAAAAATATATTTTATTTTTCAAAAAAATACCACATATACCAGAAAAATACATGTGGCAGGCGAGTGCACCCACACTCTTTGCCACATCAGCGTACAGGGGTTAATGACTCTCAAAAGGGCAAGTTGAGGGGTAATTAAAAGCACGATTAGTTTAAGGTTGAAACTAATAATCCGTGTCGAATTTAGGGGGGTGTTTTAAGGTATTTTGCCATAATAAAGAGTTTGTCTAGACACTCTCTAAGGTCTGTTAGGTACTGCAGTAGCAAAAGCATGAGTTCGAATATCAGATGAACCAAAACCAATAAAACAGATAACAGTTGAGTATCACATGATTCAAATCCACAAAAATCAGATCCGAAAGAAAGAATCTTTGTATCGCATGATTCAAATCCATAAGTAGGAGGCCTAAAGCAGTCTCTTCATCTGCTTTACCGTTGGGCCGCCTCTGGATAAAAACGTAGACATGCAATTTAACTATACTATGAAATGAAAATAGTGTTGGATATCTATTCTTAGTTTTTTCATGATTTAGATAAAATGCATAAGTTATTTTTCTTTTAATGTTTAGTTATGTAAATAATAGTACTTATTAGTCGTACTTTTTTTAGAAACTTAGTAATTTTAAATTATGTTTGTTTTCATTATGGCTTATTAATAATATTTATTTTATGTAATTTTATTATCTTTATTGTTGAATATTTTAGTATATTGGCATGGCTCATCTAATGTTTATGTTACTTTATTGAAAAATACTTTATATAGTTCTTTCTTACTAGGATTAAAGAAATATTTTGTCACGACCCCAATTTTTCTCCGTTGGATGTTATGATGGGACCTAGTCTCTAAGACTAGGTAAGCCTTAGACATGCATGCGAACTATGACTGAAATAATGATAAAACTCTCAATACTCAATAGCTATTATAAAGAAAACTTCGCAACTCAACATAAACAAACTTCCCAAAATATGGTGATAACAAGTCACAAGCTCTACGAGTAAGTACTGACCATCCCTATATAACAATGTCTATAAAAGGGAATTAAAAATGAAGTAGACTAGATAGAGGGGGACTATGAGGCTTGCGGACGCCGACAGGTATACCTTGAAGTCTTCAAAGCTGAGCTCGTCACAGTGGTGCCTAGATGGTAAGAGGTACCTGGATTTATACAAAAAGATATGCAGAAGTATAGTATGAGTACACCACAACGGTACCCAGTAAGTGCCAAGTCTAACCTCAGTAGAGCAGTGACGAGGTCAGGTCAAAGCCCTACTAGAATAAATGAGAAACTAAATAGGATATAACAATGTAATAATGATAACAATCGAAATGAAACAATAAAGAAATATACCAAGATTAGCTATACCGAACTAAGGCAAATAATGCATCACGGAAGAAAACAAGGAATGATATGCCAAGAAAACAAGGAACCAAAACACAAGTGAAGTAATAGAAAAGTATCAACAAGAAGCACTACCGAGGTACCGCCTCGTAGTCTCAAATCACAAAATAATTCACAATCTTTTCTTATATCACCGCGGGAGTCTTGTATTTAGTTTTGAAAATTATTTTTTCCAAAATAGCTTCCCGTGTTTTATCCCACCTTATCATACTGCATGACTTCAAGTAGTTCCCCTACTAGCAACACGCGTATCAAGCCCACATTATCTCACCGAATGTGTTTCAACCCCAAATATTATACCACCGCATATGTATCAATATCACAATGTATCAAAAATCACACCTTAAGTGACCAATAACACAACCTGCCAAAGAAGTCAACAATAATGGTGTTTCCATAATAAATAGTCAATGGCTCAACCACAATGTGCACATGAGTCTCACAATAACACCTGAAAGTGAATAACTCAACAAGAATGGTATTTCACAACTTTATAACTTTGCCTCAATGTGAATCACGAGCTTTATAACTCAATACCAATTTCAACAACAAGATATTCGAAGAATAACAACTTCAAGTAAGGAACTCAATAGTTAAATAATGAATAAGCAATAGAGGAAAGAATAACTTCAACTAAACACGTAAGGGCAATTAACAAGTAAGAGATAAGACAAGTAAAACATGTGAAGATAGACTAAAGATGATGAATATAGCATATTATGGTAACTAAATTAAAAGCATGAAAAGGATCTACATAGCTAGAACTAGTCAATTACCATATTTAACCCGTGTACACACTTGTCACCTTGCGTACACGGCTTTCACACATCAAAATTAACACAAAACAACACCAATCCCCACATAAGGTTAGGCAAGACACTTACCTCAAAACACGCTACTCAATCAACTAGTAAGTCTTTCCCTCGATTATCCAACTCTGAACTGCTTGAATCTAGTCAAAACAACTTCATACCATAAATATAAACTATATGAAACTATTTCGAATAATAAAGTTTCGAATTTTAAAGAGAAATAAAAAGCCAACTCAAAAAGTTAACCATTGTCCCGCATCTCAGAACCAGATCAAAGTTATAAAATCCTAATACTCATTTGATAACGAGTCCAACCATACAAGAATTACTCGAATCCGACCTCAAATCACCTTTCAAAACCCCAAAATTTAGTTTAAGAAGTTTTCATAATTTGTTTTCAAATTTTCAACTCAAATCACTAATTAAATAATGAAAATAACAATAAATTCGTATAATATAGCCAAAACCAAGTTAGAATCTCTTACCCCAATGATTCCCTCGAAATATTCTCAAACAATCACAACAAATTGAGCTCTCTATATCCAAAAATAAAAAAAGAGATGAAACCCTCGAAGACCCTATTTCTGCCCAGCGATTTCGCTTCTGCGGGCATGGGGTCACACCTGCGATGCCGCACCTGTGAAAAATCCATCGCAGGTACGGTTCCAGTTTAGGCTCTGGAGGCTCGCACCTGCGGAATCCATAAGTGCATATGCGCAACCGCATCTGCAGAGAGCCACTCGCATTTGCGAGTCCGCTTTTGCGTGCCACTGACCGCACTCGCGGTCCTAGTTGGGCAAGGCTAACTTGGCTTATGCGGCGCGAAGGCCGCTTCTGCAGTGCCACAAATGCGGCCCAAAGTGCGCAGGTGCGATTGCACCAGACACACCCAAGCTTCAACAATCACACAAGTCCAAATATTTTTCGGATTCAATCCGAGTCATACCCGCAACCCCCGGGACCCTGTCCGAATATACCAACAAGTTTCAAAACATATAACGGACCTAATCGAGGCCAAAAATCACATCAAATAACATTGATTCTATGAATCGCAATCCAATTCAAGCCTATTGAAACTATAAACTTCCGAATTTAAAAAATAATGCGGATTCATACCAAAACAACTCCGGTTTTTGCACACAAATCATAAATGACATGACAGGCCTATTCCAACTTCCGAAATCAAACTTCGACCCCGATATCAATAAAGTCAACTTTTGGTCAAACTTCTCAACTTTCCAAACCTTTAACTTTCTAACTTTTTCCAATTCAAGTCGAAACGGCCTTTGGACCTCCAAATCAACATCCGGACACGCTCCTAAGTCCAAAATTACCATACAGAGCTATTGGAACCGTCAAAACTCCATTACAGAGTCATCTACACAAAAGTCAAACTATGGTCAACTCTTACAACTTAAGCCTCCAACTTAGGGATTGTGTCCTATTACACTCCGAAACTCTCTCGAAACCAAAACCAAATACCCCGGCAAGTCACATAACCACAACATAAGATAGAGGAGGCAATAAATAGGCGATCGGGGCTAAAATACTCAAAACGATTGGTCGGATCATTACATAGTTGGAACACAAATTCTATATTTTGTGTTATGAATACTTTATGAAAAAAACCGAAAAAACCGAAAACCTGAAAAACCCGAGAAAAATCGAAATTAAAAAATCTGACTTTTATTGATTTGGTTTGGTCTTTAGATTTAATAACCCGTCACAATTAGTTTGATTTGGTAATTAAAAAATCCGAACCAACCCGACTTATGTACATCCCTAATGGAAATAATGTGAAATTACAAGAATCGTGTCAACATTCAGGGAGTGTACATATATATATATATATATATATATATATATATATATATATATATATATATTATAATTAATTTAGTGAATGAATATAATATTATAATATATTTGAAAAATTGTTGTATGTTTTTTATGAAATGTTAAGAATTTTATGTTATTCCTTTAATTATCTATTATGTTGCAAAATTATTTTATATTTTTATGACTTGTTAGGTTGTTTATTTATTTCTTTAGTCATTTAATTTGTAGAATAATTATTTTATATTTACTATCACTTGTTGTTTTTTTTGTTTTATATTTTATTATGATTATATTACAGATATGGCATCTAAGGGGAAGGAAAAGATGAAATCTAAGAAGAAAGAATAATTCATTCCAACTACCTCAAGTATGCCAAATATGAGTCCTCTTCCTCGACATCCTCTTCCCCATCCTCCTCAGTCAACTTCATTGCCATATACCATGTTCACTATCCCCCCTCCATCTAATAATTCAGTTCAGTATTATTCTATGCCTGCCAAAGGAGGTCAAAGTAACATTGTTTTTAACTTTGTACCCACATCTTCTATACCATCTTCTTCACCGGGCTTTTTTTGGTAGTCAGCATGGTGGCTCACCAGCTGCTGCACACCCGAGCTTTTATGGTAGTCATCATACTGGCTCACTAATTGTTGCATCCCCGAGCTTTCATGGTAGTCAGCATGGTGGCTCACCAGCTACTGCATCCCCGAGCTTTCATGTTAGTCAGCATATAGAATTTTACGATTGTAATGTCTAACTCATACTTTTTGTTATGAAAGAAAAGGAAAGAGGGCGAGATATGAGTCATGCTGAGGTATTCGAGGAGACGTATAAGAAAAAGAAGAAGGATGGTATAAGCGAACACTGGGTGAAGACGCGTGCGTCAGACACATATGCTAAATACTAACTTCATAATTATTTAGGTTTATTGATATTAGTTTGTTTACATAATAGTTATGTTTTCAATTCAGGAAGATTATCATAAAAGGGTGGAAGAATGACAACAAACTCAACCTCATTCAACTCAACCAACACATGATGATGTGGCTTCATTGTGGACAGAGGCAGCGGGTGGATTAAATAAAGGCAGAGTCTACGGACTTGGAGTACGTCGACCTACGGGTCATCTAAACCCACTCTTAGCCAATTCTTCTTCTTCTCAAAATCAAGAACAAATGAAAGATATGAGAAAAGAAATTCGTAATTTGAAGCAACAGTTGGACTCCCAATTCGGAACATTTGTTAAGATGCAGAAATTCATGAGAAAACATGGGCATGATCTATATGATTATGAGGATGAACAAACTGAATCTATTATGTAGTAGTTTAGGTGTAGTATTTTGGTTGAGTGGTAAACTTGATTGTGAGAGACAACTTTAGGTTTTATTTTTAAACTTGAATGTGGGCTACTATTTGAATGTTTTTTGCCCAAAATTGTTAGGTATAATGGATTTGATGGTTTAGATTGTGTTAATGGTTGGTATTATTGGTTTAGATATTATATTTATTGATTGGTTGTTGGCGTTATTGTATTGTAATAATTTGACAAGTGGTGTATCTCAAAAATGAGCAGAATTCTGCTCAGTTTTATAGAAAATTCAGACGGATTTTCGACGGAAACAGTCGGACATCTGCCCAGATTTTTCCAAAAACATCCAGATTTCTGACCGAATCGGTCGAAAATTAAAACAAAAAATTAATATTTAATAGTTTTGACGTATTTCGTCAGAAATTAAATAAATTTTATTTTTTAATTATTAATTTCTGACCGATTCGTTCGGAAATTTTATATTTTTATTATTTAATTTTAAATAAATATGTATTTTTATTTATATTATTATGACTGATTTGGTCGGTAAAATTCCGACCACTTTGGTTGGAAGTTCGAAAATATTTGGTTGTCTGACCTTTTTGAATGTTCCGACTACTTTGGTCGGAAATTACCAACGGATTCGGTGAAAAATTGATTTCCGACCAACTGTTTTCCAACCGATCAATTTTGGTCGGAAATTCGCGATTATCAATCGATTTCCGACTGCTTTTGCGGTCGGAATTATGTCATTTTTCAGTAGTGAACGAATTTAATGCAAAGTTACACCCATTGTGTTTAAATCTTGGATGCGTCTTTATTCACCTTTCATATTAAGTCGAGCGGACTTGTTTGGCACAACTCTGCGTTAATCTGGCCTACTTCTCGCGCATGCACCTGCGTACACTTTCTTCACGCGGAGCCTTCCATTCATGCACTTGGCTTCTATTTTGTCACTATATGTCACGACCTAAAATATCACCCGTCATGATGGTGTCCATCTCAATACTAGGCAAACCGACAATCTCAATAAACCCCATATCGTTTAAATTTAAAAACACAATAATTAAATTCAGCGGAAGAAATCTCACAAGTACAAATATAAACGCTCTTAAAACTCATTGTCACTGAGTACATGAGTATCTATACATTACAAGTATGGAAAATACGGTCTATAATAATCTGAGACCAAATACAATAAACAAAAAGATAGGGAAGGAGAGACAAGGTCTGCGAAATATGTCAGCTACATTTGAATCTCCGAAAAATCGACTGTGTGAAAGAATCAATACCCACAGTGCCCGGGAACACCTTGATATGCACACGAAGTACAGGGTGTAGTGTGAGTACAACTAACTCAGCAAGTAACAATACTATATAAAGAACTGAAAGTAGTCACGAGCTTCACAGCTGAGTCCAATTACAGTAATTTCCAACATAATAAGGTAGGCATGCTTTCAAATTCAATATTTAAGGCCAAAAAAGTAATTTCATGTCAAGTTCAACTGAAACATAATATAATATCTCTCAGAAATTTCAAAACAGTGATATATGACAGCTGAAGTGCAGCAGTAATGAAATCAAATGCATCCTCTGAGGACCACATTCACTTATCCATTCCATTCACTCAGCACTCATCACTCAACACTCACACTCATTAGGTACCTGCGCTCACTGGGAGTGTGTACAGACTCCGGAGGGGCTCCTTCAGCCCAAGCGCTATAATCCGCACGGACAACTCACGTTCTGCATGGACAACTCACTTGCTATAGTATCAATATCTGGATCCACATAGACAACTCACGTGCTACACGGACAACCCACGTGCTATAGTATAATATCTGGATCCGCACGGATAACTCACGTGCTACACGGACAACTTACGTGCTATAGTATAATATATGGATCCGCACGGATAACTCACGTGCTATAGTATAATATCTCAAAATCAGGTCCTCGACCTCACTTAGTCATAAATCTCTCTAGTCTCTCGGGGTCTCATAATCATGAAAATCATTCCAAACAACAATGATATGATGCATCAATAATAAAAAATAGAGACTAAGATAAAATAAACAAGTAAATTGTGACTGAGTACGAAATAACAATTTAGCAGATAGTTCAATATGTACACGACCTCCGTGGGTCCCTACTGTGCCAATATATAATATAAACATGATTTGCTGTTCAATTTCTCTACTGCATGGAGAATGTACAGATAACAACAGATTATTCAACTACACATTTCCATGGAATTTGAACAAGTCACAGTTCCTACGGTGCACGCCCATACGCCCGTCACCTAGCATGTGCGTCACCTCAAAATCAATCACATAACACATAATCCGGGGTTTCATACCCTGAGGACCAAATTTAGAATTGTTACTTATCTCAAAATGTATAATTCTTTATTCCGCTATGCCTTTGCCACGAGAATTGGTCTCCGAAAGCCTCGTATCTAGCCACAATTAATCTAATTCAGTCAATATCAATTATTATAATTAATTCCATAAGGAAATATTAAATTTTCAATAAAATCTGAAATTTAACTCAAAAATTGCCCGTGGGCCCCACTTACAAAATATGAACGCCCATCCAACCACGATTCCAACCATACAAATTTCACAAAATTCCGACATCAACTCGACCCTCAACTCTTCAATTAAAATCTTTGAAGATTTCTACCATTTTCAACCCAATCTTCACCCATTTGAACTCAACAATCTTTCCACAAACCTTATTGGTATGTGTATGTATAAATTATACTCTCACACCAAAGAACCATACTCCCAATCACCCATCTTTACCCAAACTCGAAATTGAAGACTAGTGTTAGAAATTCTTGCCTCTTTGAAGCCCTAGCAAGATCCTTGTGAAATCTTCAAACTTTAAACAAGAATTGCTGGACAAATGACTAGGGCTTCACTTTCTCTCTCTAAGATGCTCTCACCTCTCTCTAAAATATCAGATGAAACCCTTCAAAATGACCCCCAATAGTGTTTTATAATAATGGGATCGGGTTTATAAAACCAGAAAAATGAAGCCCCGAAACACACTCTGCAGTCACATATGCGATCGCAGAATTGATATGCGGTCCGCATATCAGCCACAAAATTTTATTGCCCAAAACTGGGAGTCGCCTGCCTAGGTCTACGGTAGTTATGCTGCCCGCAGACCTATTTTGCGGTCGCATAATGTACTACAAAACTGGTCTGCGATCGCATAATACACGCAGATCTTCCTCCAAGCTGCCCCGCCTCTAATTCACTCTACGACCATAATTCTCCGGCACCACAAAACCTTAATTTCCTTAGTAAAAATTCTCTGGGGTCGTTACACATAAGTCAACATCCGGTCAACCTTTAAGTTCTAAACCTTGGAACTAAGTGTTCCCAATCATTCCAAAACCTCGCCGGGCTCGAACCAATTACCTCGGCAAGTCAAATAACAACCGTAAGGCATAATTTGAGCAATAAATGGTAAAACGGGGTTGTAATACTCAAAGTGACCGGTCGTGTCGTTACATTCTCCCCCTCTTAAACAAATGTTCGTCCTCAAACGGGTTTAGAATTATACCTGGAGTCTCAAATAGGTGTGGATATTTGATCCGCATCTCCCACTCAATTTCCCACGTAGCTTCTTCGACTGGCTGGCCTCTCCACTGTACTTTCACTGAAGTTATGTTCTTTGATCTCAACTTTCGAACCTACCGGTCTAAAATGGCCACCGACTCTACATCATAAGTCAAATTACCATCCAGCTGCACTGTACTAAAATCCAAAATATGAGACGGGTCCCCGATACTTCTGGAGCATGGATACATGGAACACTGGATGAACACCCGATAGACTAGGTGGCAAAGCAACTTCATAAGCCACCTCTCCAATCTTCTTAAGCATCTCAAAAGGCCCCATATACCGAGGGTTCAACTTGCCTTTCTTACCGAACTTCAACACACCCTTTATGGGCGAAATCTTGAGCAGAACCTTCTCCCCAACCATATAAGTAACATCGCGGACCTTCCGGTCGGCTTAACTCTTCTGTCTAGACTGCGTCGTGTGAAGCCGCTCCTGAATCAATTTAACCTTCTCCAAAGCATCCTAAACCAAATCAGTACCCAATAGCCTAGTCTCACCTGGCTCAAACCAACCCACCGGAGATCTACAGCGTCTCCCATATAAAGCCTCAAACAGAGCCATCTGAATGCTCGATTGGTAGCTATTATTATAGTCAAACTCTGCCAGTGGCAAAAACTGATCCCAAGAACCTCCAAAATCTATAACACAAGCACATAACATATCTTCCAATATCTAAATAGTGCGCTCGGATTGTCCATTCGTCTGAGGGTGAAATGTTGTACTCAGCTGAACCTGTATACCTAATTCTCATTGTACTGCCCTCCAAAACTATAATGTAAACTGCATACCCCGATCTGAAATGATGGACATTGGCATACCGTGTAGATGAATAATCTCGCGGATATAAATCTCAGCCAACCGCTCTGAAGAATAAGTAGTACCAACTGGAATAAAATACGCGGACTTGGTCAACCGATCTACAATTACCCAAATAGCATCAAACTTTCTCAAAGTTCGTGGGAGACCAACTACGAAGTCCATGGTAATATGTTCCCACTTTCACTCCGGAATTTCAAGTCTCTGAAGCAATCCGCCCGATCTCTGATGTTCGTACTTCACCTGTTGACAATTTAAACACCGAGCTACAAACCCAACTATATCTTTCTTCATTCGCCTCCACTGATAGTGCTGCCTCAAATCCCGATATATCTTCGCGACACCTGGATGAATGGAGTACCGCGAACTGGGAGATTCCTGGAGAATCAACTCATGCAAATCATCTACATTAGGCACACATAGCCTGCCCTGTATCAGTAATACACCATCATCCCTAATAGTGACTTCCTTGGCATCACCGTGCTGAAGCATATCCTTAAGGACAAACAGATGAGGGTCATCATACTGACGTTCTCTAATACGATCATAAAGAGAAGACTGGGAAACCACACAAGATAAAACTCGACTAGGCTCGAAAATATCCAATCTGACCAATTGGTTAGCTAAGGCCTGAACATCTAAGGCTAAAGGCCCTCTCCGCTACCGAGAAGTATGCTAAGCTACCCAAACTCTCTGCCTTACGACTCAAGGCATCAGCCACCATATTGGTCTTTCCGGGATGATAGAGAATGGTAATATCATAATCTTTAAGCAACTCCAACCACCTTCGCTGCCGCAAATTAAGATCCTTCTATTTAAATAGATGTTGTAGGCTCCGATGATCGGTATAAACCTCACAATGGACACCGTCCAAATAATGTCGCCAAATCTTCAAGTTATGAACAATAGCTGTTAACTCAAGGTCGTGGACCGGATAATTCTTCTCATATACCTTTAATTGTCTGGACGCATAGGCAATCACCCTACCGTCCTGCATCAGCAGTGCGCCGAGACTAATACATGATGCATCACAATACACCCTATAAGACCTTAAACCTGTAGGCAACACCAATACTGGGACTGTAATCAAAGCTATCTTGAGCTCTTGAAAGCTCTCTTCACATTCATCTGACCATCAGAACAGAGCACCTTTCTGGTTCAATTTAGTCATAGGCGATGCAATAGACGAGAAACCCTCTACAAAGCGACGATAATAACCGGCCAAGCCGAGAAAACTTCGAATCTCAATAGCTGAAGATGGCCTGGGCTAGCTCTGAACTGTCTCTATTTTCTTCGGGTCCACCTTAATTCCTTCAATGAACACTATGTGTCCCAAGAATGCCACCGAACTAAGCCAGAACTCACACTTTGAAAATTGGCATAAAGTTTCTCCTCTCACAGCCTCTGTAGTACAATACCCAAGTGATGTGCATGTTCCTCCTGGCTACATGAATAAACCAGGATATCATCAATAAATACCACTAAAAATGAGTCAAGATATGGCTGGAATACACTATTCATCAAGTTCATAAATGTTGCTGGGGCATTTGTTATCCCAAATGACATCACAAGAAATTCGTAGTGACCATAACGAGTCCTGAATGCCTTCTTTAGAATATCCGAATCCCGAATTTTCAACTTGTGATACCCTGATCTCAAATCAATTTTGGAGAATATCCTCACTCCCTGAAGTTGGTCAAATAAATCATTAATACGCGGCAAAGGATATTTGTTCTTGATTGTAACTTTGTTCAGTTATCTGTAGTCGATACATATCCGCATAGTACCATATTTCTTTTTCACAAACAAAATAGATGCACCCTAAGGTGACACACTAGGCCTAATAAACCCCTTATCAAGAAATTCCTGAAGTTTCTCTTTCAATTCTTTTAACTCATCCGGTGCCATACGATATGGAGGATAGAAATGTGTTGTGTGCCCGACACCAAGTCAATACCGAAACTAATATCCCTGTCGGGTGGCATGCTCGGTAGGTCTGTAGGAAATATATCCGGAAAGTATCGCACTACCGGTACTAAATCAATAGTAGGGTTATCTGCATCAACATTTCCCACAAAGGCCAAGTATGACAAACACCCCTTCCTAACCATACATCGGGCCTTCAAGTAACAAATTACCCTGCTGGGAACATAATCTAGTGAACCTCTCCATTCGACCTTCGGTAACCCTGGCATTGCTAATGTTATAATTTTTGCGTGACAGTCCAGAATAGCATAACATGGAGACAACCAATCCCTACCCAGAATTACATCAAAATCAACCATACTGAGCAATAAAAGATCAACTCAAATTTCCAGTCCCCCAATAGTTACCACACATGACTGATACACACGGTCCATAGTATTAGTATTGCCCACCGACATAGATACACGAACAGGTAAAACTAAGGACTCATGGGGCATATTTAGATAATGAGTAAAGTATGATGACACATACGAATAAGTAGAACCAGGGTCATATTATATAGAAGCTTCCATGTGGCACACTGAGGCAATACCTGTGATCACTGCATCTGAAGCAACAACATCTGGCCTGGTATCTCGTCCAGTTTCCCGAGGCATTAGAAATCTATGAAAAGCATTTAATTAGGCCTACCGCCACCTGATCGGCCTCCCCCTCTTGGGCGACCCCTAACTAGGTGAGCCTCACCCCGAGCTAGCTGGGCGGGTGGTGTAACTGCTGGTGCTAGTGTCGTCGGCTGAGAACTCTGCTGTGGAGTCCCACCTAACAGTCTAGGAAAATCTCTCTTGTAATGACCAAATTCTCCGCACTCGAAACAACCCCTCCTCTGATGGAACTGTTGCTCTTGATAACTCAAGAAATTACCTGTAGAAGTCTGAGCGGACAAGGCATGATGAGAACTCTACGCTGGTAGTGCACCGAATGAAGACTGGCCTGAGTGAGTACTGTAAGAACCGTGGCTAGCTGGTGCACCACGATGAGTTGGATGAGTCGGTTGAGCGAGACTATAAGGGCGACCCCTACTGTGGTAGAACTGTCCCCCAGAAGTTATCCCACCAAAACTGCCCGAACCTTGAGAGCCTCCTTGTCACCATGCTCCTGGCCACGAACCACCTCTATCTGTCGAGCAATGTCAACCACCTCATCAAAAGTGGCACCAGATACCCTCTCTCTAGTCATAAGCAACCATAGCTAATACGTGAGGTCATCAATGAAACTCCTAATCCTTTCCCTATCAGTGGGAACTAACCAAACTGCATGACGAGCCAACTCAGAAAACCTCATATCATACTGGATCATAGACATACCATCCTGCCAAAGCTGCTCAAACTGTCTGCACAGCTCCTCCCTACGAGACTGCGGCACGAACTTCTCCAAAAAGAGAATAGAGAATTCCTTCCATGTAATTGGTACTGCACCGATCGACCTGCGCCTCTCTTAGGCCTCCCATCATCTGAAGGCAGCCCCAAAAAACTGAAAAGTAGTGAACGAGACCCCACTGGTCTCCAGAATACCCGTTGTCCGAAGCATCCGGTGGAACTTATCCAAAAAACCCTGAGCATCCTCTGACTCAGCACCGCTAAATGATGGAGGTCGAAGCCTCCCAAATCTCTCAAGTCTCCTCTGCTCATCATCTGCCATAACGGGGACTACCGGGGCCTAAGCAGCTGCAACCGGCTGGGCTGGTAGCGCCCCAGGTATCTGAAGTCCCTGCACTACCTGCTCCAAAGTACAGGCAACCGGGGTATGAGTACCTCCTCCACCCTAAGAAGTGGCTGGTGCGGCTTGAGTCGAAACCACCTGAGAAAGGATAGTGCAAACTGTCAATATCTTAGCCAAAGCCTCCTATAGACCTGGAATGTCAATGGGCACAGTTGGTGCTTGAGATGGTCACGCCAGCTCAACTACATCTGGAATCTTCTCCTGAGCTGGAGCAACTGGTGGTGCTACAGGTGCTGCTTCAACTGTTGTACAAGTGACACCTCGACCTCTGCCTCAGCCCCGTCCTCTACCATGGCCCCGGCCTCTCGCGACCCTAACTGTGGCACTGGTGGCTGACCGTCCGATCTAGTAGTACGTGTCCTCACCATCTGTGAGGGAATAGAATAAGATAAATTTAATTTCCGAAATCAACAAATTCGCGCGACAGAATATGAGGAAGTGAAGTTTTCCTAAGGGTTTGGTAGCCTCTCGAAGATAAGTACAGGCGTCTCTGTACTGATCTATAAGACTATACTAAACCTGCTCATGACTCGTGAGACCTGTGTATCCTAGGCTCTGATACCAACTTGTCACGACCCAAAATCTCACCTGTCGTGATGGTACCTATCTCAATACTAGGCAAGCCAACAATCTCAATAAACCTCATATCTTTTAAATTTGAAAACACAATAATTAAATTCAGCGGAAGAAATCTCACAAGTACAAATATAAATGCTCCCAAAACCCGATGTCAATGAGTAAATGAGCAACTATACATTACAAGTCTGGAAAATACGGTCTATAATAATCTGAGACCAAATACAATAAACAAAAAGATATGGAAGGAGAGACAAGATCTGCGAAACATGGCAGCTACCTTTAAATCTCTGGAAAATCGACTGTGTGAAAGAATCAACACCCACTATGTTCGGGAACACCTGGATTTGCACACGAAGTACAGGGTGTAGTAGGAGTACAACCAACTCGGCAAGTAACAATACTAAATAAATAACTGAAAGTAGTGACGAGCTTCACAGTTGAGTCCAATTATAGTAATTTTCAACATAATAAGGCAGGCATGCTTTCAAGTTCAACATTTAAGGCCAAAACAGTAATTTTATGTCATGTTCAACTGAAACACAAGATAATATCTCTCAGAAATTTCAAAATAGTGATATATGACAGATGAAGTGCAACAGTAATAAAATCAAATGCATCCTCTCAGGACCACAGTCACTTAGCCATTCCATTCACTCAGCACTTAGCAGTCGCACTCAGTAGGTACTTGTGCTCACTAGGGGTGTGTACAGACTCCAGAGGGGCTCTTTCAGACCAAGCGCTATAATTCGCACAGACAACTCACGTGCTATAGTATCAATATCTGGATCCGCACGGACAACTCACATGCTACACGGATAATTCACGTGCTATAGTGTAATATCTGGATCCGCACGGATAACTCTCGTATTGCACGGATAACTTATGTGCTATAGTATAATATATGGATCTGCGTGGACAACTCACATGCTGCACGGACAACTCACTTACTATAGTATAATATCTCACAATCAGGCCCTCAGCCCCACTTAGTCATAAATCTCTCCAGTCTCTCGGACTCTCAATAATCATGAAAATTAGCCCAAACAACAATGATATGATGCATCAATAATGACCAATACAGATTGAGATAAAATAAACAAGTAAATTGTGACTGAGTACAAAACAATAATTTAGCAGATAATTCAACATGTACACGACCTCTGTGGGTCCCTACAGTGCCAGCATATAATTAAACATGATTTGTGGTTCAATTTCTCAACTACATGGAGAATGTACAGATAACAACAGATTATTCAACTATGCAGCTCTATGGAATTTGACCAAGTCACAATTTCTATGGTGCACGCCCACACGCCCGTCACCTAGCATGTGCGTCACCTCAAAACCGATCACATAACACATAATCCGGGGTTTTATACCCTCAAGACCAAATTTAGAACTGTTACTTACCTCAAACCGTGTAATTCTTTATTCCGCTATGACCTTGCCACGAGAATTGGTCTCCGAAATCCTTGTATCTAGCCACAATTAATCCGATTCAGTCAATACCAATTATTGCAATTAATTTCATAAGAAAATATTAATTTTTGAATAAAATTCAAAATTAAACTCAAAAATCGCCCATGAGCCCCACATTTCGGAACCACAAAAGTTATAAAATATGAACGTTCATCCAACAACGAGTCCAACCATACAAATTTCACGAAATTCTGACATCAACTCGACCCTCAAATCTTCAATTAAAGTCTTTGAATATTTCTATCATTTTCAACCCAATCTTTACCCATTTGATTTCAACAAACTTTTCACAAACCTTATTGGTATGTGTATGTATAAATTATACTTTCACACACAAGAATCACACTCTCAATCACCCATCTTTACCCAAAGTCAAAATTGAAGACTAGTGTTAGAAATTCGTACCTTTTTGAAGCCCTAGCAAGATCCTTGTGAAATCTTCAAACCTTGAACAAGAATTGATGAACAAATGACTAGGTCTTCACTTTCTTTCTCTAAGATGCTCTCACCTCTCTCTAAAATATCAGATGAAACCCTTCAAAATGACCCCCAATAGTATTTTATAAGAATGATGCCCCGAAACACACTCTGCGGTCGCATATGCGATCGCAGGATTGATATGCGGTCCGCATATCAGTTGCAAATTTTTGGTGCCCGAAATAGGGGGTCGCCTGCCTAGGTCTACGGTAGTTATGCGGCCCGCAGACCTTTTCTGCGGTCGCATAATGCACCGCAGATCATCCTCCAAGCTGCCCCGACTCTGATTCACTCTACGACCATTATGCGGTCCGCAGAGTGATTCTGTGACCGCATAGTGGGCCGCAGAAATGACTTTTTCTGGCAAAAATTTTTCTATGTACTAATTGATCTACCTCGGCACCACAAAACCTTAATTTTCTTAACAAAAATTCTCCGGGGCGTTATACATCAGTCAACATCAGGTCAACCTTTTCAACTCAAGTTCTAAAGCATGGAACTAAGTGTTCCAAATCATTCCAAAGCCTCACCGGGCCCGAACCAATTACCTCGACAAGTCAAATAACAACCGTAAGGCATAATTTGAGCAGTAAATGGGGAAATAGGGTTGTAATACTCAAAACGACCGGCCGAGTCGTTACACTATAATACTATTTTTTTTCTTGTCCAATTTTTCTTTTGGCCCCAATTTTTCAAATTCTAGCACGCGAATAATTGAAAATGAGACAAACTAAAAATCGAAGAATATCCAATCAAATAAGCATATTTACTTGAGTCATTATCGAATCAATTCATCAACAAATAGCACGTAAAAGGACCAAAATTGTATTATCTCAAATTATTTTGCTAAACAAATTAGCTTGATACTCCCTCCATACGAAAGAATAATATTTTGAGTCAAATTTCTTAATTTTAATTGTGAATTCGGATATAAAATATTTAAATTTTTTGAAATATTATATATATAATATTTTAAAATATTTAAAAGGCATATGAAAAAAATTACGAGCAAAGTATAACTCGTTTGACTCACAGTAACATTCTTTTTGGAATTGAAGGGAGAGAGTAATGTTATTGGATGACATATGTCCCAAGGAGTTATCCCAAGTCAAACTCCTCTAGATAGCCTTTTGCAGTAGTTGAACTATACCACAACTCTAACTCTCCTTATTACTCTGTTTTGTTCATTCTCTAATTAAACCGCGTACATGATGTAGCACCAGTGTGTGAATGAAATCATCAATTCCTAAAGTGTTTTATGCGGTGTTATATGATATTAGAGTGGACCGAGATTCTGGATTTCAATCGCACTATCTCCTATTATTGGCGCATGAATTAGTACACTTAACTAGATAATGAAGAATATAAAATGAAGACTCTAAGGGACTCTTCTTAATTTGGACCCCACGAACAGACAAAAAAGAAAAAAAAAACTGAAGGAATCAATCATTATGCGGGCATGGATATCTCATGTTTTGGTCTGTTGGTCGAAAATTCCATGTGGGTGGTTAGATTACATATGCTTCAATAACTTGCATTTCATCCCATGTGCTTTGCACGTGATCAGTTGCTTTCTTTTGGCCAATAACTCTGCACTCCACCATCCAAAAAAGAGGTGGATACTCTTTTTTCATTTTCATCCACAGCTTTCTGCTTATCATTCTTTTCCCAATTTGATACGGCTCTAAAGAAAAAAAACGAATGGCAAATGAGCCATTTGGCCTTTGCTTTGGCTATAAATATAGTCTTTTTATTGGAACTAGAAATAACAATTATATCCAAGAAAGTTCAACATTTTTCATGATTACTACCTTTATATATACCTTTCCACATATTATTTCACAAAATCCCAAGAAGAAAGTTTTTTGAGCTTTTCTTTAATTATTGGGCTAAAACCATGAAGAGTTTATCTTATTTTGGAAACAAGCTACAACATCTTTGTAACTCCGTATATTCAAACCTGGTTTGCTTTGTTAGATCAACATGCTTCCTCATTTCTTGCTTTTACAAATTCATTCTTCTTAGAGTTCACAAATTTTTCGTACAACTTTTTTACTTCATCTTCATCTCCCTTATTGGTTTTTGGATTCTCAGAATCTTGAAATCAAGGAGTACTAGTGGTGATTTTGCACCTAGGAATTTAGACTTGTACTTCACTTCTGTTTCTGCTGTGACAGTCTCGAGCATGTCCACTGTAGAAATGGAAGTCTTTTCCAATTCACAACTTATTCTTATAACATTTTTGATGCTAATAGGTGGTGAGGTCTTCACTTCTATGGTTGGTCTTCATTTAATTAGGCCTAAGTTTAAGCCATGGAGAAAAGATAGCAAAATTGAGTCAGTAATTAGTAGTGCTACCACTTCTCCAAGAAACACAAATTTTAATGACGATATTGAGTTGGACATTGTGGTAATACCTGATTCCCCAAAATCCAACTTAGAAAAAGATGAATTTCATCAAGATGATTTTGGTTCATCGTCAGATACTCAAACTCTCAAGTACATTTCTATTAAATTCCTAGGGGTTGTAGTTTTAGTATATTTTTTAGTCATGCACATTCTTGGTATCTCATCAGTTCTAGTGTACCTAGCCTGTGTCTCAAGTACAAAAGATGTACTAAGAAACAAGGGGCTAAAAACCTCCACCTTCGCTATTTTCACAGTTGTTTCTACCTTTGCAAGCTGTGGTTTCGTTCCGACAAACGAAAATATGGCTGCATTTAGCAAGAATTCAGGACTTCTTTTGATTCTTATTCCCTCAATACTGTTTGGAAACACATTGTATCCAGCATGTTTGAGAGTTTCTGTTTGGTTCGTCGGAAAATTCTTCAAAAAAAGGGAAGCTAATTTTTTGTTGAAGAATTCAAGAGAGATAGGACATCTCCACTTGTTTCCTGGCCTAAGTTCAAGATTTTTAGTGGTTACGGTGTTTGGGTTCATATCATTGCAGTTATTTTTGTTTTGCACTTATGAATGGAATTCCGATACCCTGAATGGGCTAAATAGTTACCAGAAAATTGTGGGTTCATTTTTCCAAGTTGTGAACACAAGATACGTTGGTGAGTCCGTCGTGGATATCTCTGCCACTGATCCAGCCGTTTTGGTAGTGCTCATGGCAATGATGTAAGTATCTTTATAATTTTGCTTCTTAGTTGGTACTACATTTTATCATTTGGTTTTGATATTTGATTAATTACGTTCTTAAAATGACAATAAACTGTACGCTTAGTTCTGAAGAATGGAGGATTTCGACGGGTTTAGGGGTTAAATGATCAATTTTATAGGAGATCTTTTTTTAAAGACGTAGGAAATGATAATATAAAACACTTTTTATAGATGGCCTTCCCTCCTTATTTGCCGAAAGAGTTAAGAAGGTTCTAAGAGGTAGTTATGGTGAAATTCCATACATAGACTATACCTATGGTAAATTGATAGGAATTTGCACACAGGAAGGATTAAACTTGTGCAATGAATTAAGATTGTTCAGACAACTTAAAATGGATAAGCTTAGAGAAAAATCTCAGTTAGGAGATTTTTGTACTCAGTTCGGTCTACCCGAGACTTCTACTCATAAGAAGAAGAAACATAAGTATCATAGATACCCCAACCAAGACAGTCCTTATAGGAGAAAGAGATCTAGATATAGATCCAAAGAAGAACGAGAAGCTAAGAAAGCCCATCGTAAGGCTACTAGATTTACCAAAAATAGGTCTAAGAGAGACCTAGCTGACATTAAGTGTTATAAGTGTGGTAAATTTGGCCATATAGCTCCGAATTGTAAGCTTCAAAAGCTGAAAACCATAGGAATAGACGATGAGTTACGTGATAAGGTTTATGGTTTGTTATACACTTCTAGATCAGAATCGGATTATTATTCTAAGTCAGAATCCGAAGCTAAAATAGATTTACTTGATTTATCTGATAGTGATAAAAATGTCGAAAATACTTGTACAACTTGCAAAGGTGATACATGTGCTTGTAATGATGAATTTTATAAATTACAATCACAATTTGAAAATTTGAATATGAAAACTATTATATCTGATAATGTAATAGAACTTTTAAAAGAAGTTACTGATGAAAATCTTCGTGAAAAAATTATTAATTTGGCTGCTAGTTCAAGTTCTAGTTTTGTAAAACCTTTTGAAAAAGAATTTGAATATTCTCCACCTTATTCTTTACTTGAGGTTAATAACCGTCTGTTGAACAAAAATGCAACTCCAGCAAGAGATTCTTCTTTCGATGATTTAAAAATTGAAGTTGAAAACTTGAAACGAGAGATAAAATCTCTTAAACAAAATCAAATGATTTGTGATCATAGGATTACTCAGATTGAGAAAATCAATTCTCCAGTTGAGAAATCTAATGATAAAAATAAAGGTATTTGTGAAAATGATATTGAAGAAAAACCTATTAGTTTTAATCCTAAACATGATATGTTTTTAGGAATGATGCAAATTATTACTGCTCATAAATGGTATATCAAATGTACTATTCTCATTGATAATAGTTTTTCAATTACAAACATTGTCATGATTGATAGTGGAGCAGATGTTAGCTGCATTCAAGAAGGTTTAATACCTACAAAATATTTTTAAAAAACTACTCATATGGTTAGATCTGCATCCGGACATGCTTTAGATATAAAGTATAAGCTTCCTAATACGGGTATCTATCATAATAAAGTCTGTATTCCTCACTTTTTTTTCTTGGTAAAAAACCAGTTATACCCTCCTATTATACTTGGAACACCGTTTATTAACGCTATTTATCCTTTTACTAGCATAGACTCGAAAGGTTTTACTGCTACCTATAAGGATAAAGAGATAAGTTATACTTTTGTTACAGATTCAGTAACTAGAGATATTAATGCTTTAATTGATATGAAGCAAAAACATGTTGATTCTTTACAATTACAATTGTTTAGTATGAATATATTTGATACTTTAAATTCTACTAAAGTACAAGAAAAAATCAAATTGATTTCCGAGCAGATTGCTGTTGATATTTGTGCTGAGCATCCTAGTGCTTTTTGGAATTGAAAAAAGCATATTGTCACTCTTCCATATGAAGATAATTTCTCTGAGGATGATATTCCTACTAAATCTCGACCTTGTCAGATGAACGCAGAATTGGTAGAATTTTGCAAAAAAGAGATTGATAGCTTGATATCAAAGGGTTTGATAAAACCCTCAAAATCTCCTTTGTCTTGTACAGCTTTTTATGTTAATAACGCAGCTGAAAAGGAACATGGTGTTCCTAGATTGGTCATTAATTATAAGCCCTTGAATAAATATTTGAAGTGGGTTAGCTATCCTATTCCTAATAAAAGAGATTTATTGTCTAGATTATATGATGCCAATATATTTTCAAAATTCGATTTAAAATCTGGATATTGGCAGATTCAAATATTTAAAGAGCATAATTATAGAACTGCTTTTAATGTTCCATTTGGGCAATATGAATGGAATGTTATGCCTTTTGGTCTGAAGAATGCCCCTTCAGAATTTCAAAAAATTATGAATGATATTTTCAACCCCTATCTAGACTTCATCATTGTTTATATCGATGACATTTTAGTATTTTCCAAAACACTTGAAATGCATATTAAGCATTTAGACATTTTCAAAAGAATTGTTATACAAAATGGTTTGGTTATCTCAAAACAAAAAATGAGTTTATTCCAAACTAACATTCGATTCTTAGGACATTATATTTATCAAGGAAAAATTACTCCTATTCAAAGATCGATAGATTTTGCTTCAAAATTTCCCGATATTATTACTGATAAAACTCAGTTACAAAGATTTTTGGGAAGTTTAAATTATATTTCGCCTTTTTATAAAGATTTGTCGCGTGATTTAGCCCCCTTATATGATAGGCTAAAAAAGAATTATAAAAATCCTTGGACTGATAGTCATACTACTTTGGTCAAAAATATTAAGCAACGTGTTAAATCTTTACCTTGCTTAACCCTTGCTAATCCTGCATGGCAAAAGATTATAGAGACTGATGCGTCTAATATTGGTTACGGAGGGATTTTGAAACAGATTGATTTGTGAAAGAATGTCTATTATAATTAGAACTAATAGTAGGTAACAGCCTATTATTAGAAAATGACTGTCTACTATAAGTGGAACTATTATCGTCAAACTGAATGCAAATTCTATCATCCGGATTTTGAGTAATATGAGAATACTCAGTAATACTGACAGCATCAGTTATCTGACTGGGGGATATAACCGAATCCAAAGTCCATGTAGTTGGAAAATTAATTTTCTCCCACTTAATAAGTCTCCTCGTGGTGACCTTAGACTTTGCAAAATTCGTTTCTACTAAAATAGTCTGATCAGATGTATCATATAATTTACATATGGGGTTTAACGTAGATAGTAATTTAAAATAAATCCTATATGATAAACATATCAGTTCAGAACCAGGCGCATAATTATAACCATGCGTTTTCACATTTAATATTAATGCATCAAGTATATTAACATCAGATAAAGATAATTGTAGATTGGGTTGAGTATTAAAATATACTGGGCCGTAGGCAACAGTAGATTCAATAGAACCCATTAGAGACTGTCTGAAATTAAGATTTCTAGCATCTCTAAGAGCGGCTAAAAATATCTCTGGTAACCCTTTAAGGGTTAATGGTTTAAAAGCAATTTGTACCATACCAATATGTAAATAATTATACTGGTATTTATAAACATCTACATCATGCTTGTTTAACAAACGAATAGTCTGTTCAGACGAATTCAAAGCTAAAGATTGCTCAGTTGTTTCAACAAGTTGTTTAGAAGAAAGTTTATCAAACCATCCATAATCATAGATTGTTCTAATAGGGACTTTAGGAATAGTCCATTTGTTTAACAAATCAAGGTTTTGAGGTATATCTACCTCTTCCAACCTAGTATTTTTCATACTAGTTTCTCCTAAATCCATATTTCAGAAACATATCTATGTCGAATATTTTATATCTATCTTATATATACCGTGAAAGTACCTAGGCTCTGATACCATTTTAACAGGAACAATTGGCGGGCGGTAATCCGCCTTGCCTTCTCAATTAAATTAAAACAGAAATCACCGTTTGACCGAGAACTGGACTTGTTTCGCACCTCTCATCTGACATTTATATGTCTGGAAGGTTTTCACCAGTTAAAGATTTCTATTTTAACATACTTAATAATTCTTAATCTAGCTAATTCAGTATCCTTATATTTAAAGACTAGCGGTAATCCGCACAATCAGTAAGGATATAAGAATTGAAATATACTTAAATTTTATATATAGTTTAATGACTGTATGGAAGGTTAAAACCTTTACTCAAGTAAGGGGTATGTCGTAATATAATACATACTTTTATTGAGCCTATGTGTCTAGCATTTCTAACCGTGAAAGAAGATACCCTTTTAACTCCTTTATCGGGCTGAGGTTCACGGCTGGCTAGACGAAGCCACTAAGGCAAAGCCAATAAGAGCAGTGTTATATTAGACTGTACCAACCATCTTGACACCAAGTCAAAACTCTATATATAAAGTTCATTTATATTTAAATAGATGCCGTCTCTTTCATGGTTTATATAGGAGAGAAGTTAGATACTCAACATAGATATGATGTCTCTTAGCCGGACATCGTCACGGCCAGAGAGGAGAGGCTAGAAGAAAAACTAATTAAGAAGGAAATATGTACCTTGTGGCAAAGATGCAAGGCCCTGAAGATGAAGAACTAAAAACTTTATTTACTTTTGTTCTTCTATTACAAGCTACCGGCTACAAGCTCTTTACTTACAATTTTAGAGAGAGAGAGAGAGTTTTAGAGAGAGAGGGTCTCAACTTCGCTTTCCCTTCTTCTAAACGAATGAATCCTATAAATAGAAAAAGAAAGGAATCTATGAACAGTAAAAAGTGGGTCCCTGTTACAGTGTTTCTACTGTTAAAACAGTGTATCTACTGTTGATGAACAGTGTATCTACTGTTTGAGTGGGGTCCGGCAGCTTCACTGTGCTATGGGTCCGGCGGCTTCACTGTTTGAGTGGGGTCCAGCTGTTTTACTGTGCTGGTTTCTTTTCCGCTTCTTTCATTTTGCGGATGAATTCTTCTGCATTCTGCAAATCTTAATCAGAAAGTATTTTCTCTGATTCAAAGGGTTGAGAATCTTCAGCAACATCATCGTTGCTGGTTTCACTCTGCATAGAAGTGTCTGATTTCTCATATTGATTAATGGAATGAAGTAAATTTCTTTTGACCTCTTCCAAGTAATTGTTAATCATCTCTGCTTTATCTCCTTCTTGAAAGGAGATCCTTCTGTTAAAATGGTATCAGAGCCTAGGTACTTTCATGGTATATATAAGATAGATATGGAATATTCGACATAGATATGTTTCTGAAATATGGATTTAGGAGAAACTAGTATGAAAAATACTAGGTTGGAAGAGGTAGATATACCTCAAAACTTTGATTTGTTAAACAAATAGACTATTCCTAAAGTCCTTATTAGAACAATCTATGATTATGGATGGTTTGATAAACTCTCTTCTAAACAACTTGTTAAAACAACTGAGCAATCTTTAGCTTTGAATTCGTCTGAACAGACTATTCGTTTGTTAAACAAGCATGATGTAGATGTTTATAAACACCAGTATAATTATTTACATATTGGTATAGTACAAATTGCTTTTAAACCATTAACCCTTAAAGGGTTACCATAGACGTTTTTAGCCGCTCTTAGAGATGCTAGAAATCTAAATTTCAGACAGTCTCTAATGGGTTCTATTGAATCTACTGTTGCCTACGGCCCAGTATATTTTAATACTCAACCCAATCTACAATTATCTTTATCTGATGTTAATATACTTGATGCATTAACATTAAATGTAAAAATGCATGGTTATAATTATGTGCCTGGTTCTGAACTGATATGTTTATCATATAGGATTTATTTTAAATTACTATCTACGTTAAACCCCATATGTAAATTATATGATACATCTGATCAGACTATTTTAGTAGAAACGAATTTTGCAAAGTCTAAGGTCACCTCGAGGAGACCTATTAAGTGGGAGGAAATTAATTTTCCAACTACATGGACTTTGGATTCGGTTATATCCCCCAGTCAGATAACTGATGTTGTCAGTAATACTGAGTATTCTCATATTACTCAAAATCCGGATGGTAGGATTTGCATTCAGTTTGACGATAATAGTTCCACTTATAGTAGACAGTCATTTTCTAATAATAGAATGTTACCTACTATTAGTTCTAATTATAATAGACATTCTTTCACAAATCATAGACTGTTACCCGATATTCAACATATTTCTCATGTTGAACCAGTCTATGGACCAGCTAGAAGTCGTGCTGCATCTTTGCACACAATTTCTACAAAAGTAGGTGATAAACCAGTTGAAAGGGTTAAACCTGTTGAAAAGGTTAAGATTAACCCCCAGACAAATATTGTCCAGGATAGTGATAATATTTCTAATAAGGATATTCCTTTTGCGTCCGATATGGATTTTGACCCAAATGGTGTTTAAATGATTCCACACCACTAGAGGTTATATTCAAAAAGAATTTTCAGTGATAAATGAAACCAGTTTAAAACTTGGTTTTTTGATACTTATAGTAAAGAGGATTTGAACAATATTTCTCAAGAATTTTATGAAACTTGTGCTTTACATAATCAAATTATGTATTTTGTTCCTTGGTTTATAACCACATATTTACCACTTTTTATAAAAGTTTTAGAAAGATCTTATAAAGACGGGAGTGACAATATTACTAAAGCCATTTACCCTCCTCAAGCACCTTTTGTTTTACCTAATAAGATAGATATTACTTTTACTGCATTTCAAAAATTTATTGATGAAAATGTTGCTGCAATTAGCATCGCAGAAATTAATAAATTAATTTCTCAAAATAATTATTTGAGCTTATATGTTAAAGTTTTGGGAGAAAAGATTAGTTTTCTTGATAAAAAACTTGATGATTTAACAATTTTGATAAAAGATATGAGTACTAGCAAGAGAATAACTGATACTGCCTCTACTTCAAGAAGCAAATCAGAACCTCAACTTGTTGTTACTCATATTCAAAGACCCCCTGAGATTCAGGATTTTAAATTTAAATCTTTTGATGATTTAGAAGAACTTCTTGATAAAAAGTTATCCGGTTTAAATATTAAACCTATTGATTTATAGAAATATTTTGCTGATAAAATGGAGGCTACTTTTGATTATAAAAATGATGTTTTATTAGAGTTTAATAAACTCAGAAGTTATCCCAAAAAGAATAGTAAGTTTACAGATAGCAGATATGCTGATAAACCGAGAATGCAAACTTATTATTATAATCGTCCTACTCCTCAAGATGTTTTAATAGAGGAACGTGATTGGAATCAGACAAATACGTCTTATAGTGGTTCCGAAATTTACGAATGGAATCTTGATGGTTTGACTGATAGGCAGTTAACTATTCTAGTACATAGAACGCTTATTTATGCAACTATCTGTAAAAGTGTGAAAAATATAGATAGGAATATTTGCAGAATGATTGTTGCAGGTTTTACTGGCCAACTTTGTGGCTGGTGGAACAATTATTTGACTGCCGAAGAAAGGGCAATGATTATTAACGCTAAAGCCATTGACGAAGGAGTTGATAACTTAGGCATGGCCCTAGTGGCAAATAGAGAAGATGCCGTTTATACCCTTATTCTTACTATTTTAGAACACTTTAATGGTAGATTTACCAATCAGAATGAGACTGTCTGTACTCTTCTTAATGGCCTTAGATGTAAGACCTTAGGTGAGTTTAGATGGTATAAAGACACTTTTATGAGTAGAGTGATGGAACTACCAGAGAATAAGATTGAATATTGGAAAGCTAAGTTTATAGATGGCCTTCCCTCCTTATTTGCCGAAAGAGTTAAGAAGGTTCTATGAGGTAGTTATGGTGAAATTTCATATAGAGACTATAGCTATGGTAAATTGATAGGAATTTGCACACAGGAAGGATTAAACTTGTGCAATGAATTAAGATTGTCCAGACAACTTAAAATGGATAAGCTTAGGGAAAAATCTCAGTTAGGAGATTTTTGTACTCAGTTCGGTCTACCCGAGACTTCTACTCATAAGAAGAAGAAACATAAGTATCATAGATACCCCAACCAAGACAGTCCTTATAGGAGAAAGAGATCTAGATATAGATCCAAAGAAGAACGAGAAGCTAAGAAAGCCCATCATAAGGCTACTAGATTTACCAAAAATAGGTCTAAGAGAGACCTAGCTGACATTAAGTGTTATAGTGTGGTAAATTTGGCCATATAGCTCCGAATTGTAAGCTTCAAAAGCTGAAAACCTTAGGAATAGATGATGAGTTACGTGATAAGGTTTATGGTTTGTTATACACTTCTGGATCAGAATCGGATTATTATTCTGAGTCAGAATCCGAAGCTAAAATAGATTTACTTGATTTATCTGAAAGTGATAAAAATATTGATAATACTTGTGCAACTTGCAAAGGTGATACATGTGCTTGTGATGATGAATTTTATAAATTACAATCACAATTTAAAAATTTGAATATGAAAACTATTACATCTGATAATGTAATAGAACATTTAAAAGAAGTTACTGATGAAAAACTTCATGAAAACATTATTAATTTGGCTGCTAGTTCAAGTTCTAGTTTTGTAAAACCTTTTGAAAAAGAATTTCAATATTCTCCACCTTATTCTTTACTTGAGGTTAATAACCGTCTATTGAACAAAAATGCAACTCCAACAAGAGATTCTTCTTTCGATGATTTAAAAATTGAAGTTGAAAACTTGAAACGAGAGATAAAATCTCTTAAACAAAATCAAATGATTTGTGATCATAGGATTACTCAGATTGAGAAAATCAATTCTCCAGTTGAGATATCTAATGATAAAAATAAAGGTATTTGTGAAAATGATATTGAAGAAAAACCTATTAGTTTTAATCCTAAACATGATATGTTTTTAGGAATGATGCAAATTATTACTGCTCATAAATGGTATATCAAATGTTCTATTCTCATTGATAATAGTTTTTCAATTACAAACATTGCCATGATTGATAGTGGAGCAGATGTTAGCTGCATTCAAGAAGGTTTAATACCTACAAAATATTTTCAAAAACTACTCATATGGTTAGATCTGCATCCGGACATGCTTTAGATATAAAGTATAAGCTTTTTAATACGGGTATCTATCAGAATAAAGTCTGTATTCCTCACTTCTTTTTCTTGGTAAAAAACCAGTTATACCCTCCTATATACTTGGAACACCGTTTATTAACGCTTTTTATCCTTTTACTAGCATAGACTCGAAAGGTTTTACTACTACCTATAAGGATAAAGAGATAAGTTATACTTTTGTTACGGATCCAGTAACTAGAGATATTAATGCTTTAATTGATATGAAGCAAAAACATATTGATTCTTTACAATTAGAATTGTTTAGTATGAATATATTTGATACTTTAAATTCTACTAAAGTACAGGAAAAAATCAAATTGATTTTCGAGCAGATTGTTGTTGATATTTGTGCTGAGCATCCTAGTGCTTTTTGGAATCGAAAAAAGCATATTGTCACTCTTCCATATGAAGATAATTTCTTTGAGGATAATATTCCTACTAAATCTCGACCTTGTTAGATGAACGCAGAATTGGTAGAATTTTGCAAAAAAGAGATTGATAGCTTGATATCAAAGGGTTTGATAAAACCCTCAAAATCTCATTGGTCTTGTACACCTTTTTAAGTTAATAACGCAGCTGAAAAGGAATGTGGTGTTCCTAGATTGGTCATTAATTATAAGCCCTTGAATAAATATTTGAAGTGGGTTAGGTATCCTATTCCTAATAAAAGAGATTTATTGTCTAGATTATATGATGCCAATATATTTTCAAAATTCGATTTAAAATCTAGATATTGGCAGATTCAAATATTTAAAGAGCATACTTATAGAACTGCTTTTAATGTTATATTTGGGCAATATGAATGGAATGTTATGCCTTTTGGTCTGAAGAATGCCCCTTCAGAATTTCAAAAAATTATGAATGATATTTTCAACCCCTATCTAGACTTCATCATTGTTTATATCGATGACATTTTGGTATTTTTCAAAACACTTGAAATGCATATTAAGCATTTAGACATTTTCAAAAGAATTGTTATACAAAATGGTTTGGTTATCTCAAAACAAAAAATGAGTTTATTCCAAACTAACATTCGATTCTTAGGACATTATATTTGTCAAGGAAAAATTACTCATATTCAAAGATCGATAGATTTTGCTTCAAAATTTCCCGATATTATTACTGATAGAACTTAGTTACAAAGATTTTTGGGAAGTTTAAATTATATTTCGCCTTTTTATAAAGATTTATCGCGTGATTTAGCCCCCTTATATGATAGGCTAAAAAAGAATTATAAAAATCCTTGGACTGATAGTGATACTACTTTGGTCAAAAATATTAAGCAACGTGTTAAATCTTTACTTTGCTTAACCCTTGCTAATCCTGCATGGCAAAAGATTATAGAGACTGATGCGTCTAATATTGGTGACGGAGGGATTTTGAAACAGATAAATTTCAATAATAAACATGAATATCTGATTAGATTCTACTCTGGTAAATGGTCTGAAGCCCAGAAAAAATACGCTACCGTGGCACATGAAATGTTAACCATAGTAAAATGTGTTTTAAAATTTTAGGACGACTTATACAATCAAAAGTTTTTGATAAAAACTGACGCACTATCTGTTAAATATATGTTTAACAAAGACTTTAAACATGATGCCTCGAAAATGATATTTGCAAGATGGCAGGCTCAATTAGCCCCTTTTGATTTTGAAATACAGTATAAAAAGGGAATTGATAATTCTCTGCCAGATTTTTTATCCCGTGAATATTTACATGATGAAACCCCCCTGGGGTAGGGGAAGAGGTAGAGGTTGGGGAAGATCATCCCCACAGTCCAGAGGAAGATCATCACCTTCAGGATCATCATACGGATCCTCATCAAACTCCCCAGTTATACAAATGGGAAGAAAGAGTTTAACCAATGAGAGGATATCTCTTAGAGAAGAATCATCCATCGGACCATCTGTCCATCTGGAAGATATTCCAGAAGACAGTCTGTTATACGCACATTTGCAGGCCTATTTGACTGCTCAAAAATAGAAAGATATTTCTGCCAAGCAAAGTGATACTTTTGCTTCCATCACAAAAGATGACAATGATGATATCAAGTCATATGAGAAAGTGTCAAAAAAGGAAATGATATTTCTTGTAGAAAACTCTGACATTCAGAGAAAAGAAGAACCGTGGAAGATATTCCAAAGGTATTTAATAAATAGGTTATATTATCCGGGTGAGTCATACAAAACCCGTTCCTATTATGAAACAATACTAACCAGTACTGGCAGTGCAGATTTTCAGCACTTTTCTGGGTATAGCACAGACGAGAACGTTTATAACTTCTCGAAGATTATAATTAAACAGATTATATCTGTTGAAGACTGAGGTATATCCACAATGAAAGAAAGGCAGATAAGCCTTAACAAATCTAGAATGAATTTTACCTATTGGGATTATATCCAGGCATTTGATAAGGTATTATACTACAATAATGATTGACACAAACATACTTGGTTTATTAAAGTATGTGCAAAGATATTTGCAGAAGCTGTTCCTAATTGGTATTTGAATCGGTGGTCATACCACGGCCCAACAGTAAAAAATTTACCAGATCCATTTCTCAGGTTATTCAAAGAATGGATAAACATTTCCCCTTTTATAAACAACTTATATCACATGGATCATATCTGTTACCCAGATAAAATTAACCAGATCTATTTCTTTCTGGAATTCTCTATTCCCTGGATTCACAAATGGAATCCAGAAGTCGGATTCACCGAAGAACAAGTCCCATGCTTATACAGGACTTTTTGCAACAACTTTTGGGATAAGTTAATAAAAAAGGATCCCAAAACAAAGACATTATATGGTCAAGAACTCTTGGATTCAATCGAAATAAAAATCCAAGAATATTCCAGCAAACCTCAGAAAGAGGTAATTGATGACAATTCAGTCGGGCATATTGCCAGAAGGATCTCCTTTCAAAAAGGAGATAAAGCAGAGATGATTAACAATTACTTGGAAGAGGTCAAAAGAAATTTACTTCATTCCATTAATCAATATGAGAAATCAGACACTTCTATGCAAAGTGAAACCAGCAACGATGATATCGTTGAAGATTCTCAACCCTTTGAATCAGAGAAAATACTTTCTGATGAAGATTTGCAGAATGTAGAAGAATTCATCCGCAAAATGAAAGAAGCGGAAAAGAAACCAGCACAGTGAAATAGCTGGACCCCACTCAAACAGTGAAGCCGTCGGACCCATAGCACAGTGAAGCCGCCGGACCCCACTCAAACAGTAGATACATTATTCATCAACAGTAGATACACTGTTTTAACAGTAGATACACTGTTTTAACAGTAGAAACAATGTAACAGGGACCCACGGGACCCACTTTTTACTGTTAATATATTCCTTTCTTTTTTTATTTATAGGATTCATTCGTTTAGAAGAAGAGAAAGCGAAGTCGAGACCCTCTCTCTCTAAAACTCTCTCTCTCTCTCTAAAGTTGTAAGTAAAGAGCTTGTAGCCAGTAGCTTGTAATAGAAGAACAAAAGTAAATAAAGTTTTCAGTTCTTCATCTTCAGGGCCTTGCATCTTGGCCACAAGGTACATATTTCCTTCTTAATTAGTTTTTCTTCTAGCCTCTCCTCTCTGGCCGTGACGATATCCGGCTAAGAGACATCATATCTATGTTGAGTATCTAACTTCTCTCCTATATAAACCATGAAAGAGACGGCATCTATTTAAATATAAATGAACTTTATATATAGAGTTTTGACTTGGTGTCTAGCAGTTCTAACCGTGAAAGAAGATGCCCTTTTAACTCCTTTATCGGGCTGAGGTTCACGGCTGGCTAGACGAAGCCACTAAGGCAAAGCCAATAAGAGCAGTGTTATATTAGACTGTACCAACCATCTTGACACCAAGTCAAAACTCTATATATAAAGTTCATTTATATTTAAATAGATGCCGTCTCTTTCATGGTTTATATAGGAGAGAAGTTAGATACTCAACATAGATATGATATCTCTTAGCCGGACATCGTCACGGCCAGAGAGGAGAGGCTAGAAGAAAAACTAATTAAGAAGGAAATATGTACCTTGTGGCAAAGATGCAAGGCCCTGAAGATGAAGAACTAAAAACTTTATTTACTTTTGTTCTTCTATTACAAGCTACCGGCTACAAGCTCTTTACTTACAATTTTAGAGAGAGAGAGAGTTTTAGAGAGAGAGGGTCTCGACTTCGCTTTCCCTTCTTCTAAACGAATGAATCTTATAAATAGAAAAAGAAAGGAATCTATGAACAGTAAAAAGTGGGTCCCTATTACAGTGTTTCTACTGTTAAAACAGTGTATCTACTGTTGATGAACAGTGTATCTACTGTTTGAGTGGGGTCCGGCGGCTTCACTGTGCTATGGGTCCGACGGCTTCAATGTTTGAGTGGGGTCCAGCTGTTTCACTATGCTGGTTTCTTTTTCGCTTCTTTCATTTTGCGGATGAATTCTTCTGCATTCTGCAAATCTTCAGCAAAAAGTATTTTCTCTGATTCAAAGGGTTGAGAATCTTCGGCGATATCATCATTGTTGGTTTCACTCTGCATAGAAGTGTCTGATTTCTCATATTGATTAATGGAATGAAGTAAATTTCTTTTGACCTCTTCCAAGTAATTGTTAATCATCTCTGCTTTATCTCCTTCTTGAAAGGAGATCCTTCTAGCAATATGCCTGACTGAACTGTCATCAATTACCTCTTTCTCAGGTTTGCTGGAATATTCTTGGATTTTTATTTTGATTGAATCCAAGAGTTCTTGACCATATAATGTTTTTGTTTTGGGATCCTTTTTTATTAACTTATCCCAAAAGTTGTTGTAAAAAGTCATGTATAAGCATGGGACTTGTTCTTCGGTGAATCCGACTTCTGGATTCCATTTGTGAATCCAGGGTATAGAGAATTCCAGAAAGAAATAGATCTGGTTAATTTTATCTGGGTAACAGATATGATCCGTGTGATATAATTTATTTATAAAAGGGGAAATTTTTATCCATTCTTTGTATAACCTGAGAAATGGATCTGGTAAAAAATTTACTGTCGGGTCGTGGTATGACCACCAGTTCAAAAACCAATTAGGAACAACTTCTGTAAATATCTTTGCACATACTTTAATAAACCAAGTATGTTTGTGTCAATCATTATTGTAGTATAACACCTTATCAAATGCCTGGATATAATCCCAATAGGTAAAATTCATTCTAGATTTGTTAAGGCTTATCTGCCTTTCTTTCATTGTGGATATACCCCAGTCTTTAACAGATATAATCTGTTTAATTATAATCTTCGAGAAGTTATAAACGTTCTCGTCTGTGCTATACCCAAAAAAGTGCTGAAAATTTGCACTGCCAGTACTGGTTAGTATTGTTTCATAATAGGAACGGGTTTTGTATGACTCACCCGGATAATATAACCCATTTATTAAATATCTTTGGAATATCTTCCACGGTTCTTCTTTTCTTTGAATGTCAGAGTTTTCTAAAAGAAATATCATTTCCTCTTTTGACACTTTCTCATATGACTTGATATTATCATTGTCATCTTTTATGATGGAAGCAAAAGTATCACTTTGCTTGGCAGAAATATCTTTATGTTTTTGAGCAGTCAAATAGGCCTGCAAATGTGCGTATAACGGACTATCTTCTGGAATATCTTCCAGATGGACGGATGGTCCGATGGATGATTCTTCTCTGAGAGATATCCTCTCATTGGTTAAACTCTTTCTTCCTATTTGTATAACTGGGGAGTTTGATGAGGATCCGTATGACGATCCTGAAGGTGATGATCTTCCTCTGGACTGTGGGGATGATCTTCCCCAACCTCTACCTCTTCCCCTACCCCAGGGGGTTCCATCATGTAAATATTCACGGGATAAGAAATCTGGCAGAGAATTATCAATTCCCTTTTTATATTGTATTTCAAAATCAAAAGGGGCTAATTGAGCCTGCCATCTTGCAAATATCATTTTCGAGGCATCATGTTTAAAGTCTTTGTTAAACATATATTTAACAGATTGTGCGTCAGTTTTTATCAAAAACTTTTGATTGTATAAGTTGTCCTAAAATTTTAAAACACATTTTACTATGGTTAACATTTCATGTGCCACGGTAGCGTATTTTCTCTGGGCTTCAGACCATTTACCAGAGTAGAATCTAATCAGATATTCATGTTTATTATTGGGATTTATCTGTTTCAAAATCCCTCCGTAACCAATATTAGACGCATCAGTCTCTATAATCTTTTGCCATGCAGGATTAGCAAGGGTTAAGCAAGGTAAAGATTTAACACGTTGCTTAATATTTTTGACCAAAGTAGTATGACTATCAGTCCAAGGATTTTTATAATTTTTTTTTAGCCTATCATATAAGGGGGCTAAATCACGCGATAAATCTTTATAAAAAGGCGAAATATAATTTAAACTTCCCAAAAATCTTTGTAACTGAGTTCTATCAGTAATAATATCAGGAAAATTTGAAGCAAAATCTATCGATCTTTGAATATGAGTAACTTTTCCTTGACAAATATAATGTCCTAAGAATCGAATGTTAGTTTGGAATAAACTCATTTTTTGTTTTGAGATAACCAAACCATTTTGTATAACAATTCTTTTGAAAATGTCTAAATGCTTAATATGCATTTCAAGTGTTTTGGAAAATACCAAAATGTCATCGATATAAACAATGATGAAGTCTAGATAGGGGTTGAAAATATCATTCATAATTTTTTGAAATTCTGAAGGGGCATTCTTCAGACCAAAAGGCATAACATTCCATTCATATTGTCCAAATGGAACATTAAAAGCAGTTCTATAAGTATGCTCTTTAAATATTTGAATCTGCCAATATCTAGATTTTAAATCGAATTTTGAAAATATATTGGCATCATATAATCTAGACAATAAATCTCTTTTATTAGGAATAGGATACCTAACCCACTTCAAATATTTATTCAAGGGCTTATAATTAATGACCAATCTAGGAACACCACGTTCCTTTTCAGCTGCGTTATTAACATAAAAAGCTGTACAAGACCAAGGAGATTTTGAGGGTTTTACCAAACCCTTTGATATCAAGCTATCAATCTCTTTTTTGCAAAATTCTACCAATTCTGCGTTCATCTGACAAGGTCGAGATTTAGTAGGAATATCATCCTCAGAGAAATTATCTTCATATGGAAGAGTGACAATATGCTTTTTTCGATTCCAAAAAGCACTAGGATGCTCAGCACAAATATCAACAACAATCTGCTCGGAAATCAATTTGATTTTTTCCTGTACTTTAGTAGAATTTAAAGTATCAAATATATTCATACTAAACAATTCTAATTGTAAAGAATCAACATGTTTTTGCTTCATATCAATTAAAGCATTAATATCTCTAGTTACTGGATCCGTAACAAAAATATAACTTATCTCTTTATCCTTATAGGTTAGCAGTAAAACCTTTCGAGTCTATGCTAGTAAAAGGATAAATAGCGTTAATAAACGGTGTTCCAAATATAATAGGAGGGTATAACTGATTTTTTACCAAGAAAAAGAAGTGAGGAATACAGACTTTATTCTGACAGATACCCGTATTAGGAAGCTTATACTTTATATCTAAAGCATGTCCGGATGCAGATCTAACTATATGAGTAGTTTTTTGAAAATATTTCGTAGGTATTAAACCTTCTTGAATGCAGCTAACATCTGCTCCACTATCAATCATGGCAATATTTGTAATTGAAAAACTATTATCAATGAGAATAGTACATTTGATATACCATTTATAAGCAGTAATAAGTTGCATCATTCCTAAAAACATATCATGTTTAGGATTAAAACTAATAGGTTTTTCTTCAATATCATTTTCACAAATACCTTTATTTTTATCATTAGATTTCTCAACTGGAGAATTGATTTTCTCAATCTGAGTAATCCTATGATCACAAATCATTTGATTTTGTTTAAGAGATTTTATCTCTTGTTTCAAGTTTTCAACTTCAATTTTTAAATCATCGAAAGAAGAATCTCTTGCTGGAGTTGCATTTTTGTTCAACAGACGGTTATTAACCTCAAGTAAAGAATAAGGTGGAGAATATTCAAATTCTTTTTCAAAAGGTTTTACAAAATTAGAACTTGAACTAGCAGCCAAATTAATAATTTTTTCACGAAGTTTTTCATCAGTAACTTCTTTTAAAAGTTCTATTACATTATCAGATGTAATAATTTTCATATTCAAATTTTCAAATTGTGATTGTAATTTATAAAATTCATCATCACAAGCACATGTATCACCTTTGCAAGTTGTACAAGTATTATCAACATTTTTATCACTATCAGATAAATCAAGTAAATCTATTTTAGCTTCGGATTCTGACTCAGAATAATAATCCGATTCTGATCCAGAAGTGTATAACAAACCATAAACCTTATCACGTAACTCATCGTCTATTCCTAAGGTTTTCAGCTTTTGAAGCTTACAATTTGGAGCTATATGGCCAAATTTACCACACTTATAACACTTAATGTCAGTTAGGTCTCTCTTAGATCTATTTTTGGTAAATCTAGTAGCCTTACGATGGGCTTTCTTAGCTTCTCGTTCTTCTTTGAATCTATATCTAGATCTCTTTCTCCTATAAGGACTGTCTTGGTTGGGGTATCTATGATACTTATGTTTCTTCTTCTTATGAGTAGAAGTCTCGGGTAGACCGAACTGAGTACAAAAATCTCCTAACTGAGATTTTTCCCTAAGTTTATCCATTTTAAGCTGTCTGGACAATCTTAATTCATTGCACAGGTTTAATCCTTCCTGTGTGCAAATTCCTATCAATTTATCATAGGTATAGTCTTTGTATGGAATTTTACCATAACTACCTCTTAGAACCTTCTTAACTCTTTCGGCAAATAAGGAGGGAAGGCCATCTATAAACTTAGCTTTCCAATATTCAATCTTATTCTCTGGTAGTTCCATTACTCTACTCATAAAAGTGTCTTTATACCATCTAAACTCACCTAAGGTCTTACATTTAAGGCCATTAAGAAGAGTACGCTCATTCTGATTGGTAAATCTACCATTAAAGTGTTCTAAAATAGTAAGAATAAGGGTATAAACGGCATCTTCTCTATTTGCCACTAGGGCCATGCCTAAGTTATCAACTCCTTCGTCAATGGCTTTAGCGTTAATAATCATTGCCCTTTCTTCGACAGTCAAATAATTGTCCCACCAGCCACGAAGTTGGCCAGTAAAACCTGCAACAATCATTCTGCAAATATTCCTATCTGTATTCTTCACACTTTTACAAATAGTTGCATACATAAGCATTCTATGTACTAGAATAGTTAACTGCCTATCAGTCAAACCATCAAGATTCTATTCGTAAATTTCGGAACCACTGTAAGACGTATTTGTCTGATTCCAATCACGTTCCTCTATTAAAACATCTTGAGGAGTAGGACGATTATAATAATAAGTTTGCATTCTGGGTTTATCAGCATATCTGCTATCTGTAAACTTACTATTCTTTTTGGGATAATTTCTGAGTTTATTAAACTCTAATAAAACATCATTTTTATAATCAAAAGTAGCCTCCATTTTATCAGCAAAATCTTTCGATAAATCAATAGGTTTAATATTTAAACCGGATAACTTTTTATCAAGAAGTTCTTCTAAATCATCAAAAGATTTAAATTTAAAATTCTGAATCGATATATATATATATATATATATATATATATATATATATATTATACATTTAATATTATATACTATACTATATATACATCTTATATATAGTATATAAGATATATATATAGCTTATCGAATATACATCTTATATATATACTATACTATACTATATATATATATATATATATATTGTATATACATTTAATATATATACTATACTATATATAGTATATAAGATGTATACTATATATAAGATGTATATATTATATATATTCGATATTAAATATTGAATATTAAAATTTAGGATGTTAAATAAAATTTAGGTCACAATTCTATAATAAAATTTACAAAGCATTGCCTTAGATATTTTTTTTAACATCCTTTTGTCTCAATATCTATTTAATTTTTTTTATTAAAAAAATATATATGTTGGGACAGTTTAGCCCGCGGGCCGGGACATTTAGCCCGGGACCAAACGGTCCCGGTCCCGGTCCATACAAAAAGCCCGTTTAGGCCCAAGCCCGTTTAATTTGGGATCGGGACCGGGCCCGGGACCGTTTGGACCGGTCCACTTGGCCCGTTTAGGCCCGAGACCGGCCCACTTGCCAACCCTAGTTCAAAAGAATGGAGGATTTCGACGGGTTTAGGGGTTAAATGATCAATTATATAGGAAATCTTTTTTTAAAGACGTAGGAAATGAAAATATAAAACACATGATATAGGGTTTTTTTTCCCTATTAGTCATATATATTGTAACTGAATATATTGTACCATTTTTTCAATTCCGACCTAGGCATACCACGACCCCGATCCAACCTTAAAGGAGGAGGAGCAGTAGGAGCCAACTTTAGAGGCGGAATCGAATGATTACTCGATAAGCAATGAGAGAAAGGATAGCACTTAGATAATTCACTTTGAGTATAGGGAAGTCTGACGGTAGGAACTCAGGGCATATTACGTTTTTTTTACTGGGTGTGGATCGAAGCGATTGTAGCGAGAACTAATCTGAAACGAAGCACTTTATCTATAAGTATTATAGGAAGGATAGAATATGAGGCTAATCATTCTTCTCAAATCACTCCATTAACCGACATATTTTTTTGCCTTTTATTCATAGAGGCGGGGAAGGAGAAATGGTATTAAACCCTCGCCAACAAGGTAAAAGTTTACTTAGCCAACCAAGTGAGTTACTGAAATTACGGTCCGCAATAGTAAAGTTTAAATGTAGCTGATTTAGGGCCTATTCCAGATGTTTTTTTTTCTGAGATTCTTTTCATTTGAGGGTAGCCGGTAGGATTCTATTGTCTGGTCCCTGGCTGATAAGGGGTTTGTCTTTGGTAGGTGCAGTAAAATTTAACAAAAAGGAAGGGAAAAAAAAAAGACAACCTAAATTAACATAGTAAAGTGCATTAACAAAGGAAATAAAAGGTATAACAAAATTGTTGCTGTAGAATCCAGTCCAAAAATAGTATAGCATGCTTTGACTTGCAAATACAAATTTTTCGACAGCTCAATTGATTTTTTTGGGGTGAAGGAAGGAATCTTTACGCAAATAGAATACCGAATTTATTGTTTATTTTTTTAACCGGTATAAATAAATTATAAACTGATTAACACAATTATATACATTTTATACATCAATCATACATCGGAGACTGACTATTTTTATTTTTAGTCCGTTGGGTGTAGGCAACTATTTAAGTTTAAGTATAAAGTATGACACAGTACAATTCAGTATTCCTAGTCGGCATAATATGACAATCCTCGATATTGTAGTCTCTACGGAAAGAACTCTACCAGACAAACCTAACACACATTCAAAGGAATATTATTTTCTTTAGGGGTGGCAAATGAGTTGTTTGGGTAATTGGGTTGGTACGATGGATTGACTCATTAAATGACCCATTGCCTAACCCTGCCCAAAGTTTACTTGGATTAAGATGGAGTTGAGTGAAGATGGGTTAAATAATGAGTTGAAATTCAACCCGCCCAAGTTGACCCAAATCTTTGTAATGTTATCAAATTTTAAGCAAGCATATATAAAAATTATCTTGTGCTTTGGAATAAATGTCAAATCATGTCAAATGATTTCTTTCCTCAATTTGGATTTAGAATTTTATTTGATAGTTCTTAATATTATAAAAATAATAAAGATTAGAATAATAAGAAAGTAGCAAAATTAGAACTTTTCACCCACCCCAACCCTCACCCTACCCCCGAACCTTCACCTCTAGTCTAAATAAAAATATTATTTAGCGTAATTTATTTTAATGTTGTAGATAAAGCATTTTCTTTTTTATTTTAACAAAATGAACATTTTCTTTCTATGATTTAGAAAAAGTATTTTCTTTCATTTCAATAAAATAAGTACTTTCTTTTAATGATGTAGAAAAAATATTTTCTTTTTCACAAAACAAGTACTTTTTTTTTATGTTGAAGAAAAAGTATTTTCTTTTCTTTCAACAAAAAGAATACTTTCTTTTCATGAGAAAAAATATTTTCTTTTTCACAAAATGAGTACTTTCTTTTTCTGTTATAGAAAAAATATTTTCTTTTAATGTTGTAGATAAAATATTTTCTTTTTCATTTCAACAAAATAAAAATTTTCTATTTATGATGTAGAAAAAGTATTTTATTTTATTTTAATAAAATAAGTACTTTCTTTTTAAGATGTAGAAAAATATTATCTTTTTTCATAAAATGAGTACTTTATTTTCATGTTGTAGAAAAAAATATTTTTTTTTGTTTCAACAAAAAGAGTACATTCTTTTCATGATGTAGAAAAATATGTTTTTTTCCACAAAATGATCACTTTCTTTTCCAGTTGTAGAAAAAAATATTTTCTTTATTTCAACAAAAAGAATATTTTCTTTTCATGTTGTAGAAAAAATATTTCTTTTATTACAATAAAATGAGTGCTTCCTTTTATTTTATTGTGATACCTAAAAAATAGCTAAGTACCGTTTTTTATTTTATTGATATAAATTTTATTTGTTGTGAAAATGTCACAGCCCCAATTTTTCTCTGTAGAATATCGTAATGGCACATAGTCTCTAAGATTAGGTAAGCCTAACACTTACTAAATAATTATATGAATTCAACCATCAAATGCAAAATACGAGATAAAAATTTTATACACATACAATTCCCAAAACCGGTAGTACAAGTCATAAACTCTACTGAGTTTGCTAGAAAATCCCTAAACACAACTATTTGGATGGAATTAAACAGTACAATGAAAAAATATCAGAAGGTGACTCCGAGGCCTACGAATGCGACAACAGGTTTACCTTGAGTCTCCATAGCTCGACCAACCAGCTAATAATCAAAAACAACCGAGGCACCTGGGTCTGCACAAAAATATGCATAAGTGTAGTATGAGTACACCACAGCGGTACCCAGTAAGTATCAAGACTAACTTCGGTGGAGTAGTGACGAGGGACAGTCAAGATACCTACCGGACTAAACAACATGAACAAGTGTGTAGATGAACTAATAGAGAAACAATATTAATATAAAGCTAAGCATGATAAGGAATACAAGACAATACTTGCAATGATACACTAGTAACAACAATATTTAACAGGAGGCAGTCAGGTGATAATGCTGTAGAGTATCTAATCACAGTCTAAGTCCGAGGAAACCAAATAAAGGGAAAACCAGTAACAACTCAATAAGAACAACCGCTTTCACACCAAATCTGTTCAAACATTACCACGAGGTACCGAACCTCATAATCACAACTCACGGTCCCAATTCATGAACCTTAATCACTTCGTATCCTGTGCCCACATTATAACTCATAACTGCACGGATGACTCACGTGCCAATAGAACAATTCTCACACAGAAAGCAAGAAGACAAGAGTATGTATAATGATTAATGTCGTCAGGATTCACCTTTTAAAACCGATATCGGTGATTTAACTAGGTGTATGCTTGTGCAAGTATTCTACCATAATTTCAGCTAATAAATAAGAGTAGAATCAATGAATGACACATAAGCAATGATCACCACGAAATATACAGTGTAATAGAAACAACAATGAAGTTTGAAGCAGCGACTATCACAACAAGATTAGCTACACAGAGTTGAGCAATTAGCGCAACACGGAGAAAAATAATTAATAGTATGCTAAGGAAAACAACAATCAAAGACAAGTGCACAGAAAAGGGGAAATGACAATAAGAGCACTCTCGAGGTACCGCCTCGTAGTCTCAAATTATAAATGAATCACAACTTTCCTTATATCACCATGGTAGTCTTTATATTTAGTTTTTGAAAATTATTTTTCCGAAATATTATCCCGCATTTTAGCCCACTTTATCATACCGCATGGCTTCTAGTAGTTTTCCTACTAGCCACGCGTTTCAAGCCCAACTTATCTCACTGCATGCATTTCAATACCCAGACCTTATACCACCTCATGCGTATCTATAACAATAGTACGACAGAAAACTCGTGCAACACAATAACAACCGCACGGCAAAAATCTCGTGCAAACACAATAACAACTGCACGGCATAAACCTCGTGCAACACAATAACAACCGCACAGAAGAAACCTCGTGCAAACACAATAAAAACCGCACGGGAGAAACCTCGTGCAACACAATAACAATCGCACGGCAGAAACCTCGTGCAATCACATAACAATTTTCTCAACAAAACACGTATGCCAAAAACATAACAACTTAAATAAATGACTTTCACCATTTGTGCCCACATGCCACAAAATTTTCTTTAAACAGTTTTAATATCATAACCACGTATATCCCTCAGCCCAACAACACGGAATACAGCAACACAAACAATAATAACACGAGAATACGGCAAGTAAGTCAATGCAAGAATTTTAGAACACAAAGAAATGGAAGAACGAACTCGCAGAGAAAGACACAACGTGGAAATAATAGTCTCAACAAGAATAATTCAACAAGGTAGAGGTAATGTGTAACAATGATTCCACGAAAGTGCAATTTGACAACAAGAGAGATAACATAAATTAATGACCCCAGATAAGAATATGTCAACCATGAAAGGGATAACAAACTTCCATTAAGGCTAAGCAATTACGGAAGAGATAATAATAATTTTAATTAAGGTTTAAGCAATTGCGGAAAAATAACAATGATTTCAATTAAGGTTAAACAATTACGGAAAGATAGCATGACGATAAAAGAGGCAACAACTCAAGTTAAGGCGCATAAGAGTTTAATCAACAATAAGGGTAGAACATGAAGCAATTAATTTCAATTAAGACACGTAAGGGTGAATTTAGTAAATGAGGAATTTAACATGACAAAACTACTTCATATTTAATGGACATAAGAACCTAAGAGCCCTAGATGGTCAGATTTTCACAAATACGTCCGGGCACATACTCGTCACCTCGCGTACTCGGCCTTCACATGATGCAATTAGCACAAAAGACTCGAATCCTAAGGGGTAGTTCCTCCACACAAAGTTAGGCAAGATACTTACCTCAAAGAAGCTAGATCGTTACTCTAAAATGACCTTTTGGAGTGAAACACTCTCAGGACGGCTCAAATCTAACCAAAATAACTTCAATTCATAAATAAAATTCATAGAAAACAATTCCAGATAATAAAGCTTCAATCTTTAACAAGAATTAAAAGTCAACCCAAAAGTCAAACCCCAGACCCGTAGCTCGGAACCCGACCAAAATTATAAAATCCAAACACCATTCAAAAACGGGTCCAACCATACAAGAATTACCCAATTCCAATATCAATTCGTCCTTCAAATCACCATTTTACAGTTTGAAAGATTTTTACAATTTTTCCCCAAATTTCCAACTTAATTCACTAACTAAATGATGAAATAGCAATGGATTCATGAAATATAACAAGATTCAGGTAGAGAACACTTACCCCAAAGAGTTCCTTGAAAAACCCACGAACAATCTCCCAAAACCGAGGTCTACCACTCAAAATATGAAGAAAATGGCCAAACCCTCGACTTATATGATTCGGCCCAAAACTTCCGCATTTGCGGACAAGGAAGCGCATTTGCGCTCTCGCATTTGCTAGTAAAACTCCGCATCTGCGGTTCACACTGCATGCACCAAAACACACACCTGTGCAAAAGTGAGTCGTACCTACGCCTTCGCAGAAGCGCCCAAACAACCGCAGAAGCGGCCTCCCTCGCACCTGCGATCCATAACACGCAGATGCAATGATCACACCCGTAATCCCTCAACACAGAAGCGGAACTACCGCCCAGGCTCCATCATCGCAGAAGCGACACACAGCACACAGAAGCGACCCCGCACATACGTTCTAAAATGCGCGGGTGCGACGCACCAGAAGTAGACCCGATCACATGCATGAAAATCATCCGAAACTTATCTGAAACACACCTGGGCCCCACAAGACCCCGTCCAAATATACCAACAAGTTCCATAACACCACGCTGACCTACTCGAGGCCTCAAATCATATCAAACAATGTCGAAACTATGAATCGCACCACGAATCAAACTTATGAACTTTCAAATCTTCGAACTTCTAAAACTCGTGCCGAAACATGTCAAATCAACCCAGAATGACGTCAAATTTTGCATGCATATCCCAAATGACATAACATAGATAATCCAACTCTCGGAATCGAAATCCGACCTCGATATCACCAAAGTAAACTTTCGGTCATACCCCTTAACCTTCCAAAACTTCAACTTTTCTAACTTTTGCCAAAATGCATAAAATTACCCTACGGACCTCCAAATCAAGATCCAGACGCACGCCTAAGTCCAAAATCACCATACGAAGCTATTGAAATCATCAAAACGTTATTTTGGATTCGTCTACGCAAAAGTCAAATCTCGGTCAACTCTTTTCATTTAAGCTTCAAAAATAAGAATTGTTCTTTCAATTAAATCCTTAATCATGTGTAAACCAATTTCGACCACACACGCAAGTCGTAATACACATTACGAAGCTTCTCGAGATGTTAATCCGCCGAACGGGGCGCTAATTCCCAAAATGGCAGGTCGGGTCGTTACATTCTCCCTATCTTAAACAAACGTCCATCCTCGAACGTGCCCAGTACCACTCCGAGGTCATCAAATCACTGAACGTACTCATCGTACATATACTCGCGGGTGACTCCACATCACCCCAATCTACATAGGCCTGACAACGCCATCTCAACTGAATATTATTCCTTCCACCCACACTGGCAAACCTTAGAACCAAATTTCTCAGCATCCAATCATTTCAAAAAGACCCGATTCCTAAATCAACACACGGTACCAACCTTAACCAGCTGCAACAACTTATGCCTACACCCACCAGGTGCAACCACACGACGTAACACATTATATATATATGTGTTAAACAACAACTATAGCCATAGTAGCTTCCCATAATCAAATCCAGTACCGACAATTGGCCTCATATCAGTTAGAACCCTGTTTCAAATCTTCACAACACTGACAACGATGCAAGAAATATGAAGACCTCGTAACTGTTAACCCGAATCAACAAGTCACATCTAACGCCACTAGGGTACACACCTCACAAGCTAAAACTCAATAAGCACAACACAAATATGACTGAATATGTAAGGAGAAACACATAAGAGAACTATCAAACAAGCCCGATAGGAACCACTCCCTATCGGTATCAGACTATGAATCAATTTCACAAAGGGAAAATCGAAGCATATGAATAAATCACAAGCATCTCATCCTGATATAACTCCCGTAGCCCGGCTCAAACATATCAAATAACATGAAAACGCGAGGATCCCATCCTCTGCTCTGAATTGCAAATAGAATGCACATCATACCAACCGAAACCTTCCACTAGTTCAATTCCGCTAACAAAATCACAACATATACTGAACTCCCACCCTGGTAAAGCATCTAAATCACAAATCATAACCAATCACTCAGAAATCGCATCAGAACCTACCGTACTGGGTAACAGAAAGTCAATACTAGTCTCATAACTCTCAATAATGAATAAAAACAAACGATAGACATGGGCTACCACCATAGAATCTCCCACCAGGGGTAAGAATATAAGAAGAGTACAAGATCACAAAACTCACCCATATAAAAAGTAAAATAAAAGGACTCGCCCTGATACACAGAACCGGAACAAGATACGAATGATGCTCCTCTATAACAAATCGAACCCATAACTGTCGACATCATCTGGTGTGCGACCTCAGCCCTACCGTAGAAAACACATTAACGGGCCATGCCTCCCTTTCTTAGGCGTCCTCTACTCGCCTGACCTGCACCCCAAGCTGGCAGTGCATGGATATCAACAACTGAAACAAACCTCATTGACTGAATACCTCGCTATGACACATCTATCTGGAGTCTAGGACAATCTCTCACCATGTGCCTGGTATTTCCACACCCAAAGCAATCTCTCCGCTAATGTGGCTGTGGAAGTTGTCCGGTACGGGTACCCTGAGACCCATGGGTACCTGAAATACCGTGCGAAACCTGAAGTGCAAACTGAACTAGCTGACCCACTAAACATGTACTATGTCGCACCCTGCCTCCAAAATAGGAACCAATATGTCTCTCTGGTCTATGAGGCCTCTTAGCCTCCATATCTTCTATATCTTGACCCCGATGAGCGATCTCTACCACCTGCCGAATTGGAATATCCGACTCCAATTCCCGAGCCATGCTGAACTGGATATCATGTCTGAGCCCCTCAATGAGCCTACAGACTCACTCTCTAACTGCAGAAACCAAAGTAGGTGCATGTCTGGAAAATTCATTGAATATAGCAGCATACTCTCACACTGACATAGTGCCATGGTGCAGCTGCTCAAACTCCATGCGTCATGCATCATGGAGGGTCTGGGGAACAAACTCTCTCAAGAACACCTCTGAAAACTGAACCCATGAAAGTGAAGCTGCGTCGGCCGGACTACTCAACTTATATGCTCGCCACCACTGATATGCCACTCCCTTAAGTTGGAACGTAATAAAAGCAACTCCACTCGTCTCCATAATACCCATAGTGCGGAGAATACAATAGCACTCCCCTAGGAACCCATGCGCATCCTCTGAAGCCAAACTACCAAAAGTAAGAGGGTAATACTTCTTGAACTTTGCAAGTCTAAGTTGTTACTCCTCATATGCTGCTGCTCTAACCAAGGGTTGAACTGGGACAACAGGATGTGTCGGCATGACACCTGGAACCTGACCAACGTGGAATCGCTACTATGGGGTACGTGCGGCGGGAGTATGAGCTCCTCCCCCGATCTGTGAAGTAGATGGTGCAACTGAAATCAACTTTCCACCTGAGCCAATGTACCAAACATGCTCAGGAACTGTGCTAAAGAGTCCTGAAGTCCTGGGATAATCACAAGCGCCTCCAGTTCCTGTCCCCCAATAGGAGCTACTGGTGGTTCCTCAATGATTACTCTGACGAGTGCTCTAACTATAGCATGTTCTCCTCCTCTGCCTCTGCCCCGACCCCTAGCAACGCCGGCTCTGGGGGCAACGTTGTCAGTAACTGCAGCTCGTGTCCTCATCATTTGTGAGAGAATATAATGACAAAGGTTCAAAATGCGAGATCAATAAACTCGCATGATAGGAATAAAAGAAGTGAAACTGTCCTAATAGTTATGTAGCCTCTCAAAGATAAGTATAGATGTCTCCGTACCGATCCTCAAGACTACTAAACTCGTTTACGACTCGTAACACCTATGAACCTAGAGCATTGATACCAACTTGTCACGACCCCAATTTTCCTCCGTAGAATGTCGTGATGACACCTAGTCTCTAAGCCTAACACTTACTAAATAATTAGAAGAATTCAACCATCAAATGAAAAATACGAGATAAAAATCTTATACAAATTACAATTCCCAAAATCGGCAATATAAGTCATAAGCTCTATTGAGTTTGCTAGAAAATCCCTAAATACAATTGTTCGGATAGAATTAAATAGTGTAATAAAAATATCAGAAGGTGACTCACAGCCTGAATACCTCACTGTGACACATTTGTCTGGAGTCTGGGACAGTCTCTCACCATGTGGCTGGTATTTCCACACCTAAAGCAATCTCTCCGCTAACGTGGCTGTGGAAGTTGTCCGGTACGAGTACCCTGAGACCCATGAGTACCTGAAATACCGTGCAAAACCTGAAGTACAAACTAAACTGGCTGACCCACAAAACCTCTACCATGCCGTACCCTGCCTCTAAAATAGGAACCAATATGTCTCTCCGGTCTACAAGGCCTCTTAGCCTCCCTGTCCTCTATCTCCTGACCCCGCATGAATTCTCCCTCCTGGTCCTGCATGTCCTCTTATAGGCGAGCGATCTCTACCACCTACTGAAATGGAACATCCGACTCCAACTCCCGAGCCATGCTAAAATAGATTTCATGACTGAGCACCTCAATGAACCTGCAGACTCACTCTCCAACTGCAGAAACCAAAGTAGGTGCATGTCTGGACAATTCATTGAATATAGCGGCATACTCTGACACTGACATAGTTCCATAGCGCAGCTGCTCAAGCTCCATGCGCCATGCATCCCGAAGGGTCTGGGAACAATCTCTCTCAAGAACACCATTGAAAACTGATCCCATGGAAGTGAAGCCGCGTCGGCCGGACTATTCAACTTATACGCTCGCCACCACTGATATGCCGCTCCCTTAAGCTGGAACATATTAAAAGCAACTCCACTCGTCTCCACAATACCCATAGTGCGGAGAATACAGTAGCACTCCCCTAGGAACCCATGCGCATCCTCTGAATCCAAACTACCGAAAGTAGGAGGGTAATACTTATTGAACTTCGCAAGTCTAAGTTGTTACTCCTCATATGCTGCCGCTCTAACCACGGGCTGAACTGGGATAACAGGCTAAGTCGGCATGACACCTGGAACCTGACCAATGTTGACTCGCTGCTCTGGGGTACATGCGGCAGGAGTATGAGCTCCTCCCCCGATCTGTGAAGTAGCTGGTGCAACCGAAATCAACTTTTCGCCTGAGCCAATATACCAAACATGGTCAAGAACTGTGCTAAAGTCTCCTGAAGTCCTTGGGTAACCACAGGCACCTCCAGTACATGTCCCCCAACAGGATCTATTAGTGCTTCCTCAATGACTACTCTGACCGGTGCTCTAGCTGTAGCACGCGCTCCTTCTCATCCTCTGCATCTGCCTCAACCCCTAGCAACGCCGGCTCTGGGCAGCATTGTTAGTAATTGTAGCTCGTGTCCTCACCATTTGTGAGAGAATATAATGACAAAGGTTCAAACACTAAGATCAATAAACTCGCATGATAGGAATGAAAGAAGTGAAACTGTCCTAATAGTTTTGTAGCCTCTCGAAGATTAGTACAGACGTCTCCGTACCAATCCTCAAGACTCGACTAAACTCGCTTACGACTCGTAGCACCTATGAACCTAGAGCATTGATACCAACTTGTCACGACCCCAATAATCCTCCGTAGAATGTCGTGACGCCACCTAGTCTCTAAAACTAGATAAGCCTAACACTTACTAAATAATTAGAAGAATTCAACCATCAAATAAAAAATACGAGATAAAAATCTTATACACATTACAATTCCCAAAACCGGTAGTATAAGTCATAAGTTCTACTGAGTTTGCTAGAAAATCCCTAAATACAACTGTTAAGATGGAATTATATAGTACAATGAAAATATCAGAAGGCTCGACTAGCCAGCAAATAATCAACAACAATCGAGGCACCTATATCTGCATAAAAATGTGCAGAAGTGTAGTATGAGTATACTACAACGGTACCCAGTAAGTATCAAGACTAACCTCAGTGGAGTATTGACGAGGGACAGTCAAGACACCTACCAGACTAAACAACCTGAACAAGTGTGTAGATGAACTAACAGAAAAACAATATTAATATAAAGCTAAGCAGGATAAGGAATACAAGACAATACTTGGAATGATACACTAGTAACAACAATATTCAACATGAGGCAGTCATGTGATAATGCTGTAGAGTAACTAATCACAGTCTAAGTCCGAGGAAACCAAATAAAGGGAAAACCAGCAACAACTCAATGAGAACAACCGCTTTCACACCAAATCTGTTCAAGCATTACCACGAGGTATCGAACCTCATAATCATAACTCACGGTCCCAATTCATGAACCCTAATCACTTCGTATCTTGTGCCCACATTATAACTCATAACTACACGAACGACTCACGCGCCAATAGAACAATCCTCAAACAGAAGGCAAGAAGACAAGAGTACGTATAATGGTTAATGTCGTTAGAATTAAATAATTAAAACCGATATAGGTGATTTAACTACGTGTATGCTTGTGCAAGTGTTCTGCCATAATCCCAATCAACAAATAAGAGTAGAGTCAATGAATGGCACATAAACAACGATCACCACGAAATGTACGGTGTAACAAAAGCAGCAATGAAGTTTGAAGCAGCGACCAACACAACAAGATTAACTACACAGAGCTGAGCAAATAGTGCAACACAGAGGAAATTAATTAATAGCATGCTAAGGAAAACAACAATCAAAGACAAGTGCATAGAAAAGCGGAAATGACAACAAGAGCACTCCCGAGGTACCGCCTCGTAATCTCAAATCGTAAATGAATCACAACTTTCCTTATATCACCGCGAAAGCTTTTATATTTAGTTTTTGAAAATTATTTTCCCGAAATAACATCCCGCGTTTTAGCCCACCTTATCACACCGCATGGCTTCTAGTAGTTCCCCTACTTGCCACACCTTATCTCAGCGCATGCGTTTCAACACCCAAATTTTATACCCCCGCATGCGTATCAATAACAACAGCACGACAGAAACCTCATGCAATACAATAACAACTGCACGATAGAAACCTCGTGCAAACACAATAACAACCACACAACAGAAACCTCGTGCAAACACAATAAAAACTGCACGACAGAAATCTCGTGCAATACAATAACAACCGCACACAGAAACCTCTTGCAAGCACATAACAATTTTCTCAACAAAACACGTATGCCAAAAATATAATAACTCAAATAAATGACTTTTACTATTTGTGCCCACATGCCACAACATTTCCTCAAAACAGTTTTAATATCACAAACCACGTATAGCCCTCGGCCCAACAACACGAAATACAACAACAACAATAATAATAACACGAGAATACGACAAGTAAGTCAACACAATAACTTTAGAACACAAAGAAACGTAGGAACGAACTCACAGAGAAAGACACAACGTGGAAATAATAGTCTTAACAAGAATAGTTCAACAAGGGAGAGGTAATGTGTAACAATGATTCCACGAAAGTGCAATTCGACAACAAGACAGATAACATGAATCAATGACCCCAAATAAGAATATGTAAACCATGAAAGAGGTAACAAACTTCCATTAAGGCTAAGCAATTCCGGAAGAGATAATAATAATTTCAATTAAGGTTTAAGGAATTACGAAAAAATAAAAATGATTTCAATTAAAGTTAAGCAATTGCGGAAAGATAGCATGGCGATAAAAGATGTAACAACTTCAGTTAAAGCACATAAGAGTTTAATCAATAATAAGGGTAGAACATGAAGTAATTAATTCTAATTAAGACACGTAAGGGTGAATTTAGTAAATGAGGAATTTAACATGACAAAATAACTTCAAATTTAATGGACATAAGAACCTAAGAGCCCTAGACAGTCAGATTTTCACAAATATGTCTGGGCACGTACTCGTCACCTCGCGTACTCGACCTTCACATGACACAATTAGCACAAAAGACTCGAATCCTAAGGGGTAGTTCTCCCCCCTTCCCCCCCCACAAAGTTAGGCAAGATACTTACCTCAAAGAAGCTAGATCGTTACTCTAAAATAACTTTCTGGAGTGAAACACTCTCCGGACGACTCAAATCTAACCAAAATAATTTTAATTCATAAATAAAACTCATAGAAAATAATTTCGGATAATAAAGATTCAATCTTTAACAAGAACTAAAAGTCAACCCAAAAGTCAAACCCCGGGCTCGCACCTCGGAACCTGACCAAAATGATAAAATGCGAACACCATTCGATAACGAGTCCAACTATACAAGAGTTACCCAATTCCGATATCAATGCGTCCTTGAAATCTTCATTTTATATTTTGAAAGATTTCTACAAATTTTTCCCAAATTTTCAACATAATTCACTAACTAATTGATGAAAATTGCAATGTATTCATGAAATGCGTTTCTTGAAAACTCCACGAACAATCTCCCAAAACCGAGGTCTACAACTCAAAATATAAAGAAAATGGCCAAAGCCTCGACTTATATGATTCTGCCCAGAACTTCAGCATTTGCGGACAAGGAAGCGCATATGCGCTCTCGCATTTGCAAGTAAAACTACGCATATGCGGTTCACACTGCCTAGACAAAAATGTGCACCTGTGCAATAGAGGGTCGCACCTACGCATTCGCAGAAGTGCCCAAACAACCGCAAAAGTGGCCTCCCTCGCACTTGCGATCCATAACACGCATATGCGATGATCACACCTACAATCCCTCAACACAGAAGCGGAACTCCCGCCCAGGCTCCATCATCGCATAAGCGACACATAACACGCAGAAGGGACCCCGCACCTACGCTCCAAAATGTGCAGGTGCGACGCACCAGAAGCAGACCTAATCACAAGCATAAAAATCATCTGAAACTTGTCCGAAACACACTTGGGGCCCCGGGACCCCGTCCAAATATACCAACAAGTTACATAACACCACGTGGACCTACTCGAGGCCTCAAATTACATCAAATAATTTCAAAACTACGAATCGTACCACGAAGTAAACTTATGAACTTTCAAATCTTTCAACTTCCAAAACTCGTGCCGAAACATGTAAAATCAACCCGAAAATGATGTCAAATTTTGCATTCAACTCACAAATGACGTAACAGAGCTAATATAACTCTCAAAATCGCAATCCGACCCCGATATCACCAAAGTCAACTCTCGGTCAAACCTCTTAACCTTCCAAAACTTCAACTTTTCCAACTTTCGCCAAAATGCATCAAATTACCCTACGAACCTCCAAATCCAAATCCAGACTCACGTCTAAGTACAAATCACTATACGAAACTATTGAAATCATCAAAACGTTATTTCGGTGTCGTCTACACAAAAGTCAAATTCTGGTCAACTCTTTTCATTTAAGCTTCAAAAATAGTAATTGTTCTTTCAATTAAATCTCGAATCATCTGCAAACCAATCTCGACTATACACATAAGTCATAATACACATTACGAAGCTTCTCGAGACCTTAAGTCACCGAACATGGCGCTAATTCCCAAAATGATCGGTCGGGTCGTTACAGATAATGTGTTTCTCTTTATTTTCAGATTTATTTTCATGTTGGATAATTATTTTTGTCTATAACAGTTAGTTAAATAAATCATTCGACATCATGAAAAGAAAGTACTTATTTTTTTGAAATGAAAGAAAGTAATTTTTCTACGTCATGAAAAAAATACTCATTTTGTTGATATGAAAGAAAATATTTTTTCTACGTCATGAACAGAAAGTACTCTAAATAATAATGGGTCCATTTGGGCTGATGATTTTTTATGGGTTAACTTGGGCTAGCCCAAAATAGCTTATCTTGAAAACTATTCGAGCTCAAACCCATTAAAACTTGAGCGGGTTAAGCGGGTCAATTGGGTGAGTTAATTTTGCCGCCTCTAATTATCTTTAAGAAAACAAAACTTTTCATTTTGACATGATATGTCCGGTCAAATCTTGGCCCAATGGTTACAAATTAAGGTGGATGTAATGTGATTTAGATATACTTTCTATCGAAGTTGAGTTTTTTTGTCCAACTAATATGTATTAGAATTTCATGATCAATGTTTTGAAATAACGTGTTATTTGTTTGTTCCAATATCTAGTACATGACTAGAAACACCAAGGCCCACGAGTCACAAGTCATATAACCATGCTTAAATTATTGGAAGAAAGAACTGTCATCACTATCCAATGTCATGGAGTATTGTGGTATTATTTTATGCTAGCAATTATTGCTTTATGACATTGACTTAGATCGACAGTCTCTTAAAAATGTTCTCACGACACTTTATCTTAAATTTGTTATATTTGAACACATTAATTAAGTTTTTACTGGGTTATTTAGGCACAAAATTTGATAGGCAGCCAAATACAAAGATGCGCGTAATTCACACGCAATAGTGACAAATAGGACGAAGACACGTGGATTTAACTTAAATAATTTTTTTGAAAAAGACTTTCGAAGAAATAGAAAAAATTTAAGAGAAACAAAACCCCCACCCCACCACAGGACATCTTCCCCAACGACCCTGTATTCGGTCTTCGTTTCCGGTGACCTCGTCCTATGTTCTATCCTTTTTAGCTAAAATAAAAAATTCATATATTACAACCCCCGCAAAAAGTTTACACCTGCAGAGATTCACTTAATTGTTTTTTATTTTTCCTTTAGATTACACAAATCCTGAAAATTGTTCAGATGACTTTATAATCTAAATTATTTTTAGACTTTAATTTACAACAATAACAGCTTCACATTCCTCCACTGTTTCACCTCATTTTACCCAAATCTGCTTCCTCTTCTTGAAATCGAAATGAAGAAGCTCAAGACCTATTATCTAAACCTTAAATACCCAACAACAATGGAGCGAAAGTGAATCATCCCATTAGCCATAGATTCCATTGTTTCCCTTTTCCTCTTATTCCTCACAACCCTAACGTCACCACCAGATAGCACTCATTTATTATCCCTTTACCGCTACTACTCTTCCTATTCATCCGCCGCCAACGACTTCGTGGAACCAAAGCTTAAACCTTCATCCATTTCCACCATCCCTTCGCCGCGCTCCACTACCTCATCTGCGGCGTCGTTCTAGCCTATTTGATATCACCACCGGCTCAATATTAAATAGCTTGGCTTTTCAAACTTGACTAAAATCGAAGGAATCTTTGGTATTTTAGAGTTAAGTTCCTACGATTTTTGCTTCTATGACAAACAAGTGAATATATCGATGTTATCCCCTAAACATGAACATTTAAAGTTGGTTTGGTCTATACTAAACTGAAATAAGAATTTCCCCCTACAAAATGGCTGCGGTGAATATATATGGTGATGGAAGTCGGCGGCACGGTGGTTGTAGTGGCTTAGAGGGAGGACGAACAAGAGAAATAGAATTTTTGTAAAAGAATGTCTTTTTTTCTTGTATTGACACCTGTACTTTGGGCCACATCAATGGCTTTATATATGCAGTTCACGCTCTTAAACGAGGTGTGAACTACACGCAATGACATGTCAGTTATAGGTGTTTAAATGACACAATAAAAGTCTAGTTAAAATGTTTAAATGAAACAGAATTAAAGTAAAAACAACATTAATGAATTGCTCATTATTTGGCCTATTTCTTTTTACCAAAGATCTTACTTCCATGTGCAACTTTCGAGATTGATTGTGTGGTTCGTTGAGTTAAGTAGCCATGCATGTGAGTAAAAGTAATTTGGTTCTTTTGTGATGGTTATTTTAAAATTTCAAATTTTGTTTTTAAAATACGTGAATTGTAGTGTTTCTTACATAGAAAATTTCTTTAATTTTTTACATGTATCTTCCCCCATATACTACATTTTTACCCGTAAAAGGAGTTGAAGAGTATCGAGAAGATGCTCTAGGGAAAAAGAAAGAAAGAGGAAAGCTTGCAGAAAATGTCATATTTTCTCAGCTTTCTTATATTGTCATATTTATTATATAAGAATAAATCGTATGGATTTGCAGGGAGATGGAGTGATGAAGGTAAAATGGTTCTCATTATTGTCATGATTTTTGGAAGACTGAAGAGATTCAATATGGAATGGGGAAAAGCTTGGAAGCTCATGTAAATAGATTAGAGAAATAAAATCAATATCTTTTCCAAGGAGAATTATTTGTAAGTACCTAATAATTACTCCCTCCGTTCCAATTTATGTGAACATGTTTGACTGGACACGGAATTTAAGAAAAAATGAAACTTTTGGAATTTGTGGTCCTAAACAAGTCAAAAGGGCCCAGAGTATTTGTGTGGTTATAAAAACTTCTCATTAAGGGTAGAATTGTAAGTTTAAGCAAAATTATTTCCAAATTTAGAGATGAGTTATTCTTTTTGGAACGGACCAAAAAAAAATAAATTCACATAAATAGGTACCATGCATCAATGAAATTTACCCACTTTCATTATATTGCTTCTAACATGTATGCTCTTTGTTCCTCTCTAAAATGTTCAGAGTACTTTTTTATTTTTTACCAGGTATTTAATATCTTCATTGGGGCCTCTACTAATTTGGAACTATGCCGCATAAAGTACATTAAAGGAGAGAATGCTTCCTATTAGAACTTTTTCCATTATAAGTGCTCAAACCCTAATTCTCTAGTTAAAAATGAAAAGATTCTATCCATCTCATCACAACCCTCGGCAGTATATAATATTAATTTATAGGATACAAAATTAAGGAGCTATTTTACTTACTCTAGCTCCTTTTCTCTCAAATAGTCTTTTTCTTCACTTGTTAATCATCTATGACGATCTGATTGACCGTTTTGAGTACTATACTTTGATTCCGTGTTCCGAGACCTCTATTAGCTTCATTTGATGTTTTTTGATTTCCGTGCGTGGTCCATGTCATTTTTCAGAAAGTGTTTACGTAAGAATTTGAAGAGAATATGATTTTAAGCTTAAAATTGGACTTGAGTTCACCACAGTCAACATTCTTGGTAAATGACCTCAGATAGGTATTTTGACGATTGCAGTAGGTTCGTATGCTATTTTTAGACTTGTTCGCACGTTTGGTTGCGGTACAGGGAAACCCAAGCGCATTTCGGCGCGTTATGTGAAAAATTATGAAAATGCATTTTCAAGTTGAAAATTATGAGTTTTGATGATTGATTCATGTTATTTGATGTTATTTTGATGATTTGAGGTAGCGATCAACTTTGTAGGATGTTATGACACTTATGTGCATATTTGGTTTGGATCCCGAGGGGCTCATGTGAGTTTCGGGTGTGTATCGGATGAGTTTTGGATGATTTGAGATAGCTGGTGTGCTTCAGTTTCTAGTGTTGATCTGCAAGTCTCGCATTTGCGAGGACATGATCGCAAATGCGAACTCCGCTTTTGCGAAGTCGAGATCGCATTTGCGAAAAAGGACTAGGCATGACAGTCTTCGCATTTGCGAAGAGTTGTTCGCAATTGCGGACATCACTAGATCACTTTTGCGAATGCTTGGTCGCTTTTGCGACTGGGCACTAGACTTAGTCAGGTTTGCAATTGCAAACCTTTGACCGCATTTGCGATGAAGGAGTGTATCACAAATGTGATGTTTTGTCGCATTTGGTACTTTAGCAGGCTGGGGGCTCTCTTCGCATTTGCGACCAGTTTTTTGCATTTGCGATGGTCGCAATTGCGAACATTAGTTCGCAATAGCGATACGTGCAGCTAGGTACAAGATGGGAAAATAAGGACTTAACTTATTTTACTCAATTTCTCAACCCTAAATACTCTAGAGGTGATTTTCTTGAGAGCTTTTCTTCCTAAAATCATTGGTAAGCAACTCTAATCCACATTCTTTCAGTTCCCCATTACTTTTAATGAGTTTTTAATATCAAATATGGGATTTCCATGGTAAAAATATAGAATTTGGTAGAATTTAGGAATTTTATAAATTTGAGATTTAGACATCAAATTGTGGTCGGATTTCCAAACAAATCACATAATCGGGCTCCGGGGGTGAATGAGTAATTGGATTTTAGTCCGAATCTCAGATTTTGACCAAGAGGGCTCGAGGTTTACTTTTGTTGACTCTTTAAATTTTATCCAATATTGAACCTTTTCATTCGTGGGTAGTTTCTAAAGATTTTTTGAATTGTTTGAACGATATTTGGCTAGATGTAATTAGTTTGGAGGCTTGTTCGAAAGGAGAAGGTGTGATTGATTGTTGAGTTGGTTGCGCAAAGAGGTAAGTGTCGTATCTAACTTTGACTTGTGGGAAGTAGGACTTGATTGGATTATTTACTATTTGATTTATGTGTGGGGAATGCGTATATGTAAGGTGACGATAGTATATACGTAGTCACGCGTTAAGCAAGAGGGTTGGAATATTTATTTATTATTTTCAAATATTACTTGTTAAATGCTTTAATTGTTACTTGCCTTTACTTGTTAAATTCATGGCTTTGTCCGTTACATGCCTTAATTGCTAATTACTTCCATGTATCTGTATTTTTATTTATTGACTGTCTTTACTTGCTTATTGACCTTGTGTGTGTTATTAGATAGCTACTTTTATCCGCGTTATATCTTTAATTATGTAGTTCTTTTATTGCATTTTATTTGAGTTATGCCGTAGTTGGTTGTAGATGTTCATTTGTATTATTATTATTATTATTATTATTATGTGGGATAGGGTTACACGCCGCAATGGTTATTGGTATTATTGTGTGGGATAGGGTTGCACGCCACGACAGATTTTGATACTAATATATGGGATCGGGTTGCACGCCGCAACATATATTGGTATTACTGTTTGGGATTGGGTTGCACATGCAATAGTATTTATATATATATATATATCTGTGGATCGGGTTATGCGCCGCAACAAAAAAGACTTGTTATTTATATATAACTATGGATCGATTTTCGTACCGCTACAGAGAAGATATATTTTACTTTGTTTGAATGTTATTACTGTATCCGTGTTGAATTGAGAAGTTGAGCACACATGTTATTCTAGGGCTCTCTTTTATGTATTTTCAGTTCCGGTTTGGCTTCCTCGGATTGGCTTTTCACGCAGACTTGAGGTATAGTTGTACGATGATCGCACCCTCTGAAGTCCACTTCCTTATCTAGTTTTACTATTTATTTCATTTTAAACTGTGTAGTTTTACTATCTAGTATGCTCATATACTTATGACATCAGATTTCGGGATTTGATTAGTCAGTGTTTGGAGTTATTGTAATTATTTTGAATTTCTACAACTCTATTTCTTATTAAACTGTTTTCAAATTGGTTTTAAAATGAGTAATTGTGTACTAATGTTGGCTTGACTAGCAAGAAGCGTTAGGCACCACCACGACCCCGTGGTGGGGATTTTGGATCGTGACAATTTGATATTAGAACACTAGGTTACCTAGGTCTTACGAGTCATGAGCAAGCTTAGTAGAATCTGGAGGATCGATATGGAGGCGTCTGTACTTATTTTTTAGAGGCTGTAGGGCTTTAGGAAAAATTTCACTTCTTTCCTTCTCTATCGTTCAATTTTATTCCATCATTGAGTTTGAATTATTCTATTCTTCTTCTCTCACAGATGGTGAGGACACACACAACATCCGCAGCTGGCCAGGAGCCGAAGCCCCAGGTTGCAGCCTCATGGGAGGCCGAATCGTTTGCTAACAGCAACCAATTAGATTGGAGATAGAGAGCCAAATTATATTCCAATTGAAATCATAATAAGAAAAGGATTCTACTCTGCGTAGGAAAGGGAGCGCCTGCCACCACCTCTCTTAGCATCTAATCCCACATCGGAAGGCTCTTTTAGAGTGCTCTCTTTCAAAACCTATATAAACCCAGAGCTATCATGTTAACTGAGCATCAATCGCGAATACCTTAATTATGTTCGACTTCTGGCTTTGACGATTAGGAAGCACTAGTTTTAAGGTGACTTTCTCCTTCTATTTTTTACTTTTTTTGTTTGATTTTTATTGTTCCTTCTTGTAGGTAAAACGAGGAAGGACAAGTTTTGCGAATGAAGAAGGTTTTAGGGCGCAAAGGGATGGGCACTCATCCCCGCCCAAATATCGGAGAGATTACTCTCAGTGTGTGAAGGGATGGATACTCATTCCTACCCAAAAAATTGGAGGGATTACTTAGGGTATGAAGGTGAGGGATACTCATCCCCACCCGAATATCAGAGAGATTACTCTTAGAGTGTGAAGTGATGGATACTTATCCTAGCCCGAAAACTGGAGGGATTACTTAGGGTGTGAAAGGATGGGACTCATCCCCGCCCGAATATCGGAGAGATTGATCTCAGGGAAGGGATGGGTACTCATTCCCACTCGAATATTAGAGAGATTACACTCAGGGTGTGAAGGGATGGATACTCATCCCCACCCGAAAACCGGATGGATTACTTAGGGTGTGAAGGGATGGGTACTCATCCCATCCCGAATATAAGAGAGATTACTCTCAGGGTGTGAAGGGATGGATACTTATCCCCGTATGAATATCAGAGAGATTACTCTCAGGGTGTGAAGGGATAGATACTCACCCCCGCCCGAAAATCAAAGGCCACTTCATCCATTAGGACCTTTGTACCCATTCAATTATTCTTGATTAAGACATTAATGACTTTTTTTTCTTTGCAGTTCAAAGAGATGGTAAATTTCAGAGACTATACCTCACCTTCCTCCAAACTTAGATATCTCATAATCGAGCATGAAGATGGCATAGAAAAAACCAAACTTTTGATTCACACCCCACAAGTTGGCTGGTATGCATCCTCATGGCATTCCTTGAGGAACCCGCTCCATATAGAAAATTGGACTTTGGAGCACAAGTCTACTTCTAATCCATTGTCCAAGACGTGGTCCCTCCAAGCACCAATCCTTCATTACGTAAACATTGCTAGAACTCTTTCGAATTTAGGGCGTTGCATAATTCAAGGAGAAATACATTGAGGAGGTAATGATCGAGGGCGAGTATTGTCACATTCTAGGATATTGGGAATGGGCCGAGGATGTACTTGGTAGAAGCCAACAAAACCTGAGTACAACAAAGTTTTGTGATGCTGTGTATGCCTCGCTTTTTTACCTATGATCGAAGCTTGAACATTTTGTAAGCATTTTGTGAGGCTTGGTGCCCCAAGACGAACACACTTCTTACATAAGCTGGGGAGCTATCTATCTCTCTTTGGGACTTACATATTCTAGTGGGTTTTCCCATTGCGGGTTTTCCATACGAAGAAGTGATACCTAATACAAGGGAACTCACATGTTTAGATGAAAAACAAATGATATTCATTCCTCGATCTTGCGAGTATTTATTTGCTGATTTTCATCATCTTAAGGAAGGTACGGGTGTCAACCAAAAGGTCTCTTTGAGAAAGTGGACAATATTTTGGTATAAGAAATATTTAATATATAAACCTTCCCCACTGCGGAAGGATAATAAATCCGTGCACCTAAAGTCGACACATAATCCTAACGGAGTTATCCCTGAGATAATTAGGTGGTCAAGTGATGAAGAAGTTGTATTTTCCAAGCTTAAGGTGAGGTCTGATAAGAAAGATTAAACATATCTAACAACCTTCTTATCATGTTGTCTATGTGCTTTTGTGTTTCCCTATAAGGCAGAGAACTTCATTCGTCCCGAGACTTTTAAGATGGCAAGCAGGCGAAAGATTAGCTTTGCAGTCTCAGTTTTGGCGAGTATCTATCATGGCTTGAATAAGATGTCATGTTTTTCCCAACTTGATCAGGTCATAGTTTGTTTTCCTATCCATTATGTTTATGGTTGGCTTGCCCATTATCTCAAAACCCATTGCGCACTAGCTAAGGGCCCATCTGTCCCTTTGATGGTGGCATTCTCAGGAGAGGGCGCCGCAAGTTATTTTGATAAGAAAGATGCAAGAAATGCATCCACGATGGAGAGAATATAGTTTGGACACCAACATTGTTAACTAATTCTCGTCCTTATTATTATATGGATAACGAGGCCCCTTATGAGTTTGAGTCAAATTACTTCATGAGCTTACGTTTTAATTACCTCCCTTTGAGGTATGATAACTCATTAATTATTGAGCCATATAGTCCGTATCGGTTTGGTCGGTCAATTAGGTTTTACCAGAACGTCCCCAGGTTTTTGGAGAATGATATCCGTGGCGCTTCTCTATATGAAGGACTCAAATTTTGGAGGATTTGCACACTGTATCAATCTATGTCACGCGTGGCTTTTCCCCCAACGGGAGATCTTGTGGAGAAGCTTTTCTACACCAATTATATTTCTTGGTGGGAGAAAGCGCATGGGAAGTTTCTTGAGGATAATTTACAAGCTTTGGTAGACAACGTTGGGCCAAACTCTACTACTCCTTTAGGAGATGAAGATCAAGGTGTTGGAAATAGGCTCTCAAAAAGTCAATGAACCACATACTCCAATCCCAAAAGTAGTTACACAACATAAGAAAAGGAAGCTTAAATCCATAAAGGCGTCTTTAAAAGAGGTAGTGTGCACTTCAACAATATTGAGAAACACCCTCAAGATCTTCCATTTGGCACGCGAGTTCCATAAGATACAAGCCAAAGTACCAACGAAGATCAACACTGGAAAAGAAAAAGGCCTAACCCAGAAGAGATTGTAGAGGTTCCAAGTTTTGGTAGTCCTTCAAGAACGCATACAACTTGTAACAAAGAGGTAGAATAAAATAATCTCGCCTTTGTCCCTTTTTTTTTGAAAAAATAGCATTATAAAAAATTACTTTATTTCTTTGCCTTTTCCTTGTGCAGCTAAAGGCCATTGGGCACCCGATAGCATCCCCACATGATAAAGCGCAAGTTAGTAATGAATCCATTACAAGGCCTACGTCTAAAGTAAAGTCGTCTTCAAAGGCATCATCTCTCTCTCATGACAAAGCCCTAAAAAGACAAACTCCAAATGAGATAACTTGTGTTCTACCAACGATAAATGCAACAGTATCTATTTCTGAAGGAAAGAGCATTCTATTTACCGAAAAAAGGAATTCATCTTGGGACTTTGGGAGGATATTTGCGATAGACTCTCCAAAACTCGTGCATAATTGCTCTCATCTTATAGGGAGCAAATCACTGAGATCTTATGAAGAAGGTGAATGTTTTGGTTCTTTCCCCATTAGAAACTTTTTTGAATTCTCTTTTCGAGCTTGCCGTTACGTATGACCAAGATCGATCCAATTTGGCTAATTAGACGAGTGAAGATAAGAAGCTAGAGCTTATTTCCAAAGCTAAGGGGCGTATAGAATCATTCAAACTTGAAGCAAGCGAGAAAGTCAAGAAAGTTTCCTCTATAGAAAAGAAACTGAAGAGAGTTGTGAAGCGGATGCAGACTTTACAACAAGAGGGGGAGAATCTCGAAGGTGTTATAGAAGCGACTCAAAATGAGGTTGAAGATATTCAAGCAAAAGTTTCAGCTGCCGAGACTGAGGTCTCTTCACATGACAATGTAAATTTTCTAATTATTGATGATTCGGCCAATCTCGAGGAGAAGAAGAAGAACCTGTAGACTAACTATCAAGAATTGGTCAACTACAAGTTCTATTTAGATTACACTATTAGCATTATCTCCCCTTTTATCTTTATGTTAGATTGAACTAGTGGATATTTAATTCATCATAGGTAATATTGCTTCTCTTTTGCTTTACATTGTTCGCCTTTTATCTTAGTCGCATTTAAAATCATCAAATTTACGCGCTTGCAAAAAATGATTCATATCTTACTGTGGAAAAATCCAAATAATGAACTGTTTGATTTCTCGAAAATTAGACTTTAATATCTAAAACATATCCAAAACTTGGAATCAAACACCATCAGATTCGCCCAGATAATATTTTGAAACCAAGTTTAGATTCTACTTGTAACGACCCGACCGGTCGTTTTGCTTTCTAGATCCCCGTTCACCTAATTAAGACTCCCCATTTGTGCTTTTACTATTTTATGACTTGCGGGGATGGTTGGTTTGGGTTTGGAAGGATTCAGGTTGAAATCGAAATACTTAGTTCCTTAATAGTGGCCTAAGATGACCAAGTTTGACTTGAGTCAACATATTGAATATACGATGTTGGAACCTGCATTTGATGGTTCCACTAGGTTCATATGATAATTTTTGACTTGGGCGTGTGTTCGTATCGAGTTTCGGGTGATCCAGGAGCGTTTCGACGCCTAATGTTGAAAGTTGGCACATTAAAGGTTTTCAAGTTCTTTAAATTTGGTTTGAGGTAGACTTTGGTGTTATCGAGGTCTGTTTGGCATTCGAGCCTGGTAATAGGTGAGTAGGGTGATTTATGACTTGTATGCAAAATCTGGCATCATTCTGAGTTGTCTAAGTATGATTCGACGCGTTGGGAGATAGTTGAAGAAATGTGAGGTTCTTAAGTTGATCAATTTGGTTTTGGGGTGTGATTCTTAGTTTCGATGTTGTTTTATGTGTTTCGAGGCTTCGAGATGGGTTTGCGTTCACAATGAAGGAATCCGGGGATGTGCATTTTTGTTCTTCGCGTTTTACAATCACGTGATCACATTCGCAAAGGTCAAGCCTATGGCTTTTGCGTTCACGACAGTACGTCCGCGTTCGCGTTGAAGGATAAGAAGGCTTGTGGTCAGTGGGTCGTTGCCCTTCGCGTTCATGAAGGGCAGGTAGCGTTTGCGAAGCATGGGCTGGGCTAGCCTTTGCGATCACGAGGACACGGTCCCGTTCACGTTCGCGAAGATCTTTTTTCTAAGCGTTGGCATTTTAGCTTTCGCGATCGCAAGGCCCTTTTTGCGATCGCGAAGTATGAACCACTAGGCATAACACATGATTTAAATCGAGATTTAGGCTCATTTCTCTCATTTCACTTTGGGTTAGCCGATTTTGGAGCTCTTGTAGAGGGAATTTTCACCTAGCATTTTATGGTAAGTAATTACTACTTTATGTGAGTTTAATGCATGGATTTTGGGTAGATTTTAACATGTAAATTGTTGAAATTATAGGATTTTGTTGAAAAAAACTTAGGTTTTGATACAAATGAGATTAGATCACGAACATGATTATGGAATTCAGTAGAAATTATATATTTATGTTCGTGAGGTTATGGGTAATATTTATTTTCGAAAAAATCAAAATTCGGGCACGTGGGTCCAGGGATGAATTTTAGGAATCTTCCAAATTGGGTGGGGTAATTACTCTAATAGTTAAATTATGAGCTTTTGAGAAAATATTGATTAGTTTGTACAACCTTTGGCTAGTTTTGGATTGCTCGGCACCGACTTGAGGCTTTTTAGTGTGATTTGTGGACCAGGAAGTGGACTTGAAAATGAGATACGTCTCTTGCCTAGCCTTATAAGAGAGAATTAACCCCATAGGTGTCTAAACTGTTATTTGCTACTAAATTGTGGGTTCTACGTATGCACGATGTGACGAGAGTCCGTACGTAACTAAAAATCATGTTATGTTCGGGTAGACATAGGACTTTATTATGCAATACTTGCACTATTTGAACTCAACTTGTTAGTTTAATTACTTGTATTAATAAGTAAAACTTGATTAGAGATTTGTCACGACCCAATTTCCCCTCCGTTGGGTATCGTGATGGCACTTAGTGTTAGGGACTAGGTAAGCCTAATATTTACTAAATAACAACAATAATAAATAACATCTAACAACTTTTGTAATAGAGATCTCTATAAAATTTATAATTCCCAAAACCGGTAGTACAAGTCATAAGCTCTACAGAGTTTGTTACAGTTTTCTAAAATATAATTGTATGAAATAAAGTAAACAGTGTGAATACAAATCAGAAGGTGACTCTGAACCCTGCGAACGCAGCAACAGATTTACCTTGAGTCTCCACAGCAACAAATCCGTACAGCTAGCTAATGATCAACTGACTTTGAAATACCTGGATCTGCACAAAAATGTGTAGAAGTGTAGTATGAGTACACCACGACAGTACCCATCAAGTATCAAGACTAACCTCAGTGAAGTAGTGACGAGGAATAGTCAAGACACTTACTGGACTAAATAACCTGAACAAGTACAAGTATAGAAACAACAGAGTATGATATCAACATAAAGACTACGCGAAGTGGAAATTAATACGGTAGATGAAATAAGGAAGGAAAAAACAACTATCAGCGGAACACCATAATAATGACATAGAAGAATGAACGGAAACACAACCTAAGTCCGATAATCACAGATAAATAAAGGACAAGTAACAACTCAACAATACGAAAACTTTCACCCCGGGTTTTAGTCAATAAACTCCACGAGGTACCGAACCTCGGACAAAATACAACTCACGGGTCTCAATACCTAAACCCTAACACTTGGCATCCTGTGCCCTCATTTCATCTCATAACCGCTCTAACGACTCGCGTGCCAAATAGAGCCATTCTCACATAGAAGGCAAGTAAGCAAGGGTGTGCATCTATACTCAACAATATAAAGAAAACCTCTTATCCGATAAGAGTGCTTAACTAGGTGTATGCTTGTGCAAGTGTCCTAACATAGTTCATACCAGCTAGTGAGCATAAGGAAAAGAACGGACAACACGTAGAATGTTTTCTCACAACTTTCACAAGATAAAGTTCTCACAAATAAGTGTACCACTACACAAATATCAACAACAAGAATGCCCCCAGGCTATCACAAATCTTCACAAATCAATCCCTAATATAGCCCACCTTGTCTCACCACGTGTGTAATAGTAAAATAAACGCCCGCCTTGTCTCGCCACATGTGCATAATAATGTTCTACCTTGTCTCGCCACATACGCAACCCACATATATATATCCCGCCTTGTCACACCGCATGTGAAAAAATCAATAGTAACAATAGCACGATAGAAACCTCGTGCAACCCCATAACAAAGAGATGTCAACAAAGGGCACTCCCGAGATACCGTCTCGAAGTCCCAAAAGTAAATGCTCAACAGGGGATCTCCCGAGGTAACGCCTCGTAGTCCTAAAAGTAAATATACAAGACAGGCGGATCTCCCGAGGTACCGTCTCATAGTCCCAAAGTTAATATGCAAGACATGGGGATCTCCCGAGGTACCTCCTCATAGTCCCAAAGTAAATATGCAAGAACAAAAAGTACAACATCAACAATAACACTAATACAAGGGCACGACAGATAAATCAACTCAGAAATTCCAGTACTCAAAGGAACGGAGGAATTAATTCACAAGGAGTGGCCAAAATAGAGAATGCTAGTCATAATAATAACAACTCAACAAGAAATGAAATATTATGCAACAACGGTAGACAATGAACAATTCGACAATGAGGGAGCTAACACAAGGAGAATAATTCCAAATAAGGACAAGTAAACTAAAATATAGAATATCTAACTTCTCTTAAGGTTGGCAATTAAGAAAGAGATACAACAATTTCAATTAGGGATAAGCAGCAGAGAGATAATCATAGCCTCAATTAAAGATGAACAATTACAAAAGAGATAATTATAACTTCAAATGAAGATAAGCAGTTAGGGGAAAGATAACATGGCAATAGAAGAGATAACAATTTCAGATAAGGCACATATGAGTCAAATAAGAATCAAGAGAGGATCATGAAGCAATTACTTCTAATTAAAGCAGGTAGAGGTGAAACTAGTAATTAAGAGACGTATTCATAACATAACAACTGCATAATCAGTGAATACAAGGACCTAAGAACCCTAAAAGGCCAATTTTCACATATAAGTCTGAGTACGTACTCGTAACCTCGCCTACTCGGACTATAATTAGCATAGAAGACTCAAATCCCAAGGGGTAGTTCCTCCACACGAAGTTAGGCAAGATACTTACCTCAAAGAAGACAGACCGATACTCTAAAATTAACTTCTCGGGTGAAATGACATCCTGGCGGCACAAATCTAACCAAAATAACTTCAAAGCACAAATAAAACTCATAAGAAATTATTCCGGATCATAAAGCCTCAATCTTTATCAAAATCTAAAAATTGACCCAAAAGTCGACCCTCGGGTCCGCACCTCGGAACCCGACAAATTTCACAAAACCCGAACACCCATTCTGATACGAGTTCAACCATACTAAAATTATCAAATTCTGATACCATTTCGTCCCTCAAATCATGATGTTTTCATTTTGGAATTTTGCTTCAAAAACCTCCATTTTCCTCAACTCAAAACACAATTTAAATGATACAAAAGAAGATAAAATCATGGAATATATTAAATTCTAGGTGAAGAACACTTACCCAATCGGTTTGCTCGAAAGACCCACAAGGAAGCTCCCAAAACCGAAGTCTAAAACTCAAAATATGAAGAAAATGCCCAAACCCTCGACTTAAATGATTCTGCCAGGATTTCCGCATCTGCGGACAAGGAGGCGCACCTGCGCAAACACATTTGCAAGAAAGAGTCCGCATCTGCAAACTCAACTAGCCAGGCCTGGAATCGCATCTGCGGATTTACAGCCGCACCAGCGTCACCGCAAAAGCCCAAGGGGGAAACGTAGAAGCGAGCTTCTTCACAGGTACGACCGCTGGACCGCAAAAGCAGCCTTCGCACCTACGTGCCGGCCTTCTCAGAAGCGAGCGAGCCTCTAGGCCACCATGTCCACTGAAGAGACCAGGCTCACATAGAAGAGGAGCCGCACCTACGCTCTAAAGTGTCGTAGGTGCGAAAACACCAGAACCAGACATGTTCAAAACCATGAAAAATATCTGAAACTTGTCCGAAATACACCCGGGGACCTCGGGACCCCGTCCAAGCATACCAACAATTTTCATAACCTAATACGGACTCGCTCGAGGTCTCAAATCACATCAAACAATGTTGAAACTACGAATCACCCTCCAATCCTAAGTTAATGAACTTGAAACTTCAAATTTCTACAACCGATGCTGACACCTATCAAACCACGTCTGATTGACCTCAAAATTTGCACACAAGTCATATTCAACATTACGAACCTACTCTAACTTCTGGAATAGGAATCCGACCCTGATATCAAAAAGTCCACTTCCGGTCAAAATCTCCAAAAATTCGACTTTCGCCATTTCAAGCCTAAATCAACTACAACAAAGAGATAGAACAATAGTACGATAGAAACCTCGTGCAACCCTATAACAAAGAGATATCAACAAAGGGCACTCCCGAGATATCGTCTCGAAGTCCTAAAAGTAAATGTTCAACAGGGGATTGTAACGACCCGGTCGGTCGTTTCGAGAGTTATAACCCCATTTCCCCCATTTTTGTTTCCTTTTGTGCTTTTCAGCAATATTATGATATATCAGGTTAGTTTGTTTGGGTCCAGAGTGGTTTCAGAGTGAATTGAGACACTTAGTCTCTTATTTAAAACCTTAAGTTGGAAAAGTCAACTGGATGTTGACTTATATGTAAACGGTCTCAGGTTTGAATTCTTATGGTTCCATTAGCTCCGTTAGGTGATTTTGGACTTAGGAGCGCGTCCTGAATATGATTTGAAGGTCCGTAGTGGAATGAGACTTGAATTGGCGAAAGTTAAAAACTTGGCAATTTTGGTTGGTAGTGGAAAATTTGATATCGGGGTCGGAATGGATTTCTAAAAGTTGGAGTAGGTTTGTGGTGTCATTTTTGATGTGTGTGTAAAATATGAGGTCATTCGGACGAGGTTTGGTAAGTTTCGGCGTCGTTTGCGGAATTTGAAAGTTTAGAAGTTCTTAGGCTTGAATCAAAGGGTAATTTGGAGTTTTGATGTTGTTTTGAGTGATTCGAAGGCTCAACTAAGTTTGTATATTGATATATGACTTGTTGGTATGTTTGGTTGAGGTCCCGAGGGGCTCGGGGTGATTTCAGGTGGTTAACGAATTGTTTGAAGTTGGAAAAATGCAGTTGAAGCTGCTGCTACTGGTATTTCCGCACCTGTGGAGGGGGAACCGCAGGTGCGAGGTCGTAGGTGCACTTAATGAACCGCAAATTCGGACATAGAGGACCTGGGCTTGAACCACTAGTGCGTACGATTGGTCGCATCTGCGAACCCACAGATGTGAGGCTGAGTCGTAGATGCGGAAGTGAGGAGCACTGGCAGTGGCTGCAGGTGTGAGGTCTTTTCCGCACCTGCGAGGTCGCAGAAGCGAATAAGGAACACAGGCGCGGAGATGGGTACTTAAGTGATTTTCCATTGATGTGGAGATTTGGGCGTAAAAGCGGCTCCGTAGGTGCACATTTTTGAGCCGCAGGTGTGAAAACCTGGGCAGAACCTGTCGATAGAAGACTTTGCGAATTTTTGTTCATTTCCACCATCTTCAAGTCGGACCTTAGAGCTTTTGGAGTGATATTTGAGGGGGATTCAAGGATATTCACTGAGGTAAGTTGCTTGAGCTCTAGTATCATTAGCTATGGTATTTTCCTGTTGTTTTCTCAACTAATTAGTAGGATTTGTGAAGTGAAATAAGGGGGTTAGGACTTGGGATTTTGGAGAGAGTAATTTGGGGATTTGAGAGGACAAATGATGTCGGATTTTGATGAATTTTGTATGGTTAGACTCGTGAGTGAATGGGATTTTGGGTCTTATGACTTTTGTCGGATTTCGAGATGTGGGCTCGGGGGTCGGATTTGAGTTGATTTCGGGTTTTGAGTCTAATTTAGTAGTTTTCTTGTGGAATTGATTCCTTTAGCATGTATTAATGGTATTGTACTGCTTGTTGCTAGATTCGGGACGCTCGGAGGCCGATTCGAGAGGCAAGGGCATTGCGAAGTAGAGATTTGTTCAGATTGAGGTAAGTAACAGTTGTAAATCTAGTCCTGAGGGTATGAAACCCCGGATTTTTGTGTCATGTGACTATTTGGAGGTGACGCACATGCTAGGAGACGGGCGTGTGGGCGTGCACCATTGGATATTTGTGACTTGGTCCACCCCGTAGCAACTGTAACGTTGAACAACTTGTTGTAGCTATATGCTCTATATGTGCTTTAGGAAGATTTACTGTAAATCATGCTAGATACCATGTATAGGACTTATGCCAGTATTGTTTGGACCCTTAGACGACGTTTCTTGTTGTCCTCTCACTGCTTTAGTTGATATCCCGTACTCAGTCATGTTCATGCATTCCTACATCATAACTTAGTCTCTAAAATTCTATTTGTTGCATCATGTTAATGTTGTTTGTGCTGATTTTTTTGATTTCTGAGAGCCCGAGAGACTGGAGAGGTTTTTGACTAAGTGAGGCCGAGGGCCTATTTGTGAGGTATTGTACCTTAGCACATGAGTTGTCCGTGCGGATTATGATATGATATTATAGCACGTGAGTTGTCTGTGCAGTTTATAGCGCTTGGGCTGTAGGAGCCCATCCGGAGTCTGAACACCCCCAGTGAGCTCATGTACCTACTGAGTGCGAGTACCGAGTGCTGAGCGATTGTGATGCATGAGTGATGGTGAGGCATGAGTGATTGTGAGGTTGGAGTGATGGAAGGACTGAGTGATTTTAGCCTAAGGGGCAGTATATGATTTCATCATCCATGCTCATAGTTGCTTTGAGTCCTTATTTGAGAACTGTTGAAAGATATTTCCAATTGATTTACTTGAACTTGATTTAAACAAGCTGATTTGACTTAAACTCTGGTTACAAAGCATGCCACACTTTACTAAATTTTTTTGATATGAACGGTACTTGCATTTAGCTCGTCACTACTTCTCAGCCTTTATGTAATTCTGTTACTTGCTGAGTTGGTTGTACTCATAGTACACCCTGTACTACATGTGCAAATCCAGGTGTGTTTGAGCACGAGATTATTGAGTCCAGGCCTGTTTTAGTTTCGAAGACTGCAAGGTAGCTGCCAGCGTTCGCAAGTCCTTGTTACTCCTTCCACATTTCTTTCCATTTTGTACTGATATTTAGACATTGGCTGTAATAGATTTAAGTACTTAAACACTCACACCCCGATGTATGGGGCTCGTTTTACGCACTTATTTCCAAATTTGAGTTTAACTTTGATTTTATAAAATATTCCTGATATGGAAAGCTTTACTTAACTTTTATATTTAGATTGGAAGTATTTTTGGGAAGGTCGGCTTGCCTAGTACCACCGATAGGCACCATCACGACACGTTAGGTTTTGGTATCGTGACAAGTTGGATCTCCCGAGGTACCGCCTCATAGTCCCAAAAGTAAATATGCAAGACAGGGGGATCTCTCGATGTACCGCCTTGTAGTCTCAAAGTAAATATGCAAGAACAACAAGTACAACATCAACAATAACACTAATACAAGGGTACGACAGATAAATCAACTCAGAAACTCCAAAAATCAAAGGAACGGAGGAATTAATTCACAAGGAGTGGCCAAAATAGAGAATGCTAGTCATAATAATAATAGCTCAACAAGAAATGAAATATTATGCAACAAGGTCCACAATGTATAGTTCGACAATGAGGGAGCAAACACAAGGCGAATAATTCCAAATAAGGACAAATCAACTAAAATATAGGATATCTAACTTCTTCTAAGGTGGGCAATTAATAAAGAGATACAACAATTTAATTTAGGGATAAGCAGCAGAAAGATAATCATAGCCTCAATTAAAGATGAACAATTACAAAAGAGATAATTATAACTTCAAATAAATATAAGTAGTTGGGGGAAAGATAACATGGCAATAGAAGAGATAACAATTTCAGTTATGGCACATATGACTCAAAAAAGAATCAAGGGCGGATCATGAAGCAATTACTTCTAATTAAAGCTGGCAGAGGTGAAACTAGTAATTAAGAGATGTATTCGTAACATAACAACTGCATAATCAGTGAATACAAGAACATAAGAACCCCAAAAGTCCAATTTCAACATATAAGTCTGAGCAGGTACTCTTAGAGGTTGTTTCTTGCTGTCCTCTCACTGCTTTAGTTGATATCCCGTACTCAGTCATATTCATGCATTCTTAAATCATAGCTCGATCTCTGTTATTCTATTTATTGCATCATGTTAATGTTGTTTGGGCTGATTTCTTTGATTTCATAGAGCCCGAGAGACTAGAGAGGTTTATGACTGAGTGAGGTCGAGGGCCTGTTTGTAAGGTATTGTACACTAGCACATAAGTTGTCCGTGCATATTCTGATATGATATTATAGCACGTGAGTTGTCCGTGCAGATTATTGTGCTTGGGCTGTAGGAGCCCCTCCGGAGTCTGAACACACCCAGTGAGGGCAGGTACCTACTGAGTGCGAGTGCCAAGTACTGAGCGATTGTAAGGCATGAGTGATGGTGTCGCATGAGTGATTGTGAGGTTGGAGTGATTGGGAGGACTGAGTGATGTTAGTCCGAGGGGCAGTATATGATTTCATCATCCATGCTCATAATTAATTTGAGTCCTTTTTTGAGAACTGTTGAAAGATATTTCTAATTGATTTACTTGAACTTGATTTAAACAAGTTGATTTGACTTAAACTCTAGTTACAAGGCATGCCGCACTTTACTAAATGTTTTTTATATGAACGGTACTTGCATTTAGCTCGTCACTACTTCTCAGCCTTTATTTATTTCTGTTACTTGCTGAGTTGGTTGTACTCATAGTACACCCTGCACTATATGTGCAGATCCAGGTGTGTTTAAGCGTGATGATTGTTGAGTCCAGGCCTATTTTAGTTTCGGAGAGTGCAAGGTAGCTGCCAGTGTCCGCAGGACCTTGTTACTCCCTCTACATTGCTTTCCAATTTGTACTGATATTTAGACATTGGTTGTAATAGACTTAAGTACTTAAACACTCATGACTTGGTGACACCCCGATGTATGGGGCTCATTTTCCGCACTTGTTTCCAAATTTGAGTTTAACTTTGATTTTATAAACAATTCCTGAAATGGAAAGTTTTACTTTACTTTTATATTTAGTTTGGAAGTATTTTTGGGAAGGTCGGCTTGCCTAGTACCACTGATAGGCGCCATCACGACACGTTAGGTTTGGGGGTCATGACAAGTTGGATCTCCCTAGGTATCGCCTCGTAGTCCCAAAAGTAAATATGTAAGACAGGAGGATCTCCCGATGTACCGCCTCGTAGTCCCAAATTAAATATGCAAGAACAACAAGTACAACATCAACAATAACACTAATACAAGGGCACGACAGATAAATCAACTCAGAAATTCCAGAAATCAAAGGAACGGAGGAATTAATTCACAAGGAGTGGCCAAAATAGAGAATGCTAGTCATAATACTAACAACTCAACAAGAAATGAAATATTATGCAACAACGGTAGATAATGTACAGTTCGACAATGAGGGAGCTAACACAAGGCGAATAATTCCAAATAAGGACAAGTCAACTAAAATATAGGATATCTAACTTCTTCTACGGTTGGCAATTAAGAAAGAGATACAACAATTTCATTTAGGGATAAGCAGCAGAAAGATAATCATAGCCTCAAATAAAGATGAACAATTACAAAAGAGATAATTATAACTTCAAATAAAGATAAGTAGTTGGGGGAAAGATAACATGGCAATAGAAGAGATACCAATTTCAGTTATGGCACAGATGACTCAAATAAGCATCAAGGGCAGATCATGAAGCAATTACTTCTACTTAAAGCAGGTAGAGGTGAAACTGGTAATTAATAGACGTATTCATAACATAACAACTACATAATCAGTGAATACAAGGACCTAAGAACCCTAAAAGGCCAAGTTTAACATATAAGTCCGAGGAGGTAGTCTTAGAGGTCGTTTCTTGCTGTCATCTCACTACTTTAGTTGATATCCCGTACTCAGTCATGTTCATGCATTCTTACATCATAGCTCGGTCTCTATTATTCTATTTGTTGCATCATGTTAATGTTGTTTGTGCTGATTTCTTTGATTTCTGAGAGCCCTAGAGACTGGAGAGGTTATTGACTGAGTGAGGCCGAGGGCCTGTTTGTGAGGTATTGTACCTTAGCACGTGAGTTGTCCGTGCAGATTATGATATGATATTATAGCACGTGAGTTGTCCATGCAGTTAATAGCGCTTGGGATGTAGGAGTCCCTCCGGAGTCTGAACACCCCCAGTGAGCGCAGGTACCTACTGAGTGTGAATGCCGAGTACTGAGCGATTGTGAGGCATGAGTGATGGTGTGGCATGAGTGATTGTGAGGTTGGAGTGATTGGGAGGACTGGGTGATGTTAGTCCGAGGGGCAGTATATGATTTCATCATCCATGCTCATAGTTGCTTTGAGTCCTTGTTTGAGAAGTGTTGAAAGATATTTCTAATTGAATTACTTGAACTTGATTTAAACAAGCTGATTTGACTTAAACTCTGGTTACAAAGCATGCCGCACTTTACTGAATGTTTTTTATATGAACGGCACTTGCATTTAGCTCGTCACTACTTCTCAGCCTTTATTTATTTTTGTTACTTGCTGAGTTGGTTATACTCATAGTACACCCTACACTACATGTGCAGATCCAGGTGTGTTTGAGCATGAAGATTGTTGAGTCCAGGCCTGTTTTAGTTTTGGAGACTGCAAGGTAGCTACCAGCGTACGCAGGACCTTGTTACTCCTTCCACATTTCTTTCCATTTTGTACTGATATTTGGACATTGGCTGTAATGGATTTAAGTACTTAAACACTCATGACTTGGTGACACCCCGATGTATAGGGCTCATTTTCTGCACTTGTTTCCAAATTTGAGTTTAACTTTGATTTTATAAACAATTCCTGATATGGAAAGCTTTACTTTACTTTTATATTTAGTTTGGAAGTATTTTTGGGAAGCTCGGCTTGCCTAGTACCACCGATAGGCTCCATCACGACACGTTAGGTTTTTGGGTCGTGACATATTGGATCTCCCGAGGTACCGCCTCGTAGTCTCAAAAGTAAATATGGAAGATTGGGGGATCTCCCGATGTACCGCCTTGTAGTCCCAAACTAAATATGCAAGAACAACAAGTACAACATCAACAATAACACTAATACAAGGGTACGAGAGATAAATCAACTCAGAAATTCCAGAAATCAAAGGAACGGAGGAATTAATTCACAAGGAGTGGCCAAAATAGAGAATGCTAGTCATAATACTAACAAATCAACAAGAAATGAAATATTATGCAACAACGCTCCACAATGTACAGTTCGACAATGAGGGAGCTAACACAAGGCGAATAATTCCAAATAAGGACAAGTCAACTGAAATATAGGATATCTAACTTCTTCTAAGGTTGGCAATTAAGAAAGAGATACAACAATTTCATTTAGGGATAAGCATCAGTTAGATAATCGTAGCCTCAAATAAAGATGAACAATTACAAAAGAGATAATTATAAATTCAAATAAAGATAAGTAGTTGGGGGAAAGATAACATGGCAATAGAAGAGATAACAATTTCAGTTATGGCACAGATGACTCAAATAAGCATCAAGGGCAGATCATGAAGCAATTACTTCTACTTAAAGCAGGTAGAGGTGAAACTAGTAATTAATAGACGTATTCATAACATAACAACTGCATAATCAGTGAATACAAGGACCTAAGAACCCTAAAAGGCCAATTTCAACATATTAGTTTGAGGAGGTACTTTTAGAGGTCGTTTTTTGCTATCCTCTCACTGCTTTAGTTGATATCCCATACTCAGTCATGTTCATGCATTCTTACATCATAGATCGGTCTCTGTTATTCTATTTGTTGCATCATGTTAATGTTGTTTGGGCTGATTTCTTTGATTTTTAAGAGCCCGAAAGACTGGAGAGGTTTATGACTGAGTGAGGTCGAGGGCCTGTTTGTAAGGTATTGAACCTTAGCACGTAAGTTGTCCATGCGTATTCTGATATGATATTATAGCACGTGAGTTTTCTGTGCAGATTATAGTGCTTGGGATACAGGAGCCCCTCCGGAGTCTGAACACCCCCAGTGAGCGCAGGTACCTACTGAGTGCGAGTGCTGAGTAGTGAGCGATTGTGACGCATGAGTGATGGTGAGGCATGAGTAATTGTGAGGTTGGAGTGATTGGAAGGACTGAGTGATGTTAGTCCGAGGGGCAGTATATGATTTCATCATCCATGCTCATAGTTGCTTTGAGTCCTTGTTTGAGAACTGTTGAAAGATATTTCTAATTGAATTACTTGAACTTGATTTAAACAAGCTGATTTGACTTAAACTCTGGTTACAAAGCATGCCGCACTTTACTAAATGTTTTTTATATGAACGGTACTTGAATTTAGCTCGTCACTACTTCTCATCCTTTATTTATTTCTATTACTTGCTGAGTTGGTTGTACTCATAGTACACCATACACTATATGTGCATATCCAGGTGTGTTTGAGCACGATGATTGTTGAGTCCAGGCCTGTTTTAGTTTCGGAGACTGCAAGGTAGCTTCCAGCATCCGCAGGACTTTGTTACTCCTTCCACATTTCTTTCCATTTTGTACGGATATTTAGACATTGGCTGTAATACATTTAAGTACTTAAACACTTATGACTTGGTGACACCCCGATGTATGGGGTTCGTTTTCCGCACTTGTTTCCAAATTTGAGTTTAACTTTGATTTTATAAAAAATTCTTGATATGGAAAGCTTTGCTTTACTTTTATATTTAGTTTGGAAGTATTTTTCGGAAGGTCAGCTTGCCTAGTACCACCGATAGGCTCCATCACCACACGTTAGGTTTTGGGGTCGTGACAAGTTGGAACTCCCGAGGTACCGCCTCGTAGTCCCAAAAGTAAATACACAAGATAGGGGGATCTCCCGATGTACCGCCTTGTAGTCCCAAATAATTATGCAAGAACAACAAGTACAACATCAGCAATAACACTAATACAAGGGTACGGCAGATAAATCAACTCAGAAATTCTAGAAATCAAAGGAACGAAGGAATTAATTCACAAGGAGTGGCCAAAATAGAGAATGCTAGTTATGATACTAACAACTCAACAAGAAATGAAATATTATGCAACAACGGTCCACAATGTATAGTTCGACAATGAGGGAGCTAGCACAAGGCGAATAATTCCAAATAAGGACAAGTCAACTAAAATATAGGATATCTAACTTCTTCTAAGGTTGGCAATTAAGAAAGAGATACAACAATTTCATTTACGGATAAGCAGCAGAAAGATAATCATAGCCTCAAATAAAGATGAACAATTACAAAAGAGATAATTATAACTTCAAATAAAGATAAGTAGTTGGGGGGAAAGATAACATGGCAGTAGAAGAGATAACAATTTCAGTTATGGCACAGATGACTCAAATAAGCATCAAGGGCGGATAATATAGCAATTACTTCTAATTAAAGCAGGTAGAGGTGAAACTAGTAATTAATAGACGTATTCATAACATAACGACTGCATAATCAGTGAATACAAGGACCTAAGAACCCTAAAAGCCAATTTCAACATATAAGTCCGAGCAGGTGCTCTTAGAGGTCATTTCTTGCTATCCTCTCACTGCTTTCATTGATATCCCGTGCTCAATCATGTTCATGCATTCTTACATCATAGCTCGGTCTCTGTTATTCTATTTGTTGCATCATGTTTATGTTGTTTGGGCTGATTTCTTTGATTTCTGAGAGCCCGAGAGACTGGAGAGGTTTATGACTGAGTGAGGTCGAGGGCCTGTTTGTGAGGTATTGTACCTTAGCACGTGAGTTGTCCGTGCGTATTCTGATATGATATTATAGCATGTGAGTTGTCCGTGCAGCACGTGAGTTGTCCGTGCAGATTATAGTGCTTGGGCTGTAGGAGCCCCTCCGGAGTCTGAACACCCCCAGTTAGCACAGGTACCTACTGAGTGCGAGTGCCGAGTACTGAGTGATTGTGAGGTATGAGTGATGGTGAGGCATGAGTAATTGTGAGGTTAGAGTGATTGGAAGGACTGAGTGATGTTAGTCCGAGGGGCACTATATGATTTCATCATCCATGCTCATAGTTGCTTTGAGTCCTTGTTTGAGAACTGTTGATAGATATTTCTAATTGATTTACTTGAACTTGATTTAAACAAGCTGATTTGACTTAAACTCTGGTTACAAAGCATGCCGCACTTTACTAATTATTTGTGATATGAACGATACTTACATTTAGCTCGTCACTACTTCTCAGCTTTTATTTATTTCTGTTACTTTCTTAGTTGGTTGTACTCATACTTTACCCTGCACTACATGTGTAGATCCAGGTGTGTCTGAGCACAGAGATTGTTGACTCCAGGCCTGTTTGAGTTTCGGAGACTGTAAGGTAGCTACCAACGTCCGCAAAACTTCTTACTCCTTCCACATTTCTTTCCATTTTGTACTGATATTTAGACATTGACTGTAATACTTTTAAGTACATAGACGTTAATGACTTGGTGACACCCCGATGTTTGGGGCTCGGTTTTCGCACTTAGTTCCAATTTTGAGTTTAACTTTGATTTTATGAAACATTCTTGATATGGAAAGATTTACTTTACTTTTATATTTAGTTTAGATGTATTTTTGGAAAGGTCAGCTTGCCTAGTACCACCGATAGGCGCCATCACGACACGTTAGGTTTTGGGGTCGTGACAAGTTGGTATTAGAGCCTAGGTTACATAGGTCTCACGAGTCATGAGTGGACATCTGTTGAATTCTGTACTTATCTTCGAGAGGCTGTAGAACCTTTAGGAAAAATTCCACATTCCTGAATTCTTTATGTGCGGATCTGTTGATTCTAGTAACTAAACATCCGTTGTTTCATTCTCTCACAGATGGTGAGGAATCGTACTACCGGATATGATGGACACCCACTAGTACCACCAGCCAGGGCCGCGAGAGGCCGAGGTTGGGGTAGGAGCAGAGGTACAGCCCACACAGCAGCTGGGGCAGTACTGGCAGACCCACCAGTTACCCTAGATCAGGATCAGATCCCAGTTGTTGATACACCAGCTCACGCACCACCTGTGCCTATTAAGATTCCAGGCCTTTAGGAAGCCCTAGCTCAGATTCTGACAGTGTGTACCGACACTTCTCAGGCCGGGGGAGGCACTCAGACTCCCGCCGCTCGCACACCCGAATAGGTTGTTTAGGGACTCCAGACACCGGGGGCACCACCGGCCCAGCCGGTTGCAGTTGCTTAAGACTATGTGGTTCCTGCTATACCCGAGGATGATCAGCTTAGGTTGGAGAGGTTTGGGAGACTCCAACCTCTACCTTTCAGTGGCACACAGAGAGAGAGGATGCTCAGGACTTCTTGGACAGGTGTTAGAGGATACTCTGTTGGGTCTCATTCACTACTTTTCAGTTTTCTGGGGCTGTACTCAGATGGTGGGAGACTTACGAAAGGTGTAGGCTTGTTGGTGCAATACCCCTTATTTGGCAGCAGTTCACTGTGGTCTTTTTGGAGAAGTTCGTGCCTCAGTCCCGCAGAGAGGAGCTGCGCAGATAGTTTGAGCAGCTTTGCCAGGGTGATATGTCTGTGACGCAGTATAAGATGCGATTCTCGAAGTTGGCCCATCATGCTATCTGGTTGGTTCCCACATACAGGAAAAGGATCATGAGGTTTATAGATGGTCTCACTTTTCAGCTATGGTTGCTTATGACTAGATGGAGGGTGTCTGGTGATACTTTTGATGAGGTTATCGACATTGGTCGGCAGATTGAGATGGTTCGCGGTCAGGAGAGGATTGAGAGGGAGGCCAAGAGGCCTCGAGGACAGGGATGATTTAATGGTACTTCTTACGGGGCTCAGTTCCAGCACGGCATAGGCCGTCCATTCAGGCATGCTCATCTAGCCCTCCCAGTTCACCGTGGTGCATTATCTGGCCATGGTTCTCACATTTCTCATCAGGGCCACTCATCACTCAGTGCCCTTCCGGCCCAGAGTTCGTCCCGTGCTCCATCAGTTCAGGGGACCTCTATCGCCTCGTAGTCCTAAAGTAAATATGCAAGAACAACAAGTACAACATCAACAATAACACTAATACAAGGGTACAACATATAAATTAACTCAGAAATTCAATAACTCAAAGGAACGGAGGAATTAATTCACAAGGAGTGGACAAAATAGAGAATGCTAGTCATAATAAGAACAGCTCAACAAGAAATGAAATATTATGCAACAACGGCCCACAATGTACAGTTCTACAATGAGGGAGCTAACACAAGGCGAATAATTCCAAATAAGGACAAGTCAACTAAAATATAGGATATCTAACTTCTTTTAAAGTTGGCAGTTAAGAAAGAGATACAACAATTTCAATTAGGGATAAGCAGCAGAAAGATAATCATAGCCTCAATTAAAGATGAACAATTACAAAAGACATAATTATAACTTCAAATAAAGATAAGCAGTTGGAGGAAAGATAACATGGCAATAGAAGAGATAACAATTTCAGTTATGGCACAAATGACTCAAATAAGCATCAAGGGCAAATCATAAAGCAATTACTTCTACTTAAAGCAGGTAGAGGTGAAACTAGTAATTAATAGACGTATTCATAACATAACAATTGCATAATCAGTGAATACAAGGTGAAACGCTGTCGTTTCTACAGATTTACAGTGGCACCGGCGGCACCGCAGAAGCGCAAGGGGGAAACGAAGAACCGAGCTTCTTCGCAGGAGTGACCGCAGGACCGCAAAATGGCCTTCGCACCTGTGTGCCGGCTTCTGTAGAAGAGAGAAAGCCTCCAGGCCACCATGACCACATAAGCGACCAGGCTCACGCAGAAGAGGAGCCGCACCTGCGCTCCAAATCGTCGCAAGTGCAAAAACACCAGAACCAGACCTGTTCAAAACCTTGAAAAATATCTGAAACTCGTCTGAAACACAGACGGGCCCCCCGCGACCCCGTCCAAGCATACAAACAAGTTCCATACCCTAATACAGAATTGCTCGAGGTCTCAAATCATATCAAACAACGTTAAAACTACGAATCACTCTCCAATCCAAACTTAATGAACTTGAAACTTCAAATTTCTACAACCGATGTCGAAACCTATCAAACCACGTTCGATTGACCTCAAATTTTGTACACAAGTCATATTCAACATTACGGACCTACTCCAACTTCCAGAATCGGAATCCGAACCCTATATCAAAAACTCCACTTCCGGTCAAAATCTTTTAAAATTTAACTTTCGCCATTTCAAGGCTAAATCAACTACAGACTTCAAATTCACAGTCCGGACATGCTCCTAAGTCCAAAATCATCCAACAGAGCTAACAGAACCAACGAAACTCCATTACGGAGTCGTCTTCACAAAGTTTCCAACTACGGTAAAACATCTTAAGACTTAAGCTTCCAAAACTTGCACCCTTCTTCCGTTTCGACTCCGAATCATCCGGTAACTAAATTCAGCCACGCACGCAAATCAATACACATAATACAAAGATTTTTAGGACCTTATGCCGCCAAACATGACCTAAATTTTCAAAACTACTGGCCGAGTCGTTATAAGATTATGCTAGATCGAGCTTCATTACTCAGATATTTGGCGGAATGTATAATTATTGATGAAAAATTTATATTCCTTTATGGGCTTACCTTGGTGTTGTAAACACATATTTCATAGTCCTAAGAGTTTCCCTATTCATGTGGATCAGACCGAACACCTTGGCAATATTTATATATTATGAGATGCATCCATGGGTTGGGCCGTACGACCTCGCCTGTGTATGTACATGATTATTATGGAGCGGACCGTTCGACCTCGGAATAACTCGTGAGTGTTGTTGCTAGGAGTTTGATTATACTCGATATATCCTTCATGACTTGAGAAATTATAATCTTTTTGGACTTTACTTGTTAAAACTGGAATGTGATATTTGGGTACTTTTAACTTGTTATTTTTGTTAAAGAATCACTTATTTATTGCCTCTTATTCCATTGTTACTGTTGTATTTCATGCCTATTTAAAATTCTTGCACTTTATGTATATTGACCACTAGTAAGTGTCGATGTTGACCCATCGTCACTACTTCTTCGAGGTTAGACCAGATAATTACTGGGTACACTTTGTTTACGTACTCACGCTACACTTCTGCACAAATTGTCTAGGTTCTGAAGTAGGTACTTCTAGTGTTCGTCCAAGACACATCCGCATTACCCTGAGGCCTAGTGGTGAGCTTCTTTCCATGCTCCATTATGAAGCACCCGAAGTCTGCTCTTGTTATATTTATTATTTTTATCTATTCCGCTTCAGACCCTAGTTGTAGGGAGTTTTGTATATTCTACTATATGCTCGTGCACTTGTGACACCGGATTTCGGAAAATTTCTAGTAGATACTCTTGGTTTCTTTGTCTATTAATTTCACTACTTCACTCTTGTGTTTACTTTATGCCTTATATTACTACGTTCACTTACTCTTGATTCTTATTTTAAATAAAATCAATGACTTTAAAAATATTAAAATGAACAATTAAATGGATAGTTCAATGTTGGCTTACCTAGGGGCGACGTTTGGCACCATCACGGCCTTTAGTTGAAATTGGCTCGTGATAGCTTGGTATCAGAGCCCTAGGTTCACTTAGATCTCACAAGTTAGGAGCGGGCCTAATAGAGTCTTGCGGATTGGTGCGGAGACATCCGTACTTTTCTTCGAGAGGCTACAGGGTGTTAGGAAACTTCTCTTTCTCTATCTCCAATTGTGCAGTTGATGATGTACTAAGTATCTTCCTCTTATTCTCTTAAAGATAGTGAGAACGCGTGCGAAAGATGTACATGGCGGTGGAGGAGCTGCTCCCCCTGTTGCTAGAGGCTGAGGGTGGGATCCAGCACCAGCTAGAGGATGAGGGCATCATAGAGTTGCTCTCGTTATACCACCAGCAGATCCAGTAGAGGATCCTGTCATTAAGGAGTAGGGTGAGGCATCTGCAGCTGAGCCGACCCCTACAGATTTCATGTCTGCACCGGTATTTCAGGAGGTCATGGGCTGTATGCTACGGTTCATGGACTCTATGACGTAGGCTAGTTTATTTCCAGCATACCCAGCCACATCTCAGCCAAAGGGGGTGCACAGACCCCTACTTCTTAGGCTCCAGAGAATGCTGCTACTGTATGTCAGACCCTAGGTGCACTACCTGCGGGCGAGGCTCAGCCAGTTGCAGTGGCTATACCAGAGCCCAGACCAACTGCGACCGTCGAGCTGCATAAGTTGTTGGATAGATGGACCAGGCTACATCCTCTTGCCTTTTGCGGTGAGCGACATGAGGACCCCAGGGATTTTATTGATCAATGCAGAGATAGGCTGCACAACGTGAGAGTATTAGAGCTAACGAGGTGGACTTCACCATATTTCAGTTGGAGGGTAGGGCCTGTAGATTGTGGCAGCCCTATCTTCTTAGCATACTAGCAAGTTCACCTCCCTTGACTTAGGACTAGTTCACATGTATCTTTCTGGAGAGATATATTCCAACCTCTCAGAATGAAGAGCTACGGGGTCAGTTCGAGCGGCTCCAACAGGGTCAGATATCTGTGACCGATTATGAGGCAAGGTTCTCTGAGTTGTCTCGCCATGCACTTATGATACTCCCCACCAATGCAGAGAAAGTGCAGAGGTTTATTGATGGCTTGAATTATAGTATTCAGGTTACTATGGTCCGAGAGGTTGAGATGGGGGCTCCTTACGAGCTGGTTGTCGAAATAGCTCGGAGGATTGAGGGTATCTACAAATAGGGCTGATTGTATACGATGGGAAAGAAGAGGACTCGTCATTCTAGAGAATTCAGTACTGCCCCGTCTGGGGGCAGAGGTCAGTTCATGAAGGGTCAGTCCAGCAGGCCAACTTATTCAGCACCACCACCTTCTCGGGATGCACCAGTGCGGCCCTAGGTCAACGCCATTCCTGAGAGCTCCTACCGTCAACCATCTATTTAGGGTTCTTCCAGTGGGTATTTGGGTCCCCAGGGTCAGACTCGGGGTCAGTCATCTTCCTCACTGAGAGGTTTCTATGAGTACGGGGAGGTTGGTTATATGAGGAGATTTTTCCCTAGGCTTCGAGGCAAGGTAGTACAGCAGGGCCATCAACCCATAATCATCACATTAGCTGTCCGACCGACCAAAGAAGGAGGGCAGGTGCGTAGGGGTCACCCTAGAGGTGGACACCAGTCATGCGGTGCTCCAGCTAGGTTCTATGCTTTTCCATCCAGATCGAATACAATATCCTTAGACACCGTGATCACTGGTATTATTTCTGTCTGCGGTAGGGATACTTCGGTACTATTTGATCCAGGGTCTACATATTCATTGTTTCATCTCTATTTTGCTCATTTTCTAGATGTCTCTCGTGAGTCCTTAGGTTCTCCTGTATATGTGTCCACGCCAATGGGCAATTATGTTGTTGCAGATCAGGTTTATCGGTCCTGTATTGTGACTTTTTGTTGTTATGAGACCAGAGTGGATCTTATATTACTCGACATGACCGACTTTGAGGTCATCCTCGGCATGGACTGGTTGTCTCCATACCATACCGTTCTTGATCGCCATGCCAAGACTATTACCTTGGCGATGCCTGAGTCTCCTTGATTGGAGTAGAGGGGTTCATCTATCAGTACATTTAGCTGGGTTATCTCTTTATTGAAGGCTCGACATATGACCGAGAAGGGTTATTTGGACTATCTGGCTTATGTTTGGGATACAAATGTAGAGACTCCCGCGATTGATTCAGTGCCCGTGGTGTGGGAGTTCTTCGATGTGTTCCCTTTTGATCTACCAGACATGCCACCGGATTGTGATATCGATTTTCGTATTGATTTGGCGCCATGTACCCAGCCTATCTCTATTCCACCGTACCACATGGCTCCAAAAGAGTTGAAGGAGTTAAAGGGACAACTTGATGAATTGCTCGCGAAGGGGTTTGTCAGGCCGAGTTTGTCGCCTTGGGGTGCACCGGTATTATTTGTGTTACACCCCATCTTTTCATACGTAAACGTACGTCGCAAGTTAGTTAACGTAAGCTCGAAAATGAGATCATCTTTGGAAGTATATAAAGTAAGTTAATCATGTTATCTTGGAGCTAATAAATATTTATGATCATGAACCGCAAGTACCAATAGGGTTGGAAGGTTTAGTAGCTAAACGAATCGAAGAAAATACATTTCGTTGAAAGTCGTCCAGTTGAGAATGTTATAACCCGCACTTTTGGAGTGGTATTCACGTTTTTGCAAGACTGTGCAAGCAGCTGCCTTTGGGACCCACAAGGTCGGTTGGGAATTATCTTACTATATAAAGTTGTGGATTTCTTCTCTAAGACTTATTTTGACCCAAATCCGATCTAAAAATTCTCTCTATACATCATAAAAACATCCCTATGGTTTTGAAACAATTCCATCATCCGCAACTCAAAATCAAGAGGCAAACACATCAACGCGATCCTTATGACATAGGTAATACTTTTTTGTCCTCCTTTATCCTTATATCTCGAGGTTTGGAAATAGATTCGTGGATAAGGAAGCTTGTTACCTCTTTATGGTATCTATAAAAGCATAAGGAAAGGTGTGGATCAAAGGGAACAAGGTTTGGAAGCAAGAACACAAGAGGTATGTAAGGCTTTCGTTTCATTTTCGGCATGATTTGGTTTAGCTATGTTCTAGCCTTCTTCTTGATCTTTTAAGTGTTTTTCAAGGGAAATTTCAGCATGTATTGTATCCTTGTATAGTATTCAATTCCATATGTGAAGTGTGGAAGACACTAGTTTAGGTTATAATTTAAAAACATAACAAAATAAAAGGGAAATCACCAATTTGGCCTATGCCATCAGGACTTCCATTTGTTCCGTTACTTTGATGTTTTAATGTATACCTAACCCCCATATGATCCTAATAGCTTCATTGAAGATTATATAAGCTTAAGTTTCATGTGTTGATGCATAGATTATTCCCAAATAATACTTAGACTTTCATGTCACAAGTTATCCACTATGAGTCGACATCACATTCACATATCCTTTTTGTCGATCGTTTGACACTATTATGTATAACTGGATCTCCTTTAGTTTTATAATATCATATTGGCTGGGTATCTATTCTCGTGTATATTGTGGTGCTTGCTGTTGTTTTTCGGGATCATCCAGTTTTAAGGGAAACCTTGTCGAAATTTTTGGAAGTTTAAAGAGTTGGACAAATCTTGAGTACCTTGGTTCTAAATTAATTATAGAGGAATCCTAATGAGTTAACTAACTTAGGTATCTCATGTACATACTCAGTTTCTACCTAAAATGGAGATAGGCTCCTCCATCCAACTTATGGACAACGAGCGTCAAATTACGTTTGTGATTTCGTTTATGGTTTCCTTTATGATCTCTTGGGTCCATATGATGTTGCCACAAGTCTTACGCCTCATACATGCTTACATTGATTATGATGGGAGGGATATAGCCCATAATACCAGTGAGGCCTATTGATTATATACTGGGGGTAGATAGCCCATAACGCCAGCGAGGCATATTGATTATATGCTAGGGGAGATAGCCCATAACACTAACCGCACCTATTGATTATATATTTACCTGCTTGGGGGGGGGGGGATATAGCCCATAGCACCAGTAATGCATGTTATATACGTATATATAGCAACAATTTGCATTGCATGACTATATATGAGGCTAGTTCAGTTTTACAGTTACCTGATTAGGGGATATAGCCCATAACATCAGACATGTACCAGTTCAGATAGTTGTTCAGTTTCAGCTTAAACTTTGGTTCAGTTCCAGATCAGTTGCTAATTCAGACTCTTGTTTAGCTTTCAGTTTATATTCAGATTTCCATCTTACAGTCATACTTTAATATTATTTACATATGCTTTCCACCCTACATACTTTGTACATATCGTACCCATGTCCCTTTCGGGGCGCTGCATTTCATACCGCGCAGGTACAGATAGATCAACATTCGAGCCACATCAATAGGCCATCCACCAGCTATCACAGCCACTCTGTTTACTCCCGTAGTTACTTATCTTTTGGTATGTGTACTGTTAGGTAGTTAGGGTATGACGGGGCCCTGTTCCGTCTAGTACTTTTTTTCAGTTCAGCACTCTATAGATATGTACCTGTGCAGTTAATATGTTTTTATATGTCAGCTTGTGTTAGCCTTGTCAGCTTTCCATATTGTACAGTTCTTATCAGCTATGCTTATGCTTGTTTAGTTTATCCGTTTATATTCATGATTAGTAGATTATCAGCAAGTTTAGTGATGATCGACACTTAGTATTGGTTATCCATCGTGACCTTAGGCTGGGTCGTGACGGTTTGTGAAGAAGAAGGATGGGAGTACACAGATGTGCATTGATTACTTACCATTAAGAACAAATACTTGTTACCGCGCATCGATGATTTATTTGACTAGTTGCAGGGTGCCAGGGTGTTCTCTAAGATCTACTTGAGATCTAGGTATCATTTGCTAAAGATTCGTGCTTCGGATGTTCCAAAGATTGCTTTACGGACTAGATAAGGGCACTATGAGTTTCTAGTGATGTCCTTCGGCTTGACCAACACCCCGACGACGTTTATGGATTCGATGAATCGGGTGTTCGGGCCATATCATGACTCATTTGTCATTGTCTTCATTGATGACATATTGATATACTCTCGCAGTATGGAAGAGCACGAGCAGCATTTGAGAGTTGTGCTTCAGACCTTGCGGGAACAGAAGTTATATGCTAAGTTCCCCAAATGCGAGTTCTGGTTAGATTCTGTGGCATTCATTGGACATGTTGTATCAGGTGATAGTACTAAGGTAGATCCTAGGAAGATCAAGGTAGTCCAGAGTTTGCCTCATCCTACCACAACAATTGAGATCAGGAGCTTCTTGGGTTAGTAGGTTATTATTGACGGTTTGTGGAGAGCTTCTCATCTATTATAGCACCTTTGACTAGATTGATCCAGAAGGATGCTCCGTTCAGATGGTTTGATGATTGTGAGGCGAGCTTTCAGAAGCTCAAGACCGCATTGACTATAGCACCGATGTTAGTATTGCCTTCCGGTTCAGGGATATATACTGTGTATTGTGACACTTCACATGTTGGCTTGGGTTGTTATTAATTCAAGAGGGGGTGATTTATTACATATGCTTCACGTCAGCTGAATCTCCATGAGAAGAATTACCCCGTACATGAATTGGAGTTATCCACGATAGTTCATGCTCTCAATATTTGGAGGCATTATCTTTATGAGGTTTCCTGTAAGGTTTACACCGATCATTGTAGCTTGCAGCATTTGTTTAAGTAGATTAAGGCTCGTTAGTACGATGATCCAAACTTGGTGATTCTTAGAGTGACAGTACTAAATGATGGTGCCAGGGTCGCCTATTTGTTCCTAATGTTCATGGCTTGAGGGACAAGGCTCTAGAGGAGGTGCACAATTCTCAATATTCTATTTATCCAGGTTTTACAAAGATGTATTGTGGCATGAGGCAACATTATTTATGGAGGCAGATGGAGAAGGACATATTTGAGTATTTAGCGAGATGTCTAAATTGCTAGCAAGTTAAGTATGAGCACCAGAGGTCAGGTGGCCTACTTCAATAGATGGTTATATCGGAGTGGAAATAGGAGTGCATCACTGTGGATTACCTAGTTGGGTTACCGCAGACGTTGAGGAAGTTTGATGTCGTTTGGGTCATTGTTGACAGGCTAAACAAGTCGGCACACTTTATTCCAGTGGTGACTACATACTATTAAGAGAGATTGGCCTAGATTTACATTCAGGAGATTGTCCGGTTGCATGGTATGCATGTTTCCATCATTTTGAGAGAGGCCCTTAGTTCACTTTGCATTTCTTGAGGGCAGTACAGAGCGAGTTGGATACCCGAGTAGAGCTCAGCACAGCCTTTCATCCCCAAACAGATGGGCAGTCTAGGCGACAGTTCAAATTTCTGAGAATATGCTTAGAGTGTGTGTGATTGACTTCGGAGGGTAGTGGGATCAGTTCTTGCCTTTAACCGAGTTTCCCTGTAACAACAGTTATCAGTCCAATATCGAGATGGCTCCTTTTGAGGCTTTATATGGTCGGCGATGTTGTTCGCCCGTCTGATGTTTTGAGCCCGGCGAGGCTAGGTTATATAGCACTGATTTAATGAAGGATTCCTTGGAGAAGGTAAAGTTGATTCAGGAGCAACTTCGCACAACATAGTATAGAAGAGTTAGGTGGATCAGAAAGCGCATGATTTATCATTTATTGTGGGCGAGAAGGTTCTTGAAAGTCTCACCGATGAAGGGTATCATGAGATTCGGAAAGAAGTGCAAGCCGACTCCAAGGTTTATTGGCCCATTTGAGATGTTGAGGCGAGTTGGGGAGTTTGCTTATGAGCTTTCTTTGCCTCCAGTCTATCGGGAGTTCATCCGGTCTTCTATGTGTCTATGCTCCGAAAGTAACGACCCGATCGGTCGTTTTTCTTTCTAAATCCCCATTTCCCTAACTAAGACTCTCGGTATGTATTTTTACTATTTTATGATTTGCAGGGATGTTTGGTTTGGGTTTGGAATGGTTCGGGTTGAAATTGGAACACTTAGTTCCTTAATAATGGCCTAAGATGGCCAAGTTTGACTTGAGTCAATATTTTGAGTAAATGATATCGGAACCAGGGTTTAATGTTTGCAATAGGTTTGTATTATGATTTTGGACTTGGGCGTGTGTTCGGGTCGACTTTCGGGGTGATCTGGGAGCGCATTGTTGCCTAATGTTGAAAGTTGGTGCATTCCAGGTTTTCAAGTTCTTTAAATTTGGTTTGAAGTAGCTTTTGGTGTTACCAAGGTCCTTTTTTGATTTTGAGACAGGGAATAGCTTTGAAGGGTGATTTATGACTTGTATGAAAAATTTGGCATCATTCCGAGTTGTCTAAGCATGATTCGATGCGTTCAGAGCTAGTTGAAGAAATTTGAAGTTCTTAAGTTGATCAATTTTGTTTTGGGGTGCGATTCTTAGTTTCAATGTTGTTTTATGTCTTTTGAGGTTTAGAGAAGGTCCATATTATGTTTGTGGACTTGTTGGTACTTTTGGAAGGGGTCCTAGGTGGCTAGGGTATGTTTCGGACCACCCGGAGCTAAGTCGAAAATTGCAGAAATAATGGTTCTGGTTTCCTTTTTCGCGAACGCGGAGATGGGGTCGCGTTCGTGAAGAATGAATTGGGGGATGGGAATTTTGTTCTTCACCTTCGTGATTACTTGGTCGCGTTTGTGAAGGTCAAAGACATGTGGCCTTCACCTTCGCGACAGTACGTCCACGTTCGCGTAGAAGGATAAGAGGGCATGTGGTGCGAAGCTTGGGCTGGGATAGCCCTCGCTAGGATCCGGTTGCGTTCGTGAAGGGTTTTTTACTGAGCCTTGGCATTTTGCCTTCACGATCGCGAGGCCCTTTTCGCGATCGTGAAGAAGGGACCACTGGGCAGAAACATGATTCAAATTGGGTTGGGTAATTACTCTAATAGTTAAATTATGAACTTTTGAGCAAATATTGATTAGCAACCTTTGGCTAGTTTTTGATTGCTCGGCACTGACTTGAGGCTTTTTAGTGTGATTTGTGGAGTGGGAAGTGGACTTGGAAATGAGGTAAGTCTCTTGCATAACCTTGTAAGAGGAAATTAACCCTATATGTGTTTAAATTGTTATTTGCTACAAATTAGTGGGTGCTACGTGTGCATGATGTGACGAGAGTCCGTACGTAGCTAAAAATCATGTTATGTCCGGGTAGACATAGGACTTGCACTATTTGAACTTAGCTAGTTAGTTTAAATTCTTGTATTTATAAGAAAAACTTGATTAGAGATTATGCTAGACCGAGCTTCATTACTTAGAGATTTGGCGGAAAGTATAATTATTGATGGAAAATTTATGTTCACTTATGGGCTTACCTTGGGGTTGTAAACACATATTTCATAGTCCGAAGAGTTTCCCTATTCCTGTGGATCGGGCCGAACGCCTCGACAATATTTATATATAATGAGATTCATCCATGGATCGGGCCATACGACCTCGGTAGTGTATGTACATGATTGTTATGGATTAGGCAGGTCGACCTCGGCATAACTCGTGCGTGTTGTCGCTAGGAGTCCGATTATACTCGATATATCCTTCATCACTTGAGAAATTATAAGTTCTTGTTGGCCCTTACTTGCTGAAATTAGCATGTTATATTTGGGGACTTTTATCTTTTTTTATTTTTTTTTATTTTATTAATGAGTCACTTATTTATTGCTTCTTATTCCATTATTAATGTTATATTTCATGCCTATTTATAATTCTTGCACTTTACGTATATTGACCACTAGTAAGTGTCGATGTCGACCCCTAGTCACTACTTATTCGAGGTTATACTAGATATTTACTGGGCACACGTTGTTTACGTACTTACACTCTACTTCTACACAAATTGTGCAAGTTTCTGAGGCAGGTACATCTAGTGTTCACCGAGGAGCGCATTTGCATTACCCGGAGACCTAGTGGTGAGCTATTTTCCATGCTCTGTTATGCAGCACCCGAGCCTCCTCTTGTTATATTTATTATTTCTTTCTATTCTGCTTCAGACAGTAGATGTAGGGAGTTTTGTATATTCTCCTAGATACTCGTGCACTTGGTGATACCGGATTTTAGGAAATTTCTAGTAGATACTCATGGTTTCTTTGTCTATTAATTTCACCACTTCACTCTTGTGTTTATTCTATGCCTTATATTATTATGGTCACTTACTCTTGTTTCTTATTTAAATAAAATCAATGACTTTGAAAATATTAAATGTAACAATTAAATAAATAGTTCACTGTTGGCTTGTCTAGCGGTGATGTTGGGCGCCATCACGGCCTTTAGTGAGAATTGGGTTGTGACACTACCACGTTGAAAATTTTAGATTTGCGCAGTCTCACCAAAAAAAATTATATTTTGGTGTAGAAAGGTCAAAATCACGAAGCGTTTGATTTTTTGGAAACCAAACTTCCAACTCTAAAACATATCTAAAATGTAAAAATTAATACCTTAAGGATAATTTCAAATAATATTTCAAAATCAATATTAGATTCTGACACGCTGATAATTTCAGATTTGCGTGACTTCACCAAAACGTTTGTATTTCAATGTAGGAAAGTTGAAATTACAATCCGTTTGATTTCTTGAAAAATAAACTTCAAAACCTAAAATATATCCAGAATTTAAAATTTAGTGCCTTAAGGATGTTTTCAGATAATATTTCGAAATCAACATTAAATTCTGATACGCCGACGATTTTAGATTTGCGCAACTTCATCAAAACTTTTGTATGTCGATGTAGGAATGTCGAAATCATGAACCGTTTGATATTTTGGAAACTAGAATTCAAATGTGTTTTTTTTGCGCGACTTCGCCAAAATGTTTATGTCTTGGTATGGAAGCCTCAAGATGACAAGACGTTTTAATTGCCAGAAATTGAAATTCAAGAGATTTATTCTCACCAAATATCTTTGGTTCAAGTCTCACTGAATTTGAAACGTCGTGTTAGGAAATCTTCCTTCTTATACTTGTGTTCCCTTCTGATGCCTCTATTTCCTCCCCCCTTCTTTTAAGGGAGAGGGCAGATTTTAAGACCAACAACCTTGAAGGTATAGCGAACATGAAGACATAAAAATTCTTCAGACTTCGATGCAAATACTTAGTAGTCTCCTAAAAGACTATAATAATTCCATTAAAGATATCAATTTATCATAGAGGCTTGGCCCCTTTAAATCAAACGGGATCCAAAGTTCAATAGAAGAATGACATATCAGCTCGATTTTCAAGTGCTGATTGAATGAAGTACATTCAATCATACTTCATTCAAATAATGATTGGGGCACTATGTATATTTTGAACTTGTGCGACTGAACTTACAATGAAACTCTAAGCTGCCTACGTACCTCAGTGAAGAGGATCAAGTCATATCGTATTTCAGAATGGGTGAGTTCTTTTATGTCCTAACTTTTTCCAAGGCCGCCTCTATAGAGGTTTTCAACCTAGTAGATATTATTTTGGGTGGGAAGTACACCGTATAGACTCATGCAGGTTAGGAGTGACATGCAATATATGTTATTACGTTAAGGAGCATTGCAACTTCAAGGGTAATACTCTTTTAAGAACTTGTCATTGATAGGTCCGATTCTCATGCCAGCTGCATCAACCAACTTGTAAACCCCACTTGAATAAGCTTCTTGTACGATATTTAGCCCATTCCATTTTGAAGTGAACTTCCCTACAGGTTTATGGGAATTAATAATGGGTCTTCGTTTGGTAAGGACTTGATCTCTTACTTTAAAGGATCTGGAGAGAACTCTTTTATTGAAGGCACGAGAAAATTGAGCTTGATAACATTCAAGACTTTGTTGAGCTTCCAACCTCTTCTCATCAAGAGCCTCCACCTCTGCTAATCGAAGTCGAGTATTTTCTTCATCAGTGATCCCTTCTTGAATAGCTAATCATAATGAATGTATTTGACGCTCGAGTGGCAAAAAGGCGTTGACTCCATAGATGAGTGAATAAGGGGTCACTTTTGTTGGCGTGCAGTGGGTTGTTCTATATGCCCATAAAGCTTCTTCCATACGGTCATGCCAATCTCGTTTGGATTTGGAGACAACTTTCTTTAACAAGATGCATAGAGTTTTGTTGAATGCCTCAGCTAGACCATTGGCGACAACATTGTCTATAGAAGAGTTACGTTGCTTGAAGCTAAAGAGATCACGAATCTTGTATCAACCTATTGTCGAACGACTTGCCATTATCCATTATTATGTAACGAGGAATGCCAAAGCGATAGATTATGTTTACTAGGATAAAACTTGTAATATTTTCCTTCTTTACCTCTTTAAGAGCAACAACTTCAGCCCATTTTGAGAAGTAGTTAGTTGCAACCAAGATGTATAGGTTCCCACCATAAGACTTTTGCAGTGGTCAAACAAAATCCAATCACCAAGCAGCAAACAACCAAGATGCAACAGTCGGGTGCAATACTTTGGGAGGCTGATGAACAAAATTTGCATGGAATTGGAAAGCCTTGCATCTTCGAATGTAGTTCAAGCAATCCTTTACCATCGTTGACCAATAATATCCCATCCTTTTTATATGGAAGTGAAGCTTTTGTCCGGAATGGTATGACCCACATATCCCAGAATGTGCTTCTTGCTAAGTTTGGAGTGCTTCATTTCCCCTAAGCATTGCGAGAGTACTCCCTCAAATGATATTCTGTATAGAGTATCTTTGTAGTAAAGGAGGCGAGGTGCGCGACGACGGATTTTAATACTTCTCCTCGGACTTTTTAGAAGTATCTCATAAATCAAATAGTAGATAATGGGTTGTTGCCATTGTTCCTTCTTAACTTCAGAAATAACGACAAGATGCTTGAGTATATTTTCTTCACTTTCACCCTTATTTGGCTGCGATACTACCCATTTTTGGCAGAAAGTAACTTGCGCTTGATCAAGAAAGGTCAACGATGAAGCTAGGGAAACTAAAGAATCAACCTTGTTTTCTTTCCTAGGCAAATGTAAAATAGTCACGTCACCAACCCATCCTATTAATTTTTTCAGCATAATCATGATATGGGCGTAGTTCAGGTGTCTTGACCTCGTAACTACCTAAAATCTGGTTGATCACTAACTGACAGTCACCAACAACTTGTAATTACAACTTCTTCATTTAGACAGCCATTTCAAGCCCAAGTATTAATGCTTGATACTCAGCAAAGTTGTTAGAGTAGAGTTGCGTCAACATAAAATAGTAGGGGAAAAACCTCACCTTGAGAAGTGACAAATACTATGCTAGTACCAGCTCCTCCGCGATGTGCAGCACCATCAAAGTACATCTTCCATGGAGGTTGAACTTCAATGACCATTGCATCCTTATCAGGTAGTTCGTAAGTTAGCTCCCAATCATTAGGTAAAGGGTAATTTGCTAAGAAATCCGTTAACGCTTGTCCTTTTATAGCCTTTTGAGGGATGTACACAACTTCAAATAGTTGAAAATGGAGGTATCACCTTGCTAGTAGATCACTAAGGACAAGTTTCGACATCACGAACTTGATGGGATTTGCTCTAGAAATAAGACGAATGGCATGAGCTTGGAAGTAGTGCTTCAACTTTTGGATTGAGAATACTAGCACCAAACACAAATTTTTGATTGGCGAATAGTTCATCTCATTTGGTGTCATCATCATGCTTAAGTAGTAGGGATTTTTCTTTCCCTTCACTATTTTCTTGGGCCAACATTGCTCCAACAGACATTACTTACGCTGCAATGTATAGTATCAAAGGCTTTCCAGGTATAGGGGCTACTAAAACATAAGGGTCCATCAAGTAGGATTTAATGCTCTCAAAGGCATTGCTACATGCTTGGTCCCATTTGAAAGGGACATCTTTCTTCATAAGATGACTGAATGGTTGGCACCTCCCAGATAGATTCGAGATGAATCTCCTAAGATAAGCTAGCCTTCTTTGCAAAATTTTTATTCATGAATATCTCGCGGCTCCATTTTCAAAATTTCATCAAGTTTGACTTGATCAATTTCGATACCTCGATGTCGGACAATGAAACCAAGGAACTTTCTAGAAGTAACTCCAAAGTCACACCTCAATGGATTCATCCTAAGTCGGTGCCTTTGGAGAAACTCAAATACCATTCTCAAGTATTTCAAGTTGTCGCTCCTCTTTCTTTATTTTACCACCATGTCGTCAACATAGCATTCGACATTCATATGGGGAAGGTCATCAAAAATATTCTGCATAGCCTTTTGGTAAGTAGCACCAGCATTCTTCAAGCCAAAAGACATTACCTTGTAGCAATAAATACCCTTGGGGGTGCAAAATGCAATAAGCTCTTCATCTTTTGGTGCCATGCAAATTTGGTTATAGCCCGCTCAACCATCCTTGAATGACATTGCCTCGTACCTAGTGGAAGCATCAATTATGAGCTCTGAAATAGGAAGTGGGAATTCATCCTTAAGGCATGAATTGTTGAGATCCCTAAAGTCAACACACTCGAATTTGGCCATTTTTCTTTCTCACGAGAAGAATGCTTGAAACCCATGTTGGGCATTTAACTTCACGAATAAATACATCTTCAATGAGTTTGTTAACTTCACTTCCAATCAAGGGAACCAAGTTCGACCTAAAGCACCTTTGATCTTGCGTAATAGGACGAGCACCATTCTTGACTGCGAGGTGATGGACTACAACTTTGGGGTCCAAGACAGGCATCTCTTTATAACTCCAAGCAATGAAATCCTTGAACTACTTGAGTAACTTGATATAAGTGCTTTCTTCATCGACTACTAGTAAAACACTTAGATAAGTGGGCCTCGGTTTTTCGTCAGTGCCAAAGTTTACTTCTTTCAAAGCGTCAACGATTGTGTTTACCCCTTCTTCATGTTTAGGAGGATCATCCTTTGCTTCTTCATCTTCTTGAGGGTCCCCATCGTTGAAGGATATGTGATAAAATGGTGAAACATCTTCCAATTTCTCATTATCCTCTATTAGAGATAAAACACAATACTCGTCTTGTGTAGTAACATGATACGAAAAACCCATACTTTCTTCATCTTCACCATGATCCCTGGTGTAGACCGCAATATATGGCTTTACCTTCAGTACTTCTTTACGTGAAACTACATGTTTTATTTGTCGCCTCAATCTAGAAGGAACCAAACTTTGGAGATCCTTAGAGATCTTCTTGATCTTGGGTGAAGCTGGTATTCTTATGCTTTGAAAATTTCTCTGGAACTTGTTCCCCTTCTTTAATGGACCCAATCTCTCAAATACGGAAGTCTTCACAGTTGATTTTCCATGTCGATCAAAGACAAAAAGCCTATTGGAAGCGATAGGTTCATCTTCTGTAGTGATATAATTATTGTTTGTCGTTCTTGTAGAGATGCGAACTAGTGATGGTTGCCTGTATCCCAAACTTTCACGTTGTTTCCTTGTAGTAGCTTCTGATGGGAGCTTCCCTAATTTTGATGGCTCATTAGGATTATATCTAGCTTTCGCTAATAGAGTGTAAGCATTATAATCAAATCCTTCATCTGTACGCTTTGTAGGGAGTGCTACATTCTGCGAATGTTTTTGGGCCACAAACCTTGCAAGTAGTGTTGAGGGCAACCTTACTGCCTCAATTCGTTTGATTGGAAGAGTTAACCCCTTTAGCATATTGGTTTGGAGATTAAATGATTCGCCTTTCTCTTTCTTCTTTTTAGGGACATAGCGGAGCGCATGAGTTACTTTCTTGCATGAGATAGAATGTTCCCTCTATGAGATTTATTTGAGTTAAGGTGTACCTCCTTAGCAACAACTTTGGTTTTGTTGGAAACCACCCCAACTCTTTTAGACGTGGACTCATCATTCTTTCCCTTCACGACATCATCATCTTTTAGCTCCTTCACAATGTAGTTCTTCAAGTAGAATGTTTCATCAGGGAAGTGTGTCTCAGCCTAGGTGTACGGCTTTTCATCAGCAACAATCTTCTTCTCGACTTCACCCACATAGTACTTCAGACATTGATGGTATGTACATGGAACCACTTTATTCTCATGTATCCAAGGTCTTACAAGTAAGACGTTGTACGAAGTCTTTGCATCGATTACATGCAACCATGCCCTTGATTGCATATCCTCAATGGTTATTCCCAACCTGATCGCATCTATGGCTCTTTTCCCCTATTGGTTGAATCCTTGAATCATCAAACAACTTTCTGAGAGTTCGTTCATTGGAACGCCAAGTTTTTTCACAGTGTGAATTGGCAAGTTATTCATAAAGGATCCTCCATCAACGAAAATTACGTTTACCCTTTCATCACGTATATAGCCAACCATGTATAATGGGCAGTTATGAGGAATGTCACCTAGTAGAAAATCATCATTCGTGAACGTAACCTTTTCCTCGCAGCATTAAGTTCTTGAGGAACGTACTCGACAAGCTTTTCCGAAGATGGTGTAACGGTAGTTCATCACTCTTTTCTTATGCATTGTAACAAGAGGCCTTAATACCATCATGAGAGATCTTCGTGTGGAATCAACTTGTCAAGAACTCTTCCAAGGTCACTGAATGTCATGGCTTCTGAGGGTGGTGCACCTCCACTTTTGCTTTCTTCAAATGCTTAATTTGACATTGTTTCCTCAGATTTTAATATCATTTTCAATATATGTTGTTCTATTGATTCTTTTTGTGGGATCATTTTGTGGCAGGTACGACGAGTTACCAAAGTCCAAACTTCATCATCAAGTTGATCAACCTCAGATTTGTTGTTCTCTAGTAATTCTTCATCTTTAATTGCTTTGGAACTACATAATTCATCTGGATTGAATGGGCCAAAGGTGACAGAGACTTGGTTTGCACTTGCTTTCTTATCTACAAGCACAATCTTCTTTTCACGAGCCAAGTCCATAAATTTTTCCTTGAAGACAAAGCACTTCTTTAGAGGGTGGCTTACGAGTCGATGGCATTTGAAGTAATTTGGGTAATTGTTTACCAGCTTCATTTGGCCGCTTTATCTGCGGAAGCTTAATGAGCATTAACTCGTGGAGTTCTTAAAACATTGCTGGCACATCAGAATCCAGAAATGGGTACTCTTTCTTTTGCATTTCCTTTAGAGTCAACTTTCCACTTGGCTTATCTTGAAAAGAAATCGATTTCATACTCTGCTTCTTACTCACATTCGTTGTGAACTTCAAAGGTGATGTGTTGACATTCATAGCTTCTTTTCTTTTAGAATTGGGTAAAAACTTGGTCCATTTCCTGACTTCTTCTTTGGTTCCCTTTGCGAGGCTCATATATGGGAATCCTTTCATTTTCAGCGGAGGCCATGCTCAACTCCATGTCATGGGCACGTGTCACAAGTTCTTCAAATGTGATAGGCATGATACTTTGCAAGTTGTAGTGCAGTCCCCAATGCATGCCTTGGATGTACATCTCTATGGCAGAAGATTCAGCAAGCTTGTCTTTGTAGTTGATGCTTGCATTCCTCCAACAATTGATAAAGTCGATAACTGGTTCACCCTTCCGTTGAGGAGTATTTGTAAGTTCCACAATGCTCACAGTGCGCCTTGTACTATAAAAACGATTGAGGAACTCTAGCTCTAGTTGATCCCAGCTATCAATAGATCTAGCCTCGAGGTTTGTGTACCAATCAAAAGTATTTTCTTTTAGTGAGCGGATAAACTGCTTGACGTGGTAATCTCCATAAGTTCCAACATTGTTTCACGTCTCAACGAAGTGTGCCACATGTTTCTTTGGATTGCCTTTACCATCAAATTGTTGGAACTGTGGAGGTTGATAGCCAACAGTCATCTTCAACATATCGATCCTTGCAGTGTACGATTTTGTGTATGTAAGGGAGAACTTGGAAGAAACTTCACACTTATTTTTTATAGTCCCTTCAATGAACTCATTTAGTTGATCGATTGGAATCATCCCTTCAGATGGGACAAGGATAGCCTTAGCGGATGCTACTTGTCTTGGGGGAGAATTACTCTCTGGAACTTCTGGGAGCTTTCCAGGTGGATGGGTGGATTCTTCTTCCATCAAGATTCCCACCCTATCTATTATCTTGTCAATTCTATCATCTTGATTTTGCATGCACTTGGTCAAGACAACAATTGCTTCTGTCAAGTTTTCTAGTTGCTCTTCCATGGATGAAGCATTCATCACCATTGCATGCGTGATTGTTGTAGACGATGGATAGTAGCATGGATTGTCACATAGATTGATCCTCGATTGGCTCATGATATGCTATGTAAGTGGGGAGGATCCATCACTTGAAGCATCATCATCTTCCTTCACAACAAAGTTCTTTGATCCAGAGAGGTAAAGCAGAGCAAGAGTTTTCTTAATCTTTTCAGCAACATTGATTCTTCCTTAAGGTGCATTTGTAGAAGATCATGCTCCTTTCAAGGATGAAGATCTAAACACAGGGATTGATGCGGACGACACTTGGGGTGCTTGTTGTCTTAAAGAGCTTGCTTTGCTCCTCGTAACTAGTCCAAAGCTTCCAAAGGTAACATCAAGGATGCTTTCCATATCAACATAGAACCTAGAATTAGCAGCCTTAGTGGAAGTTAATCTGGAGTTGATTTTCTGTGAAGTCATTTCGATGCTCTTCAACTTTGGTGATTGAAAAGTTGAGATGAGAGGTATTGATTGTCCAACTAGCCATGCCAGAATTTGTAGACAATAAATTTGCGTAGAAAATAAAATCAAAACCGAAAAATATTGCAACAATTGTAGTATTTGATTTCAAGTAATATGAGTGTTACAATCTCTATGATTCTTTCGATTCTTCTTTTCAACAGTAAATAAATTCAAGGTCCTTTGAGCTTGATCTTGAATCTATATTTGTTTCCATGAACAATGATCTTGAATTCAACTAGCACGAACTTTGATTTGAACTCGTACTCCTTGAATCTTGATTTTTTCTTCGTTATTGATCTTGAACTTGATTTCCTGAACTTTAACTTGATTGCTTGAAGCTTGAAACTTGTGGAGGAATTTGCAGCGTTTGATCCGCGAGCTCTCTCTTACTTCTTGTTATAACTTCTGGTGTCTTTTTTGAGTTAAGAAGACCCATATTCATAGTTGTGGGAGGGAAGAGTTATGATTAGAACAAAATCTTTTCGTTATGATTAGAACAAACTCTTTACATCCAATCAGATTGAAGAGTGCTAAGGCTATATTTGATTGGCCAGAATATGTCACTTGTACATGTGGCACAATTTCATTGGCCTTTTAATTTGACTTGGAATGCCTTGTCATTTTGACACGTGGCATGATCTTATTATCTCTTCCGCTTGACTTGGTATGCCACGTAATTTAACACGTGGCACAAACTGAGCCTCTATGAAGATGACAGTTTGAGCTTAACGAAGTGAGCTCATCACTTATAGCCCAATCGAATGGGTTAGCCCAATGGATTAGGACTTATTCATATATATTGTACTCATATCATTAATTCAGTTATATAAGGCCATACTATTTATTTGAACTAATATATTTAAAATATAGTCTAAATTATTTTATTGGAATTAAATCCAATAAATTTTAGATGCCTACAGAGGTGACCCAAGCGTATTTCAGCGCGTTATGTGAAAAATTGTGAAAATAAATTTTCAAGTTGAAAATCATGAATTTTGATGATCGATTCAGGCTATTTGATGTTATTTTGATAGTAGCAACTTGGTTTGTAGGATTTTATTACACATGTGTGCATGTTTGGTTTGGAGCTCGAGGGGCTCGGGTGAGTTTTGGTTGTGTATCAGATGAGTTTTGGATGATTTGAGATAGCTGGTGTGCTTCAGTTTCTGGTGTTGATTTGTAGGTCTCCCATTAGCGAGGACCTGCTCGTAAATGCGAACTCCGCTTTTGCAAAGTCGAGATCGCATTTGCGAAAATGGGCTGGGCAGGGTATTCTTCGCATTTGCAAAGAGATGTTCGCAATTTTGGACATGACTGGATCGCTTTTGCGAATGCTTGGTCGCTTTTGCGACTGGGCACCAGACTTAGTCAGGTTCGCAAGCATTTTCAATGAAGACGTGTATCGTAGATGTGATGTTTTTGTCGTATTTGGGACTTTAGCAGGTTGGGGGCATTGTTCGCATTTGCAACAAGTTCTTCGCATTTGCGATGGTGGCAATTGTGAACAAAAGTTCGCAATTGCCATACCTGCAGCTGGGTAAAAGAGAGAAAGTTTGGGACTTAGCTCATTTTACATCATTTCTCAACTCTTAACACTCCAGAGGCGATATTCTTGAGAGCTTTTCTTCCTAAATTCATTGGTAAACAACTCTAATCCACTTTCTTTCAATTCCCTATTACTTTTCATGAGTTTTTAACATCAAATCTAGGATTTCCATGGTAGAAATTAGGTATTTGGATAGAATTTAGGGATTTTATAAAACTGAGATTCAGACCTCAAATTAAGGTAGGATTTCGAAATAAATCACATAACTGGGCTACGAGGCTGAATTGGTAATCGGATTTTGGTCCGAATCTCGTATTTTGACCAAGCGAGCCCAAGGTTGACTTTTGTTTACTTTTTCAATCTCATCAATGATTCAACCTTTTTCATTCGTGGATAGTTGCTAAAGATTATTTTAAAATTTTTAAACGATATTTGGCTAGATTTGGTTGGTTTGGAGGCTTGTTCAAAGGGAAAAGCCGTAGTTGATTGTCGAGTTGGTTGCGCAAAGAGGTAAGTGTCGCATCTAACTTTAACTTGAGAGAATTAGGACTTGATTGGATTATTTGCTATTTGATTTATGTGTGGGGACGACGTATATACAAGGTGACGAGTGTATATACGTAGTCACGGGTTAAGCATCCAGGTTGGGATATTTATTTGTTATTTTCAATTAATTCATGCCTTCATTTAATGCATGTTATTACTTGTTAAATGCTTTAATTGTTACTGGCCTTTACTTGTTAAAATCATGCCTTTATCTGTTACATGCCTTAAATGCTTATTGTTTCCATGCATCCATGTCTTTATTTATTGAATGTCTTTACTTGCTTATTGACCTTGTGTGTTATTAGATAGCTACATTTATCCGCTTTATGTCTTTAATTATGTAGTTCTTTCATTACGTTTTATTTGAGTTACGTCGTTGTTGGTTGTAGATATTTATTTATACTCTTATTGTGTGGGATCGGGTTGCACACCGCAGTGGCTATTGGTATTATTGTGTGGGATCAGGTTGCACATAGCGACAGATATTGATATTATTGCGTAGGATCGGGTTGCATGCTGCAGCGGATATTGGTATTACTGTTCAGGATCAGGTTGTATGCCGCAACGGTATTTATATATATTTGTGGATCGATTTCTGTGCTGCAGCGGAGAAGACTTGTTATTTATATATAATTGTGGATCGGGTTGCACGCTGCAATGGAGAAGACATATTTTACTGTGTTCAACTATTTTTACTGTATTCGTGTTGAATTGAGAAGTTGAGCATATGTGTTATTCTGGGGTCCTCTTTTATGTATTTTCAGTTTTGGGTTATAAGTCGAATCCTTGCTTTTCCTTTATTTCTACTATTATTTCATTTATATTCGCACATACTTATAGTGATTGCCTTGGTATACCCTCGTCACTACTTTATCGAGATTAGGCACGGCACTTACTGAGTTCATGGGATCGGTTGTACTCATGCTATACTTCTGTACTTCTTGTGCATATTCTGGTGTTGGTCCCAGCAGTAGCTAGTGGAGGCTTGCCCAGATTAGCTTTTTATGGAAACTTGAGATATAGTTGCAGGTCGATCGCAGCCCCTGAAGTCACCTTCCTTATCTAGTTTTACTGTTTATTTCGTTTCAAACAGTTATATTTTTATTCAGACATTTGGTTGTAACACTTCTAGTATACTCATGTACTTGTGACATCAGATTTCAGGATTAGATTAGTTAGCGTTTGGAGTTATTGTTATTATTTTGAATTTCTACAGCTTTATTTCTTCTTAAGCTATTTTTAAATTGGTTTTAAAATGAGTAATGTTATACTAATGCTAGCTTGCCTAGCAAGTGGACGTTAGGTGGCACCACGTCCCCGCGGTTGGATTTCGATCGTGACATCATCATAGAAGTCTGACCAGAGGCGAATCTTACATTTAGAATTATTGGATTTTAAAGAGATTGTTATTTCCACATACATATATCAAATTAAAGAAGTGACTTCCGTGAATTCGCTAAACCCTCTCTCTAACTCTATCTTTTCATTGAGTTACTGCAATATTGCCACTAATATTTTTTGTCATGGCTAAAGAAAAAAGTTGGTTCTGAGCATCACCTGGACTAAAAATAATACTAATGGGAATACTATTTCATTTTGTATAAACATCCGGTACACTGGTCCAGATTCATGTAGCATAGGTCCATAAAAAGGGTTAGAACTCCGTAATAGGAGTTCTTTGGTTTCAAGGCTCGAACTGAACCTCTTAAGGAAAGTGGGACTACATCCATCAATCCCACTACATACACACATTAGTGGTAATGGGAAATAATATTGATTAGATTGGTTCTTTCCACCACGTCATTTCAATCATTTGATTCCTATGGAATTAACACATTCTACCTTAAGCTAGACCAGATATTAGGAACCAATATGTCTTGGTAAACATTCAACTTGATGCATTGAGCCCAAGGAATAGTGCAGCTATATCGGGTGGTCCTAGGTCATTAGTTTCATAATCTAATGCGCATGTAATGTACTATGGTGGAAGTCTTGAGCTGAGAACATATTGTGTTTTGATGATAAACAAATTGTGATAAGAATATGGTTTCAAGGTCTAGTGTGGCATGTTGCAAGACTGCTAAAAAGGTGTGACAAAGTGAGTATGTTGAACGTCAAAAGAATCAGGTTTACAACTGGCTAACCAAAGTCACATGCGGAAGACCAGCATTTCCATGTGAGAAGGGATTCCTAGAAGATCCTATCTGTGTCCAAAAGGGAATACACATTTGGAGGACTTAGTGTAATAAAAGGAATATGCGTATATAGAAAATACTCATGGGAAGCAAGATGGATGCAAGTTGGAGTGCCTAAGCAGGAAAGGATTTCCTTAACCAAAATATTTTGGATTTCGGAGCATTAATTGGAGGAGAATTTTTGCCAACCTTGCACCTATTAAAGAAGACCTTTTACCATAATTCAAGACTACTTCTATTGAGAGAAATCGTGAGAATACTTCTGACAATAGCAAGAAAAGCACTAAGGTATTTTTGGAGACTTAATAAATTGAAGAACAGGTTCTTGAAGATGAAGTTGCTCGTTGGTTGAGTCTTATGTTATGATTTGTAGCCTATCTTCTTTCATAAAAGTTTTGTAATAGGTTATTATTGAGACTTTATTTTTGTTAGCTTTCTAGGCTAGAGTTAGTCTAGAAAAGGGTTGCTACAATTGGGGTAATGGTAGGGGGTTAGGGTTCTCTAACATGAGCTTAAACTCTCCATTTTGACCATGCTCAATTTCTTCCACTTCCATATCCCTATAATTTTCATCACAAAAAGTAGAATCATCATAGCGGGGGTTTGGGGAAGAAAAGGACAAATAAGCACAATTATCCCAATGACCATTTTGACGACCAACCTTATCACAAATACTCCACTCATGGGTTTGAGATTGTGCGCAAAATTTACCCCCGGGAGAATTTAAACAATTTTTCCACGAGTGTTGTCCTCCACAATAAGGACAAGGGTCATCAAAGTATGAACAAATACCATTCGACCAATTTTCATTATATGATGCTATTTTTTAAAATATTATGAAAATAAACAAGGAAATAAATAAGAAAAATAAACAAATATAAGAAAATAATTACACAAATATTTACAAGTTTGGACCGAAGCACTTACGCTTATTTCTCAAACAACCTAAATACACCAAATTGTTCCCCGGCAACGGCGCCAATTTTGATGACGTCCTAAACTACTACTAAAAAGTAAATGGACATGGTCGCATGCAATATAATTTACCCAACTATGAGTCGGGGTCGAATCCCACAGAGAACAATATATAGGCGATTAGCAATGTAAGAGAATTATCACTTATTATGCAATGCCAAACACTTAGAATGGTTGTTGAGAGAATATTATAGCTTAATGCGAAAATGTAAACTAACCTAGAAAGTAAGTAAAATGATCAATGACTACCAGAATAGATGCACTGGGAATTACACTCAAGTAACGATCCAATGTATTTCACGATTTTACAAATATAAGCGAGTTTATGTTAATTAGCATTGGGTAATAATTCTAGATTAGCTTCTTCCAAAAACTAACAAGACTTCCTAATTGAATTATTCCTAAAAAAATTAAGAGATTAAGCACATCCGAATATGGCTACAAGTAGTTCAATCATATCCCTAGGTAGAATCTATAAAGTGAGGGTTAAAGCCTCAAGTTCTTGTTAATTGATCTTTCCCAACCCCAAAATTATCGTTCCTAAAATTAATTCGAAGTTAATGGGAGAGTCCTAGGGTTAGCTAGTCCCTTTGGAAACATTAAAGAACAAGAATAATTAAAGAAACAATAACTCACTTCAATATAACTAAATATCGTTTAATACATAAGCACAACAAGATATTTAATCCACACTTTAAACATGAATATTTCCATAAACAAGATTCAAGTGTTGAAAAAAAATATTACACACTTAGATATTCAATATATAGAAAGGAAATGAACAAATGAGCATAAATGAGTACGAAATTCTCAACCAAAAGCTTCAAATCCTCAAGCCCCAAGTGTTTGTGCAAGAACCCTAGCTCCAAAACTTGTCTTCTCTAGTCTAAGAGACTGAAAAATAAGCCAAAGATGTATTTCCAATAAGCTAAGCAGTGTATTTGTGGGTTTGGAATCGAGAAAATGTGAATTGTCATTCCTGTCCAGGTCTGAGCTCGTTGACCGCACCTGCGGAAGGATCCTCACAGGTGCATCTTCGCAAAAGTGGACCTTCAATCACAGATGCGTAAACTCAGGATATTGCCTACTCTGCAGAAGCGGCCATGTTGGCGCAAATGCGTCTCCGCAGGCACGGATTCTTGCCGCAGATACGGTCCCAGTGAATGAGTCTTAACTCTGCAGATGCGGCCTTCCACCTCGCAGATGCGAGGCCGCATATTCGGACAGTGTTTCGCAGATGCAGAATCACTGAAGGATTTTGCACTTTTGCACTCTTTTGTGCTCAATTCCACTTCAATTGAATTCAACTCTCTCCATGGCATCATTTACCTGAAAATCTAGTTATACACACCATAAACAACCTCATATTATAATTAAAGGACGCAAAATCTAAATAAAAGAGACTAAAATAAATGGTAAAATCACCACTCATCACATGACATGAAGACAACCAATCCATACCCAATTTGACATCACAATCAACCATACTGAGCAGCAAAAGGTCCACTCGGGTCTCCAGACCCCAATAGTCACAACACATGACCGATATACGCGGTCCACAATAATAGTATTGCCCACAGGAGTAGATACATGAACAGATGAAACTAAATACTCTCGGGGAATATCCAGAAAATGAGCAAAATACGAGGAAACATATGAATAAGTGGAACTAGGGTAAAATAATACAGAGTCATCTCTGTGGCAAACTAAGACAATACCTGTAATCACAGCATCTGAAGCAATGGCATCTGGTCTAGCAGGGAGGGCAAAGAAACGGGCCTGGCCACCCCCTGATCTGCCCCCCCCTCTCGGGTGACCCCTAGTTGACTGAGCTCCACCCCTAGCTGGTTGGGCGGGTGGTGGAGGAACTGGTGCTAGTGCCATCGGTTGAGTACTCCGCTGTGGAGCCCCACTCAATAGCCTAGGGCAATCTCTCTTAATGTGACCAAAATCTCCGCACTCGAAACAACCCCTCCTCTGATGTAACTGTTGCTCCTAATGCCTAGAGGAACTGCCCGTGGATACCTGAGCTGACGAGGTATGGTGAGAACTCTGTGCTGGTAGTGCACCAAATGATGACTGTGTGACCCGTGGCCAAATGATGCACCATGGTGACTAGGCGAGCTGTCTGAGCATGTCTGAATGGACAACCTCTGTTGTACTGGAACTGACCCCCAGAAGGAGCATCGCTGAATCCACCCTGTCCACGAGGCCTCTTGGCCTCCCTCTCAACCCTCTCCTGACTGCTAACCATCTCAATCTGACTAGCAATATTGTCAACCTCATCAAAAGTAGCACCAGACACTCTCTCTCTCTTGTCATAAGCAATCACAGCTGAAAAGTGAGGCCATCTATAAACCTCCCGATCCTCTCCCTGTCTGTGGGAACAAACCAGATAGCATGGCGGTCCAACTCCGAGAATCGCATCTCATACTGTCTACAAGCATATCACCCTGACAAAGCTGCTCAAACTGTCTATGCAGCTCTTATCTGCAGGATTGAGGCACGAACTTCTCTAGAAAGATGACGGAGAACTGCTGCCAGGTAAGGAGTGATGCGCCGACCGGCCTACGCCTCTCGTAAGCCTCCCACCATCTGAATGCGTGCCTAGAGAACTGAAAAGTAGTGAATGAGACCCTACAGGTCTCCAAAATACCTGTTGTACGGAGTATCCTCTGACACTTGTCCAAGAAATCATATGCATCCTCTCCCTCTACACCACTTAAAGGTGGAGGCTGGAGTCTCCCAAACCTCTCCAACTTCCGCTGCTCATCCTCAGGCATAGCAGGAACCATATAGTCATGTGCAGCTACAACCGGCTCTGTTGGTGGTGCCCCCGGTGTCTGGAGTCCCTGTACAACCTGCTTAGGTGTGCGGGCGGTGGGAGTCTGAGTGCCTTCCCCGGCCTGATAAGTGGCTGCTTCCATCAAAGAAGAGACCACTTGAGCAAGGCCAGTACACACGGTCAGAATCTGAGCTAAGGCCTCCTGAAGGCCAGGAATCACGATGGGCACAGGTGGTGCTTGAGCTGGTCCCGCTGGTGCATTCATAACTGGGACCTGGTCCTGATCTGGGGCAATTGGTGGATCTGCAGGTACTGCCCTAGCTGTTGTGCAGGCTGCACCTCCGCCCCTACCGCGGCCTCGGCCTCTCGCGGCCCTGGCTAGTGGTACTGGTGGTTGGCCCTCCTGCCCGATAGTACGAGTCCTCACCATCTATGAGAGAATGAAACAACATATGTTTATTTACCAGAATTAACAGATTCGCACGACAAGAATTAAAGAATGTGAAGTTTTCCTAAGGGTTCTACAGCCTCTCGAAGATAAGTACAGACGTCTCCATACCGATCCGCAAGACTATAAAGCCCGCTCATGACTCGTGAGACCTATGTAACCTAGGTTCTGATACCAACAGGTCACGACCCAAAAACCTAACACGTCGTGATGGCACCTATCGATGGTACTGGACAAGCCGATCTTTCCAAAATGCTCCAGTAATTCAATTAAAAAGGTAGTTTAAAACATTTTCATATAAGAAAAGTTTCATAAAAACCAAAGTTGAACTCAAAATAGAATCGGAATGCGGAAACTAGCTCTAAACATCGGGGTGTCACCAAGTCATGAGCATCTAGATATCCAAACTAATACAACCAGTGTCTAAGTCTCAATACAGGATAGAAAGAAATATAGAAGGAGAGATGAGGTCCTGCGAACGCCGACAGCTACCTCGTAGTCTCCGGTACTCGATCGCGCGAACTCAACGACCTCCATCATCAGACATACCTAGATCTGCACATGAAGTGCAGGGTGTAGCATGAGTACAACCAACTCAGCAAGTAACAAAAATAAATAAGGAACTGAGAAGCAGTGACGACCTAAACAGTACAGTTCATTTTGGTAGTTTTCAAAATCTAAGAATAGACATGAGTAAATGCCGGCAACATGAGTCAAATCAGTTGCATATTTACCAAGTTCAAGTAAAACCAAATATAACATGTTTCCGGAAGTTCAAACAGTAGCATGAATCAGCTAAATGCGTCAACAAAGAAGACACACGCAACCTCACAGGGTACTATCACTCAAGCTCTCAATAGCTCAACACTAGGCTTTCAGCACTCAATACAGACGATCATTAGGTACCTGCGCTTACTGGGGGTGTATAGACTCCGGAGGGGCTCCTACATCCCAAGCACTACAATCTACACGGACCACTCACGTGTCGCACGGATAACTCACGTGCTATAATATAATATCACGTTCTTCACGGACAACTCACATTCTACCATATCATATCAGAATCTGCACAGACAACTCATGTGACGCAGGGACAACTCACGTGCTAAGGTACAATACCTCACAAATAGGCCCTTAGCCTCACTCAGTCATGAACCTCTGTAGTCTCACAACCCTCAATAATGAAAGGGAATCAGCCCAAATCAATATGTCATAGTGTATCAACAGGGACATAACAGAGACTGAGGTAAACATATACAAGAATTGCTATGAATGAGTATAACAACCATAAGCAGGTACATAGCTTAAGCATGATTTCTAACATGAAAGGAAGTCAAGTTGCTAGCAGACAAGGAATACATATAAGCACAAAATGATATTCGACTTTATAGTCTCACGGGACGGACCAAGTCATAATCCCTCACTGTGTACGCTCACACGCCCATCACTTAGCATGTGCGTCACCTCCAAACAATCACATCATACCAAACTCCGGGTTTCATACCCTGAACACTAGATTTAAAACTGTTACTTACCTCAGCTGCGAAGAAATCCTACTCCAAAATGCCCTTGCCTCTCGAATCGGCCTCCAAATGCCCTGAATCTAGTGTCAAACAGTACGAGATAATCAATATTAGCTAAAAGGATCAATTCCACAAGAAAACTACTAAAATCTAGCCCAAAATCAGAAATCGGCTCAAACCCGGCCCCCGGGCCCATGTCTCGAAATCCGACAAAAATCACAAAACCCGAAAGCCCATTGACTCACGAGTCTATCCATAACAAATTTACCAAAATACGACCTCAACTTCCCCTCCAAAACCCCAATGTTCACTCTCTAATCCCCAAGCCCTAAACCCCCAATTTTCACTTCAAAACCTCACTAATTAGGTGTAAATTCAATGGAAAACACCATTACTAAGGATAATTAGGCTCAAGGAACTTACCTCAGTGATAACCTCGAATTCACTCCGAAAATATCCTCATAAATCCCCAAAGTTCGAGTTCCAAAATGTGAAAATGGGAAAGAATCCCGAAGTCCTCTAATTATACTTTCTGCCCGGCAAAACCGCACCTGCGCTCCTTTTGTCGCTTCTGTGATGCCGCACCTGCGGAATTTCTATCGCAGGTGCGGATCTCACTTAAACCCCCAGGTTCCACATCTGCGGTCAATAACTCGCACCTGCGGCCCCTGCCCACTTCTACGGTTCCTCCCCACTCAGACCTTTATCCGCATTTGTGATTCTACATCCGCACATGCGTGCTCGCACATGCGCTTATCCCTCCGCATTTGCGCTTCCAGTCAGGCCCATGCTTGCCCGCACCTGCGACCTCCTCCTCGCTTCTGCGGGGCCACACCTGCGGGCTTCCCACCGCATGTGCGAAAACACTAGAAAATCTACCAAGCCTAAGTCCAAAATTTCCTTCCACCGGGCATCCGAAACACCCTCAACACACCCGAGGCCCCTGGGACCTCAACCAAACCTACCAACAAGTCATATAACCCCATACAAACTTAATTAAACCTTCGAATCACTCAAAACTACCTCAAAACTTCAAATTACACCCGGATTCAAGCCTAAGAATATATAAACTTTCGAATTTCGCACACGATGTCGAAACCTATCAAACCACGTCCGATTAACCTCAAATGTTACCCACACGTCACAAATGACACCACGAACCTACTCTAACTTCCCGAATTCCATTCCGACCCCGATATTAAAATTTCCCCTATTGGACAAAATCACCAAAATTCCAACCTTCGCCAATTCAAGCTTAATTCTACTACGGACCTCCGAATCACATTCCGTACGCGCTCCTAAGTCCAAAATCACCTAAAGGAGCTAACAGAACCATCAAAATTCAAATCTGAGGTCGTTTACACACAAGTCGATATCCGGTCGACTTTTCCAACTTAATCTTCCAATTAAGAGACTTAAGTGTCTCAATTTCTCTCTGAAACCACTCCGGACCCGAACCAACCAACCCGGTGAGATATAATACAGCTGTAAAGCACAATGGAAGCAGAAATGGGAAAAACGGGGCTATAACTCTCGAAACTACCGGCCGGGTCGTTACACTCTTAACCACCCATGAACTCGACAAGACAAGAAGCTCTCTCGTCTGTCAAGGGCCATTGTCCAAATCTGAGCGGAAATAGCATTGTCCTTCCAAAAACTCCTCGCCCCAATATGATAGTGTGAATCTCAGGTCTAAGAACCTCACATAAACCAATACAAGAAGCCCAATTAACAACTCATCAAGGAGCCACACGGATTCTCACATAACACGGTCCATACACCAAAAGGTCAATAACCCAGGCAAGCAACAAAATAGAGGGGAAAGCAAGTTACGAGGATTTTCTAGAAAGTACAACAAATATAACAACAAAAGTATAAATTCATTAGCTCATCCCGCAAAGGGAAAAAAAACACCAAATAACCACAAGGAAAAGGGTGTCCCACAGAACATCTGATGCGGCGTGCAGCCCGGTCCCAAATATATCAATCCATATAGGGATACTCATCGAGTCAAAGTGCTCAGGTTCACTGATTACATGAATGTTGATATCAAGCACAATAGAGTGCACAAGTATAACTGTGGGAAATGAATAGAAATAAAACATGCGTGGAGAATAATTTTCGATAAGCCCTAAATTGAATTACAACATGCGTGGAGAATAATCATACAACCTCACATCTCATTATCGCACAAGAGAGAGGTACATAACATCGGCCAGGGGCACAAATAATTTCCGTTTTGCCCGGTAACATAACCGTGATAATAGTCTCACAAGAGTACCCAAACCTGATCTGATATAAAATACACATTCCTATTGGGCTTTCAAATAACTCCCAAACCAAATCCTGATCATTCCCCAAATAGGTAAATATCCTTCCGAAAGTCCATAGCAACCTATCGACAATTTATGCCATCGGTTATCCCATTCTCAATATTTCTTCACAATCCGCAACACAAGAAATAGTCTGCATATGAGGACACCCAGCCCCAAAACCTTAGGAATACCAAAATTTCCATACCCGATCTCAACTACGCTGCTCGAATGGCGGATACATCACTCACACCCCATCATCTTATTGAAGCACCCATGTAATTTCCCAGTCGCGTAACAGAACCTGAACCTCAAACCTCAAAACCCCGTAATCACCGTACCATTAGCCAAGCATCTGCAACCCATAACACAAGGTGTCTTCCTAAAATGCACACTCCTCACATATGATATCCAATAATGCCAACATTCTATTAACTTCTGATATCCATCCAGGAGAAAACCATAATGTACAACATATTCCTTATGCCCATAGCAGACAACCGACTCAAGCCGTGGCCAAAATCATCGAGAAATCTCCAAGACCCGCCAACACGCAACTAAGCCATCAAGATTGCATCTTTCCAAATCACCCGAGTCACACAAACCGTCCAACCCAAGAGTACTGCTATAAATGCCGCTAGAGAATTCCTATTCAAAAAGCACTAATTACTTCCATTACTATGCTGACCCAACACCTTAGAGCTGACCCATTTCTTCGAATACTCCCCGTCTTTCCTCTAGGGTAACACTTCTCCCTGTCGATACACAATGATCCCAACTGAAACCCAATGCAGAAAATCCTAGCACGAACCACACAACCTAGAAGCTCATAAACCACTGTATTTCCTCTGAAGCACCCCATAATGCCACAACCAAGATGCCCACGCTGAATAGATCTCCTGTGAATCTGAAGTTGTTTCTCTGACTTCCTTTGATACTAAAATGTAGATCCATTAATGATGCAGAAACATCGCAAGCCCCAACATCATCCCATGCAAGATCTCAGATCTTAATCATATGCAAATTTTGGGGAACCTTCCAATATAATATATATATATATATATATATATACACACACACACACACACACACATCTCCGACCCAAACTGATGTAACACCTGACTCTGCTATCTGGATGCCGCTAGTGGACTCCCCCACTTGGCGCGAAGCCATAGAAAACAACATATGATGATCTGCAAAACTAACCTTCATGGCTCGTACAACACAAATCACAAGGTACTCCAAGTCATCTACTAAGCACACGTCCATTCTCATGACAGTCAAACTCGCTCCCTTCAGTGCCTTGCATGATAAAATGTACCTTCCACTGAGTAGAAATCTCATGCGAACCACATAGTCTCCAATACCACCAACTATCCTCAAATCAACATCCACCTCGTGACCTAACCATGATCAGGACAACTAGTAACCAATTAAACCTTCCCAAGCTCATACTTATCAACCAGATGCCAGAACCTGCTAAACCTCCGCGTGGACAACTGAATAGTCTCTCAATACCTCTGCATCCTTAGTATGGACGACACATTGAGACAATGTTTGAGCATCCTTGGCCCCCTCGTAGCCCGTCTGTAGCATCACGAACCATTGACGCAGAGTAGATATTGAATGTGCTATATGAAACACGAGTGGATGCAAAGGAACATAAAATATATGCTTTGAGCTGAATCAATGTCGCACGTTAAGGAATGAAAGAGGTGGAATTTACTAATAATTTCCGTAGCCTCTCAAAGATAAGTACAGACGTCTTTGGGCCGATCCGCAAGACTCTACTAAAATTGCTTATGACTCATAGCACCTATGAACCTAGAGCTCTGATACCAACTTGTCACGACCCAAAATCCCTTCGAGAGAGTCGTGATGGAACCTAGTCTCTAAAACTAGGTAAGCCTAACACATACCAAAAAGATAATAGATTTTACTAAACATCTATTGAACATGAACTAGAAATTCTAAATAAACCAATAGTCTCAGCATGATACAATATCCTAAAACCAATAGTCATAAGCCTTTCTAGGAGTACATTTAAATAATGAATACATCATTGTTCCGGAATAGAAGGAAACAATGGAAATAAATACAATAGAAGGTGACTTCGGAGCCTGAGAACGCCCGACAGGTGTACCTTGAAGTCTCAAGCACATCAAGAATAAGTCGCAAAACCAACTCGATCTGAAGTACCTGGTCCTACACAAACAACTGTGCAGAAGCGTAGCATGAGTACACCACAGTGGTACCTAGTAAGTAACAAGTCTAACCTCGGTAGAGTAGTAAGGAGGCCAGGTCAAGACACTCACTGAATATCTAAACTTGTACAAGATATGACATAAAGCTAACAAGGAAGGAATACCAAAGAAATGCCAATAACCGACAGAAATCATATTACAAATAATAGTAATGATAAGGGAAACACGAATGGCAACGAGAAATAATCAAGTAATTAAGCATCAACATAGTTGGGGTACGGATGAAGTATAAATGTACTCGAGTAGGGAAAACAATGTCAACTCAACCAATCAAGTCATTTCTAATACACAATTTCACTAATCCCATTTCTCGAAATCTCATATCATAAATCATAACTTCCTGACCTTTAATACACATGGCACCTTGTGCCCACATTTTCCATCTCACTTTGCACGGAAAGATCCACGTGCTACTCAGTACATAATATCTGTGACAAATGCTAATTAGGATGTTCAATAGACTTTATGTATATATCGAAAAGTAAAACTACAGCTTCTGAACGAAGTAGAAAATCAATGAAAAAATGATTTTATTTTGGAAATCTTTTGGGTAATGAAAATAACCTTTTCAAACAAATACAACATCGGATAAGCTACTCAATTTAATATAGAATTTATTAAATTATAATATAATAACAATTCCTTTTTAAGTAAAATAAAAACCCCAGGAAGGCCAAGGAGAATAAGTTGAGAAATCAATTGAAGTAAATATGCCAACTATTAGAAATGGTAAGTACGGAAATAATAACGAGTTTTAACTTACAAGTCACACGAGGTAGCATCATATTAATTCTTTTATCTAAAAACAATGTATTACAAACAACTCAGCAGTAGAAGAGGTAATGATTCAACGTAGTAGTTTCACCTTGAAAATCAATTTACCAGAATAATAGTAGGAAAAGAACTCAGGAAATGCTGGCAAGGCGATAAGTCAATGACAATAACTCAATCCTCGAAAAATAGTAAAGAACCAGAAATACAAATTCTTAGAGTCTCGTATGAAAGAACCGAAGACAATGCAATAAAACAGGAAATACAAAACACATAAATATGTTGCGATGCGCAACCCGCTCCCACCATATAATATCAATATCAAAATCCACCCGTATCCCACCATATCAATTCACCCTTATTCCACCTGTTGCGGCGTGAAACCTGATCCCACCGTACCATATCAATATCATGAAAATAAACAAAATATGTTGCGACGCGCAACCCGCTCCCACCATATAATATCAATATCATAATTCACCTTTATTCCACTATAACAGTCCACCCTTATTTCACCTGTTGCGGCGTACAACCCGATCCCACCGCATAATAACAATATCACAATATAAATATCCTCCTTTATTTCACCACCTACTTTATATCACATGTTGCGGCGTGCAGCCTGATCCCCCTTACAATAATTTAAATCAACAACAACAATTCAATAACTCCATTTACAAGAATTTCTAAAATCAAGGGTATTAGTACACAACAACAAAGGAACCACATAAACCCCGGAGGAACACAACAAACTTTACAAAAATGACAGGGCAGGTAAGGTACGTGATAATTAAGTATGCAATCACAGTAATTAGGACAGGTAGTAAGTAAGTACAAGACATAGAAGAAACACAACAATTAAGTGGTAACAAGACAATAAGGAAGGCAATAACTTCAACTAAGACCTATAAGGCCAAATAATGAGTAAGAAGTACAGTAGGTGCAAACATCGTCAAATAAAGCATTTAAGAGTAGACTAACGACGAGATACCATATGTTATGACAATTCAATTAAAGGCATGTAAAGACACTAGAAAATTTAAACCGGTTAAATACCACATATAGACCGCATACCCACTCGTCACCTTACATACATGGCTTTCACATAACAAGATAGCATAATTTACTCAATTCCTAAGGGGTAGTTACCCGCACACAAAATTAGGCAAGACACTTACCTCAATTCGGCCAAATCAATACTCAAATTAGCTTTTCCTTAACAAATTCACCTTCGCTCGGCTCAATCTAGCCAAAGACGACTTAAATACATTAAACAATGCAAGAGAAAACAATTACAATTAACAAAGCTATGATCCTTATACAATTTGCAAAAAGTCAACAAAAGTCATCCCCCCGGGCCCGCACCTCGAAATTCGATGAAATTAACAAAACCCGAACACTCATTCCGATTAAAAACTGATTGGGCTCTTTAAAAGTATGCCTTTATTCAAAACCTTTAGGGCTTGGGACTGTTCTATGAGTGGTGGTGGTGGTGGCTGGGGACTACGAGGTCGCAATTGTGAGGGCCTTGCGAAGAGGTTGTCACAATTGCGAAAGGAACAAGGTTTAGCAAACTTCGCATTTGTGAAGATGAGCTTGCAATTGCGAACTCTGAAAATGTCTGATGTCCTCACAATTGTGAGGAAAATGTCGTAATTGCGACATCAGAGAGATGTGATCTGTAGATCTGAAAATTTGATTTTTTTTTTCTAAGTTTGGGTTTCGACTGTCCAATCATTTCTATGGCATATTTGACTCATTTTGCAATATATTGCATAGGCATACCATGTATTCACTCCAATACTTTGTTTACAGGTACCATAATCTGAAAATGAGCTCTAACTCCGACGAATCCACGCATGACAATCCTTTGGAAGTAGAGGAGAACTATGACCAACACCGGTTCTTGTCATTGGAATGCCAGGAATAGAACTATGGCGAGTTGATTACGAAGAAGTTGCTCCCGAAAAGTGGTATATTGCTTGAAAAGGTCCCAAAACGTCTTCCCGAATTATATCGGAGGCTTGTGGCCATGCAATGGACCTGTTTTTCCCCTTAGCCTTGCATAGAAAATGAGCAATATGTGAAAGAATTCTATGAAAATCTTCCAGCCATCAAGTTAAGAAAGCCAATCATGAGCATTCGCGGCAAAATGGTGAATTACAGAGCTGAATCTGTGAATCGAATCTATCACCTGTAGGACCATGACATGGAACCATATTATGAGAAACGCAAAGCGTCGGCGAGTGGTTGGTCTCCAAACTGTGCCCGGGTGTGGATGTTCCATAGCAGCTGAAAAGGGAGGGATCACATCCAAAGAATTCACTGCCGAAGCAAAGATATAGCTGGTCATAATATGCAGTCACATCTCTCCTGCGGGGAATGTATGGAATGTACCAACAATGAGGGCTCAAATGATCGCTTCCATTTTTTATGATATCCGGCTGGATGTTGGTGTGATTTTCATCAATGAGCTGAGGGATTATCTGAAGCAGAATGTCAATCATTGATGTTCCCATCTCTTAACACTGAGTTGTGCCACCTAGCAGGGGTTGAGGAGGATCCAGGAGACAACTAGATAGATCTAGGAAAGCCTATTTCTCCATTGAAGAAAAGAGGAGAGGACGGCACCATCAATAGAAAAAATAGAAAGTTGGGATCTTTTTCTCAGACCGACCAGGGTAGCCAGCCACCATCTTCTGCAGGAGGACCGTTTGATATGCTTTCTCAGGAAATGCGGCTGATTCGCGATCTAGAAGCTAGCCTTCCACAGGGACCTGGGGAAACATCCGAGGGACCCTCTGTATGCATTTCAAAGAAAGAATTTCAAAAGTATATTAATGATTAGAGGAAGCAGGGGGATCACCTTAAGAATCTAGAGAAAGTATACACTGATTTGGCCACAACGCATTGTACTTTGAGTACTTCTCACGCCAAGCTGGCAAAAGAACACACCAGGATGAAGAAAAGGGAGAAGAAGAGAGATAAATTCTTCACCTGCATTGTAACCACCTGACCGGTCTTTTTGAGCTCTAGCGCGTCATCCGGTTATTAGAGGCCCTAAGTAGCTTCACTTAATGTGTTATGACTTGTACGTGTTGTCATAATTGTATTCCGGGAAGTTCATAGTGGATTCGGATGGAAATTTCTAATTTCGGAAGCTTTAAGTTGTAAGTATTGACTAAGGTTTGTCTTTTGAGTAAACGGCCTCGAAATCGGGATTTGAAGGTTCTAATAGGCTAGTATGATGATTTTGGACTTGGGCGTATGTTCGTGTTGAGTATCGGGTCGCCCGAGAGAATTTCGGCGCTTATTACGGAAGGTTAACATTTTGAAGGTTTAAGAATTTCTTAAGTTTGGTTTGAGGTGGACCTTGGTGTTATCGATGTCTGTTTGGGATTTCGAGCCTTTGAATAGGTTCTTATTGTGATTTATGAGTTGTGTGCAAAGTTTGGCATCATTCTGGAATGATTTGGCTAAGGTTCGGATGTGTTCGTCAAAGTTTGAAAGTTTGAAAGTTAAAGAATGATTTCGATCGTTGATTCGTAGTTCCGATGTTGTTTGATGTGATTTGAAGGCTCGACTAAATTTGTATGGTATTTTAGGACTTGTTGATAGGTTTGGTTGAGGTCCCGGGGGCCTCGGGTGGATTTTGGATGGTTAACAGATCGATTTTTGGACTTAATCAAAAGGTGGAAGATCTGGTTGCTGGTGTAACCGCTTTTGCGGAAGATTCATCGCAGAAGAGGCCTCGTAGAAGCGAGGAAGTAGACCGTAAAAGAGGCTGGGAGTGAACTGGGTAGAGGCCGCAGGTGCGAGGATTTCCCGCACATGGGAGATCACAGATGCGTCCGTTGGAGCGCAGAAGCAGAGGTTGGCCAAGAAGTCCTGGGCCGTAGAAAAGGAAAAAGAGGCGCAGGTGCACGAGCGTAGAAGCGCTTGAGGCCATAATAAGAGGAAGCGCAGGTGCGCTATTTGGAATGCAGAAGCGAGGGTTGTTGGGTTGTGCTGAAGCCGCACCTGCGATGGATTATCTGTAGGTGTGGAGCCATAGAAGCGGCTACTGTTCCGTAGGTGCAAAGGTCGGGCTGGGCAGAGTGTTCTTTAAAACGGGGGTTTGGCCTATTTTCATATCATTTCGTCCATGGAAGCCGAATTTGGAGCACCTTTGGAGTGCCATCTTCATCAACTATAATGGGGTAAGTGATTTCTTCATATTGTGAGTTAAATATATGGTTTTTATATGGATTCAAGCATGAAATTGGTAGAAATTGTGAGATTTTGAAAGAAACCTAGAAATTGATATTTTTGAATTTTTACCACAAAATTGGACATGAAATTTGGAATAAAATATATATTTGAGTTCGTGGTATTATGGATAATGATTATCTTCAAAAATGTTCGAAATTCGGGCATGTGGGCCTGAAGGATAACTTTATCGACTTTTCAAGCAGGGTTGGGAATTTGTTTAAAATGATTTATTATGAGTATTGGAGTATATCTTTATTGGATTGCACATTGTTCGACTAGTTTTAGAGTGACGGTCATCGGTTGAGGTGTTAAAGAAGCTTTGGAGCCGGTTATGGAACTTCGGAGCGAGGTAAGTCTCCTGTCTAACTCTGGAAGAGGGAAACTACCCCTGGTGATGTATTTTATATGTGTTACTTGTTGCCGGGGCTACGTACGCACGAGGTGACGAGAGTCCATATGTAGCTAGATTCATGTTGTCGTCAGGATAGACTTAGGTTCACACCATGCTATACTTGTACTATAGGAGCTATCTTTGCTCGTTTAATTCCTTTTTCGCATTATGACTTGAGACTAGATTTGCGTGGAGTGATAGACTTGCCATTGTAGAGATTTGACGGGCTTATGATTAGCCGTGGAATAATTGTACTCTCCTTAAGAATTTCTCTCGCAATGTGCGCCTTCATCGAAAAGCTTCCTTAAAGTTCATAACCCACATATTTATTCATGAGTGGGGTCAAGGACCCGTCAAAGCTTCTTATTCTAATGGGGTCGGGTCATTCGCATCGGTAGTGTAATGGATACATCTATGGTTCATGTCGTTCGACCCTCGGCAGTGCACACACTTTTATGGGATCAGGCCATTCGCCTCGACAGGATTATGTACCACTCTCTCAAGGGAGCAGGTCATTCTCCTCGGCAATGTAATAGATGTATTTATGGTTATGTATCAGATGATGACAAACTATCTGATGAGGTTCATTATATATATATTCTCTGATTGAGGAGGTAACTGTTAACCGAGAGTTTGAGTTACGATTGAGAGGAGGACTGTACTGCGTATTTACATTTGTTTATTTGGTTTGTTTACTTTGCCCCATATTTGTTTTACTTCTTATTATAACTGTCTTATTGGGCTGCTAGTAAGTGTCTATGTCGACCCCTCGTCACTAGTTTTCTGGGGTCAGGCTAAATATTTACTGGGTACGCATTGATTTATGTACTCATGCTACACTTCCTGCACATTTTGTGCAGGTACATATATGTCTAGTGGTCTTTTAGGTTCAGAGGCACGGCTATTGCGTAGACTTAAGTTGAGCTGCATTCCATGTCACGATCCGCGGCATACAGAGTCTCCATCAGAGTTATTTATATTCTCCTGTCTAATTTGTATCCCAGACGGATGTTGCATTTTATCATATTTCCTATTTGATGCTTGTGCACTTGTGATAACAAGTTTTAGGGGTTCCTACTGGATGTTTGGTATGGTAGTTCACGTAATTATTATTTCACCCAGTAAATTCTATGTCATACTATTTAACTAATGGAAATTATGATGTCAAAAGTAATAAAAATGAGTAATTAAGTGGATCAACTATTGTTGGCTTGTCTGACGGCGACGTTAGGGTCCATCATGACCTCTAGTGGATTTTGGGTCATGGAAGCTTGGCATCAGAGCATTAGGTTCACTTAGGTTTCACGAGCCATGAGCAAGACTAGTAGAGTCTTACGTATCTGTACGGAAACGTTTGTACTTATCTTCGAGAGGCTACAAGGTTGTTAGAAGCACTTCCTTTCTTGATTCCTCATTATGCTATTTGATTCCTTTGAGGCTTATGCCTTTATATCCTTCCTACTCATTCTTATATGATGGTGAGCGCTTGTGTCAATTGGGCATAGAGGAGTTGCAGCGGTACTACATATGTGGCGCAGGATGTGTCTGTCTGCGCATTCGAGCAAGTTATTTTCGTCCTCTTGCAGAAAGTTATTCTATCATTTTGGCTCAGTAGATGTATTTTCGGTGGTTTAAAGGTTGCGCACAGATTGCTATAATGTTCGGTTGTTTTTATTGCACAGTGTCAGTGTAATGGTAGGGTGCTTGTCTATGTGTCAAGGTAGTGAATGACTTGAAAAGAGGATTTCTCAGTGCATGATTTAGGGGTTCAACATTTAAATACAGCGGAGGAAGGCCAATCGGTCCATGAATGCTCAGGCTGTGGTTGATGGAGTAGCGAGACTTGATGTTCTCGAGTGTGGTGAAATTCTCATTTTGATGTGGTATCGTCGTCTTTGTTGGAACGCGTTAAAATAAGCTGGTGTTATGGTTTTCTTTGACTTGCCTTCGTGGCAGGATGTTGTGAAATAGTTTCTAAGAAATGGTTGACAGATATGGCAGGTGTATGTTGGCTTTATAATCTAATCGACATTCCTAATGCTAATGGTTCGAGAAAGATAATCTTCGAGGAGGCTTAAAGTTGGTATCCATTGGTCTGATCAGGTACCACAGAGATGGATTTTGCTTTGAGGCAGTATTTGGGCAGTGAAGGATGAGGAAGGATATGGCAGAAGGAATCTCGCGGTGGTTAAATTACAAGTAGGTCAAGTATGAAAAGTAGAAGTCAAGAAATTGCTTAAAAGAGAGGGTTTAACCAAAGTGGGAGAGTGGCAAAGTAGCATATGGGTTCTATGGTAGGATAGCCACACGCCTTGAGGAAAGTTTAGAGCAATTTGTAAATCATGGTAGACAGTGACTAGATCCACGGATTTTATTTGGATGCAACATGACTTCGGGTTTGGATTGTATTGTTGGACTTTTAGTTGATGTCAATGGGGAAGAAGGAATATAGGTGGGTTACAGGGTTACGTAATTGTATCTTCAAGCTAAGTGGGGGAGCCCCACCATCTACGATTGGATTGCGTGGTTGTCTACTTGTGAGGTTTCTGGTTATCGGTGTATTGGTGGGTTATTATGAGTAAGGAAAAATAACATCAGTGGTAATTCGAGCAAAGGATTTGAGGAATGTGTGCTATATTTGGCCTCATCGATTCATGCTCAGGTTTTGGGAAGACTCAGAGTTTATTCTTCGTGTAGATGTGATGTACAAGGAAAGGAATTCAGGTAGTTGTTTCTTTAAGAGGGTGTTCATGTGCTAGCAGAGCCTTGGAATTGATTATATTTGGGACCAAGTTAGAGTGGGTGACTCACAACAACGGTCCTAGTGGGTTCAAAAAAATTAAAGTGTGGTGCTTTAGGATTTCGAGTTCGTGGTATCGTTAAGTATCGAGCTTTTGTAGTGGATTATGAAAGGGACTTGGAGTGTTCTATGTTATCATCAGTTTGCGGTGCAGAATTTGAGAAATGAGTGAAAATAACTTTGGATTCGTAGAGGAATTATCAAAATGGGTGTACCAGTTGAAGATGCTATTGTGCGCACAAGGAGGGTATGAGATTGTTCGTGGGTTTTGAGACAACGTGGTCTCATAAATTGGGTCACTCAGGATGAGTGCGTATTGAGTTCGTTATATTTTGAATTGAGCTATTATTATTTCTAAGGCAAGTCCAAATTAAATTAGAAGAAGTTGGTTCGGTTAGCAATGGTTGAATCGGCATGATGGTGGCAATGATCAGTTCCTTTAGCGTGTTAAGTTATACAGGTGATTTGTGGTGGTACGTGCGAGGCTTGACGGCCGCCGTAATTTGATTTATTTGGAGGCATTCGAGTATTATGTCCTGTTATGTGTAGATGGATCCGGGAAGAGTTATGGTGGTTTAGACCACAACTTGAGGTTTGCATTTTCTGCGGTTATGGGAATTCAGTCACGTGTTGCAATGGTTCTCCTGAAATGAGTTAAGTGAAATATTTTTACATGATAAAGTGTTTATTCTATTAGTGGTTCAGGAGTAATGATGAAATTCTTGTACTCTCGCGTAGTGGCATGTTAGGTACAGTGAGCGACATAGGAATTAGAAGTTGAGGATCAAAGTTGTGGTTCGGTGTTGGCAAGAATGTCACGAGCTCGGATGAGTAGGAAAGAATTCAGATGTTTAGAGTAAGATGGTATTTTCTATAGCGCTACCTGAGAACGGTGTCCTGTTTAAGAGGCTTTGTGTACTGATTTGCGGATTCTCGATTTGCTTTACAGCATTAGTATGGCCGGTGGTATGGATGTGCAGACTTGGCTACCTAGTGCGGAAGGTCATGGGAGCATATCCAACGAGAAGATTGTATAAGTGTGGCTTGTAGTCACTTGATTGATTAAAGATTGAAACCAAGTATGGAGATTGTGGTACTATCGCTAATGTGAGAGTTTAAGCCTGGAAGGCATTCTATTCCTCGGGATGTGGACCGTGTGAGTTTGTTCTGGATTTGACGGTTGTTCTTATGTGTCATGGGAAAAGGTTATTATGGATCCTTGAAAGGTTATTATCCCAGTACAATAAGATCAGAATTGGCTTGAGGTCCGTTGATGGGTCTGAATGCGAATGTGTGCTCTGTATCAGGACGGGTGTGTTCATTGCAGCATAGCGTTGCTTATGGGGGAGTCTTCGGGCTTTGGATGTTATTTCTATCGTTAGCTATTCCGTGTAATCTCTATTGTGCCTTGTGGGTTATGAGACGGTTTGATTATTCGCACACGTATTGAGGTCCCATGTAGTTTGTGGTGTTGTGAGAGCAGGATGGCTCTCGAGATGCAGGTCATTTATTGCACCTTAGTTGTGCTTGGGTTTCGTAGCAAACAGCGCTATCCGTCTCCCCAGAATTTGTATTATGAACTTGGCGTGCTTGTGGACGATATTCTGGCATTTTGTAAGTATAAGCATTACGTCTTGATGTGTGTATTTTCTTCTTGATTATTATGTGCGGATTAGGTGCCCGAGGGGTAAATTTATTGACTTTTAGAGCGGGGTTGGGAATTTGTTTAAAATGATTTATTACGAGTATTGTAGTATAATTTTATTGGTTTGCACATTGTTTGACTAGTTATAGAGCGGCGGGCATAAGTGTGAGGTGTTAGAGAGGCTTTGGAGCCGGTTATGGAACTTCGGAGCGAGGTAAGTCTCATGTCTAACTCTATGAGGGGGAAACTACCCCTAGGTGATATATTTGATATGTGTTACTTGTTGCGGGGGCTACGTATGTACGAGGTAACGAGAGTCAGTATGTAGCTAGACTCATGTTATCGTCCGGGTAGACTTAGGTTCACACCATGCTATACTTGTACTACAGGGGCTATATTTGCTCGTTTAATTCCTTTATTTTGCATTACGACTTGAGACTAGACTTGCGTGGAGTGATAGACTTGCCATTGTAGATATTTGACGAGATTCATGATTAGCCGTGGAATAATTATACTCTCCTTAAGAATTTCTCTCGCGTTGTGCGTCTTCATCAAAGCTTCCTTAAAGTTCATAAATCACACGTTTATTCGTGAGTGGGGTCAAGGACCTTTCAAAGCTTCTTATTCTAATGGGATCGGGTCGTTTGCCTCAGCAGTGTATTAGATACATCTATGGATCGTGTCGTTCGACCCTCGGCAGTGTGCACACTTTTATCGGATCCGGCCATTCGCCTCGGCAATGTAATAGATGTATCTATGGTTATGTACCGGATGATGATGGGATCGGGCTGTACGCCTCAGCATTTCTATAAAATATCCCTATGGAATCGTGCGTAATATTTGTTAAGAGGCCAGTGCACCTGGGAATTTTCCTGATTTTAATTATGACAAACTATCTGATGAGGTCCATTATAGATATATATTCTTCGAGTGAGGAGGTAACTGTTAACTGAGAGTTTGAGCTGCGGTTGAGAGGAGAATCGTACCACGTATTTATATTTGTTTATTTCATTTGTTTACTCTGCCCCATATCTGTTTTACTTCTTATTGTAACTGTCTTATTGGACCGCTAGTAAGTGTCGATGTCGACCCCTCGTCACTACTTCTCTGGGGTTAGGCTAAATACTTATTGGGTACGCGTTGATTTACGTACTAATGCTACACTTGCTGCACATTTTGTGCAGGTACATATATGTCTGGTGGTCTTTTGGGTGTAGAGGCACGGCTATTACGGGGACTTATGGTGAGCGGCATTCCATGTCACGATCCGCAGCATACAGAGTCTTTATCAGAGTTATTTATATTCTCTTGTCTAATTTGTATTCCATACAGATGTTGTATTTTATCATATTTCCTAGTTGATGCTCATGCGCTTGTGACGCCGGGTTATGGGGGTTCCTACTGGATGTTTGGTATGGTAGTTCACATAATTATTATTATTTCACCCTGGAAATTCCACTTCATACTATTTAATTAATGGAAATTATGATGTCAAAAGTAATAAAAATGAGTAATTAAGCGGATCAACCACTGTTGGCTTGCCTGATGGTGGTGTTAGGCGTCATCACGACCTATAGTGGATTTTGGGCAGTGTCACGCATGTGGAAGGGTGTGAAGGGGCTATGGAAAGTCCTAGAGCCTCAAGAGCCAGTGCCATCGACCAAGTCAGAGGATGATGGTGATGCTCCAGTTCATTGAGGGAGCACTTTACACCATTTTACTCTATTTTGTTTAGTTGCATTGAGGACATTGCAACATTTCTAGTTGGGAGTGGCTTCTTGTATAACTATTGATATTCTTGTATAACTGTTGATATGGTAGATTGATATCTTGTTTTCATGTGATGTGTTATATTAGTATGTTTACTAGTTTCTTAAATTTTATTTTTAATATGTTTTATCGACTTGATGTTTATTAGCTTCTTGATTTTTTTTATTTATAAATAGTGTGTTTTATTTTGGTGGCAATATCCTTGATTTTCTTTGTATCACGGTTCTTTTTTCGAGAATGCCAATTTCCTTTTTGAACCAGGTAATTTTTGGTAAATTTTTGTGTCGGCTTTTCCCGATGATGGATAGCTAGGAGACTTTCTTAAGGGAATTAGTCTTGCAGTTTAGATATAGTGTTTGTTAATTTAGGAAGAATAAGTGGTATGATTTGGGGTTTGTGCCCATTAGCCAATTACTGGCTTGATAGGTACCAACATGATTTAAACCTCGGCATATGAATTCTTGATCTTTGAAAAAGAAAAATGATAGAAGTAAAGATCATTGTCATAACTTTTAGACTCAATTTTTGGCTCTTTGATTCACTAAATAGTCTCTTAGGCTATATGTGACTTCTTTGAGTTCATGGGTTTCAATTGGATTTTGGATTTGTATTCCACTCGAGTTTTCATGTTCCATGTGTGGTGAGATTTATTGTGAGTTCTTTTCCATCATTTGTAGTCAATAACTTGCCCGGAATGTGCCTCAAGGCAAAATCCTATACTAACTTGGTTTGAAAAATGATATTAGGCCTTCCTTGGACTGTTATTATGCCTTAAATTTTCTACCCTTGCACATTTTCCCTATCAGTCCCTTTTTGAGTCTTTAAACCTTTTGTTTGGCAACCATGTTACAAGCTTTAACCCTTCGTTCTTTTATGATCTATCTTTTGGCATCCCACCTCCCTAAGTACTTTGAAAGTGTAAACATAGGCTAAAAGCCTAAGTTTGGGGGTGAAGGTTGGGAAAGTTGTGATGTGAAAGTTGCTTAAAAGGTGAAAGGTAAATAAAAAATATATATATGAGAAAAAGCAAGAAAAAATAAGGAATTGTGAATAAATGGAAGACTAGGTGATGAAATGAAAAATGAAGAAAGGATGGAAAAGTTCTTGAAGGAAGTGTACTTTGATTGTTGAAAAATTGTAGTGCTTAGGGAGGTTTTGAGTCACTTTAACTAAAATTGTGCCCTACCTTAACCAAAAGCCTAAATTATAACCCTTTAATTCCTAATTGATTTTGAACCAAGTTTGTCTACATTAGTGGAGAAATACATGAAGGGCAAGCCTATGGTACTACTTGTGTGCATTTGATCATCTTTGTGAGAGAGAGTTAATTCTTTCCATTTAATATCCCATTTATGTTTTGAATTGCAATTTATGAGTGTGGGATTCTCTCTTAAGTGTGAGGGCACGTGAGATTTGAGTTGTGAATTTAATCCCATTTTAAATTGGGAGGAATGAACAAGGGAAGTTAATAGTTATAAAGAGGCAAATTTTGAAGCTTTATTGTCATGACCTGATTGCTACTTTGATTAACATAGTGTTTGAGCACTTGAATTGTAATGAAATTCATGAGAAGTTTTTGGTGTTTCATATGCTTTGGATTAATTATTGGTACCAATCATGGTAATGTGTTTGTGTCTACAGTAGACCTTTTTGACTTGACATGATATTGATGCACTATTGAGTTAAATACTTAGAAGGAGATTTTGTGCCTTCATTGCTTGAAGACAAGCAATAGTTCAAGTTTGGGAGTTTGATAAGTTGGTATTTCACCAACTTATCTCGTCTTTAAGCTTAGATTTTTGCTATGTTTGATTGATAAAATCGTGTGTTTAATGTCGTTTACTTCTATTTTACGGGTTCTCTGTGATTTAGAAATGATCATGAAGAAACCAAGTGAAAATGAGTCAAAAAGACATTGAAAAAAAGAAATCTAGAAAATGGCCTCAGATGTCGCAATTGCGACATCAATGTGGCAAATGCGAAGATAGCAGAAGTTGCAATTGCGATGGAGGAATCGCAAATGCGAAGTCAACCAAGTCAAGCAGTGTTCACAAATGCGAAATTCGGGTCGCAAATGCGAAGTCAAACCAGACAGTCCACCTTCGCAAATGCGAACTCTTCATCGCAAATGCGATAGTCAACAGGAAAGTCATTGTTCGCAAATGCGAACATAGCTTCGCAAATGCGAAGATCACGCTTCAGTTCTAGGTACTTCTGTAATTTCACATTTTTTGGCCCCAAACCCATTCATACATGACCTAGCTTATGGAAAACAGATCTTTGGCTAATATTTGGCCTATCTTTGGCTTAAGTTTGTGTCTCTTGACTAAAGAACACAAGTTTTGGAGCTAGGGTTCTTGCACACACACTTGGGTCTTGAAGATTTGAAGCTTTTTGTTGAAAATTGTTTACCCATTTATGTTCATTTCTTCATTTTCGTGCTTTGTATTGAATATCTAAGTGTGTAGTAATTTTTCCAACACTTTCATCTTGTTTATGAAAATATTCATATTAATAGTGTGGATTAAATATCTTGTTGTGCTTATGTATTGAACGATTTTTATTTATTATGACGTGAATTATTATTTCTTTAATTATTCTTGTTCTTTAATATTTCCAAAGGGATTAGCTAACCCTAGGACTCGCCCATTTACTTCGAATTAATTTTGGGAAAGATAATTTGGGGTTGGGAAAGATTAATTAACAAGAACTTGAGGTTTTAACCCTCTCTTTATATATTCTAACCAGGGATATGATTGAACTACTTGTAGCCATATTCGGGTGTGCTTAATCTCTTAATTGTTTTAGGGATAATTCAATTAGGAAGTTTTGCTAGTCTTTGGAAGAAGCTAATATAGAATTATTACCCGAGAGTAATTAACATACACTCGCTCATATTTGTAAAATCGTGAAATACATTGGATAGTTACTTGAGAGTAACTCCCATTACATCCATGCTTGTAGCCATTGATCATTTTATTTGATTTTTAGGTTAGTTTACATTTTCGCAATTAGTTATAAATATTTTCTCAAAACATTTCTAAGTGTTTGGCTTAGCATAATAAGTGATAATTCTCTTACACGCCTAATCGCCTACATATTGTTGTGAGATTCGACCCTGACTCATAGTTGGGTAAATTATATTGCATGCGACCGTGTCTATTTATTTTTTACTAGTGAATTAGGACGCCATCAGCGTGCACTCTGATCCCATAAATATCCTCTCAATCAGGCCATCGTCCTCGCTCAGTCATCAATCTCTCCAATCTCTCGGGCTCACAATGTCAAGAAAAATCAGCCCAAAAATAATAATGTGATGTATCAATAAATGGTAACAGAGATTGAGTTATGATTTGCATATGAATGCATATGACTGAGTATGTAATTGCAATGCAAGCAAATAACTCAATAGCAGAAATGACCTCAGTGGGTCCTAATAGAATAAGCATGTAGCCTAGACATGGTTTCTAACATGGATCATAGATTAATAGCTCTAGTACGTAAAGATTTCATGGTTACAGATAAGATCAGGCAACTACACAGTACCACAGAAATAATGGAGTTACAACTCACACGGTGCTCGCTCACACGCCCGTCATCTCAACACCAAACACATAACACGTATATTCAGGGTTCATATCCTCAGCACCAAGTTTAGAAGTCTTACTTACCTCGAACAAGCCAAATCCAATACCGAGCAAGCCAAACAATGCTTCAAAAATGCCATCCCTCGCGTATGGACCTCCAAACGGCTCGAAAATAGCCAAAAGAAACGGAAATACATCAAATAATGCCAAAGGAAATAAACCCAATAGATAAAGGTCGAATCTTTAATCAAAATTCTGAAGTCCACCAAAAACTCAAACCCAGGATCGCACCTCAAAACCTGACGAAACTCACAAAATTCGACAACCCATTTAATTACGAGTCCAACCATACTAGTTTCGCTCAAATCCGACTTCGAATCGATGTTCAAAACTCAAATTTTACTTTATGAAATTTTAGACAAAACCCCCCAAATTTCACTTTGAAATCATCAATCAAATGCCAAAAATAAAGATGGGTTCAGGAAATATAACCAAAACCGAATATAGAACACTTATCCTAATCCTTATGGTGAAAATCGCCTCTACAAATTTTTCAAATCAGAGCTCGCCAACTCAAAATATGACCAAATGAACAAACCTTTGATATTAAGTATTTTTGCCCAGCTCTTCTGCCTCGTTTCGTGTGCCAAATAATACAAAACTCGATGTTGATGCCTCCAATGGACTCCTTGTAAAATTCAATCAAGTTAGTCTTTTGAATCACTCCATTTGACCTTATAATAAAAGAGATATGTTGGTTTCAATATTTGAAAATAGTGTAGATTTTTAAATACGAAGTCAGTGACAATTTCGTAATTAATTCAAAAAATCTGGCAACCCAATTCTTAGTGTCACGACCCACAGCGATGGGCCGCGAAGGGCACCTAGTACCTTACTCAACCGAGTATCAATGTAACGTATCTTTCGTATCATTCTATCATAGGTAAATGAGACGGAAAGGTTGCCGTGAGATAACTAGAGTAAAACATGAGGAAATACTCGACATAGGATGACCCAACATGATATACCGAATTAAACATATGACATAAGGGCCAATAAGACCGACATGATCATTTGTATACTCAAAATATAGGCCGACAAGGCCATATAAGTATCCATATACATGACATATGTCTACAAGCCTCTAAGAGTACATAAATGTCATAAAGGTCGGGACAAGGCCTCACCATACCAATAAATAAATGTTCAAATCATACTGACCATATAGGTAACTTCGGAGCAAATTGAGTGCACCAACACCTTCCGCTGAGCTGATAGCCTACGTGGAGGACTCTCAACCTGTCTATCAAGACCTGCGGGTATGAAATTCAGCATCCCCAAGCAAAAGGGACGTCTGTACAAATAACGTACCGAGTATATAAAGAATAAAAATCAGTAAATAAAAGACATGAGAGAAATATGGAGTAAAAGAGAGAAAATTAGTAGTGAATGGATTCACTGCGACATTTTATTGAACACTTAGGGTTCATAAGCTTCATATCATCCTACAATGGAAATTCAACACTACTAGCTCTTCTCCTATACTCACAACACAACCACCAAAACAAACAAGTATACTTCATAATTTTCAGCCATCGGATACCTTAAGAGACCACTCAAAACCGTTCAACAACTACAACACTTCATCAATAACTAAACTATGATCCAAATGACATCAAATACATGTAGATGAGTATGATACTACGTTGAATAACAAGGATAACAATACATATACATATTTATAACTATATTCTAGCCCTTCAACACAACCAAATCCTCCTCAAATACACTACACGAACCTTTATTTCTATCTCAACAAGAACTTAAAGTGGATTTATCCAAGCTGAAGATAAACTTATCTAGAAGGATTGTTGAATTCTTACCTTAATTATTTGAAGAAAAAGGATAGGATGAGCTAGAGATAAGCCTTCCCAACACCTTACAAACAAAACCTCCAAACCAAGAGGAAACTTGCAAGATAATTGTCTTAAAGAGGGCTGGTCATATGGTGCTATTGTAAGGAGCTTCTAATTGCCTAAGATGGTGCTTATAGGAATTGTATAGGTAGAGCAACTCCTAAAATGACTTCCTTCCCTTTTAAGAATTGATATATATCACTTTTGATGAGGTATGGAGGTCTCTTTATCATAGTGGATTGTGGGCCTCACTTTATGTGATTACTTTGCCAACTTGTCCCCTAAATATGCCACATAGATACATAAATTATCTAGTCACTATTATGCTTGATTAATACTTCCATTTGCTGCCACATGAAGATGGTATCTCCACTAATTTCTTAGGCACAAATTCTTAATTAGTTTGTTAATCTCCTACTAAAATTATTAATTAATCCATTACCCACATAATTAAGTATTATCTTAATTTACTTAAAATATTAATCACTTTTAACATATTTTATACACCTTACTATCATGGTCATGTGGTATAGTACTAATCCATAAATATAGGGTATTATGGCTTGGACTGTATTTTATCCCCAAAATGTCAAACTTCGACCAACATCATTTTCTTCAACTCGTTTACTCTCTCACCTTCACGACTTTACTTATCACTTTTTATAAATAGCATAAATACTTATAAGCTCAAAAATAATCTTGTTCTTGAACTTATATCAATTATCTTACGACAAATCCAATATACAAAAGTACAGGATGTAACTTCCTTCCCCCTTTTAGAAACATTCGTCCTCGAATGTTGACTGATGTGCTTATCGGTCTCATAACCTATAGCTCCTGCGAATACTTTAATATTGTCCTTGTTATTTATTGTAACTGTTCTATGAATAAATTCAAAGGCTAGGGCATTCCCCCTTTAGTTCTCTTCATCACACCACGACCTGTGGTCGGAATTTTTCCAATCTTGTAACTGCTGCTACCTTCTGTCATGTAGCTTGAACGACTCTGTCCTTGTATCTGTGCCTATGATACCTTCTCTCCTTTTCCTCCAGCTTTTATCCAATTGCTAGGCCTCACTTTGTGAACATATGTAGCATTATGACAAGTTGTCCCTCTGGGCATCTATAGGTGTACTGAAGTTCTTCACTCAGTACTTTGTCGAACTTACGACTATTGATATATCTTGTTTCATAGCCACGATTATTTATACTTATGGCTTTACTACAACTAGGTAGGTCATGTTATACCATAACACTTACTTTAATTTATTATTACCAAGGTCTGCTACCTAACTCCAGGTTACTCTCTTGATGTTTATCCTATATGTATAAATCTAAGTCCTTTAATGCTTCCTCATTATTGTTCATCTTAAGAATGACGACATAATCTAATCTCACACTTTGTAACTTTGATGTTTGGCATATTTCGATATGTGTTGATGTTACTTTACCCATGTTTTAACCACTTCTTGATGTTATTTAATCTTTAAAACTCCCAACATGGTGTAATTATTGGTTTGATGACTAATTAAGTTATGTGTGACGATTTAAGGTGTTCGGAGTGCAAAATATGAAGAAAAGGTGGTTTAGCCAGAGGAAGAAGGGTTGGATGCGTCGCATCCAACCTAGGAAAACATCATCCTGCGTGTAACCTTAGCAGTGAAGTTGGGCCATAGCGTTCGCCATCGCGTGCGAAACTGGGAAGTAGAAGAGAAGGCTGGATGCGTCGCGTCTACCCTCACATGCAAAGTTAAGAAATGGAGGACGAGGTGGATGCGTCGCATCCGCCTTAGCATCAACCCCTGAAGCCGATTTGGACTAGAGTTAGGAGAACTCTAGATTACAACTTTTGGACGCAATATATAAGCTTTAAAACGCCTCTTGTAGAGGAGAGAGACGGGGGAAGAGAAGAAAAAAGGCTATAACCAAGTTCAAAGACCACGGAATTCGTCTGGAGTTTTATCCTTTCTTTCTTTTATTGATTTTTATGCAATCTTATGAAATTTGGGATGATTGCCTGAATATGAGTGGCTAAGAACCCTATTATTCTAGGGTCATGGGTATACATGAATGTTGATGTTTGAAGTTTAATTTGACGACGTTGGGTTTATCATATTGGGTTGTTTATTTAATTCTGTTTCTAATTATTTTGCTGAGTAATTAACAGTGAAATACTATCTACGAATCTAGAGTTGAACTCGAAAGTGGGAACCCTAGACTGCATATAGAAGTAAATAGAGTAAGTTTTCAAAACCCGGGCATCGGGGAAAGGATTCGCGATTAGGATAGACATATACCTAATTGCCTTACTCGGTTAAAATACAGGAATTGTAAATGAGTTCTTGTTAAACTTAATTCCATAGACATATAGGTATTAAGTTAACTTGAGCATGCGAGTAAGAACTCGACAGATTCTTACGAGTGAAATTAACCCTGTGAATCAACAATTCAGATAAATCAATTAGCTATTTTAAAATACGAATGCAACATGAATGTTAGATGACCCGTGACCCTGGAATATTATATCCTATTGATTGTTGAACAAAACTATTTAAGTGTTGTGTTGAATTCTTAGCGATTCATTATTTGATCGTCCGTAGGTAGTAAGTTAGAAAATTATATATTTTGTTAGAAATATCTTGAATCAATAAGCTATTCGAGTTTGAATTAGTCAAAGTTAATCATAAGTCTTCGTGGGAACGATACTTTATTCACTACTTTATTACTTGACGACCACGTATACTTGCGTGAGTGTGTTTGGCCGTAACAAGTTTTTGGCGCCGTTGCCGGGGACTTAGAAATTAGCTACGTGACTAAGTTAAGCTTTTATTAGATATTTGTTTTCAAGTTTTAATTTTCAGTTTGCCTGGTTTGTGTCAACGCAGGGTCTTCTCTCGAATGCAGAGGAGTAGAAGTGCAAACAACCTCATTCCTCTTGATCCAGAAATCGAACGAACACTACATAGAGTGAGAAGGGAACACGAAGCTAGAACGAGAATAGAAAGAGAGTTGGACATCGCAGTCCAACCACAGCCAATAGATATGGCAGGCAATGAAGAGCGTCCGGTAATTGAAGCCGCAAGGCCCAATCTTGCGAATATGACTCAGGCTATTGTGAAGCCTGATATCACTGGGCATTTTGAACTCAAACAGTACATGGTACAGCTGATTCAGTCCACAGGACAATATGTGGGTCTATCTCATGAGGACCCGCAGAGGCATATTCAGAACTTCTTGGAAATCACGGACACTTACAATTATCCGAACGTCTCCAAGGACTATGTCAGGCTGACACTATTCCCTTTTTCACTGTTGGGGGAAGCTAAAGAATGGTTGCAAAAGGAGCCCGCGAACTCTATCCACACTTGGGATGATCTAGCAAGGAAATTCCTGATCAAGTTTTTCCCAACTAAGAAGACAAAGTCGCTGAGGAGCCAAATTCTTGGGTTCCAACAACGGGATGGCGAGACACTTCGTCAAGCTTGGGAAAGATACAAGAAGCTACTCAGAGACTGCCCGCATCATTGTCAAACTGATGAGGTATTGGGTCACACTTTTGTTGATGGGTTAGATGAAGCATCAAAGATGAATCTTGACTCAGCTTGTGGGGGTAGTTGCATGGCAAGACCGTATAGTGAAATACAACTCTTGCTAAATAATTTCACTGCTAATGACCATAATTGGCAAGGAGAGGGGGATTCACGAAGGGGAATTAAACAGAAGGCCACCGGTTTGATTGAGCTTGATGACTTTTCCGCCATGAGAGCCGATATAGCAAAATTGGCAAATCAGATGAATAGAATGACAACACAACAAATGCAACATGTACAACAGATGTCTATTTGTTGCGAACTATGCGGAGACAGTCATATGATTGACATGTGCCCCACGAATCCTGAATCTATATACTATGTGGGGTAACAAAACAGAGGTCCTATGAATCAACATGCGCAATATGGGAACACTTACAACCCAAACTGGAGGAATCATCCTAACTTCTCATGGGGCGGAAGTCAACATAATCAGTATAGGCCTCAAGGGAATTTTACTCAACCTCAGAAGCCACCCCAACAAATGGAAGAAAGTACGAATGACTTGCTGAAAAAGTTGTTGCTAGACAATCAACAGCTCAGGACCGATTTCAGAAATCTTGAGAGGCAAATGGGGCAGTTAGCAGCAAACCAAAATACTAGACCTACAGGCTCACTTCCCAGTGATACAGAGAAGAACCCTCAAGTTAATGCAGTTACACTTAGAAACGGGAGGGAACTAGAGGAAGTGCCAAGGAAGATAAAAGAAAAACCTATACCTGGGGGGGAGTTGACACCTAAGGCAACACAAGAGTCAAAGGAAGATGATGCAAGTTCAGAGCGAATGGAGGTTACAAGGCCACCACCACCTTTCCCCCAAAGATTGCAGAAAAGGAATGACGATCGCATGTTCAACAAATTTCTCTCCATGTTGAGTCAGGTTCAATTAAATATTCCATTAGTGGATGTACTTCGTGAAATTCCAAAGTACGCTAAGTACATAAAAGACATAGTGGCTCATAAGAGGAAATTGACTGAGTTCGAGACGGTTGCACTTACTGAGGAGTGCACATCAAGGGTCCAAAACAAGCTTCCCCAAAAGCTTAAGGATCCTGGCAGCTTCACCATTCCAGTACAAATCGGTAATATTGACGTGGGACGTGCTCTGTGTGATTTGGGTGCAAGCATAAATCTGATGCCTTTATCCTTGTTTAAGCAATTAGGTCTGGGAGCTCCGAGACCAACCACCGTGATGTTGCAATTAGCTGATAGGTCCATAGCCTACCCCGAAGGAGTGATTGAAGATGTGCTGCTGCAAATTGGAAAATTCATCTTCCCAGCTGACTTCATTATTCTAGACTTCGAGGCTGATGAACAAGTTCCAATCATATTGGGACGACCTCTCTTGGCTACTGGCGATGCAATAATTAAAGTGAGAGAAGGGAAAATGATTATGAGAGTGGACAACGAGGAAGCAGTCTTCAATGTCTACAAAGCAATCCAACTTCCCCGCCACTATGAGGAGCTCTCTATGTTATCTGTGGTGGAGGTGGATGAGAAACTTCTTGACACGAGTGTATATCTAGACGACTGTTTAGAAAAAGCAATCATGATGTTTGATAGCTTGGAGATGGATGATGAGGTTGAGGAGATGATGCATATCCTAGATACATCATGTGGTTACATGCAAGGAATAATCCCGTTTGAGCCCCTGAATAGGCCAAGTGGCCCCCCACCAAAGCCGTCAATTGAAAAAGCTCCAAATTTGGAACTTAAACCCCTACCCCCTCACCTTCAATATGCTTATTTGGGAAGTTCTGACACTTTACCTATTATTATTTCTGCTCACTTGTCTAAATTACAGGAAGAAAAGCTATTAAGGGTGCTACGTGAGCACAAGCGAGCAATTGGGTGGACAATGTCTGACATTAAAGGCATTAGTCCAGCTTTCTGCATGCACAAAATCCTCATGGAGGACGGACACAAGCCAAGTGTAGAACACCAACGCCGACTAAATCCAATCATGAAAGAAGTGGTAAGAAAAGAAGTGATTAAGTGGCTTGATGCAGGTATTGTATTTCCAATCTCTGATAGTAAATGGGTAAGCCCCGTTCAATGTGTGCCGAAGAAAGGGGGGATAACCGTAGTAGTTAATGAAAATAATGACTTAATTCCTACAAGAACTGTCACTGGATGGAGAATTTGCATAGATTACAGAAAACTGAACAATGCCACCCGGAAAGACCACTTTCCCCTTCCTTTTATTGACCAAATGCTTGATAGATTAGCTGGCCAGGAATACTACTGTTTCCTGGACGGTTATTCGGGGTATAATCAGATTGCTATAGCCCCAAAAGACCAAGAGAAAACTACATTTACATGTCCTTATGGCACGTATGCGTTCAAGAGAATGCCCTTCGGTCTTTGTAATGCACCTGCGACTTTTCAAAGGTGTATGATGGCTATTTTCACTGACATGGTTGAAAGATTTGTAGAAGTATTCATGGACGATTTTTCTGTGTTTGGATGTTCTTTTGATAGTTGTTTGATGAACCTTGATAAAGTGCTAGCTAGGTGTGAAGAGACGAACTTGGTGCTAAACTGGGAAAAGTGCCATTTCATGGTACGTGAAGGTATAGTTTTGGGGCACAAGGTTTCAAAAGATGGTCTACAGGTGGATAAAGCAAAGGTGGAGACGATTGAAAAATTGCCCCCGCCGACATCCATCAAAGGCATTCGCAGTTTCTTGGGTCATGCAGGTTTTTATCGTCGTTTCATTAAAGATTTTTCGAAAATTTCTTCCCCTTTGTGCAGGCTTCTAGAGAAAGATGTTACCTTCAAGTTTGATAATGCATGTCTGAAAGCATTTGAGGAGCTGAAGGGAAGATTGGTGACTGCACCAATTATCATTGGCCCCGATTGGGCACAACCATTTGAGTTGATGTGCGATGCAAGTGACATAGCAATTGGAGCGGTGTTGGGGCAAAGGAGGGATAAAATCTTTCACTCCATTTATTATGCAAGCAAAACTATGAATCCAGCTCAGATGAATTATACAGTGACTGAAAAGGAGTTGCTTGCAGTGGTGTGGGCGTTTGACAAGTTCAGATCCTATCTAGTGGGAACCAAAGTCATCGTCTACACAGATCATTCAGCTATCAGATACTTATTTGAAAAGAAAGACGCCAAGCCGAGGCTGATTCGTTGGGTCCTCCTCTTGCAAGAATTTGACTTAGAGATCCGAGATCGAAAAGGGACAGAAAATCAAGTGGCCGATCATTTGTCCAGATTAGAAAGTCGGGACCATGTAGCTGAAGGAGGGTCAATTAAAGAAACATTTCTGGATGAGCAAATATTAGCAGTCACCTCAGGTGAAGCCCCATGGTATGCAGATTATGTGAATTTTATCGCAAGTGGGGTGACGCCACTAGAATGGACAGCTGACAATAGAAGAAGATTCCTACATGATGTAAGGTTCTACGTGTGGGATGAGCCATTCCTATATAGGCAGTGTGCAGATCAGTTGGTGAGAAGGTGTGTTCCTGAGGAAGAGATGAAGGCTATACTACATGACTGCCATGCGTCACCATATGGAGGTCATCACGGCGGGGATAGAACCGCCCAAAAAGTGCTACAATCAGGTTTTTATTGGCCAAAATTGTTTAAGGATGCACATGCCTTCGTTAAAAATTGTGATAGATGCCAAAGAACTGGAACTATCACGAGGAAGCACGAGATGCCCTTGCAAAATATTCTGGCGGTAGAACTTTTTGATGTTTGGGGGATTGATTTTATGGGACCATTCCCATATTCTAACGGGCACAGATACATCTTGGTGGCGGTCGACTATGTTTCTAAGTGGGTAGAGGCCATTGCTCTTCCTACTAACGACGCAAAGGTTGTGATAGGCTTTGTAAAGAAGCACATCTTCACACGTTTTGGGACTCCAAGAGTGTTGATAAGCGACGGGGGAACTCACTTTTGTAACAAACTGCTGAATAATATTCTTGCAAAATACGGAGTCAAGCACAAAGTTTCCACTGCCTATCATCCCCAAACGAGTGGTCAAGTAGAAGTTTCCAACAGAGAGGTCAAGCAGATTTTGGAAAAGACAGTAAGTATGAATAGAAAGGACTGGGCCGGGAAGCTGGATGACGCATTATGGGCATATCGCACTGCGTACAAGACCCCAATAGGCACTTCTCCGTACAGGTTGGTTTATGGGAAGGCCTGCCATCTGCCCGTCGAGCTTGAACACAAAGCATATTGGGCGATTAAAAAGCTAAATATGGAGATGGACTTGGCCGGTGAGAAGAGATTGCTACAACTCAACGAGCTTGATGAGTTTCGATTGCATGCGTATGAAAATGCCAAATTGTATAAAGAGAAGACCAAAAGATGGCATGATAAGCATATCCAACATCGTGAGTTTGAACCAGGTCAAGAAATTCTACTGTTTAATTCAAGGCTAAAGCTTTTTCCAGGAAAGCTTAAATCTCGATAGTCGGGTCCGTTTGAAGTGGTTAGTGTGAAACCTCATGGTGCGATAGAATTGTGTGATAAGGGGTCCAATACGACATTCTTGATAAATGGCCAAAGAGTAAAACACTATTGGGGTGGTGACATTGCACGTCACAAGACCACAATGGATTTAGTGGAGGCATGAAGAACATGTTGCGTCGTGCCGCGACGTTAAATCAGGCGCTTCTTGGGAGGCCACCCAAGTTAGTTAGTTTATTTTTATTTTTATTTTTATTTTTTTGTAGGACAGAAAAAAAAAAAAAAAAGTTCCCCAGATATGAGAAAACGAGGCGGATGCGTCGCATCCCCCTCAGCAAAAAATTTTTGACGGGCCAATTGCTCAAGGCAGTGAAGTCTGCCTATCGCGTCCGTGTCGCGTCCGAAATTTTTTTTTTTTTGAAGGAAGACAAGGGGATGCGTCGCGTCAAAGCTCGCACGCACAGGTAAGTACTATATATTTTAACACATCTTAAGATAACGAATTCGTTAAAAACTCTTCTTGCGACGCATCCATTCGTCTCTTTTTGCGACGCCTACGAACGCAGAACGGATTTCTTTAATCGAAATTGCAACGCATACAAACGCGACAGGTACGCATCATCCTCTTCGTTCTTCCGTTGGCTTCTCTCCTAATTCTTCTCTCTTCCCTCCCTCAATGGTAGCAACAAGTAGGTTTTGCAATTTCAAAATGTTTTAGGGCTGTCGTTCTTGGTCGTTGTAATGGTTGCGAGATGATAAACTATAATTCCCTTCATCTCGTCAAACTTTGGGAGGGTAGTTGCATTGCTCAACTGATAGAATGAACTAGGCACACTTGTTGCATACCACATGTTCGATGAATTGTCCCTGAGGAAAATTTAGGCGTCGGTGAAGTCTGAGTAACCGAGAAACATTGGTGTATGCTTGAGAATAAGTGTGGGGTCGAGTGAGGGGCTATGTGAAATTGAATTTTTGAAGAGAGTTATCACATACTTGCTGAAAGTCATGAGCTACAATTCCATGAAGTAGTGAATGGCATGACTTTACGAATAATTTGAAGTCTGCAAGCTGTTGCAATTGCTTTCAAGCTGAACTTCGCTGTTTCATCTGCTAATTGTTGAATTCTTTGCATTGCAGGTACTTAGATTCGTAAAATGACAGTAGTGAGTAAACCATCCAAGCAACAAGACAAAGATGGTAACAAGCAACCGCCCAAAAAGCCTACCGGAAGGGCAGCGGGCGGTCCAAATCCACAGAAAAAAAGGAAGCGGACGGAGAAGGAAATGGAACTGTTGCCTAGGCAGTTAAGTGATGATTCAGAGCAAGAGGAGGAGGAAACATTAGTCAGGAGGACAGTGAAGAAGGGTATTACACCAAGCAAAGGAATAGAGATCAGAGAGCCTGTGACATACCAAAGAAAAGCTTCGAAAATGAGTGATCCGACTGATAAAGGGAAGGAGAAGATTACTACAGAATCTGAATCCGATTCCGATTCGGACAATGACCACCTACATGTCAACATGAGTGATGAAGACAAGGGTGAACCCATAGACCGAGTTGATTGGGAGAAAAACTTTGTTAATGAGAAGGCATTCCGAGCCTATAAGAAGATACTGGTTTCAAAGAAGTATATTCCGGAAAAGCCGATAAACATCGGACCACTTAAGACAAAGTACTCAGAGTTTCTAAAGTCAATTCGAGAGGTGCAAAAATGGGGACCCATCTTGAAAGGTCACGGCAAAGCCAACCTCACCATTGTTAGAGAGCTCTACGCCAATTGGCGTCACGCCAGGGGAAACATTGTGCGAGTAAGAGGGGTAGATATTAATGTGTCAGCTGAAGCTCTGAATAACTTCTTAAGGGTGCCACACACACTTACAGATAGGTTTGACTCCATATGCAAAACACCAGATTATGCACACATTAAGTCTGTCCTATGCCCTACCAGGAAGGATGTAGAATGGAAGCATGGGAGTATGGAGTACCACTCTATAGCCAAGGAATTCATGAGTGCGTTAGCACGTGTGGCTCTAAATTTCATATGTAACCGCCTGATGCCATGCCAACATAAAACTGATGTCCCTCGTTACCGCGCACTCGTATTATATGCTTTATTAGAGGGGATACCACTCAACTTAGGAGCCATCATGCATGATCAAATGCAGCGAACCAGGATGAATTACAAGTGGAGGCTGTTCTTTGCTAATACCCTAACGGCTTTTTTGACAGAGATGGGAGTACTATGGGACAAGGAGAATGACGACATTGAGGCTAAAGCTCCAGGACCATATGATGTCACTCATGTTCTAGAGCCGAACAAGGGAAGGTCTTCTAAGCTCACCATTCAACAATTATTTGAGCAAATGCAAGCAGATATGCAAGAGAACAGGGCTGAGCTGATAGCGACTCGTGTCGAGTTGAGTGCCACCAGGGATGAGTTGAGACAGACTCGTGCGGATCTAAGCCGAGTTCAGACCGAGCAGGCCACGATGATGAAGGAGATATCATTACTCCTCAGAGCTCTGGTTCAATGTGCAGGTACAGACATCTCCCAGCTGATTGCATCATCCACTGCCGGACCATCCACTCCTGTTCCTCCCATAGTCACTGAGGCTCCACTCAACAGGCCTACTGAGGTCGCTGTAACACCTGCTACAGAATCAGCACCAGTTGTTGATGATAGGAATGCTATGGATGCAGATGCTCCTCCACAGACTGCGGATGAGCCCTCCACCTTGACTTGAGGGAGTTCTTCTCACCCTACTTTACCTTGTTTGTGTGCGTTGGGGACAACGCACAGTCCTAAGTGTGGGGTGGGGGGTGATTCATGTTTTGATGTATGGATGAATGTACTAAAATATTCACTGGATTAATGGCATAAAATAGCATTAAATTCATCTATATGGAGTAACTATCAGTTTATCATTATTAAAAATAAAATAAAATAAAAAAAAAATAAAAATAATATATATATATATATATATATATATATATATATATAGTATCTTGGTAGATAGTAATAATCCCCTGTGGTTTTTCTTTGTGCCTCGGTTCTTTTCCATGGGATGTAGTTTGAACCGGGTAATTTTGTTTTCTTTTTAGAGTAGAGTAGGAATATAGGGAATAAAAGGAGGAAGAATGATGAACCTAGGTGACCTTGACTTGGTTGATAATGGCATATTTAGGCTTTTACATATGTAATATCTTCCCTTCTCACTCTGAAATTATTGATGATGCCTTGTTAAAATGGATAGCATGTTTTGTGGCGCCTATTTCTCATTTTCTTGACTTGTGTTCACTTTGCGCTTAATGCTTAATATCTCGTTGCTCCGTGAATACTTGCATTGTTTGAGAGTCGGAATGTGACCGTCCTTAATGAGTCATGTGCCATGTGTGGTAAGGTTTTTGTGTAGTCCATGTAGTGTACTTGTGTCTAGAACTTGCCCGGTATGTGAGTTGAAGCGAAATTTGAGGTGATGCTCAGTTTGAAAAATGATGTTAGGCTTTCTTTGAATTTTATTTTTTTTGAGCTTAATTGCTTATCCCAAATAAAATTGATCCTTAGTTAACCCTTTTGAGCCTATTGACTTTTGTTTGGTACCCGCATTACAAGCCTACACCCTTTTTATTCTTAATTGACATTGTTTTGATCCTTTTACCTCTTAAAGCACTTTAATTGTTAGATGAGCGCTAAAAGAAGTAAGAAGGGACTAAGTGTGGGGTGACTTTTGAGTGGAACCAATGAAAGAAAAAAAAAGGGTGCACTTATTTTGTAAAATAATACGCCACTAGCGAAAATTGAAATAAAAAAAGAAAAGAAAAGAAAAATATAGATGAATAAATTGTTGTCTTGTTCTTGCTAGTGGGTATGAATTAAAGTAGTGCTTAAAGAAAGAGGAAATATTGTTTGGAGTGATATTATTGGTGAAATTGAAAGGGTGTTGAAGAATTCGCGCTTAAGTTATTTGATGATGTGTTAAAGTGCTTAGGAGGGTGAGTCACTATTCCTTAAATATATCCTACCCGTCCCTTAGCCCACATTACAACCATGAAAAAGTCCTAATTGATTTTAGATCGAGCGAGCTTACATTAGTAGAGATTTACATTAAGGGCAAGCCTATGGTACCAATTACATGCATGTGACTTCTTTTGTGAGAGTGAGCAATTTTCTTTGTGAGCATGAGATTCGAATGTGTGGATTGATTTTACTCTCTCTGCTTTTGTTGTGAGGGCACATGGTTTCACGAGGGATAGGTAACGTTATTAGACTTCTCTATGATGTTGGTTGTTCAAGCCATGAGTGCATTGTGACATCGAGTCGGTTTTTGAGGTTAGGATTGTTGTGAGCATGTTGTCTTTGTTCGAATATGTTTAAAGAAGGGCATAAGAAAAGGGAAGTGTGTTGATGCATAGTCTAGAGGCTAATTGTAGCAAATAACCATGGGCATAGATGTAGTGTGCTTTGAATGATAAGAGCTTAATTTTATTTTGTTTACTATAGTGATGGTTTGTTCGAGGACGAACAAAGGTTTAAGTGTGGGGTAGTGATGTTTGGCATATTTCGATATGTGTTGATGTTACTTTACCCATGTTTTAACCACTTCTTGATGTTATTTAATCTTTAAAACTCCCAACATGGTGTAATTATTGGTTTGATGACTAATTAAGTTATGTGTGACGATTTAAGGTGTTCGGAGTGCAAAATATGAAGAAAAGGTGGTTTAGCCAGAGGAAGAAGGGTTGGATGCGTCGCATCCAACCTAGGAAAACATCATCCTGCGTGCAACCTTAGCAGTGAAGTTGGGCCATAGCGTTCGCCATCGCGTGCGAAACTGGGAAGTAGAAGAGAAGGCTGGATGCGTCGCGTCTACCCTCACATGCAAAGTTAAGAAATGGAGGACGAGGTGGATGCGTCGCATCCGCCTTAGCATCAACCCCTGAAGCCGATTTGGACTAGAGTTAGGAGAACTCTAGATTACAACTTTTGGACGCAATATATAAGCTTTAAAACGCCTCTTGTAGAGGAGAGAGACGGGGGAAGAGAAGAAAAAAGGCTATAACCAAGTTCAAAGACCACGGAATTCGTCTGGAGTTTTATCCTTTCTTTCTTTTATTGATTTTTATGCAATCTTATGAAATTTGGGATGATTGCCTGAATATGAGTGGCTAAGAACCCTATTATTCTAGGGTCATGGGTATACATGAATGTTGATGTTTGAAGTTTAATTTGACGACGTTGGGTTTATCATATTGGGTTGTTTATTTAATTCTGTTTCTAATTATTTTGCTGAGTAATTAACAGTGAAATACTATCTACGAATCTAGAGTTGAACTCGAAAGTGGGAACCCTAGACTGCATATAGAAGTAAATAGAGTAAGTTTTCAAAACCCGGGCATCGGGGAAAGGATTCGCGATTAGGATAGACATATACCTAATTGCCTTACTCGGTTAAAATACAGGAATTGTAAATGAGTTCTTGTGTTGAATTCTTAGCGATTCATTATTTGATCGTCCGTAGGTAGTAAGTTAGAAAATTATATATTTTGTTAGAAATATCTTGAATCAATAAGCTATTCGAGTTTGAATTAGTCAAAGTTAATCATAAGTCTTCGTGGGAACGATACTTTATTCACTACTTTATTACTTGACGACCACGTATACTTGCGTGAGTGTGTTTTGCCGTAACAAACTTTTATCAATGTTGATCTATAATCTACCACTGATAACTTAAAACCTCTTACGTAATACATTGTTATTAGGGATCACGTCTCATCGGGGAATATCTGAAGTGATTTTCCTGATCCACCTAAGGATGATATTATATTTCAATAACCATATTTCATAGCATCCCAACATGATTCATCTTATGGGGGGTCTTCTAATCCCGTGCAATTCATGAAATCGCTTTTCTTTAGATCATTACTCAATCAAATGCCTAAACATCATCCTCTTATCTATCACAATTACACCCGTATTCTACTACTAGGGAAACATTCCATCTCTTCTAAATGTTCCTAGTCTCAGACTCCTTTGAGTTTATTCGTGCTATACTAAGCTTTTTATAACTTATGGAAACCATCAGCTCTCTTGTTTTGATGGGCTTAATCTCGAGGCCTTACCTATTCTTGTCACCTTCACACACACACACACACACACACACACACACACACACACACACACACACACACACACACACTTTTCTTTTTAATCCTTACCCTTATCTACCTAAAACCTTGTCGCTTTATCATACTTTAGCTTGTGACCTACACATATCGATTTATACTACTCGCAACCTTCCTTTAACTTGCTAGCACCATAAATTTCCTTTCGTGCCTTCTTAGTCGTCTTTAAATGTAAACAATTTCTTTTCTTGGTCTTTCTGCCACTTGCTGCAGGACCACTTGGCTTATCTTATTGCCCATGAATAGTGGAATTTTCTAAAACTCATATGATCTTAAATATCACTTTTGATTTATTTCTTCTTCCCGTTTATTAACCACGGTAGGTGCCACTTTCTTATGGAGTGCATACAATATTTTGGTGATACTAGTTTTACATGACCATTTCTTCTTCAAGTTACTATGCTTAGGTTGAAGCCTTCTTCCTTATTTCCTCAGCTAGTCTTTTATTGTAGTACTTAGGGAGGACGCTCTGACTCTTGTAAAGATGCGAGCTTGTTACGTCGTATACTCGACGGAAGTTTTGATGTTCTTCCTCGCCTATAATTATCCTTAGTTACTTACCTCCACATTCTTGTGCTCGTAGGGCTGCTTCTGAACTGAAATTTTGACAAATTCCCCAGTGGCACTTTCTTTTATTTCCATAGCACCTATACGGTACCTTTAACTACCCAACTCCTATTTGAATATTTCTCAAGGATCATGATGTCATATCTGCGATACTGAATTCACTATGTTGGTGTTCACTACGTTTATCTTGCATGATCTGCTGATTTGTCTATGACCTCTTGTCTATCCATAACTAGGCTCTTCCTAAATCCACTACAGACTACTCGTTGTTCTATTCTCATATCTATATTTTGCGTAACCCCTCTTGGGTTATGTCCTTTGTCTTACCTTACCTCTCGTGTTGGCTCCTTATGTATCAAGTGTTCATTCCCATTTATTTATCAATATCATTTGGTGTGGAACCCTTACTGCCTCTTCCCAACATTATGCTTACATAATGTTCTAGAGTCATATCATATCTGTAGGATCTGAATAAATGCAATCTCATTCCTTTCGTCATTCTACCACATTCTTCCTTTATTATTCCAAAGTGACCTTTTCATCTTTGGTGTCTTTTCACATCTTCATGGACTCTTACTCGCCTTGCGGTAACCCTTTCTGTACCAGGGATAACTGAATTTCTTACGTGTGAGGGTGACACCTAGTGTAACTGGCACACTTAATCCCTTAAGCTTAACTTTGCTCACAGTGCTCGCTTTAGGGAAGCCTCTTCCTGAATGACCTTTAAAGGTTATTCTTCTGTTGTCCACACTATTATCGTCGGAATGCGATCTCTGAAATTCTCATGATGCTTATTATTATCAAATCATTCAATTCAATTCCTTTCAATTACTCCGGGGTCTAGCTTTTCTTTCTGGTAATCACATTGGAATCACTAACTTATTTCTCAAAATGAGGATATGACTTTATGGCTTATACTCTTTTATTGTTTCAAGGTATGTCTCCTCTTGTCTTTCCTTCACTTGACTATAGACTCTGTCATCGTGTCATATTTTGATTTACCTTTATCACTCATATATCACAACTTACTCATTATACTTCACTTACTCTCTTCTTATTCTCCTGCTAATATTTTTGTCTATCACTTTATTCTGAAAACTTCAACAAAACGTTCTTTCACTTTTAACTCCCTTTGCTTCATAGCACTAGCTCTTCGGGATGCCTAACATTCTCTCTTTACTAGGGACGGGAGTCATACTAAGGTAAATATTTATGCCTTCTAGGATTTCCACTGCCTATTTTTTGAATTTTTTGAGCATTCTAGTATTCATATCCGGATGTACTATTCAAGAGTGCACCATCTGGGTATCTCACAAGGAGATTTATTACCACGTTTGTACTATCCTTCGGAAAAGCCAGCTAATGCTAACAATCCATTCACCATTTTGGGTTACTCTAACCCCAGTTGGATCCTGATATCCTATCCTTCTCTTAAATAATATATGTTAGCTCCAATAAGGCATAACTAAGATGAGTGTGGCCAAGTGTACATACCTTTGTTACTATTGAAGGTAAATCAAAATGCTTATATTTCTCTATCATAATTGTAAATACTGATAATCTTCACTAACTGGGTACCTCGTATCCTTCTTCACCTTGCTTCTTTTACTTTTTGAAAATTGTATCTACCTTCTGAATCTCTCGTTATTTTTTACCATATGGGCGAATAGATATTCATGCCATAGGGCTCCTTTTCAAGAAGCTTATACGTCTTAGTGCACTCATGATCTGCTGAAGACCTTACATTTACTCATCATAAGCATGATGAAAAATCGAGTTCTTCTGACCCAACTCTTCCACAACCACATTTTATCTTTTACCAACCGTATTTCTAGATGTAGGTATCGTTGTATTATGAATAAGATAGAGTTTAGGAAATTGAGTTTTTACAACTGAGCTCTACCACATGATCTAGAGTAAGAAGAAAAAGTGACAGTCCTAAATACCCCCTTGTAGACTCCTGCTTATAAATGTGGTGCACAACACACCCGTAAATAAGATACCACTAAACACGGCTTGTAGACTCCCTTTGACAGAACTGCTCTGATACCACTTTTGCTATGACCCAAACCGATGGGCCGCGACGGGCATCCGGTACCTTACTCAACCGAGTATCAACGTAATATATCTTTTGTATCATACTATCATAGGTAAATGAGACGGAAAGCCTGTCATGAGATAACTAGAGTAAAACATGAGGAAATACTTGACATAGGACGACCCAACATGATATACTGACTTAAACATATGACATACGGGCCAATAAGACCGACATGATCATTTGTATACTCAAAACATAGGTCGACAAGGCCATACAAGTATCCATATATATGTTATATGTCTACAAGACTCTAAGAATACATAAATGTCATAAATTTTGGGACAGGGCCTCACCATACCAATCAATACATGTCCAATGATACTGACCAAATAGGTAACTCCGGAGCAAATGGACTGCACCAACACTTTCCACTGAGCTGATAGCCTACTTGGAGGACTCTCAACCTGTCTATCAGGACCTGCGAACATGAAACGTAGAGTCCCCAAGCAAAAGGGAAGACAGTACAAATAATGTACCGAGTATGTAAGGAATGAAAATCAGTAAATAAAAGACATGAGAGAAACATGGAGCAAAAGACTTAACATGTAAGTCTGAATAGCTCTGTAAATCATTTCATATTTACAAGGTCATGTATATGCGTATAAATGTCATATGATGCATAGGTATATGCGTTCATAATAGCATCAAGCCTCTGAGGGCATCCTATCTTATCATCTCGGCCACTGTGGGCGAAATCATCAATGCATACCGGCTGATCATGTGGTGGTACGTATATAACGCCATAATATTTCCCCATATCCCAAATACATATAATATACACGTATATAACTCCATCTTGTCATGGGTCAATGTACATATATAAATAAATGAAATGCATAAGAAGTAAGTTAATAAGATTTCTCGAAATGTCATAAGATAAATATGCCTTCGATTAATATCATAAAATAAACTTTATCAACTTACGTATTTTCTGAGACCCATGAACAGACGATATAATAACATGACACATGGGGAATCAAGAACATAGGAAACCCTAGTACTTCTAAGAATAGGGTCATTTGTGAAAGTTGCGCGTTTGCTCGTTTCGTTTGTATCATATGGATCATGCCAAAAAGAAAAAGAAGGGATAGCCTTAACATATATTGTATAAATGGTTTGGATCACAATCGAATCAATAAACCAAGAATTGGATTCACTACGACATTTGATCGAACACTTAGGGTTCATAAGCTTCATATCATCCTACAATGGCAATTCAACACTATTAGCTCTTCTCCTATACTCACAACACAACCACCATCACAAACAACTATACTTCACAATTTTCAGCCATAGGATACCTTAAGAGACAACTCAAAACCGTTCAACAACTACAACACTTCATCAATAACCAAACTATGATCCAAATGACCTCAAATACATGGAGAAGAGTATGATATTACTCTAAACAACAAGGATAATAATACATATACATATTTATAACTATATTCCAGCACCTCAACACAACCAAATCCTCCTCAAATACACAACAAGAACCTTTATTTCTACCTCAACAAGAACTTAAAGTGGATTTCTCCAAGTTGAAGATAAACTTATCTAGAAGGATTGTTGAATTCTTACCTTAATTATTTGAAGAAAAAGAATAAGATGAGCTGGAGATAAGCCTCCCCAATACCTTTACAAAACAAAACCTCCTAAACAAGAGGAAAATTGCAAGATAATTGCCTTAAAGAGGGCTGGCCATAAAGTGCTATTGTAAGGAGCTTCTAATTGCCTAAGATGGTGCTTATAGGAATTGTGTAGGTACATCAGCTCTTAAAATGACTTCTTTACCTTTTAAGATTCGATATATGTCACTTTTAATGAGGTATGGAGGTCTCTTTATCATAGTGGGTTATGGACCCCGCTTTATGTGATTACTTTGCCAACTAGTCCCCTAAATATGCCACCTAACTACATAAATTATCTAGTCAATATTATGCTTGGTTAATACTTTCATTTTCTTCCATATGGAGATGGTATCTCCACTAATTTCTTAGGCACAAATTCCTAATTAGTTTGTTAATCTCCCACTAAAATCGTTAATTAACCCATTACCCACATAAATAAGTATTATCTTAATTTACTTAAAATACTAATCAATTTTAATATACATTATACACCTTACTATCATGGTCGTGTGGTATAGCCCTAGTCCATTAATATGGGGTATTATAGCTTGGACCGTATTTTATCCCCAAAATGTCAAACTTCGACCAACCTCATTTTCTTCAACTCGTTTACCCTCTCACCTTGACGACTTTACTTATCACTTGTTATTAATAGCATAAATACTTATAAGCTCATAAATAATCTTGTTCTTGAACTTATGTCAATTATCTTACGGCAAATCCAACGAACCAAAGTGCGGGATGTAACACTTAGTAAAATGACCATAAACTCCTCATACAATGTCCAAATGCGACGATTCATTTTTGCTATGGCTCCGTAATTACGATACGGATCTAATGCTTCAATCAAAATAGAAATCGGAGCTCATTTGTTTAATGTGGTACCATTTATGCTTAAATAAACGATGTCGAAACATCAGAAAGACGAGCGCAACACAACCTAAACATATCCAAAACTCAACCGAGCCCCTCAGGACCCCGTATGAACATACCAACAAGTCCCATAACATAGCACGGACCTACTCAAGGCCTCAAATCATGCATAACAACATCGAAACGATAAAATTCACCTCAAATCAAACTTAATGAACTTTTAAACTTTCGACTTCCAAAAACTCGCGCCAAAACATATCAAATCAACTCGAAATGAACTAAAATTTTGCACACAAGTCCTAATACATCATGCGGATTTACTCGTACCATCAAACTACCGAGCGAGTGTAATTTCTCAAAACGACCGGTCGAGTCGTTACATTCTCCCCCACTTAAACATACGTTCGTCCTCGAACGTGCCAAGAGTTGTTCCAAGGCAATCAAATCACGGTGTAACCTTACCATGCACATACCCAGGGGTGATCCCATGTCACCCTATTTTATTTAGGTCCAACAACACAACATAACTGAAGATCATTACTTCAACCTTAAGCCGTAAACCACATAATCCAATTTCCAACATCCAAAATTTTCCTACAAGACCAGAACCTCGCATCTACACATGGTATAAGTCTGAAAAGGTTGTATCAAGACATAATCATAACCCAAGATGTACTCACATGACATACCACACGACTCGCATACTCGTAGCAAAATTTTCGATCATAGTAGCTACTCAAAACAACCCAATATTGGTAATAAACCTCATACCAAACAAAACCTCTTTCTAAAACCTTCGTACAATGCCGATGATGAAAGAAACACGCAGAAACTTGTAACCACATATCAAATCAACAAATTATGGAACTCTCACTCCTTCCTCAAGAACTATAGCCACGTTCTAAGACGACTTCCAATATTATCCTTCCAAATATACCGCAATCAGATCCGATAGCACTCATCCTAGGTCCAATGACCTCATCTCATCAAACATAACCATCTTATTGACATGAAACACCAATATGACCTAGAGCTGCAAACCGTGCAATGCGTATACCAATATGTAATAACTCAATGCACCTAAAAATGAAAGATGACACAAATGAGAAAACCATCCCACAAACTCAACGAGCACCACCACCACAACTGTAATGCCAAGAACCCATCATACATAGTATCACCAAGACATCGGAATCTAACACAAAGGATCATATCTCAACACAACTCCGTCGCAATGCGCGACCCCATCCAAACACCGGCCTATATAAATACGCCATCATGCTCAAAATCAATAACCACGCGCAATTCGACATCAAGGACCAAAGGTGCATGACTATAACCATGGAGAAGCAAATGTGACAATGCCACACAAACTCGAAAGAACATAGCCAATGCGCAATGAGACTAAGTACAAATAGCATTTAGCGGGTAATTCAACATATAACACGGCCTCTGTGGGTCCCAACAGTACCAACACATAGCCTAAACATGATTTTTAACATGATTTACAGTCAAATTTCTATAACACATGGAGGACATATAGCTAACAACAAGTTATTCAACTTTACAGTTCCATGGAATGGACCAAGTCACAATTCTTACTGTGCACGCCCACACACCTGTCACCTAGCATGTGCGTCACCTCCAAACCAATCATATAACACAAAATCCGGAGTTTCATACCCTCAAAATCTGATTTAGAACTACTACTTACCTCAAACCGAGCAAAACTCAACTCCAATATGCCTTTGCCTCGCAGTCGGCCTCCAAATGTCCCGAATCTGGCCACAAGCAGTACAATACAATCAATACGGGCTAAAGGAAAAAATTCCACAAGAAAATATGAAATTATGAATCAAAATCTGAAATCGGCTTCAAGCCCCCACTCTTCGGGCCCACGTATCGAAATCCAACAAAAGTCATAATACCCGAAAGCACATTCGACCACGAGTATAACCATACCAAATTTATCAAAATCCAACATCGAATCCACGCTCAAATCACCAAAATTAACTCTCTAAATCCTTAGCCTCAAATCCCTAAATTACACCTCAAATATACGCCAACTAGGTTGGAAAATCAATAGGGAAACATAATTATTTAAGAAATTTAACCACAAGTGACTTACCTCAAGAATCCCATCGAAGTTCCTCTCAACAATCGCCTAAGACCGAGCTTAAAATGTTAAAATGAAGCCAAAACCGCGAACCCTAGCATTTATATGTTCTGCCCAATCAAACCGCACCTACGGTCCCAAAATCCGCTTCTGCGATGTTATATCCCGCATTTCGTACATAAAAGTTTCGGCATAAGTTAATCGACGTAGACTCGGGAATGATATTATCTTGAGGTTATGAGCATTTATGTTATTTATAACAAGTGATAAGTAAGTGCCATGAAGGTTAAAGGGTAAACGAACCAAAGAAAATGGATTTCATTGAAGGTTGTCGATTTGGGTTAAAATACGGTCTGAGCCATAATACCCGGTATTTATGGACTAATGCCATACAAGGTACCCCATAACCATGATAATAGAGTACATAAAGTGTGTTAAAAGTGAGTAGTACCTTAAAGTAATTTGAGATAATTCTTAATTATGTGGGTAATTGGTTAATTATTGATTAATGGGAGATTGACTAGTTAATTAAGGGATTGGTGGGTAATTAATTAAATACTTTGGGTAACTTAACCCCCCCCCCCAAACATGGCAGCATCGTCATCCCATTTTATGACTCTTCAAAGAGATTGAAAGGTGGCACATTTTAAGGAAGATATGTGACACCAAGTCTTGAAAGGTGGGGCCCACACCACCAACATTTAAAATACTTCTCTAATTAAAAATGAAGATATATTACACCTAAGTTAAAGAGAAAGGCTTTAGCAAGATGAAACTGCATTAGCAACGTGAGTTGCTTCAGTCTCTCACTCAAATGAGATTTCTTAATATTATAGCAATGTGTGATTTGCGATTCTAAGGGAGTACGGTGTAATCTTTTTCAAGAATATCATACGGATTTTTTCCTACTCCGATCTTATCGTCACTTGTTTTGTCAATTGTCGTGTGTTAGAGGGATTGTCAAGAGAATCGGTTCAGGTATGATAAGGCTATCCCTTCTTTCTTTTTGGCATGATCCATACGATACAAACGAAATGAGCAAATGCACAACTCCCATAAATGACTCTTCTCATAGAAATACTAGAAGTTCCCATGTTCTTGATTCCCCATATATCTTATTATTCTATTGTCTGTTCATGGGTCTCAAAAAATATGTAAGTTGATCAAGTTTATTTCATGATATTAATCAGAGGCATAATGGTCTTATAATGTTTCGAGAGATTTTATTGATATACTTATCATGCATTGCATTCATTTATACATGTACCTTAACCCATGATCAGACGGCGTTATATACGCGTATATTTAATGTATATGGGATAAGGTAAAAGGTTACGGCGTTATATATGTACCACCACCTGATCAGCTAATATATGTTGATGATTTTTCCCACAGTGATCGAGGTGATACGATGGATGCCCTCAGAGGCTTGATGATGTTATGTACACCTATACCTATGCATTATAGGACATTTATATGTACGTGCATGACATTATAAATGTTTTCAGTCTTTACAAAGTTAATTAGACTTACAGGCGGAATTCTTTATTCCATGCTTCATCTATGTCTTTTATGTATTGATTTTTATGTCTTACATACTCAGTACATTATTCGTACTGACGCCCTATTTCCTGGGGCCTGCATTTCATGCCCGCAGGTGCAGGTAGATAAGCTGACGATCCCCCTTCTTAGGATCTTTGATAAGCGAGAGTTGGTGTGATCTATTTGATCCGGAGCTGCATTTGATTTTGGTACGATATGTTTGTATACATATATAGGTATGACAAGGCACAGTCCTGTCCTTGTACAGTTGTATATTCTATTAGAGGTCTGTAGATAGTATGTATAGTTAGATATATAGTTGTCTATAGCAGCCTTGTCGGCTCGCCCTACCTATTCCGCACGAATATGTATATATGTCTTTTTGACAGGTTTTCCTCACGCATGTTATTCTCGTAATTCATCAGATATTATTCATATTTATATCTTAGTCACATGCTTAAGGGTGTTCGATATGTAGGACTCGGGCACCCATCGCGGCCCATAGGTTTGGGTCTTAAAAAATTGGTATCATATCAGTTATGTCCTAGGGTTGTCTACAGAACGTGTCTCGTAGAGTCTTGTTTATGGATATGTTTTGCACCACACTTATAAACAGGAGGCTACGGGATATTTAGGATGGTTACTTTTCTTTCTAATCTAGATTGTGTGATAGAACCGAGTCTTAAGTAATTGCTCCTAATGTTCACCTTATTTATGTTTTTAGTGATGCATGTTACTACTAGACGACAGGCGCAAGCCGCTAGCACCGGTCAGAAGGCTACGAAAGTGTTAGAAGGAGATATAAGTTACACTATGGAGTCATACCCATCATAGATCATGGGTTCTACTGAGGAGGATCCTTCCGAGGATCCATATGAATCACACGTTAGAGCAGTTTCGATCTCGCCAGCAGCAAATGGGGTGAGAGGAGTTTCGACCTCACCAAATCCCTTAGTTTCATTTTCAAGGCCCGTTGATCAGGGTATTAGGGGAGTGGTGCACGAATTGGCACAATCGGGTTCCCCTCAGGCTCGAAACTATGACAGGGTATTTATAGACACCAGTTCTTCTGAGGTTCCAGATAGTCCACAGTCATGGGAGTCTGTCAATCAAGGTTCGTCTGTGTATATTATAGGATATGTAGAGGAAAAGGATAGTAGTCGGCCCAAGAGGAGGAAGGTTGCTGATAAGGATATGAAGATTCTGCTTTGAAGTATGTCTGATTGAGGCTCTCATATAGGACGAGGCAAGGACCCTCTACTGTAGACTTCCTCCAGATGTCAGCTTTTGGTTGGTGAGCTTCACTTCTTCTTGGAGTATTACCAAATCAGGGTTCTGAATATGTTAGGTTGTTTTATGAGGACGTAGGGAGCCATTTCCCGGCTTATATATATATTATGGTTATGTTTTCTTAGAGGTTTTGTAGACAGTATCACGTGTATAGTTTTGGGTATGACATATCTACGGCCTTGTCAGCCCTATGTATCTATATAAACCTTTTTCTGAATTAGTTATGCGAGTTAAATCCTAATATTGTTACCTATATATATAGATGTGGCCCGTAATGGCCCTTGATAGGTTTGATAATAAACAAGGATAAGGTACGTGGCACTCGGTTGAGTAGAAATTGATGTATAATGGGTATGGATTGGTTGGCTTTTTGTTATGCTAACATCGAGTGTAGATCAAAGATGGTTCGATTTCAATTCCCAGGAGAGCCTGTTTTTGGAGTGGAAAGGTAATATGGCATCGCCGAGAGGTATATTTATTTCCTATCTCAAGACAAGGAAAATGATTAGAAAGTATTACATTTATAACTTAGTTTGGGTAGGGGTGTGAAAGTAGAGTCACCAACCATTCAATCTATCGCTGATATTTTATACCATCTTGGGAGAGCGAATGTAGTAGCCGATGCCCTCAGCCGTAGATCTAAGAGAAGAGTGGGATAGCTCATGACATTCATCAGCTAGCTAGACTTGGAATTCTGTTACTGGATTCCGGTGATACCGGAATTACTATTCAGGACACGGCAACATCCTCTTTAGTAACTGAAGTGAAGGAAAACCAATACAAGGATCATGTGTTAGCTCATTATAAGGATACAACCCCTCATAAGGAGATGACAACATTTGGTATTACAGAAAATGGGGTCCTAAGATATCGAGGACGATTATGTGTCCCTAATGTTGCAGGCTACGTCGGCAGGTCATGGAAGAAACTCATTATTCTCGTTATTCTATTCATCCAGGAGAAACAAAGATGTATCATGATATCAGGGAAATATAGTGGTGGGACGAAATGAAAAAGAATAGCAGAGTTTGTTGCTCGGTGCCCTAACTGTCAGTAGGTCAAGATTAAGCATCAAAAACTCGATGGATTATTGCAAGCTATGGAGATTCCGACTTGGAAGTGGGAAGTAATCAATATGGATTTCATCGTAGGCTTACCTCGTACCAGCGTAAGTTCAATTCCATATGGGTGATTGTTGGCAGACTTACAAAATCATCCCAATTTCTGCCTGTGAGGGCTACATAAATCGGAGAGGACTATGCAAGGCTTTACATTAAGGAGATAGTACGACTTAACGGTGTCCCTATATATATTATCTCGGATAGAGTAGCTCAGTTTACAGCTAATTTATGAAGGTCATTCCAAAAAAGATTGGGAACTCAGGTAAGTCTTAGTACCGCATTTCATGCCCAAACAGGAGGACAAGCTGAGCGTGCTATTCAGACACTTGAGGATATGATACGGCCTTGTGTGAGAGACTTCAAGGGTAGGTTGGATGACCTTCTGCTGCTTATTGAGTTCGTGTATAATAATATCTATCATTCTAGTATTCAGATGGCTCCATACGAAGCTCTTTATGGACGGAAGTGTAGGTCGCATATAGGATAGTTCGATGTTGGGGAAAACTAAGTTAGTAGGACCAAAATTGGTACAACAGGCAATCGAGAAGATTAAGCTTATGAAGAAAAGGCTATTAGCAGCTCAAAGCCGTCAGAAGTCTTATGCGGATAATCGACGATGAAACTTAGAGTTCCAGGTTGACGATTGGGTATTCCTAAAGGTATCACTGATGGAAGGCATTATGAGGTTCAGAAAGAAAGGAAAACTTAGCCCTCGGAACATTGGACCATATAAGATAATACGCACAGTAGCATATGAGTTATACTTGCTTTCTAACTTGGAGTCTTTACATCCAGTCTTTCATGTGTCTATGATTCGTAAATATATCGGAGATCCTTCTAGGATCGTATCAGTTGATGATGTTCAGTTCACAGAGCAGCTATCATATGAGGAAACTCCCATTGCTATACCGGATAGACAGGTTCGTAGGCAGAGCTAAAGACATAGCTTCGGTGAAAGTACTTTGGACAAACAATACTATGGAAGAAATGATTTGGGAAGCCGAAGAAGACATAACGTCTAGATATCCTCACTTGTTTCCTCTTCTAAAGAACGATCCGACTGAGACATCACAGCCTTAAGGAAGGGTTGATAGTAGTACTGTTACAAAGGCGACTCTGCCAAAATTTATATAGATCCCGAGGAGTTAAACATTGGAGGACGAATATTTTTAAGGGGGGAAGGATGTTATATCCCGCATTTCGTACGTAAATGTTTCGTCGTAAGTTAATCGACTTAGACTCGGGGATGACATTTTTTTTAGGTTATGAGCATTTATGTTATTTATAACAACCGGAACGGATTGAAATTTTATTGTTAACGGCTTATCCGTTTGGGGGCGGATTATTTAATTTTCTTATCGGATAAACCGTTAACCCGTTAAGAATATATATAAAATTATTTTTATCCATGAGTATTAAATAATAAAAATCCCTTTGACACTTACACTTACCCAGTACTGGCCAGTAATCAGTATTACACTATTACTCTAATAGAATATGAAAATCCTAACATCTAAAGATCCTATGTTCCCTCAGATCTCATAAGCAACTACAACCCACTGCCCAGCCCTCTTGATTCTCGCCACTCCCTCTCGCTGTCTCACTGTCTCACGTCGCATCTCACAATCTCAACACAATTCTCAGAACCAGATCTCAGAACCCCAGTTATGGGCTTACGGCCATAGCCATAGCAGCAGATGGTAAGTTTCTTTCTTCTCCTTTTCGAATCTTTATTTGATCGTCAAATCTTTAGTTCTGTATTGATAAAATAAACCAAATCTATGTCAAAATATGCAACTTGCAGTGTGGTGGCGTGCTAAATTGCTCTGCTCATATATATATTTCATATTTATTCGACTATTCTACTCAAGGTCAATCAAAGTAAGTAAATAAAACTATAGATGGTAAGGTTTCAAACAATAAAACTTAAATAAACTCTATTAATTTAAAATCTGAGCTTTGTATCACCTCACAGTTGATGTGCATTAAGATAGTGAGGAAATGAAATTCCTTGAAAACTGGGCAGCAAGCTCTTTATGTGCATAATAATGCTTATTTTCACTTTCCATATGGATCGGAGCTTTGTTTGGTTCCATTATCCATTGGATGAGTATTTTAGAGTCTGATTCTACCATTACCCTCTCACATCCCTTTCTATTACACCATTCAATCCCATGTTGCATTGCTAAATTATTTGTTGCATTGCCAACTGGGATAGCATGCATATGCACATATTGAACTAGGCAGATTGAAAGACCAAAATAGTCCTCTGTAATGCAGATTGAACTAGGCCGATAAACCGCCCGATAATAGCTAAACCGATACTAATCCACCTGATATCTTATCGGGTGGCTAGCGGACTAATACATTTAAAAGCCGATAACCGATAAGCCGAACCGTTAAGAGTATATAACTGTATGATCCGCCTAATAAGCAGCCCTATATTCGGGTTAATACACAAAATATTGAGGCAGTAAAGACTTGATCTAGACCCACGACACCGACGGAGGTTCGTAACTTTCTCGGTTTGGCAGGTTATTACAGGAGACTTGTAAAGGAATTTTCTTCTCTTTCAGCACCTTTGACAAAAGTGGTGACGATGTGATGTCTCGCTTGATGTTCCAGAATAACATAAGAAAATCTGTGGTGCAAGAAAGTTGAAGGAAGGTTGCGAATGAGTATACATAGATATATGTGGGTCGCAGGCTAACGTATGGTAGAGCGACAAGGTTTTATGAAGACAGAAGTACGGATAAGAAAAGGTGAGTGAGAAGGTGACGAGAATGGATAAGTCCTCGGGATTAAGCCCATGAAAATAAGGAAGCTGATGGTTTAAATGAACTCAAAGGAGTCTAAGACAAGTAGCATTTAGAAGAGATGGAATGTTGCCCTGGTAGTGGAATAAGGGCGTAATTGTGATAGATAAAGGATGACGTTTGTTCCTTCCATAGAGTAATGATTTGAAGGGAAAAAAAGGAACAAAAAGGAAATTTTATGAATTGTACAGGATTAAAATACCCATGTAAGTTAACTCAGAAGGGAACTAAGTTTCAATGGACTGATGCTTGAGAACGGAGTTTCCAGACATTGAAGGACAGATTAACTTCCGCACCAATTCTAACGCTCCTAGAGGGAATCAATGGTTATGCTACCTATTGTGACGCTTCGGGCATTGGATTGGGTTGTGTACTGATGTAGTATGGTAAGGTTGTAGCTTATGATTCTAGACAACTAAATAAAGCACGAGAAGAATTACTCGACCCATGATTTTGAGTTAGTTGTGGTGAGTTATGCACTAAAGATGTGGAGGCAATACTTGTATGGCGTTCATGTTGATACTTATACGGATCATAAGAGCCTTCAGCATATCTTCAAGCAAAAGGAATTAAATTTACATCAGAGGAGATGGTTGGAGTACTAAAAGACTATGACGTTGATATTTTGTAACATCTGGGCAAAGCGAATGTAGTAGCTGATGCCCTCAGCCGTAGATCTAAGAGAAGAGTGGGATAGCTCATGACATTCATCAGCTAGCTAGTCTTGGTATTCGGTTACTGGATTCCGGTGATACCGGAATTACTATTCAGGACACGACAACATCCTTTTTAGTAACTGAAGTGAAGGAACACCAATACGAGGATCCTGTGTTAGCTCATTATAAGGATACAACCCCTCAGAGGGAGAAGACACCATTTGATATTACAGAAGATGGGGTCCTAAGATATTGAGGACGATTATGTGTCCCTAATATTGCAGGCTACGTCGGCATTCATGGGAGAAACTCAATATTCTCGTTATTCTATTCATCTAGGAGAAACAAAGATGTATCATGATATCGGGGAAATATATTGGTGGGACTGAATGAAAAAGGATATAGCAGAGTTTGTTGCTCAGTGCCATAATTGTCAGCAGGTCAAGATTAAGCATCAAAAACCCGATGGATTATTGTAGGCTATGGAGATTCCGTCTTGGAAGTGGGAAGTAATCGATATGGATTTCATCGTAGGCTTACCTCGTACCAGCGTAAGTTCAATTCCATATGGGTGATTGTTGACAGACTTACAAAATCATCCCAATTTTTGCCTGTGAGGGCTACATAATCTGCAGAGGACTATAACCGATGGAAGGCGTTATGAGGTTCAGAAAAAAGGAAAACTTAGCCCCCGGTACATTGGACCATATAAGATCATACACAAGGTAGTCCAGGTAGCATATGAGTTAGACTTGCCTTATGACTTGGCGTTTGTACATCCAGTCTTTCATGTGTCTATGCTTCGTAAATATATCGGATATATTTTTAGGATCGTATCAGTTGACGATGTTCAGGTCACAGAGCAGTTATCATATGAGGAAACTCCTATTTCTATACTGGATAGACAGGTTCGGAGGTGGAGGAATAAATACGTAGCTTCGGTGAAAGTATCTTGGACAAACAATAATGTGGAAGAAATGACTTGGGAAGCCGAAGAAGACTTGACATCTAGATATCCTCACTTGTTTCCTCTTCTAAAGAATGATCCGACTGAGACATCACAGCCTTAAGGAAGGGTTGATAGTAGTATTGTTACAAAGGCGACTCTGCCAAAATTTATATAGATCCCGGGGAGTTAAACATTGGAGGACGAATATTTTTATGGGAGGGAAGGATGTTATATCCCGCATTTCGTACGTAATTGTTTCATCGTAAGTTAATCGACGTAGACTCGGGGATGGGATTTTTTTGAGGTTATGAGCATTTATGCTATTTATAACAAGCGATAAGTAAGTGTCGTGAAGGTTAAAGGGTAAACGAATCAAAGAAAATGTGTTTCGTTGAAGGTTGTCGATTTGGAATAAAATACGGTCCGAGCCATAATACCTGATATATATGGACTAGTATCGTACAAGGTATCCCATGACCACGATAATAGATTACATAAAGTGTGTTAAAAGTGAGTAGTACCTTAAAGTAATTTGAGATAATTCTTAATTTTGTAAGTAATTGGTTAATTATTGGTTAATGGGAGATTGACTAGTTCATTAAGGGATTGGTGGGTAATTAATTAAAGTCTTTGGATAACTTAACCCCCCCCCCCCCCCAACGTGGCAGCACCCCATCCCATTTAATGACTCTTCAAAGAGATTGAAAGGTGGCACATTTTAAGGAAGATATGTGACACCAAGTCTTGAAAGGTGGGGCCCGCATCACCAAGACTTAAAATTCTTCTCTAATTCAAAATGAAGATGTATTACACCTAAGTTAAAGAGAAGGCTTCAGCAATATGAAACTTCATTAGCAACATGAGTTGCTTCAATCCCTCACTAAAACGAGATTTCTTAATATTATAGCAACATAGGATTTGCGATTCTAAGGATGTACGGTGTAATCTTCCTCAAAAATATCATACGGATTTTTTCCTACTCTGATCTTGCCATCACATGTTTTGTCGATTGTCGTGTGTTAAAGGGATTGTCAAGAGATTCGGTTCGGGTATGTTAAGGCTATCCCTTCTTTCTTTTTGGCATGATCCATACGATACAAACGAAACGAGCAAATGCACAACTCCCATAAATGACTCTACTCATAGAAATACTAGAAGATCTTATATTCTTGATTCCACATATATCTTATTATTCTATCGTATATTCATGGGTCTCAGAAAATACGTAAGTTGATCAAGTTTATTGCATGATATTAATCAGAGGCCTAATGGTATTATGATGTTTCGAGAGATTTTATTGATGTACTTCTCATACATTGCATTCATTTATACATGTAAATTGACTCATGATCAGATGGAGTAATATACGCGTATATTATAGGTATATAGGATATGGAAAAAGGTTAAGGCGTTATATACGCACCACTACCTAATCAGCTGGCATATGTTGATGATTTTTCCCACAATGACCGAGGTGATACGATGGATGCCCTCAGAGGCTTGATGATGTTATGTACACCTATACCTATGCATTATAGGACATTTATATGTACGTGCATGATAGGGCACAGTCTTGTCCTTGTACAATTGTATATTCTATTAGTGGTCTATAGATAGTATGTATAGTTGGATATATAGTTGTCTATCGCAAGCCTTGTCGGCTCGCCCTACCTATTCCGCACGAATATGTATATATGTCTTTTGGACAGATTTTCCTCACGCGTGTTATTCTCGTAATTCATCAGATGTTATTCATATTTATATCTTAGTCGCATGCTTAAGGGTGTTCGACAGGTAGGACTTAGGCACCCGTCGCCCATCGGTTTAGGTCGTGACAAAAGTGGTATCATATCAGTTTTGTCCTAGGGTTGTCTACAGACCGTGTTTCGTAGAGTCTTTTTTATAGGTGTGTTTTACACCACACTTATAAACAGGAGGCTATAGGATATTTAGGATGGTTACTTTTCTTTCTAATCTGGATTGTGCGATCGAACTGAGTCGTAAGTATCTGCTCCTAATCTTTAACTTATTTATGTTTTAGTGATGCCTATTACTACTAGACGACATGCGCAAGCCACTAGCACGGGTCAAAAGGCTACGAATATGTTAGAAGGAGATATAAGTTACACTATGGAGTCAGACCGATCAGAGATCATGGGTTCTATTGAGAAGGATCCTTCCGAGGATCCACATGAGTCATACGTTAGAGCAGTTTCGATCTTGCCAGCAGCAAATGGGGTGAGAGGAGTTCCGACCTCACCAAAACCCTTAGTTTGATGATCATGGCCCGTTGATCAGGGTATAAGGGGAGTGGTGCATGAATTGGCACAATCAGGTTCCCCTCAGACTCTTCAAAGAGATTGAAAGATTGCACATTTTAAGGAAGATATGTGACACCAAGTCTTGAAAGGTGGGGCCTGCATCACAAAGACTTAAAATCCTTCTCTAATTCAAAATGAATATTTATTACACCTAAGTTAAAGAGAAAGGCTTCAGGAAGATGAAACTTCATTAGCAACGTGAGTTGCTTCAATCTCTCACTCAAACGAGATTTCTTAATATTATAGCAACGTGGGATTTGCGATTCTAAGGATGTACGGTATAATCTTCCTCTAGAATATCATACGGATTTTTCCCTACTCCGATCTTGTCATCACGTATTTTGTCGATTGTCGTGTGTTAGAGGGATTGTCAAGAGAATCGATTCAGGTATGTTAAGGCTATCTCTTCTTTCTTTTTGGCATGATCCATACAATACAAACGAAACGAGTAAATGCACAACTCCCATAAATGACTCTACTCATAGAAATACTATAAGTTCCTATGTTCTTGATTCCCCATATATCTTATTATTCTATTGTATGTTCATGGGTCTCAGAAAATTCGTAAGTTGATCAAGTTTATTTCATGATATTAATCAGAGGCATAATAGTTTTATGATGTTCCGAGAGATTTTATTGATGTATTTCTTATACATTGCATTCATTTATACATATACATTGACCCATGACCAGATGGCGTTATATACGCGTATATTATATGTACATGGGATATGGGAAAAGGTTACGGCGTTATATACGCACCACCACCTGATCAGCTGGCATATGTTGATGATTTTGCCCACAGTGGCCGGGATAATACGATGGGATGTCCTCAGAGGCTTGATGATGTTATGTAAACCTATACATATGCATTACACGACATTTATATGTACGTGCATGACATTATATATGTTTTCAGGATTTACAAAGTGAATTAGACTTACAGGATGAATTCTTTATTCCATGCTTCATCTATGTCTTTTATGTACTGATTTTCATGCCTTACAAAATCAGTACATTATTCGTACTGACGCCCTATTTTTCGGGGCCTGCATTTCATGCCCGCAAGTGCAGGTAGATAAGCTGACGGTCCTCCTTCTTAGGATCCTTGATAAGCGAGAGTTGGTGTGCTCCATTTGATCTGGAGCTGCATTTGATTTTGGTACGATATGTTTGTATACTTATATAGGTATGACAGGGCACAGTCATGTCCCTTTACAGTTGTATATTCTATTAGTGGTCTGTAGACAGTATGTATAGTTGGATATATAGTTGTCTATAGCAACTTTGTCGGTTCGCCCTACGTATTCCGCATGTATATGTATATATGTCTTTTGGACAGGTTTTTCTCACGTATGTTATTCTTGTAATTCATCATATGTTATTTGTATTTATATCTTAGTCGCATGCTTAAGGGTGTTCGACAGGTAGGACTCGGGTACCCGTCGCGGCCCACTGGTTTGGGTCGTGACATGCGGTCCTGCTTTTGCGGTGAAAACTCTGCACCTGCGGAAGCCACTTAACTCACCTTGGTTCGCATCTGCGGAGGCGTTTCTACGGCCCATGATCCGCTTCTGTGGAAACTGCATAACTCCTCAACTCCCTCACACTTCGCTTATGCGCCCTCTTCGCCTCATCCGCAGCCTCGTAGATGCGGAAAGAACCTCGCACCTCCGACCTCTGCCATTTCCTCATTGCCCGCTTATGCGGGCTTGCACCTGCGGTGCCCACTCCACAAGTGCGATTACACCAACATCCCCCAAACTTCAGCAGCTCTTCAACTTCCAACCTTGGTCAGTTATTCACCCGAAATCAACCTGAGGCCCCCGGGACCTCAACCAAACATATCCACTAATCTTAAAATATCATATGAACTTAGTCGAATCCTCATACCACCTCAAACAACATCAAAAACATGAATCGCACATAGATTCAAGCCTAATGAACTTTGAAATTTCCAAATTCTACAAACAACGCCGAAACCTATCAAATCACGTTTGATTGACCTCAAATTTTGCACACAAGTCACAAATGACACCACGGACCTACTCCAACTTTCGGAATATCAATCCGACCCCGATATCAAAATGTCCACTCCCGATCAAACTTTTCAAAAATCCAACTTTCGCCATTTCAAGCTAATACAGCTACGGACCTCCAAATCATGATTCGGACACGCTCCAAAGTCCAAAATCACCCAACGGAGGTAACTGAACCATCAGAATTCATCCGGGGTCATTTACACATAAGTCAATATCCAATCAACTTTTCCAACTTAAGCTTTCCATTATGAGACTAAGTGTCTCAATTCATTCTGAAATCTCTCCGGACCCCGAATCAACTAACCCAGTAAGTCATATAACAGCTATAAGCACATAAGGAGCAGAAAATGGGGGAATGGGGCTACAACTCTCGAAACGACCAGTCGGGTCGTTACATCCCCCCATCTTAAACAAACGTTCGTCCTCAAACGTGTCTTGAAATATACCTGGAGTCACAAATAGGTGTGGATATATGCTCCACATCTCCCGGTCGGTCTCCTAATTAGCCTTCTCAACGGGCTGACCTCTCCATTGCACCTTCATTGAAGCTATATCCTTTGACCTCAACTTTCAAACCTACCGATCCAAAATGGCCACCAGCTTCACATCATAAGTCATATCACCATCAACTGAACCGTGCTGAAATCCAAAATATGAGACGGATCGCCAACATACTTTAGGAGTATGGAAACATGAAATACTGGATGCACACTTGACAAACTAGGCAGCAAGTCAAGCTTGTAAGCCACCTCTCCAATCCTCTGAAATACCTCAAATGGACAAATAAACCAAGGGCTCAACTTGCCCTACTTCCCGAACCTCATAACACTCTTTATGGGTGAAACCTTCAGCAAAACCTTCTCCCGAACTATGTAAGACACATCACGGACCTTTCTATCGGCATAGCTATTCTGCCTAGATTGAGCCGTGCGAAGCCGCTCCTAAATCAATTTAACCTTGTTCAATGCATCGCGAACCAAGTATGTACCCAATAGCCTAGCCTCACCCGGCTGAAACCAACCCATCATAGATCTACACTGTCTCCCATACAAGCCTCATACGGAGCCATCTAAATGCTCGACTGATAGCTGTTGTTGTAAGCAAACTTTGCAAGTGGCAAAAACTGGTCCAATGAACCACCGAAATCAATGACACAAGCGCGTAGCACGTCCTCCAATATCTGAAAGGTGCACTCGGACTGTCCGTCCATCTGAAGGTGATATGTTGTACTCAACTCAACCTGGGTGCCAAACTCTCATTGCACAGCTCTCCAAAATTGCGATGTAAACTGTGTGCCTCTATCTGAAATGATGGAATTTGGCACACCGTGAAGGCGCACAATCTCTCGGATGTAAATCTCAGCCAACCGCTCTAAATAATGAGTAGTACCAACATGAATGAAGTGCGCGGACTTGGTCAGCCTATCCACAATCACCCAAATAGCATCGAACTTTCTCGAAGTCCGTGGGAGCCCAACTATGAAATCCATGGTGATCCGCTCCCACTTTCAATCTGGAACCTCTATCCTCCAATGCAATCCACCCGGTCTCTGATGCTCATATTTTACCTGCTGATAGTTAAGACATAGAGCTACAAATCCCACTATATCCTTCTTCATTCTCCTCCACTAATAGTGTTGCCTCAAGTCCTGATACATCTTCGCGGCACCCGGATGAATGGAATATCGCGAGCTGTGGGCCTCCTCAAAAATCAACTCCCGCAGCACATCTACATTGGTCACACATATCCGGCCCTACATACTCAACACCCCATCATCTCTAATAGTCACATCTCTAGCATCACCATGCTGGACCTTATCCTTGAGGACAAGCAAAAGAGGGTCATCATATTGGCGCTCTCTGATGCGATCAAATTAGGAAGACCGAGAAACCACACAAGCCAGAACCCGACTGGGCTCCGAAACATCTAATCTCATGAACTGGTTGGCCAAGGCTTGAACATCAATTGTAAGAGATCTCTCACCAACACGAATAAATGCAAGGCTACCCATACTCACTGCCTTCCTACTCAAAGCATCGGCCACCACATTGGCCTTCCCCGAATGATACCGAATAGTAATATCATAGTCCTTTAGCAGTTCCAACCATCTCCGCTGCCTCAAATTTAGATCCTTCTATTTGAACAAGTGTTGGAGGCTCCGATAACAAGACACACCATAGAGATAGTGCCTCCAAATCTTCAACGCATGAACAATGGCAGCAAACTCCAAATCATGAACAAGGTAGTTTTTCTCATGAGGCTTCAACTGGTGTAAAGCATAAGCAATAACTCTACCTTCCTGCATCAAAACACACCCAAAATCGATCCGAGAGACATCACAATATATTGTATAAGAGCATGAAGCTCAAGGCAAAACTAGAACTGGAGTTGTGGTCAAGGCAGTCTTGAACTTCAGAAAGCTCTCCTCACACTCATCCGACCACTTGAAAGGAACACCCTTTTAGGTCAATTTGGTCAAGGGCGATGCAATAGACGAGAAACCATGCACGAAGCGACGATAATAGCCAGCCAATCCTAGAAAGCTCTGAATCTCCGTAGCTGAGGACGGTCTGGTCCAACTCTGAACCGCCTCTATCTTCTTCGGATCTACCTGAATCCCCTCACTGGACACCACGTGCCCCAAGAACACCACTGAACTGATCCAAAACTCACACTTGGAGAACTTGGCATAAAGTTTCTCATATCTCAACCGCTGCAACACAATCCTCAAATGTTGGGCATGATCCTCCTGGCTACGAGAGTACACCAGGATATCATCAATGAACATAATGACAAACGAGTCGAGATAAGGCTGAAATACATTGTTCATCAGATGCATGAATGTTGTTGTGGCATTGGTGTGATGACTCGGTTGGTCGTTTTGAGAGTTATGGCCCTGATTCCCTATTAATTGTTTCCCTCGTATCTATTTCTACTATTGTGACTTACCGGGAGAGTTCGTTTTGGTTTTCGGAGTGAATTGAGACACTAAGTCTCTTAATTGGAAGCTTAAGTTGGAAAAGTCGACCTGATGTCAACTTGTGTGTAAACGACCCCGGATTTGAATTTTGATGATTCTGTTAGCTCTGTTAGGTGATTTTGGACTTAGGAGCGTTTGGAATATGATTTGGAGGTCCGCAGTAGAATTTGGCTTGAATTGGTGAAGGTTGGAATTTTGGCAAATTTTGGCCGGCAGTGGAAATTTTGGTATCGGGTTCGGATTGGATTTTCGGAAGTTCGAGTACGTTTGTGGTGTCGAAGGTAAAGTTTGGGCAAGAGAAGGAAAGTGCATTTATAGGATGAAGATGACTGTTCAGAACCGATAATGGCTGACAACAACTGACAGGCATTTAATGCCTCGGTATACGAGCCAACGGGACATTTCGGTCACCTCTGTCGCTTACGTCACGATGCTTACATCATGATAAATCGAAGTCTAGTTTGAAGCCTCAATTCGTTTCTTGTCATTACACTCCAAAAAATGAGGGGACTATCTATATACGGTTAAAGCCGGGTCCACCCGATTTTACTATTTGACTGAGGCCAGGGAGTTGCATCGAAGGTCGGCCCCGTAGTGGATCAGACCAAAGCACGAGGACAAGGTACCGAGTTTGGGATTCGAGGTACCTGTCAAGATCGGGACCAGTAGCGATCGAGATCAAATGAGACAGACATCGAGCAAGATCGAAGATAGCATAATAACAGAAATCTCGAAACCATCAAATCATGGCGGAAATATCGGAACAAATCAAATCAGGAACAGTTAATTAGCTAATCGTGAGATTTTCTTTTGTAATTAGAGTTATACCATAAGTAAAATTCCTCTATTATATAAAGGGGAGTTCTAATCATTTGTAAGACATTGTTGATACATATCAAAGCAATGTAACACTTTCTCTTTAGCTTATATTTTTGTTCATCAGCTTGCGTATTTCTTAACTGTTTTGGTACTGACCAGTTCGAAAGCACTCTAGCCCGAGGGCTGAATTACGTTTCAACACTGGTTTGCTTTTATCTTATTATTAATCTCTGTTACTAATCTTCATATTTATCAATTGGTATTAAGTGAAATCACATATCCTTAAAACCACATTATAAGTTTAATTGTTATCCAATTTTAAGGGTAAACCGATATATTTGTTGTTTTATTTTTGGTACTGCAACTCTCTTTATATCAATTCAATTACAAAATAAATCGCGCGGGTTAACTAACTAGTCTATCTTATACAAAGGAGGGACCAAAAGAAGCGAGGTGGCACTCTCCTATCCCAAGTTTTATATTTATGTTTTTTCTTCTAATTTTAGTCACCTCTTTACAGTTACGGATGGCAACTGTTGGAAGAAACATATTAAAACCTCGACGTTTAGAGCAGGAATCTAAACGGCACATTCAACCGTTTCGATGACCTTTTATTTCCGGGAAAAAAAAACGCTTCATATTTAAGAACTTTTAATTTGTTTGCTTTGTCTGAAAATGCGTATATCCATATCTATAAATACTAATATGACAAGCTGCTATTGTTCCTGGGATGTTGTGAAAGTTTCAACTTTCAAATAGTAAGTGTTTTTTTATCCTTGATTTTCTGCTTCCTATTTCAAAGGTTTTTTGGCAACTTAATTACTATGTATTACTTAGGAATAGTGCTACCCCATTATGTTTCTCCATCATCTCCTTTGAAATAGTAAGAAGTACTTCTGCCAAAAAAATTAATGTTTATCAGAAAAATCGGATAACGTTAGATTTGTGTATGATTCTAAGGATATGTGATACAATTCGATATAAATCGTGTAGAGAAATAAAAATATGTGTATTGTTGACTGTGAGAATGAAAATAATAAGCAAAAAGAATGAATAAGTAATACAAGTACAAGGGGATAGCTATCAATATAAGAAGTGATCTCTTGTTCCAGCCCCCTTAGCTTACAAGGATTCCCCCTTTTATAGAAAAAAGGTCATTACAAAAAATAATAAAATAAAACATACAGTGGAAGGCCCATGATGACTTGTCTCTTCCTTGATTCCCGCCAAGATTCTCTCTCTTGGTGCGGTTGCAACGGCTCTTGTCTGTGAGCTCGATACTAGCTCAAACTCGTTACTGGATCGGGCCCTTCGGCCTTGAATCGAGTTCGACCTTCGACATAGGCGTCGTTCATTTCCGACCTCGAAGCAGTACCTTGCGGATCGATTCGGTCACGGGCTCGATAGGATTATTGAGTCGCCTCCTGGAGCAACCTTCGGGCTCGAGGTTCGTTAGTACCGACCTCAGAGCTCATTCCCAAAATCTCTCTCCGACTTTTTAACACTCAAACTCGATCAAACATAGGAAGGCCGAAATCTATTTCGACCGTATACGAATAGTTCCCTCGTTTCTCGGAAAAGGATGTGGCGAGAAACGATATAATTTTCCAGCAGCTCGATCAGATATACACTGATATTTTTATTGATCCCGACCATGACGTATGTAATGCTCGATCATCTTATGCGTCTTTACAGTCCCCGACTTTATCGAGGATACCCGAATGTTTTCTTCCCCTATGGGAATTGCCAGTTACCTTCGGTCCTTGGTGACCGGAGAAGATCAATCAATGATGAATGCGGTAGGGCCCGCCTGTCTTTTCAACGAGGCCCATCATGCTTTAAATCGGGTAACTTCTGATGGCGTTTTCACCGCTTCTTTTACACAGAGTTGTAGGTAATTCTAATGTTTCTACTTTTGTTTGCAGGCTTCGATGTTGCATCACGAGGCTTTTCTCCGAATCAGTGAGGAGCATGGTCCCGAGGTTCGGAGCCTCACTGAGAAGAGTGACTCGTACAAGCTTCTTAGTGAAAAAACCTCAAGCAGATTTGACAGCAGCTCGGGAAGAGCATGAGGAGATGGCTGAGCAGGTATTCCAAATGTTCCATGATAGTGAAGATAAAAAAAAGAGATAACCACTAACGATCGGATTCTGCAGGTTCGGTAGAGGATCGAGCAGATTGGACGGCTTAATTCACAGGTGGATGCGCAACTGGCCGAGGCAGAAGAATTTAAAAAGTGTATGGATAACCTTGCCTCGAAAAAAAAGGAAGCCGTCGAAGCTCAGTTGGAGGTGTCCGATGCCCAACTTCGATCTGCGAAAGAAAATGCTTTGGGGCTGATCGAAAAGATGAAAGAGCTTTAGCATCGGTTGGATTTGGCCACTTTAGATAAAGCAGATTTGGCCAAAGAACTCGAAGTGGCCAGATCTGAAGTGGTCGAGGCCAACAAAAGAGCCGATGCCAAAGTGGCTCAGTTCAGGATCAATGTCGAAGTTAATTAAAGCAGCGGGCATGGTCGAACATGCAAAGTGGCAGGCTCAAAGAGAGGCTCTCGAAGGGGTCAAAGCTTAGGGCTTCGATATTGGGGCCGAGATTGAAATCGGCAGGGCAGAGGAGAACAGAGCTCGGAGGTTGGCCTTTCCTGAGGAGGACTCCGATGACTCGGGGGAGTCTGAAGATGAGGACGATGCCGAGAATACGGCCTCCGATGAAGATTGAGTCATTTAGGGCCTTAGGTCGATCACTGCATTCTTTTGATACCGCTTTCGGTTTTTGTATAAAGAACTTCCTTTCGAAACAGTAGCTGCCTCTGTACAAAAAAAAATTGTAAATACAAATCTTTCTTCTTTTTGAAGAGAAATGGCCTTTCAAACTAAAAAGATAGTTTGAATTTTAAATCTCCGTTGCATTCGGGCCTCGCGGGTAGTCCCCTTTTCTTTATCGGGCTCGAGCGTCCTTCAGCTTAAATAGTCAAATGTTTGTTTTAATTCGAAGAAATGAGTAGTTTTGCTCGAAATAATATAGCCCGTAGGCGTAATAGTCAAAGTAGCCCGTAGGCTTAATGGTCGAGTGAGTGATTGCTCGAACTCGAAATAAAGGTAACCCGTAGGCTTGGCAGTCGAGCGAATGATTCGAACTCGATGCAATGTAGCCCGTAGGAATAATAGTCAAAGTAGCTCGTAGGCTTAATGGTCGAGTGAGTGATTGCTCGAACTCGAAATAAAGGTAGGTCGTAGGCTTGGCAGTCGAGCGAATGATTCGAACTCGATGCAATGTAGCCCGTAGGCGTAATAGTTAAAGTAGCCCGTAGGCTTAATGATCGAGTGAGTGATTGCTCGAACTCGAAATAAAAGTAGCTCGTAGGCTTGGCAGTCGAGCGAATGATTCGAACTCGATGCAATGTAGCTCGTAGGCTTAATGATCGAGTGAGTGATTGCTCGAACTCGAAATAAAGGTAGCCCGTAGGCTTGGCAGTCGAGCGAATAATTCAAACTCGATGCAATGTAGCCCGTAGGCGTAATAGTCAAAGTAGCCCGTAGGCTTAATGGTCGAGTGAGTGATTGCTCGAACTCGAAATAAATGTAGCCCGTAGGCTTGGCAGTCGAGCGAATGATTCGAACTCGATGCAATGTAGCTTGTAGGCGTAGTAGTCAAAGTAGCTCATAGGCTTAACGGTCAAGTGAGTGATTGCTCGAACTCGAAATAAAGGTAGCCCTTAGGCTTGGCGGTCGAGCAAATGATTCGAACTCGATGCAATGTATCCCATAGGCGTAATAGTCAAAGTAGCCCGTAGGCTTAATGGTCGAGTGAGTGATTACTCGAACTCGAAATAAAGGTAGCCCGTAGGCTTGGAAGTCGAGCGAATTATTCGAACTCGAAGCAATGTAGCCCGTAGGCTTAATGATCAAGTGAGTGATTGCTCGAACTCGAAATAAAGGTAGCCCGTAGGCTTGGCAGTCGAGCGAATAATTCAAACTCGATGCAATGTAGCCCGTAGGCGTAATAGTCAAAGTAGCCCGTAGGCTTAATGATCGAGTGAGTAATTGCTCGAACTCGAAATAAAGGTAGCCCGTAGGCTTGGCAGTCGAGTGAATGATTCGAACTGGATGCAATGTAGCTCGTAGGCATAATGGTCAAAGTAGCCCATAGGCTTAATGGTCGAGTGAGTGATTGCTCGAACTTGAAATAAAAGTAGCCCATAGGCTTGGCAGTCGAGTGAATGATTCAAACTCGATGCAATGTAGCCCGTAGGCATAATAGTCAAAGTAGCCCGTAGGCTTAATGGTCAAGTGAGTGATTGCTCGAACTCGAAATAAAGGTAGCCTGTAGGCTTGGCGGTCGAGCGAATAATTCGAACTCGATGCAATGTAGCCCGTAGGCGTAATAGTCAAAGTAGCTCGTAGGCTTAATGGTCGAGTGAGCGCTCGTTCGAACTCGATCCTATTTGCATAATAAATCTTGAACATAGAATATCGGTAAAGAAGAGAGCTTTCTTTGCAAGTCATTATACATGGGTTCATGTTTTGCGTCAGGGCTCGGGCCAACTATATAAGCATGGTTCGTTTTGACCATTTGGCCCTTATAACGTTTCCCGTTGAGACACTGTTTGTCATGAAATAACGAAGTAACTTCCATTGCACCGAACTTGATAATCATCATAGATGCGTTCAATGACAAAGCCCCCATGTGTACAAGGTTGATTTTAAAGAGGCCTCAGATACTCAGCAGTAGTATCGTTTCCGCTATATGGCTGGTATCGATCTTTGGTCGACTTTTGCTTTTTCATAATGGACTTATAAGTCAACTGGTCATCTTCGACTCTTATTTTGGATTGATATCGATTGTGCACATCGGTCCAAGTAATAGCTCAGTACTCGATCAGATTTTTCTTCAGCCTCCGTGAAGCCCTCGAGCTCCGCTCATTTAGACCTTGAGTGAAAGCTTGAACAGCCCAATCGTCTGTGACTGGTGGAAGATCTATTTGTTCCATTTGAAAACGAGCTACGAACTCCCTTAGCATCTCGTTATCCTTTTGTATTACCTTGAACATGTCCGACTTTCTGGTTTCGACCTTTATGGCTCCGGCATGTGCTTTTACGAAGCAATCTGCAAGCATAGCAAAAGAATCAATGGAGTTAGATGGTAAATTATGATACCATATCATTGCCCCCTTTGACAAGGTTTCACCGAAATTTTTTAATAATACAGATTCGATCTCATCATCTTCCAAATCATTGCCCTTGATGGCATATGTGTAAGAAGTGACGTGCTCGTTGGGGTCGGTCGTTCTGTTATATTTGGGTATTTCGGGCATACGGAATTTTTTGGGGCTGCATTCGAGGGAAAAGGCTTTTGAATGAATTTTTTCGAATCTAGCCCTTTTATCATTGGTGGAGCTCTCGGGATCTGGTCGACCCTGGAATTATATATTTCTACCTTTTTATCGTTGGCTTCGACTCGTTTTGTGAGTTCCTCGAGCAATTTAGTAATTTCGGGAGTAGTCCCCGATTCTTGCTCATTTGACTTCTCTATGGCTGGTTCCGTTCTGTAGGTGACTTCTCGAAGCGGATTGGGCTCCGGCCTGCTTTGTACCTGAGTTTGGCTCTACAACTGAGCTATCTCTATTTGCTGGGCTTGTAACCTCTCGAAGATCATCCGTAAGCTGACTCCGATCTCCTCCACATTATGGGTGTCTCGAGCTACAGATCGAGTACCGCCCTGAATGTTTTTTTTCCAGTTTGAAACGCTGATTTGCCTCTAGAGCTATTTGCAAATTGACATCCAATGGTACTTCGGCTCGAATTTTGGGTGCTTCGATTCGAGCCTCAGTGCCTTCATCGAGTGGCCTTCCGGCACCGGGTGCCAAGTTGTTGGTTTTATCTTGAAGGCCGGCTTCGTGTTCGATAGGTGAAATCATTGCTGATTTGAAGTTGCAAACTGGCGTGTACTTTAGATTTATATCAAATGATCACTGTTACCCTTAGCCCCACAGTGGGCGCCAAACTGTTTATCAGAAAAATCGGATAACGTTAGATTTGTATATGGTTCTAAGGATATATGATACAATTCGATATAAATCGCGTAGAGAAATGGAAATATGTGTATTGTTGACTGTGAGAATAAAAATAATAAGCAAAAAGAATGAATAAGTAATACAAGCACAAGGGGATAGCTATCAATATAAGAAGTGATCTCTTGTTCCAGCCTCCTTAGCTTACAAGGATTCCCCCTTTTATAGAAGATGGTCATTACAAAAAACAATAAAATAAAATATATAGTGGAAGGCCCATGATAACTTGTCTCTTCCTTGATTCCCGCCAAGATTCTCTCTCTTGGTGCGGTTGCAACGGCTCTTGTCTGTGAGCTCGATACTAGCTCGAACTCGTTACTGGATCGGGCCTTTCGGCCTTGGATCGAGTTCGACCTTCGAGATAGGCGTCGCTCATTTCCGACCTCGAAGCAGTACCTTGCGGATCGACTCGGTCATGGGCTCGATAGGATTATCGAGTCGCCTCCTCGAGCGACCTTCGGGCTCGAGGTTCGTTAGTACCGACCTCAGAGCTCATTTCCAAAATCTCTCTCCGACTTTTTGACACTCGAACTCGATCAAACGTAGGAAGGCCGAAATCTATTTCGACCGTATACAATTACCTTGAGTAACAGTTATGTTGAATAACTTAGCAGGTTGAATTGCTCATTTTTAATAAAAAGGATTGCTCAAGTATTTTTTTAGGATTTATATTTATCTAATTTCTCAGATATTTGCCACTTTCCCCTTATTTCCTTTCCTCCCGTTGAATTCTCTTTCAAACTTTACAAATTGTTTCTGTTATAATTCTGACATTAATTTCCTTTTCATATTAAACATCGTTGCATAATATTTCAGTTACGGAATAAGTTCCCATATATCTTACACAATCTATTGTTCTCCTAGAGACAAATTTTCAAAGGTTCTTCAGCGTGTAATTCATTTTTCTTTTTGACGTTTTAAATTTTCTCTATGAAGCTAAAATTTCTATTACTGAATTGAATGATTTGCTAATTTTGATGAACTGTGATTGACTTATCTTTGGAATATGGAATATTGTTATAAACAAAATGCGTGATGAGCATTGGATTATTTGTTTGCTTATTAAAGTTTGTTCTGATTTTGGAGCAACATGTTTCATTGGTATTTGCTACATTTTACAAGAACATCAAGTTAGTTGCTTTGTAGGACCAGAAAATTAGTTATCTTTGATTACTATTGATGGTAATTTCATATCATCTTGATATGTATGGACGTAAATTATAGAAAAAGTTAGAGTTCTCACTAAGAACTCATCCCTATCCAAAAAAAAAAAGAAAAAAGAAAAAAGAAAAAATAAACAAAAAAAGATTGTTACCGAGCTACTTCATCCGTCTCAATATAATATGGGGTAATATTATATTGTTCAATTACCAATAAGACATAAATAAGGTAAAATAGTCAAAACTACCTCCTAATTATTTATTTTAAGGAATGTGTAAAACAAAAATAAGACACATAATTTGAGATGGAGAGAGTAAAAAAGAAAATTTTAATTTTTTTTCTGAAAAAATGATCGAACCAGTTAGGAAATAAGAAAAAATTATATATATAAACAAGGCTCATCAAATTTGATTTTGTGGATTTTCAAATCATAAGACCATAAAAATTTATTTCTCTAATGAAAAGAAAAAAAAATAGATACTTCTATATATATAGTAAGAAAACAAAAATCATGTTACACTTATTAAACGTGTGCACATAAACACTTTACATGTTCTAATTGACAAATTTTATAGATTTACCTATATAGGTTATACAAAAATTAAAAATCATTAGATGACTAAAACCTTACATGACAAAAAATTAGAGAAAAATATAAAATAAGTGTTAATAATAAAATAGATTAAAATTTTACTTATAAATTAAGTAGGAACAAAGGCAAGATGACTTACTTATACCAAAAGTTTAATAAATATTATTGTTTGTAATAATTAATATAACTTACGACCAATATTTGCCTCTAAATACAATCACTAATGAATATTATTATCGATAATAATTAAAATAATATTATTTACGACCAACATAGGGTTAAAATTCCTAATTTAAAAAATTACAAAAATGTTATAAAATAAAGACTGTAAAGTAAAGACAAGTATAGAGAGAAACTGATATATTATTCAAACTTCAAACTTATGTACATAATGAACCGAATTCTCCTCTATTTATAAAAGAAAGGAAGCTGTTGTGTAAGCTGGCAAGCTGCTACTGTAAGCTGATGTGTAAGCTGTTACTCTAAACTGCTGTGTAAACTGCTTGTAAGCTGATACTGTATCAGATATAGATAATCTTCTATCATGGGTAATATTTATCCATAACGGAGTACCGAAAGGATAAGCTTTTTCAAGAGGCTTATTTCCAATAGAGTACTAAATAGATAAACATATTTACGGCGGAGTCTCATATGGATAAGCTTCTTCAGGAAGCTTATTTACAACGGAGTACTAAATGAACATCCATAATATAATATATTTATAACACTCCCCCTTGGATGTTTATTAAAAGATAATGTGCCTCATTAAAACCTTACTAGGAAAAAACCCTGTGGGAAAAATCTCAATGAAGGAAAAAGAGTACACATATTTAGTAATACGCATTGCTAGATGCCTTGTTAAAAACCTTCTAAGGAAAACCCTGTGGGAAAAACTTTAGTAAGGAAAAAAAAATACATCATGTATTTTATTCCCCTTGATGAAAACCTTGTTTCAAATATTTGAGTCTCCGCATTCCAATCTTGTATACCATCTTCTCAAAAGTTGAAGTTGGTAAAGATTTTGTGAATAAATCTACCGGATTGTCACTTGAACGGATTTCTTGCACATCAATGTCACCATTTTTCTGAAGATCGTGTGTGTAGAATAATTTTGGTGAAATGTGCTTCGTTCTATCTCCTTATATAAATCCTCCCTTCAATTGGGCTATGCATGCATCATTGTCTTCGTATAAAATTGTGGGTCTTTTCTCACATTCCAAACCATATTTTTCTCGAATAAAATAAATTATTGATCTCCACCATACGCATTCCCTACTTGCTTCATGAATAGCTATTATTTCAGCATGATTTGAAGAAGTAGTAACAATAGATTACTTTGTGGAGCGCCATGATATGATAGTACCACCACATATAAACACGTACCCGATTTGAGATCTAGCTTTATGGGGATCAGATAAATAACATGCATCTGCATAACCAACAAGATTTGTACTATCTGTGTTAGCATAAAACAAACTCATATCAAGAGTTCCCTTTAAATATCGCAATATATGCTTAATCCCGTTCCAATGTCTCCATGTAGGAGAAGAACTATATCTTGCTAGTAAATTAACAGAAAATGTTATGTTAGGCCTTGTAGCATTAGCAAGATACATTAGTGCACCAATTGCACTGAGATAGGGTACTTCGGGATCAAAGAGCTCCTCACCCTATTTTGGAGGTCAGAACAAATTCTTATTCACTTCAAGTTATCGAACAATCATTGGTGTACTCAATAGGTGCGCTTTGTCCATGTAAAAGCGTTTTAAGATTCTTTCTGTATAGGCAGATTGATGGATAAAGATCTCGTCTGCTAAATGTTCAATTTGCAGACCAAGACAAAATTTTGTCTTTCCAAAATCTTTCATCTCAAATTCTTTCTTAAGATATTCAATTGCATGTTGGAGCTCTTCTGAAGTTCCAACAATATTTATGCCATCAACATAAATAAGAAGTATAACAAATTCTGAAGCCATTTTCTTTATAAAAACACATGGACAAATAACATCATTTATGTAACCCTTTTTCAACAAATATTCACTGAGGCGATTATACCACATGAGCCCAGATTGCTTTAAACCGTACAAAGATCTTTGTAATCTGATTGAGTACATTTTCCGAGATTTTGAATATGCTTAAGGCATTTTAAATCCTTCAGGGATTTTCATGTAAATTTTATTATCAAGTGACCCGTACAGATAAGTTGTAACCACATCCATTACATGTATTTCAAGCATTTCACGTAAGGCTAAAATGATGAGATATTGAAATGTTATGGCATCCATAATTGGTGAATATATTTCTTCATAATCGACTCTAGGTCGTTGTGAGAATCCTTGTGCAACAAGGCGAGCCTTGTATCTTTCAACTTCATTTTTATCATTTTTTTCGCATAAAAACCTATTTATGACCAACTGGCTTTGTACCAGCAAGTGTTTGGACTACTGGTCCAAAGACATCTCTTTTAGCAAGTGACTTCAATTCCGATAAAATTGACTCTTGCTATTTTGGCCAATCAGATCTTTGTCGACATTCTTCGACAGATCGGGGTTCAAGATTCTCACTATCTTGCATAATGTTAAGTGCAACATAATATACAAAAATATTATCCACCACTATTTCAGATCGATTTAAATTATTCCATCACCAGTATAACTTATTAAAAGTTCTTCACTCACTTGAGTCTCAAGTTCATTGATTTCTTCAGGAATCTCAGAACTAATCAATTCTTTGGTCTCTTCAGAAGATCCTTTCATAATATCATTTTGATCATTTGTTGATTTTCTTTTTCTAGGATTTCAATCCTTAGAACCCAAAGGCCTACCACGCTTCAGGCGTGCTTTAGGTTCACTAGCTCTCATGCTAGTAGATGGTCCTACTGGGACATCAATTCGGATAGGCACATTCTCTGCAGAGATATGTGACTTAGTTATTCTTTTCAAATAAATAAATGCGTTTGGTATTTGATTTATTATATTTTGTAAATGGATGATCTTATGGACCTCCTGGTTACATATAGGGGTACGTGGATCAAAGTGAGATAATGATGAAACTTTACACACAATTTCTCTTTTGATTTCCTTTTTCTCTACCCCTAATTGCGGAAAATTTGTTTCATCAAATCGACAATCTACAAATCGAGCAATAAATAAATCTTCCATCAATGGTTCAAGATAGCGAATAATAGAGGGTGATTCAAACCCAATATATATTCCTAACCTTCTTTAGGGGCCCATCTTACTGCGCTATGGTGGTGCTACTGGCACATATACATCACATCCAAAAATTCATAGATGGGCAATATTTGGTTCATGACCAAAAACTAATTGTGACGGAGAATATTTAGTATAATGTGTTGGTCTGAGACGGATAAGTGATGTGGCATGCAAGATAGCATGGCCCCAAACCGTAGTGGGCAATTTTATTTTCATAAGTAATGGTCTTGCTATCAATTGCAGTCGTTTAATGAATGACTCTGCAAAGCCATTTTGAGTATGAACATAAGCTACAGGATGTTCAACTTTTATCCCAACTGATAGACAGTAATTATCAAAAGCTTGAGATAAGAATTATCCAGCATTATCAAGACGAATAACCTTTATAGGATAATCTGGGAATTGTGCTCTTAATCGAATTATTTGGGCTAATAACTTTGCAAATGCCAGGTTGCGAGATGATAGTAGGCATACATAAGACCATCTTGAAGATGCATCTATTAGGACCATAAAATATCTAAACAACCCACTTGGTGGGTGAATAGGTCCACATATATCCCCATGTATACGTTCTAAAAAGGTAGGAGACTCAATGCCAACCTTCATTAGTGATGGTCTAGTGATCATTTTGCCTTGATAACAAGCATCACAAGAAAATTCATCATTTGTAAGAATTTTTAGGTTCTTTAATGGATGCCCACTCGAATTTTCAGTAATTCGTCTCATCATTATTGATCCAGGATGGCCCAAACGGCCATGCCAAAGCACAAAAGTATTTGAATCAGTAAACTTCTGATTTACGATAGAGTGTGCTTCAACTGTACTAATTTTTGAATAGTATAAGCTAGAAGATAAAGTTGGTAACTTTTCGACAATGCATTTCTAGCCAGAAATATACTTTGTAATACAAAGATATTCTACGTTCATTTCATCTATTGTCTCAACATGATACCCATTTCGGCGGATATCTATGAAACTCAACAAGTTTTTTCGGGACTTGGAGGAGAACAATGCATTGTCGATAATAAGTTTTATTTCCTTAGATAGAAATACAGTAGCTCTTCCGGAGCCTTCAATCAAACTTATATTACCAGAAATTGTTGAAACATTTGCTTTTTCCTTATGCAAATAAGAAAAGTATTACTGGTCTTTGAATATGGCACAAGTTGTTCCACTATCAATTACACAAATATCTTCACGATTGGTCTTTGGTCCAAACATAATTTGAGGATTATCTATATTCTTCAAAATTATATAAACAAAATAAATATGATAGTAAACATTATTTTTAAAGCATAACTTTTATTTATGTACAACAATTACATAACCATACTATCTACTACAAACAACAAAAATTAAAATATTTATATTTCTACAGATTCACTACCCGATCACATGACTTGTTTCTCCTTCTGGGAGTGCAAAATAATCAACTACATCCAAATGCATGAAGTCTAAATTATCTTCAGAAATAAAATTTGCTTCAGCATTTTCTCTGTCTTCTTCAGGGAGGCTTGATACAGCTCAGCCAGGTGCTTTGGCGTACGACATGTACGTGAGCAATGCCTTTTTCCTCCATATCTATAGCATGCATTTTCTGGCTTTGCTGCTTGCACCGCTTCATGCTTTTGTTCCTTACTTTTCCACTACTAGTGGTAAGGAGGGTTCTTTGGTGCATTGTTATTACCACGATTAGAGTTTCCTCCCCGACCTCGGCCATGACCACGACTGGGGTCACGTCCTCTTCCATGCTTAGCTTGGTGGAAGTTCGTCTCATTCACATCAGGAAATGGACAAGAATCAGTAGGTCGGCTTTCATGATTTTTCATTAATAGCCCATTATGTTGCTCAGCTACAAGAAGATGTGAGATAAGTTCAGAATACTTTTTGAATCCCATCTCTCGATATTGCTGTTGCAAGAGCATATTCGAGGCATGAAAAATGGTGAAAATTTTCTCCAACATATCATGATCAGTAATATTGTCACCACATAGTTTTAATTGGGAAAAAATTTTGAACATAGCAGAATTATACTCACTGATAGATTTAAAATATTATAGCCTTAGATGAGTATAATCATAACGTGCCTGTGGAAGAACGACCATCTTCAGGTGGTTATAACTATCTTTTAAATTATTCCACAGTATGACTGGATCTTTAACAGTAAGATATTCCATTTTCAAGCCTTCATCAAGGTGATGGCGTAGGAATATTATTGCGTTGGCACAGTCTTGGTTTTGATGCCTGATTTTTATTTTTGATGGTGTCTGCCAAACCCATCGTATCAAGATGAATTTCAGCATCAAGTACACAAGACATGTAGCTTTTGCCCAATATATCCAGGGCAACAAACTCAAGTTTAGAAAGATTTGACATTATTTAAAAAAAGAAAGTTCATACCTCTGATACTTTCTAAGTATTTTCTCGAGATGGTAGAGTCTCGTGCTGATAACGTGTTATAAAATAAAGATTGTAAAGTAAAGACAAGTATAGAGAGAAACTGATATATTATTCAAACTTCAAACTTATGTACATAATGAACTGAATTCTCCTCTATTTATAGAAGAAAGGAAACTGTTGTGTAAGCTGCTACTGCAAGTTGCTGTGTAAGCTGCTTGTAAACTGCTAATGTACCGGATACAGATAATCTTCTACCATGGGTAATATTTATCCATAACGGAGTACCGAAAGGATAAGCTTCTTTAGGATGCTTATTTCCAATAGAGTACTAAATAGATAAACATATTTACGGCATAGTCTCATATGGATAAGTTCTTCAGGAAGCTTATTACTAACGGAGTACTAAATGAACATCCATAATATAATATATTTATAACAAAAAACTTATATTTGTGATGATTTTTATTTGGATTTTCTTTTTTCTATTTTAATTTTCTCATACGCATCTCTTACAAATTGTTTTAAAATTGTTGATGTTAAGAAAGTGTTATTTCTTTTATTGCGCTTGCAATTTAATTAGTTTTTTAATATTTGCGGATCACAAAGATTGTTGGTCCGAAAGTACAATGAACCTAGCGGGTTGGTTACACATCTTTTTCTTTTTTTACTATTTCTTTTGTTTTATTATCTCTTTTATTACTCAATGTTCACATATACTAATTTATATATGGATTGTTTAATATTTACTCTATATGTTTATTACAGAATCTTTTATTTTATAAACTTTGCATTAAATATTACAAAAATGATAGAATCATGAAAATTCTGCTTGTTAGTATATATTGATTTTCTTCTATAAAAATTATGATATCAATATTCTATCATAATATAATTTTTTTCATAAATATTCGCGGATAAAACTACTAGAGTACTAGTTGTATTTTCACTTCAAAGCATTAGCGTACGTCCGAAAGTACAATAAACCTAGTGAAAAGGAAAAAAACATTACATGTTATACGCGTAGAACACTTTTTCGATACGCTTCAGGCCGGCACCGTCTCCCCCTCTCCTCACCTTCTTCATCCTTTGAGGTTTTCTTTTTCTTTCGATTTTGTTTTTTTATCTGATATATTGATTTGAATCATGACTCTTCTTTTGTGATTTATTTTTGAGGTTTGGAATCATGTCATACTCAAAGAAAAGACTCTTTCTTTGTGATATGTTTTGGGGATTGTGAATCTCTTTTTTTTATTTTCATATGTTTTATGGGGGTTTTGAATCATGCGACTTTTTTTCTGATCTGTCTTTTGAGGTTTGAATCATGCGATACATAGATTCTTTCTTTCGGATCTGATTTTTGTGGATTTGAATCATGTGATACTCAACTGTTATCTGTTTTATTGGTTTTGGTTCATCTGATATTCGAACTCATGCTTTTTCTACTGCATTACCTAACAGACCTTAGAGAGTGTCTAGACAAACTCTTTATTATGGCAAAATACCTTAAAACACCCCCCTAAATTCGACACGGATTATTAGTTTCAACCTTAAACTATTCGTGCTTTTAATTACCCCTCAACTTAGCCTTTTGAGAGTCATTAACCCCTGTACGCTGATGTGGCAAAGAGTGTGGGTGCACTCGCCTGCCACATGTATTTTTCCGGTATATGTGGTATTTTTTTGAAAAATAAAATATATTTTAACCTTTTTCGGTATGTTACTTCTTTAGATAATTTTTTTCGAATACAATTTATAATAAAACTTGGATAGAACTACATTATTTAGGCTAAATATTTTATTTGGCTAAAAATAATAAAGTTTTAGTTAATCTTTTTTTTTGAATTTGACCTGAAAATAAAGATTTATACAATTAAAATAAATAGTCAAGGCATCTAAAAAGTTATAAAAAATACATAGTTTGAAATTAATTATTTTGGCTATAATATTTTATATAGCTTTAAATTATGGTGCTCTAAAAATATATTTTTTACAGATTTTACCTGAAAAGGTAAAAATACACAGTTGAAATAAATAGTCATTGCATCAAAAGAAGTAATAAAAAGAGTGTACAATTTCTTTAAATTATGTTTTTGACCCCCCTCAGCCCCAACAACCTTTTCCATGTTCATGTTTTGTACTCATGGCCTTCTTTTTATCCCTCTTTCTTGTGCAAAGATTGTTGCTTTTAGTCTCATGTGCGTGTTCTGATATTTGTTTTGATGCTGCTGCTTTACTTATATGTATATATAAGCTTGATCTTGTTGTTTCTTGTTATGTGTTTTTGTACCTTACTATGCCTATCTTATAGTGAACCAAGCAAAGGTTTTGCTTGAGATAAATTATGATTGATTGATTTAGTAGCTTTCAGGGATCAAGGGAACTCTTCTTTAATATTAATAAGCGCATGTCTCTTTGTCAATACATGTCAGTGATCATTCTATTGTAGTAAGTATTAGTTTTTGAAGACTTGGCTCAACTTTTGATTGTTTTTCCTATATCGTTAGCATTTATCTTTGATATGTCACGAGCCAAAGATCCACCAAGTTGATGACACCTAACCAACCCGCTAAGCAAACTACCAACATAAAAGACAATCCAAACCGAAGTTCATCAAATAGATAATGAAATAAGAACGCGAAGGTTAGTACAAACTATCCCAAGAACTGGTGTCACAAGTCATGGGCAACAAAAATGGAATACAACGCTGGTATGAAGAAAATACATTATCTTATTGAATATACATAAACAGAAATCCAAGTTCTAATCTACCATGAACAAAATGGTGGCTAATAACTAGAACGCTGATGTCGAACTCCGCAACAACTCAGCTCAAAATCGACATGCAAAGTGCAAAACTGTAGTATGAGTATAACTGACCATATGTACTCAGTAAGTATCAAGACTAATCTTAACAAAGTAGTGGCGAGGTTTAGTCAAAATATACTCGCTTTATATAACATGTGTAGTTGACATGCATATACAATAACGGAGAAATCACCAACAAACAGCGGATACCAATAATAAGGTGCGTAGCCAAAGAGGAGTATAATAAGCATGTTTTTCCGTAACAAGGTTATAAGCTTATACAAAGTGCGCACCAAATTCGCATATAAATGAGATATGCAATAACTAGTAAAGACTCAAACGTTATATCAATCTGACACCCTTCAAGTGTCAACAACCTGCTATCAAGTCCCATACATGTGTAGAATGCATGGATCCGCATATGTAGATGATTTGCCTGAATGTTTCTACATGAGTGTAGAATGTTTATGCATGATAAAGACTCAAACTTGGTACTAAAACCGACACAAATCCATGTGTCCATTGTGCGCACATTGCCGGGGAGATTTCGGTGTTCAGTGACTCTAGAGGGACAGATCCCTATCCACACGCATTCGGTACGTAAATTCGTACGCTCAATAAATGTCTAAACAGATGAATGTGAATTCACACACCCAACAAATGTCTCAACATATGAATGTGAATTCACATGCCCAACAAATGTCTCAACACATGAACGTGAATCCACATGCCCAAACAGAATCTCAACACAGGAATGTGAATCCACACGCCCAAACAGTCTCAGATGAATGATGAGAACTAGATCTATATGCTAATGTGGTGCATATAAGGAGACAACAGTGTTGTAAATAGAGCTCGCTTCTTGCTAGCAAGAAGCGAAGTGAGGCTCATGCACTTTTTAAGGCTGCTACGTCGCGTTTTTCAAAAAGCACCGACGAGGCGAGTAAGGGCCGATTTTTCTTTTTTCTTTTTTAAAAAAACTAAGGGACTTAAAAAACGTTAGGGTTTTCTTCACTTCATAGTTTAGACACTCTTCAGAATTCAGTTGTCGCCGCTGCTCATCTTCGATTTCAGGTACGTATTTCTCCTTCTTTCAGCTTCTTTCTTTTCTTTTTCTTTTTCCGGTGTAAGTATTGATTTTCAAGTACCGATTTCTCTGTTTTCCGATGAATTTTCCAGGCAGTAAGTCCTCTCTTCTTGCTTCTTTTCTTTCTTCTTTTCTTTATTTTTTCTTTTCTTTTTCTTTTTTTGGCGTAAGTACTGATATTCAAGTACTAATTTCTCTGTGTTCTTGTGACTTTTTCTAGTAGAACTTCTTTTTTTCGTCTTTCTCCTCTTCTTTCTTCTTCACACCATGTATCTTATCAACTACTCCATATTCTATTATTTCAATTACAATTACATTTAATTCTTATTTTTTCTCTTTAATTACAATTAATTTTAATTTATACACAGTATATTCAATGGCATCATCTGATGGTTATTTGAGTTTTTAGTTATTTATATATGCAAATTTAATATTTTAATTTTTTGTATTAATTGCTGCTTCACTTCAAAAAAGTGAGGGCTTCGCTTCTCGCCTCAGTGAAGCGGGTCCTCGATGCTTTTTGTTGCTTCTCTCTCTATCCAAAACACTGGGAGACCGTGTATGAATACGCATTTCTACCATGTAATACTACATTGAATTCTTAGAGTTAAACTAGCATGTGAACGATGCCTATAACATTATTCTAGCATGAATAAGATGCTCAAGTAGTCACACAACAAGTCATGACATATAATAGCCTATCATGTTACACTAGCATAAGAGAGATGCCTATAACATGATACTAGCATATGAAGTTGCGACCTCGGCATCCGTGTATACGCTCGTCACCTTCCAAATACGTCACCCCCCAACACGTAGCATGTTGCACATAAGTTTATTTTGGGAAAACTTCCCTCAAGTCGAGGTTAAGAAAGATACTTACCCTACATGCTAGCTCTATTCTTCAAAATTTGTCTCTTCTAGCTCCAAATCCATAAACGAGCCCGATCTAGCCCAAAGAGTATAAGTCAAATAAAGCTATAAAAATCCGTTCTAACTTTTAATATTTCCAGCCATGGGAGATAATGTTTTCTTCATTTCAGGTGATAAATCTTTTGAGTTAGTCGACATTAGTGAAGATTATGACAGATGGTTCTTATTAATTGAGCGTGGGAGAAGATTCACTTGCAGCCTTAAAGTTGACGAGAGGAATGTAAGATGGGTCTGTGAAGATCTTAAAGAAGCCTCACTAATTACAGGGAATAGTTGCCAAAGATAGGGGAAGGGAAATCCATATCTACACTTGCAGTTACTTTTAGAATTTCAATATACATGGCCATTTTGTAAGAGTGGAATCTTGGTTAGGGAGATATTGCAGTGAAGATTATTCGCTTCTTGGGGAAAGGTCACAACCAACGATTCTAGCTAGCCCAATCACATACAAAGCCATATATTGAAGCTGCCAGAAATATCAAATGGCCTGAAATTCCAGACGCTACAGCAAGTAGATTTGTAGGTAAAAACTCTGAAAGCCCTACTACAACAGAGTATGATAATTCCAAATTCCTAGCCAAATGCCTTATCTGGTGTTTCAATGATCCTTTCAATCTCAGCCCAAAGCCGGAGGTAATACAAAAGTGGTTTATAAATAGATGGCAAGTTATTGCAGGTCTCCGGGTAACAACGATTAACCACAACCAATTTTTATTTGATTTCCCATCGAAACAAGAAGCAATTAGAATCAAAGCAAGGGATTGGTTCTGGAATGGTAGGAAGCTATCACTGAAATGGTGGTTGCCGGTGTCGGGATAAGAGATGATAAGTCAGAATAGTGAGCATCGTTGGGTAAAGGCCTTTGGTATCCCTCTCCATTCTTGGATCCTTGATGCCTTTCGTTCAATCGGAGACAGTTGTGGCGGCTTTATTGGCATAGATGAAGACCCAAAGAACTGATCTCATCTATATTGGGAATCTGTACGCCCGAACAAGTATCTCAATAAGGACCCTTCAGCTCCTTGACCCCCTCGACCCCCTGCTCCACGGCCAGGGCCATCAGCTCCTTGACCCCATTCTTGACCCCCTGCTCCACGACCAGGGCCTTCAGCTCCTAGACCCCTTACTCCATTCAATAATGCAGCAATTGCTACCAGAAGGAGAAGCCTGCAGAAGTTCACATTATGTTATTGTATTCAATCAATATGGACTTCGGAGTATCAAGATACACAGATTGTTTTAAAATTGTTGGTGTTAAGAAAGTGTTATTTCTTTTATTGCGCTTGCAATTTAACTAGTTTTTTAATATTCGCGGATCACAAAGATTGTTGGTCCGAAAGTACAATGAACCTAGCGGGTTGGTTACACATCTTTTTCTTTTTTACTATTTCTTTTGTTTTATTATCTCTTTTATTACTCAATGTTCACATATACTAATTTATATATGGATTGTTTAATATTTAATCTATATGTTTATTACAGAATCTTTTATTTTATAAACTTTGCATTATATATTACAAAAATGATAGAATCATGAAAATTCTGCTTGTTAGTATATATTGATTTTCTTCTATAAAAATTATGATATCAATATTCTATCATAATATAATATTTTTCATAAATATTCGCGGATACAACTACTAGAGTACTAGTTTTATTTTCACTTCAAAGCATTAACGTACGTCCGAAAGTACAATAAACCTAGTGAAAAAGAAAAAAATATTACATGTTATACGCGTGGAACACTTTTTCGATACGCTTCAGGCCGGCACCGCCTCCCCCTCTCCTCACCTTCCTCATCCTTTGAGGTTTTCTTTTTCTTTCGATTTTGTTTTTTTATCTGATATATTATTTTGAATCATGACTCTTCTTTTGTGAGCTATTTTTGAGGTTTAGAATCATGTCATACTCAAAGAAAAGACTCTTTCTTTGTGATATGTTTTGGGGATTGTGAATCTCTTTTTTTTTATTGTCATATGTTTTATGGTGGTTTTGAATCATGCGACTTTTTTTTCGATTTGTTTTTTGAGGTTTGAATCATGTGATACAAAGATTCTTTCTTTCTGATCTGATTTTTGTGGATTTGAATCATGTGATACTCAACTGTTATCTGTTTTATTGGTTTTGGTTCATCTGATATTCGAACTCATGCTTTTGCTACTGCAGTACCTAACAGACCTTAGAGAGTGTCTAGACAAACTCTTTATTATGGCAAAATACCTTAAAATACCCCCCTAAATTCGACACGGATTATTAGTTTCAACCTTAAACTATTCTTGCTTTTAATTACCCCTCAACTTGGCCTTTTAAGAGTCATTAACCCCTGTACGCTGATGTGGCAAAGAGTGTGGGTGCACTCGCCTGCCACATGTATTTTTGTGGTATATGTGGTATATTTTTGAAAAATAAAATATATTTTTACCTTTTTCAGTATGTTACTTCTTTAGATAATTTTTTTCGAATACAATTTATAATAAAACTTGGATAGAACTACATTATTTAGGCTAAATTTTTTTATTTGGCTAAAAATAATAAAGTTTTAGTTAATCTTTTTTAAAATTTGACCTGAAAATAAAGATTTATACAATTGAAATAAATAGTCAAGGCATCTAAAAAGTTATAAAAAATACATAGTTTGAAATTAATTATTTTGGCTATAATATTTTATATAGCTTTAAATTATGGTGCTCAAAAAATATATTTTTTTACAGATTTTACCTGAAAAGGTAAAAATACACAGTTGAAATAAATAGTCATTGCATCAAAAGAAGTAATAAAAAGAGTGTACAATTTCTTCAATTGTGTACAATTTCTTCAACTATAAAAATAGTGTACTCTTTTTATTTCTTCTTTTGATGCAGTGACTATTTATTTCAACTGTGTATTTTTACTTTTTCAAGTAAAATCTGTAAAAAAATATATTTTTAGAGCGCCATAATTTAGAGCTATATAAAAAATTATAGCCAAAATAATTAATTTCAAACTATGTATTTTGTTATAACTTTTTAGATGCCTTGAATATTTATTTCAATTGTATAAAATTTTATTTTCAGGTCAAATTCAAAAAAAGATTAACTAAAACTTTATTATTTTTAGCCAAATAAAAACATTTAGCCTAAATAATGTAGTTCTATCCAAGTTTTATCTAAAATTGTATTCAAAAAAAATTATCTAAAGAATTAACATACTTAAAAAGGTAAAAATATATTTTATTTTTCAAAAAAATGCCACATATACAGGAAAAATTCACGTGGCAAGCGAGTGTACCCACACTCTTTGCCACATCAGCATCCAGGGGGTAATGGCTCTCAAAAGGCCAAGTTGAGGGGGGTAATTAAGACCACGAATAGTTTAAGGCTGCAACTAATAATCAGTGTCAAGTTTAGGGGGATTTTAAGGTATTTTGCTCATGGTTGAATTAAACAAGAATGTCGTGAGTAACAAAAATGCTAGTAGTGGTAGTACTACAACTGATAATGAAGTGAAACTTGAAGCTGCAGCAACTACTACTTTTCATGGTTTTCTAGGTAAAGGGTATCCCCAAGATTCATCTCTGGCTATGGCCGGCATGGGGTGTTGCCCTCCGAGGCATCTGCTTCTGTCTCAGTTGGTGCTTCTTCTGATCTAGGTTCTGGCCAGTTAAAACCCAACCCTCATTCTCATATATGTTTTTGACCCCCTCAGCCCCAACAACCTTTTCCATGTTCATGTTTTGTACTCATGGCCTTCTTTTTATCCCTCTTTCCGGGGAGATTTCGGTGTTCAGTGACTCAAGAGGGACAGATCCATATCCACACGCATTCGGTACGTAAATTCGTACGCTCAACAAATGTCTAAACACATGAATGTGAATTCACATGCCCAACAAATATCTCAACACATGAACGTGAATCCCCATGCCCAAACAGAACCTCAACACAGGAACGTGAATCCACACGCCCAAACAGGCTCAGATGAATGATGAGAACTAGATCTATATGCTAACGCGGTGCATATAAGGAGACAACAGTGTTGTAAATAGAGCTCGCTTCTCGCTAGCAAGAAGCGAAGTGAGGCTCATGCACTTTTTAAGGTTGCTACGTCGCGTTTTTTCAAAAAGCACCAACGAGGCGAGTAAGCGCCGATTTTTCTTTTTTCTTTTTAAAAAAAACTAAGGGACATAAAAAACGTTAGGGTTTTCTTCACTTAATAGTTTAGACACTCTTCAGAATTCAGTTGTCGCCGCTGCTCATCTTCGATTTCAGGTACGTATTTCTTCTTCTTTCATCTTCTTTCTTTTCTTTTTCTTTTTCCGGTGTAAGTACAAATTTTCAAGTACCGATTTCTCTGTTTTCCGGTGAATTTTCCAGGCATTAAGTCCTCTCTTCTTGCTTCTTTTATTTCTTCTTTTCTTTATTATTTCTTTTCTTTTTCTTTTTATGGCGTAAGTACTAATACTCAAATACTGATTTCTCTGTGTTCTGGTGACTTTTTCTAGTACAACTTCTTTTTATCGTCTTTCTCCTCTTCTTTCTTCTTCACACCATGTATCTTATCAACCACTCCATATTCTATAATTTCAATTACAATTACATTTAATTCTTATTTTTTCTCTTTAATTACAATTAATTTCTCTTTATACACAGTATATTCAATGGCATCATCTGATGGTTAATTGAGTTTTTAGTTATTTATATATGCAATTTTAATATTTTAATTTTTTGTATTAATTGGTGTTTCACTTCAAAAAAGTGAGCGCTTCGCTTCTCGCCTCAGTGAAGCGGGTCCTCGATGCTTTTTGTTGCTTCTCTCTCTCTATCCAAAACACTGGGAGACCATCTATGAATACGCAATTCTACCATGTAATAATACATTGAATACTTAATGTTAAACTATCATGTAAACGATGCCTATAACATTATTCTAGCATGAATAAGATGCTCAAGTAGTCATACAACAAGTCATGACATATAATATCATATCATGTTACACTAGCATAAGAGAGATGCCTATAACATGATACTAGCGTATGAAGTTGCGCATAGAGTCATGACACAAGTCAAGTAAAGAAAATAAAGTGAGACATAAACTAAACAAGGCACAAAGTAGTCTAAAATCTACCCAAAACATGGTATGACCTCGACATCCGTGTATACGCTCGTCACCTCCCAAATACGTCACCCCCCAACACATAGCATGTTGCACATAAGTTTATTTTGGGAAAACTTCCCTTAAGTCGAGGTTAAGAAAGATACTTACCCTACATGCTAGCTCTATTCTTCAAAATTTGTCTCTTCTAGCTCCAAATCCATAAACGAGCCCGATCTAGTCCAAAGAGTATAAGTCAAATAAAGCTATAAAAATCCGTTCTAACTTTTAATATTTCCAGCCATGAGAGATAATATTTTCTTCATTTCAGGTGATAAATCTTTTGAGTTAGTCTACATTAGTGAAGATTATGACAGATGGTTCTTATTAATTGAGCGTGGGAGAAGATTCACTTGCAGCCTTAAAGTTGACGAGAGGAATGTAAGATGGGTGTGTGAAGCTCTTAAAGAAGCCTCACTAATTACAGGGAATAGTTGCCAAAGATAGGGGAAGGAAAATCCAGATCTACACTTGTAGAGTCTTTTAGAATTTCAATATATATGGCCGTTTTGTAAGAGTGGAATCTTGGTTAGGGAAATATTGCAGTGAAGATTATTCGCTTCTTGGGGAAAGGTCACAACCCACGATTCTAGCTAGCCCAATCACATGCAAAACCTTATATTGAAGCTGCCAGAATTATCAAATGGCCTGAAATTCCAGAAGCTACAGCAAGTAGATTTGTAGGTAAAAACTCTGAAAGCCCTCCTACAGCAGAGTATGAAAATTCCAAATTCCTAGCCAAAAGCCTCATCGGGTGTTTCAATGATCCTTTCAATCTCAGCCAAAAGCCGGAGGTAATATAAAATTGGTTTATAAATAGATGGAAAGTTATTGCAGGTCTCCGGGTAACAACGATTAACCACAACCAATTTTTGTTTGATTTCCCATTGAAATAAGAAGCAATTAGAATCAAAGCAGGGGATTGGTTCTGGAATGGTATGAAGCTATCACTAAAATGGTGGTCGCCGATGTTGAGATAAGAGATGATAAGTCAGAATAGTGAGCGTCGTTGGGTAAAGGCCTTTGGTATCCCTCTCCATTCTTGGACCCTTGATGCCTTTCGTTCCATTATAGACAGTTGTGGCGGCTTTATTGGCATAGATGAAGACACAAAGAACTGATCTCATCTATATTGGGAATCCGTACGCCCGAACAAGTATCTCAATAAGGAATTTGAATCCATACGCCCAACAAATGTCTCAACACATGAACGTGTATCCAAACGCCCAAATAGAACCTCTATATAGGAACGTAAAACCACGCGCCCAAACAGTCTCAGATGAATGATGTGAACGGTGCATCTAAGGAGACAATGTATGGATATAATATAAGTACATTAAATTTGTAATATTAAACTAGCACGTGAACGATGCTGATAACATTATTCTAGCATGAATAAGATGCGCAAATAGTCATTCAACAAGTCATGATGTAAAATATCCTAGCATGTTACACTAGCATAAGAGAGATGCCTATAACATGATACTAACATATAAAGATGGCAAAGAATCATGACACAAGTAAATCAAGTAAAGCATATGAAGTGAGACATACACCAAACAAGCCACAAAATAGTCTAAAATCTACCCAAACCATGGTACAACTCGGCATCCACATATACGCTCGTCACCTCGTATATATGTCACCCCTAAATATGTAGCATGTATCATATAAGTTCATTTTAGGAAAAATTTCCTCAAGTCTAGGTTAAAAGATACTTACCTTATCCGATCTTGCTCTATTCTTTAAAATCCGCCTCTTCTAGCTCTAAATCCATCAAACAAGCCCGATCTAGCCCAAAGAGTGTTCGAGGAAGTCAAAAAAAGATATATAAATCAATTCTAAATGATAAATGATCTTTAACTAAATCTCAAAAGTCAACTCAGACTCACACGGTCAAATCATAAAACATAAGTCGTATCCCGTTGACCCGTAACCTTACAAGTCCAAACATATGATTAGTTTTCAAATCTGAGTCCAAGTTGTTCGAAACCCCAAAATACACTTTCTTAACTTTCAAGTTAGAAATCCTCTTTTCCTCTTTTGAATCCTTGATTCTAAGGCAAAATCGATGATAGATTCATGCTGTAATTATAAATTTGATTGAGAATCACTTACCGCACCATCTTAGGAGAAAATCGCTTAAAAAATCACCTCAATCCGAGCTCCGTAACTCCCTAAATGATAAAATGAAGTCCAAGTATGAAATAAAGTGATATATACAATTGCAAAAATATTTGGTGCCTATTTTCAGAGATGACAACATTGACCTTGCTCACTAAAACAGTCATAACTTTTTTTACAAATTTCAGAATGACAAACGGTTTGAATTTCTGGAAACTAGATTCAAACGGCTACAATCTTTATTTTTGGATCATCCCCAAATTCCTTATAGATTGTGATCAATTCTCTTGTTGAAGTAAGGTCAAGTCCATAAAATTTATTTCAACATTTCAAATCTCTCAAAACTTGCTCCAAACACGCCGAAACTCGCACTGGCCCCTTGGGTCCCCTCCAATCTATCTCAATAAGTTCAAATACCCTATATGAACTTGTTCAAAGGCTCAAAATACATGCAGAAACATCACAATAAAGAACCAAGGTGCAAATCAAACTTAAGAACATTAGCTCTCATTTGGCCATAAGTTTTATGCACTTTTTTTCAAAAACAAAAATTGAAAACATTGTTTGCTTATAAAATAGTGACCATTTTTTGAAGATGAATTTTTCAAGTTTCAAATAGTGGTTTAGACCAGTTTTCGAAGTTTTCTACTGGCAAAACTTCAAATTCTCCTTAAGCAAAATGTATGTCCAAACACAATTTCAACTTTCAAAAACTATTTTTCTATCTCATCTTCAAAAGCTTGTCTTTTCAAGTTTCAACCAAATATATGTCCAGACACTAGCTAAGAGACTTCTGTTACCATCTAAAAAAACAACATACTTAGTATATTCCCACAAATGGGGTCTGGGGAGGGTATTATGTACGTAGTCCTTATCCATACTTTATGAAGGTAGAGAGGCTGTTTCCGAAAGATCATCGGCTCAATCAGACAAAATCACAACAGTTATGATAGAGAACTACAACAAACGAAATAGTAACAACCAGAAAAATAAAACGAAGCAAAGAGAACCTCAAGTAAAAAAGTATCGATCTAAAAATAAGGAACACAAGGATAACACTAGTACTACAACTAGGGAAGGAAGTACATATGTGAAAAGGAAATAAATTCGACTACTAACTAACCTATAACCCTAATCTTCGATCTTCACATCTTCCTATCAAGGGTCATGTCGGTAAGCTGAAGATGTGTCATGTCCTGTCTGATCATCTCTCCCAGTATTTCTTCGGCCTACCACACCCTTTCCTTGAACCCGCCATTACCAACCTCTCACACCTTCTCACAGGGGCATCTACGCTTATTTTCTTCATGTCAATGAACCATTTCTTCCTAGCTTCCCGTATCTTATGCACCATACAGGCCACTCCTACCTTATCTTGAATATCTTCGTTCCTAATCTTATCTCTCATAATATAATCACATATCCATCTCATCATCCTCATCACCGCAAATCTTAACTTCTGAACATGAGAGGTCTTAACTGGCCAATACTCCTCCCCATACAACATGATCGGTCTAATAACTATTCTGTAAAACTTACCTTTAAGTATTTGTGGCACATTCTTGTCGCACAAAATGCCGGATGCGAACCTCGACTTCATTCACCCCGTTCCCATACAATGTGTGACATTCTCGTCAATCTCCCTATTTCCTTGGATTACGGACCTCACTAAACTTCAATATCAGCCTCCTGAGACATGTCACTAAACTTGCACTCCCATTATTCTGTTTTGGTTCTGCTCAACTTGAAACCTTTAGACTCTAGCGTTAACACCGCCACGTATCTCTTAAATCAGTACTATATCATGTGATAATAACATCCACCAAGGTAACTCTCCTTGAATGTGTCGTGTCAACTTATCCATCACCAAGGCAATTAGAAACGGGCTAAGCGCTGATCCCTGATGCAACCTCACCTCTACTATGAAGTGCCTCGATTCTCCTCTCACCTTTCTCACTCGGGTCTTAGCTCCATCATACATATCCTTAATCGCTCTAGTGCATGCGGCAGGTACACATCTAGCCTCCAAGCATCTCCATAGATCATCCCTAGGGACTTTGTCATATGTTTTCTCCAAATTGGTGAACACCATATGCAAGTCATGCTTCCTATCCCTGTATTGTTCCACAAATCTCCTAACAAGATGAATAGTTTTTGTCGTCGAACCCTCCGACATGAACTCGAACTTGTTCTCAGAGATAGACACCCCTTCCTTATCCTCATCTCCACCACCCTCTCCCAGACCTTCGTAGTGTGGCATAGTAGTTTGATACCCTTGTTCTTGTATACTGGGATCATCTCCACTCATCAGGCATTATTGTCGGCCTATAAATGACATTAAACAACCTCGTAAGCCACTCCAGAACTTCCCTACTGATACCAAGCTTTTCACGCTCCAACCTTGGGGAGCCAACTAAATTAACCTAGTCGAGCCGGCCTACGTTACATCAACCTCTCCTCATTACTCATGCATTATTTACCATAACATAATTAGATCTTGACTTTTAAATTCAATACATTATACATTTGGCTCAATGACCTAAAATTTTTCTCATGATGGATACATAGCTTTATAAATATCTGCAAATACTATGAGCATAAATACATAACAAAACTCTAAACTTAAGTACATGACCCACAGTGTAAATGGAGCTTCTATGACAATAGATACCTAAGTACATAAAACGAACTCGACTCAAATACCCACTAAAACTGTAGTGGGCTCACCATAAGGTGAGTAGTGAGGAAGATCCCTATCAAAGATCCGCATCATCCAGTAGAAGTATAGATGATGCAGCGCCGCCGGTAAAAGGGACATGAGTATATGTGGAATAGTACTCATATGTAAGGCAGACATAACAACGTATGAAAATACGGTAACTCAAATAAGAGGCAAATGAAGTAATCAAGAAACTACGAAATGACCCATAGAATCACTTGTCTAAGTCTTATACTTACATAATTCTGAACTTATTTTGGAATCAAGTGAGCCATATGAACTGTGCGTGGGATACAAAATATAATGTAAATGTAATATGTACAAACAAGGGCAATGAAAGTAGCACTTATTGTTCGTGCTGGCTATGCGTCTCACCAGACCATCCATAGCCCTCTTTTACTATGCACCTATGCGTTTCACAGACCGTCCATAGGGTTCACCTATACTATATACCTATGCGTTTCACAGACCGTCCATAAGGTTCACCTATATTGTACATCTATGCGTTTCACAGACCGTCCATACGGCTCACCTATACTGTACACATATGCGTTTCATAGACCGTCCATAAGGTTCAACTATACTGTACACCTATGCGTTTCATAGACCGTCCATAGGGTTCAACTATACTGTACACCTATGCGTTTCATAGACCGTCCATATGGTTCAACTATACTGTACACCTATGCGTTTCATAGACTGACCATATGGTTCACCTATATTCTACACATATGCGTTTCATAGACCGTCCATAGAATTCAGCGATACTGTACACCTATGCGTTTCATAGACTGTCCATATGGTTCACCTATATTATACACCTATGCGCTTCATAGGCCGTCTATAGGGTTCACCGGTCGATAGGGTTCACCTATACTGTGCACCTATGCGCTTCATAGACCGTCCTTAGGATTCACCTATATCATACACCTATGCGCTTCATAGACCATCTATAGAGTTTACCTATATTGTACACCTATGCGCTTCATAAACCGTCCATTGGGTTTGCCTATACTGTACACCTATGCGCTTCATAGACCTTCCATAGGGTTTGCCTATACTGTACACCTATGCGCTTTATAGACCGTCCATAGGGTTC